>NC_139723.1:77385154-77985154 GCF_964211835.1 Anser anser | reverse complement strand
GCAAAAGATGCACGGTGAAGCAATCCTCAGATCCGCAGTGAAGAAAACACCAAACGCTGCACAATGAAGAACTCCTCGGATCCGCAGTTAAAAAAACACCATACGCTGCACAATGAAAAACTCCTCAGGTCCGTAATGAAGAAAACACCAAAAGCTGCACGATGAAGCAATCCTCAGGGGCCACACGGTGAAGAAAACACAAAAAGCTCCACTGAGCAGCACTCTTCAAGAGCCACACTGAAGATAACATGAAAAGCTCAATGAGGAAGCAATCCTCAGCTGAAACGTGGTGTGGAGAACCACAAAACCTGCACGATGAAGCAATCCTCAGGGAAAACTTGGAGAACACAACCCGAAAACCTGCATGATGAACTTCTCCTCAGGCTCGTAGTGAAGAAAACACAAATAGCTGCACGATGAAGCTCTCCTTAGGGGAAAAGTGCTCAACAGAACCCCAGAAGCTGGACGAATCAGAACTCCTCACAGGTCACACTGAAGAAAACACCAAAAGCTGCACGATGAAGAACTCCTCAGGGGACATGTGGTATGGGGAACCCCAGAAGCTGCACAATGCAGAACTCAATGGTCGCAAAGTGATGAAGACACTAAAAGCTGCACAACAAAGCACTCCTCAGAGGCTGCAGTGAAGAAACACCAAAAGCTGCACGATGAAGGAATCTTCAGGGCCGCAAAGAAGAAAACACCTAAACCTGGACAATGACGCAATCCTCAGGGGCCTGAAACAAGAAAAAAACACACCACATGTTGGAGGATGAAGCACTTCTCACGGGCAACAAGCTGAAAACAATACCAAAAAATGCACAATGACGCTCTCTCAGGGAAAACGTGGTGAGGAGAACCCCAAGAGCTGCACAATGCAGAACTCCTCAGAGACGTAAGGAAGACAAGAGCAAAAGATGCACGGTGAAGCAATCCTCAGATCCGCAGTGAAGAAAACACCAAAAGCTGCACAATGAAGAACTCCTCGGATCCGCAGTTAAGAAAACACCATACGCTGCACAATGAAAAACTCCTCAGGGCCGTAATGAAGAAAACACCAAAAGCTGCACGATGAAGCAATCCTCAGGGGCCACACGGTGAAGAAAACACAAAAAGCTCCACTGAGCAGCACTCTTCAAGAGCCACACTGAAGATAACATGAAAAGCTCAATGAGGAAACAATCCTCAGCTGAAACGTGGTGTGGAGAACCACAAGTCCTGCACGATAAAAATGTCCTCAGAGGAAAAGCACTGAAGGAAACACCAAAAGCTCTACACAGAAGGACTCCTCAAGTCGCACTGAAGAAAGCAACCAAAGCTGCTCAGCAAAGCACTCCTCAGAGGCTGCAGTGAAGAAACCCCAAAAGCTGCACGATGAAGAACTCCTCAGGGAAAACTTGGTGAACACAACCTGAAAACCTGCATGATGAACTTCTCCTCTGGGTGGTAGTGAAGAAAACACAAATAGCTGCACGATGAAGCTCTCCTCAGGGGAAAAGTGCTGAACAGAACCCCAGAAGCTGGACGATGCAGAACTCCTCCCAGGTCACAGTGAAGAAAACACCAAAAGCTGCACGATGAAGAACTCCTCAGGGAAAACTTGGTGAACACAACCCGAACACCTGCATGATGAACTATTCCTCAGGATCGTAGTGAAGAAAACACCAAAAGCTGCATGATGAAGAACTCCTCAGGGGACATGTGGTATGGGGAACCCCAAAAGCTGCATGATGCAGAACTCAGTGGTCTCTAAGTGAATAAGACACTAAAAGCTGCTCAACAAAGCACTTCTCAGAGGCTGCAGTGAAGAAACACCGAAAGCTGCACGATGAAGGAATCTTCAGGGCCGCAGAAAAGAAAACACCAAAAGCTGCACGATGAAGAACTCCACAGGTCCGTAATGAAGAAAACACCGAAAGCTGCACGATGAAGCAATCTTCAGGGCTGCAGTGAAGAAAACACCTAAACCTGGACAATGACGCAATCCTGAGGGGCTTGAAACAAGAAAAAAAACACACCACATGTTGGAGGATGAAGCACTTTTCACGGGCAACAAGCTGAAAACAATACCAAAAAATGCACAATGAAGCTCTCTCAGGGAAAACGTGGTGAGGAGAACCCCAAGAGCTGCACAGTGCAGAACTCCTCAGAGCCGTAAGGAAGACAACACCAAAAGATGCACGGTGAAGCAATCCTCAGTGCCGCAGTGAAGAAAACACCAAAAGCTGCACGATGAAGCAATCCTCAGGGGCCACACGGTGAAGAAAACACAAAAAGCTCCACTGAGCAGCACTCTTCAAGAGCCACATTGAAGATAACATGAAAAGCTCAATGAGGAAACAATCCTCAGCTGAAACGTCCTGTGGAGAACAACATAAGCTGCACGATGAAATGTCCTCAGAGGAAAAGCACTGAAGGAAACACCAAAAGCTGTACACAGAAGCACTCCTCAAGTCGCACTGAAGAAAGCAACCAAAGCTGCTCAGCAAAGCACTCCTCAGAGGCTGCAGTGAAGAAACCCCAAAAGCTGCACGATGAAGAACTCCTCAGGGAAAACTTGGTGAACACAACCCGAAAACCTGCATGATGAACTTCTCCTCTGGCTGGTAGTGAAGAAAACACAAATAGCTGCACGATGAAGCTCTCCTCAGGGCAAAAGTGCTGAACAGAACCCCAGAAGCTGGACGATGCAGAACTCCTCACAGGTCACACTGAAGAAAACACCAAAAGCTGCACGATGAAGAACTCCTCAGGGGACATGTGTTATGGGGAACCCCAAAAGATGCACGATGCAGAACTCAATGCTCGCAAAGTGATGAAGACACTAAAAGCTGCTCAACAAAGCACTTCTCAGAGGCTATAGAGAAGTAACCCCAAAAGCTGCACAATGAAGAACTCCTCAGGGAAAACTTGGTGAACACAACCCGAACACCTGCATGATGAGCCATTCCTCAGGATCGTAGTGAAGAAAACACCTAAAGCTGCACGATGAAGAACTCCTCAGGGGACATGTGGTATGGGGAACCCCAAAAGCTGCATGATGCAGAACTCAGTGCTCTCAAAGTGAATAAGACACTAAAAGCTGCTCAACAAAGCACTTCTCAGAGGCTGCAGTGAAGAAACACCGAAAGCTGAACGATGAAGGAATCTTCAGGGCCGCAGAAAAGAAAACACCAAAAGCTGCACGATGAAGAACTCCACAGGTCCGTAATGAAGAAAACACCAAAAGCTGCACGATGAAGCAATCTTCAGCGCTGCAGTGAAGAAAACACATAAACCTGGACAATGACGCAATCCTCAGGGGCCTGCAACAAGAAAAAAACACAACATATGTTGGAGGATGAAGCACTTTTCACGGGCAACAATCTGAAAACAATACCAAAAAATGCACAATGAAGCTCTCTCAGGGAAAACGTGATGAGGAGAACCCCAAGAGCTGCACAATGCAGAACTCCTCAGAGCTGTAAGGAAGAGAACAGCAAAAGATGCACGGTGAAGCAATCCTCAGATCCGCAGTGAAGAAAACACCAAAAGCTGCACAATGAAGAACTCCTCAGGGCCGTAATGAAGAAAACACCAAAAGCTGCACAATGAAGAACTCCTCAGATCCGCAATGAAGAGAACACCAAACGCTGCACAATGAAAAACTCCTCAGGGCCGTAATGAAGAAAACACCAAAGCTGCACGTTGAAGCAATCCTCAGGGCCGCAGTGAAGAAAACACCAAACGCTGCACGATGAAGCAATCCTCAGGGGCCACACGGTGAAGAAAACACTAAAAGATCCACTGAGCAGCACTCTTCAAGAGCCACGTTGAAGATAACATGAAAAGCTCAATGAGGAAACAATCCTCAGCTGAAACGTGCTGTGGAGAACAACATAAGCTGCACGATGAAAATGTCCTCAGAGGAAAGGCACTGAAGAAAACACCAAAAGCTGGATGCAGAAGCACTCCTCAAGTCGCACTGAAGAAAGCAACCAAAGCTGCTCAGCAAAGCACTCCTCAGAGGCTGCAGTGAAGAAACCCCAAAAGCTGCACGATGAAGAACTCCTCAGGGAAAACTTGGTGAACACAACCCGAAAACCTGCATGACGAACTTCTCCTCAGGGTCGTAGTGAAGAAAACACCAAAAGCTGCATGATGAAGAACTCCTCAGGGGACATGTGCTATGGGGAACCCCAAAAGCTGCATGATGCAGAACTCAAACGTCACTAAGTGAAGAAGACACTAAAAGCTGCTCAACAAAGCACTCCTCAGAGGCTGCAGTGAAGAAACACCAAAAGCTGCACGATGAAGGAATCTTCAGGGCCGCAAAGAAGAAAACACCTAAACCTGGACAATGACGCAATCCTGAGGGGCTTGAAACAAGAAAAAAACACACCATATGTTGGAGGATGAAGCACTTCTCACGGGCAACAAGCTGAAAACAATACGAAAAAATGCACAATGACGCTCTCTCAGGGAAAACGTGGTGAGGAGAACCCCAAGAGCTGCACAATGCAGAACTCCTCAGAGCCGTAAGGAAGACAACAGCAAAAGATGCACGGTGAAGCAATCCTCAGATCCGCAGTGAAGAAAACACCAAACACTGCACAATGAAGAACTCCTCGGATCCGCAGTTAAAAAAACACCATACGCTGCACAATGAAAAACTCCTCAGGTCCGTAATGAAGAAAACACCAAAAGCTGCACGATGAAGCAATCCTCAGGGGCCACACGGTGAAGAAAACACAAAAAGCTCCACTGAGCAGCACTCTTCAAGAGCCACACTGAAGATAACATGAAAAGCTCAATGAGGAAGCAATCCTCAGCTGAAACGTGGTGTGGAGAACCACAAAACCTGCACGATGAAGCAATCCTCAGGGAAAACTTGGAGAACACAACCCGAAAACCTGCATGATGAACTTCTCCTCAGGCTCGTAGTGAAGAAAACACAAATAGCTGCACGATGAAGCTCTCCTTAGGGGAAAAGTGCTCAACAGAACCCCAGAAGCTGGACGAATCAGAACTCCTCACAGGTCACACTGAAGAAAACACCAAAAGCTGCACGATGAAGAACTCCTCAGGGGACATGTGGTATGGGGAACCCCAGAAGCTGCACAATGCAGAACTCAATGGTCGCAAAGTGATGAAGACACTAAAAGCTGCACAACAAAGCACTCCTCAGAGGCTGCAGTGAAGAAACACCAAAAGCTGCACGATGAAGGAATCTTCAGGGCCGCAAAGAAGAAAACACCTAAACCTGGACAATGACGCAATCCTCAGGGGCCTGAAACAAGAAAAAAACACACCACATGTTGGAGGATGAAGCACTTCTCACGGGCAACAAGCTGAAAACAATACCAAAAAATGCACAATGACGCTCTCTCAGGGAAAACGTGGTGAGGAGAACCCCAAGAGCTGCACAATGCAGAACTCCTCAGAGACGTAAGGAAGACAAGAGCAAAAGATGGACGGTGAAGCAATCCTCAGATCCGCAGTGAAGAAAACACCAAAAGCTGCACAATGAAGAACTCCTCGGATCCGCAGTTAAGAAAACACCATACGCTGCACAATGAAAAACTCCTCAGGGCCGTAATGAAGAAAACACCAAAAGCTGCACGTTGAAGCAATCCTCAGGGCCACAGAGAAGAAAACAGCAAAAGCTCCACTGAGCAGCACTCTTCAAGAGCCACATTGAAGATAACATGAAAAGCTCAATGAGGAAACAATCCTCAGCTGAAACGTGCTGTGGAGAACCCCAAAAGCTGCACGATGAAAATGTCCTCAGAGGAAAAGCACTGAAGGAAACACCAAAAGCTGTACACAGAAGCACTCCTCAAGTCGCACTGAAGAAAGCAACCAAAGCTGCTCAGCAAAGCACTCCTCAGAGGCTGCAGTGAAGAAACCCCAAAAGCTGCACGATGAAGCGATCCTCAGGGAAAACTTGGTGAACACAACCCGAAAACCTGCATGATGAACTTCTCCTCTGGGTGGTAGTGAAGAAAACACAAATAGCTGCACGATGAAGCTCTCCTCAGGGGAAAAGTGCTGAACAGAACCCCAGAAGCTGGACGATGCAGAACTCCTCACAGGTCACACTGAAGAAAACACCAAAAGCTGCACAATGAAGAACTCCTGAGGGCCGTAAGGAAGAAAACACCAAAAGATGCAAAATGAAGCAATCTTCAGGGCCGCAGTGAAGAAAACACCAAAAGCTGTACGCTGAAGCAAACCTCAGGGGCCACAAGGAGAAGAAAACACCAAAAGCTCCACTGAGAAGCATTCTTCAAGAGCCACACTGAAGATAACATGAAAAGCTCAGTGAGGAAGCAATCCTCAGCTGAAACGTCGTGTGGAGAACCACAAAAGCTGCACGATGAAAATGTCCTCAGAGGAAAGGCACTGAAGAAAACACCAAAAGCTGGATGCAGAAGCACTCCTCAAGTCGCACTGAAGAAAGCAACCAAAGCTGCTCAGCAAAGCACTCCTCAGAGGCTGCAGTGAAGAAACCCCAAAAGCTGCACGATGAAGAACTCCTCAGGGAAAACTTGGTGAACACAACCCGAAAACCTGCATGACGAACTTCTCCTCAGGGTCGTAGTGAAGAAAACACCAAAAGCTGCATGATGAAGAACTCCTCAGGGGACATGTGCTATGGGGAACCCCAAAAGCTGCATGATGCAGAACTCAAACGTCACTAAGTGAAGAAGACACTAAAAGCTGCTCAACAAAGCACTCCTCAGAGGCTGCAGTGAAGAAACACCAAAAGCTGCACGATGAAGGAATCTTCAGGGCCGCAAAGAAGAAAACACCTAAACCTGGACAATGACGCAATCCTGAGGGGCTTGAAACAAGAAAAAAACACACCATATGTTGGAGGATGAAGCACTTCTCACGGGCAACAAGCTGAAAACAATACGAAAAAATGCACAATGACGCTCTCTCAGGGAAAACGTGGTGAGGAGAACCCCAAGAGCTGCACAATGCAGAACTCCTCAGAGCCGTAAGGAAGACAACAGCAAAAGATGCACGGTGAAGCAATCCTCAGATCCGCAGTGAAGAAAACACCAAACGCTGCACAATGAAGAACTCCTCGGATCCGCAGTTAAAAAAACACCATACGCTGCACAATGAAAAACTCCTCAGGTCCGTAATGAAGAAAACACCAAAAGCTGCACGATGAAGCAATCCTCAGGGGCCACACGGTGAAGAAAACACAAAAAGCTCCACTGAGCAGCACTCTTCAAGAGCCACACTGAAGATAACATGAAAAGCTCAATGAGGAAACAATCCTCAGCTGAAACGTGGTGTGGAGAACCACAAGTCCTGCACGATAAAAATGTCCTCAGAGGAAAAGCACTGAAGGAAACACCAAAAGCTCTACACAGAAGGACTCCTCAAGTCGCACTGAAGAAAGCAACCAAAGCTGCTCAGCAAAGCACTCCTCAGAGGCTGCAGTGAAGAAACCCCAAAAGCTGCACGATGAAGAACTCCTCAGGGAAAACTTGGTGAACACAACCTGAAAACCTGCATGATGAACTTCTCCTCTGGGTGGTAGTGAAGAAAACACAAATAGCTGCACGATGAAGCTCTCCTCAGGGGAAAAGTGCTGAACAGAACCCCAGAAGCTGGACGATGCAGAACTCCTCCCAGGTCACAGTGAAGAAAACACCAAAAGCTGCACGATGAAGAACTCCTCAGGGAAAACTTGGTGAACACAACCCGAACACCTGCATGATGAACTATTCCTCAGGATCGTAGTGAAGAAAACACCAAAAGCTGCATGATGAAGAACTCCTCAGGGGACATGTGGTATGGGGAACCCCAAAAGCTGCATGATGCAGAACTCAGTGGTCTCTAAGTGAATAAGACACTAAAAGCTGCTCAACAAAGCACTTCTCAGAGGCTGCAGTGAAGAAACACCGAAAGCTGCACGATGAAGGAATCTTCAGGGCCGCAGAAAAGAAAACACCAAAAGCTGCACGATGAAGAACTCCACAGGTCCGTAATGAAGAAAACACCAAAAGCTGCACGATGAAGAACTCCACAGGTCCGTAATGAAGAAAACACCGAAAGCTGCACGATGAAGCAATCTTCAGGGCTGCAGTGAAGAAAACACCTAAACCTGGACAATGACGCAATCCTGAGGGGCTTGAAACAAGAAAAAAACACACCACATGTTGGAGGATGAAGCACTTTTCACGGGCAACAAGCTGAAAACAATACCAAAAAATGCACAATGAAGCTCTCTCAGGGAAAACGTGGTGAGGAGAACCCCAAGAGCTGCACAATGCAGAACTCCTCAGAGCCGTAAGGAAGACAACACCAAAAGATGCACGGTGAAGCAATCCTCAGTGCCGCAGTGAAGAAAACACCAAAAGCTGCACGATGAAGCAATCCTCAGGGGCCACACGGTGAAGAAAACACAAAAAGCTCCACTGAGCAGCACTCTTCAAGAGCCACATTGAAGATAACATGAAAAGCTCAATGAGGAAACAATCCTCAGCTGAAACGTCCTGTGGAGAACAACATAAGCTGCACGATGAAAATGTCCTCAGAGGAAAAGCACTGAAGGAAACACCAAAAGCTGTACACAGAAGCACTCCTCAAGTCGCACTGAAGAAAGCAACCAAAGCTGCTCAGCAAAGCACTCCTCAGAGGCTGCAGTGAAGAAACCCCAAAAGCTGCACGATGAAGAACTCCTCAGGGAAAACTTGGTGAACACAACCCGAAAACCTGCATGACGAACTTCTCCTCAGGGTCGTAGTGAAGAAAACACCAAAAGCTGCATGATGAAGAACTCCTCAGGGGACATGTGCTATGGGGAACCCCAAAAGCTGCATGATGCAGAACTCAAACGTCACTAAGTGAAGAAGACACTAAAAGCTGCTCAACAAAGCACTCCTCAGAGGCTGCAGTGAAGAAACACCAAAAGCTGCACGATGAAGGAATCTTCAGGGCCGCAAAGAAGAAAACACCTAAACCTGGACAATGACGCAATCCTGAGGGGCTTGAAACAAGAAAAAAACACACCATATGTTGGAGGATGAAGCACTTCTCACGGGCAACAAGCTGAAAACAATACGAAAAAATGCACAATGACGCTCTCTCAGGGAAAACGTGGTGAGGAGAACCCCAAGAGCTGCACAATGCAGAACTCCTCAGAGCCGTAAGGAAGACAACAGCAAAAGATGCACGGTGAAGCAATCCTCAGATCCGCAGTGAAGAAAACACCAAACGCTGCACAATGAAGAACTCCTCGGATCCGCAGTTAAAAAAACACCATACGCTGCACAATGAAAAACTCCTCAGGTCCGTAATGAAGAAAACACCAAAAGCTGCACGATGAAGCAATCCTCAGGGGCCACACGGTGAAGAAAACACAAAAAGCTCCACTGAGCAGCACTCTTCAAGAGCCACACTGAAGATAACATGAAAAGCTCAATGAGGAAGCAATCCTCAGCTGAAACGTGGTGTGGAGAACCACAAAACCTGCACGATGAAGCAATCCTCAGGGAAAACTTGGAGAACACAACCCGAAAACCTGCATGATGAACTTCTCCTCAGGCTCGTAGTGAAGAAAACACAAATAGCTGCACGATGAAGCTCTCCTTAGGGGAAAAGTGCTCAACAGAACCCCAGAAGCTGGACGAATCAGAACTCCTCACAGGTCACACTGAAGAAAACACCAAAAGCTGCACGATGAAGAACTCCTCAGGGGACATGTGGTATGGGGAACCCCAGAAGCTGCACAATGCAGAACTCAATGGTCGCAAAGTGATGAAGACACTAAAAGCTGCACAACAAAGCACTCCTCAGAGGCTGCAGTGAAGAAACACCAAAAGCTGCACGATGAAGGAATCTTCAGGGCCGCAAAGAAGAAAACACCTAAACCTGGACAATGACGCAATCCTCAGGGGCCTGAAACAAGAAAAAAACACACCACATGTTGGAGGATGAAGCACTTCTCACGGGCAACAAGCTGAAAACAATACCAAAAAATGCACAATGACGCTCTCTCAGGGAAAACGTGGTGAGGAGAACCCCAAGAGCTGCACAATGCAGAACTCCTCAGAGACGTAAGGAAGACAAGAGCAAAAGATGGACGGTGAAGCAATCCTCAGATCCGCAGTGAAGAAAACACCAAAAGCTGCACAATGAAGAACTCCTCGGATCCGCAGTTAAGAAAACACCATACGCTGCACAATGAAAAACTCCTCAGGGCCGTAATGAAGAAAACACCAAAAGCTGCACGTTGAAGCAATCCTCAGGGCCACAGAGAAGAAAACAGCAAAAGCTCCACTGAGCAGCACTCTTCAAGAGCCACATTGAAGATAACATGAAAAGCTCAATGAGGAAACAATCCTCAGCTGAAACGTGCTGTGGAGAACCCCAAAAGCTGCACGATGAAAATGTCCTCAGAGGAAAAGCACTGAAGGAAACACCAAAAGCTGTACACAGAAGCACTCCTCAAGTCGCACTGAAGAAAGCAACCAAAGCTGCTCAGCAAAGCACTCCTCAGAGGCTGCAGTGAAGAAACCCCAAAAGCTGCACGATGAAGCGATCCTCAGGGAAAACTTGGTGAACACAACCCGAAAACCTGCATGATGAACTTCTCCTCTGGGTGGTAGTGAAGAAAACACAAATAGCTGCACGATGAAGCTCTCCTCAGGGGAAAAGTGCTGAACAGAACCCCAGAAGCTGGACGATGCAGAACTCCTCCCAGGTCACAGTGAAGAAAACACCAAAAGCTGCACGATGAAGAACTCCTCAGGGAAAACTTGGTGAACACAACCCGAACACCTGCATGATGAACTATTCCTCAGGATCGTAGTGAAGAAAACACCAAAAGCTGCATGATGAAGAACTCCTCAGGGGACATGTGGTATGGGGAACCCCAAAAGCTGCATGATGCAGAACTCAGTGGTCTCTAAGTGAATAAGACACTAAAAGCTGCTCAACAAAGCACTTCTCAGAGGCTGCAGTGAAGAAACACCGAAAGCTGCACGATGAAGGAATCTTCAGGGCCGCAGAAAAGAAAACACCAAAAGCTGCACGATGAAGAACTCCACAGGTCCGTAATGAAGAAAACACCGAAAGCTGCACGATGAAGCAATCTTCAGGGCTGCAGTGAAGAAAACACCTAAACCTGGACAATGACGCAATCCTGAGGGGCTTGAAACAAGAAAAAAACACACCACATGTTGGAGGATGAAGCACTTTTCACGGGCAACAAGCTGAAAACAATACCAAAAAATGCACAATGAAGCTCTCTCAGGGAAAACGTGGTGAGGAGAACCCCAAGAGCTGCACAGTGCAGAACTCCTCAGAGCCGTAAGGAAGACAACACCAAAAGATGCACGGTGAAGCAATCCTCAGTGCCGCAGTGAAGAAAACACCAAAAGCTGCACGATGAAGCAATCCTCAGGGGCCACACGGTGAAGAAAACACAAAAAGCTCCACTGAGCAGCACTCTTCAAGAGCCACATTGAAGATAACATGAAAAGCTCAATGAGGAAACAATCCTCAGCTGAAACGTCCTGTGGAGAACAACATAAGCTGCACGATGAAAATGTCCTCAGAGGAAAAGCACTGAAGGAAACACCAAAAGCTGTACACAGAAGCACTCCTCAAGTCGCACTGAAGAAAGCAACCAAAGCTGCTCAGCAAAGCACTCCTCAGAGGCTGCAGTGAAGAAACCCCAAAAGCTGCACGATGAAGAACTCCTCAGGGAAAACTTGGTGAACACAACCCGAAAACCTGCATGATGAACTTCTCCTCTGGCTGGTAGTGAAGAAAACACAAATAGCTGCACGATGAAGCTCTCCTCAGGGCAAAAGTGCTGAACAGAACCCCAGAAGCTGGACGATGCAGAACTCCTCACAGGTCACACTGAAGAAAACACCAAAAGCTGCACGATGAAGAACTCCTCAGGGGACATGTGTTATGGGGAACCCCAAAAGATGCACGATGCAGAACTCAATGCTCGCAAAGTGATGAAGACACTAAAAGCTGCTCAACAAAGCACTTCTCAGAGGCTATAGAGAAGTAACCCCAAAAGCTGCACAATGAAGAACTCCTCAGGGAAAACTTGGTGAACACAACCCGAACACCTGCATGATGAGCCATTCCTCAGGATCGTAGTGAAGAAAACACCTAAAGCTGCACGATGAAGAACTCCTCAGGGGACATGTGGTATGGGGAACCCCAAAAGCTGCATGATGCAGAACTCAGTGCTCTCAAAGTGAATAAGACACTAAAAGCTGCTCAACAAAGCACTTCTCAGAGGCTGCAGTGAAGAAACACCGAAAGCTGAACGATGAAGGAATCTTCAGGGCCGCAGAAAAGAAAACACCAAAAGCTGCACGATGAAGAACTCCACAGGTCCGTAATGAAGAAAACACCAAAAGCTGCACGATGAAGCAATCTTCAGCGCTGCAGTGAAGAAAACACATAAACCTGGACAATGACGCAATCCTCAGGGGCCTGCAACAAGAAAAAAACACAACATATGTTGGAGGATGAAGCACTTTTCACGGGCAACAATCTGAAAACAATACCAAAAAATGCACAATGAAGCTCTCTCAGGGAAAACGTGATGAGGAGAACCCCAAGAGCTGCACAATGCAGAACTCCTCAGAGCTGTAAGGAAGAGAACAGCAAAAGATGCACGGTGAAGCAATCCTCAGATCCGCAGTGAAGAAAACACCAAAAGCTGCACAATGAAGAACTCCTCAGGGCCGTAATGAAGAAAACACCAAAAGCTGCACAATGAAGAACTCCTCAGATCCGCAATGAAGAGAACACCAAACGCTGCACAATGAAAAACTCCTCAGGGCCGTAATGAAGAAAACACCAAAGCTGCACGTTGAAGCAATCCTCAGGGCCGCAGTGAAGAAAACACCAAACGCTGCACGATGAAGCAATCCTCAGGGGCCACACGGTGAAGAAAACACTAAAAGATCCACTGAGCAGCACTCTTCAAGAGCCACATTGAAGATAACATGAAAAGCTCAATGAGGAAACAATCCTCAGCTGAAACGTGCTGTGGAGAACAACATAAGCTGCACGATGAAAATGTCCTCAGAGGAAAGGCACTGAAGAAAACACCAAAAGCTGGATGCAGAAGCACTCCTCAAGTCGCACTGAAGAAAGCAACCAAAGCTGCTCAGCAAAGCACTCCTCAGAGGCTGCAGTGAAGAAACCCCAAAAGCTGCACGATGAAGAACTCCTCAGGGAAAACTTGGTGAACACAACCCGAAAACCTGCATGACGAACTTCTCCTCAGGGTCGTAGTGAAGAAAACACCAAAAGCTGCATGATGAAGAACTCCTCAGGGGACATGTGCTATGGGGAACCCCAAAAGCTGCATGATGCAGAACTCAAACGTCACTAAGTGAAGAAGACACTAAAAGCTGCTCAACAAAGCACTCCTCAGAGGCTGCAGTGAAGAAACACCAAAAGCTGCACGATGAAGGAATCTTCAGGGCCGCAAAGAAGAAAACACCTAAACCTGGACAATGACGCAATCCTGAGGGGCTTGAAACAAGAAAAAAACACACCATATGTTGGAGGATGAAGCACTTCTCACGGGCAACAAGCTGAAAACAATACGAAAAAATGCACAATGACGCTCTCTCAGGGAAAACGTGGTGAGGAGAACCCCAAGAGCTGCACAATGCAGAACTCCTCAGAGCCGTAAGGAAGACAACAGCAAAAGATGCACGGTGAAGCAATCCTCAGATCCGCAGTGAAGAAAACACCAAACACTGCACAATGAAGAACTCCTCGGATCCGCAGTTAAAAAAACACCATACGCTGCACAATGAAAAACTCCTCAGGTCCGTAATGAAGAAAACACCAAAAGCTGCACGATGAAGCAATCCTCAGGGGCCACACGGTGAAGAAAACACAAAAAGCTCCACTGAGCAGCACTCTTCAAGAGCCACACTGAAGATAACATGAAAAGCTCAATGAGGAAGCAATCCTCAGCTGAAACGTGGTGTGGAGAACCACAAAACCTGCACGATGAAGCAATCCTCAGGGAAAACTTGGAGAACACAACCCGAAAACCTGCATGATGAACTTCTCCTCAGGCTCGTAGTGAAGAAAACACAAATAGCTGCACGATGAAGCTCTCCTTAGGGGAAAAGTGCTCAACAGAACCCCAGAAGCTGGACGAATCAGAACTCCTCACAGGTCACACTGAAGAAAACACCAAAAGCTGCACGATGAAGAACTCCTCAGGGGACATGTGGTATGGGGAACCCCAGAAGCTGCACAATGCAGAACTCAATGGTCGCAAAGTGATGAAGACACTAAAAGCTGCACAACAAAGCACTCCTCAGAGGCTGCAGTGAAGAAACACCAAAAGCTGCACGATGAAGGAATCTTCAGGGCCGCAAAGAAGAAAACACCTAAACCTGGACAATGACGCAATCCTCAGGGGCCTGAAACAAGAAAAAAACACACCACATGTTGGAGGATGAAGCACTTCTCACGGGCAACAAGCTGAAAACAATACCAAAAAATGCACAATGACGCTCTCTCAGGGAAAACGTGGTGAGGAGAACCCCAAGAGCTGCACAATGCAGAACTCCTCAGAGACGTAAGGAAGACAAGAGCAAAAGATGGACGGTGAAGCAATCCTCAGATCCGCAGTGAAGAAAACACCAAAAGCTGCACAATGAAGAACTCCTCGGATCCGCAGTTAAGAAAACACCATACGCTGCACAATGAAAAACTCCTCAGGGCCGTAATGAAGAAAACACCAAAAGCTGCACGTTGAAGCAATCCTCAGGGCCACAGAGAAGAAAACAGCAAAAGCTCCACTGAGCAGCACTCTTCAAGAGCCACATTGAAGATAACATGAAAAGCTCAATGAGGAAACAATCCTCAGCTGAAACGTGCTGTGGAGAACCCCAAAAGCTGCACGATGAAAATGTCCTCAGAGGAAAAGCACTGAAGGAAACACCAAAAGCTGTACACAGAAGCACTCCTCAAGTCGCACTGAAGAAAGCAACCAAAGCTGCTCAGCAAAGCACTCCTCAGAGGCTGCAGTGAAGAAACCCCAAAAGCTGCACGATGAAGCGATCCTCAGGGAAAACTTGGTGAACACAACCCGAAAACCTGCATGATGAACTTCTCCTCTGGGTGGTAGTGAAGAAAACACAAATAGCTGCACGATGAAGCTCTCCTCAGGGGAAAAGTGCTGAACAGAACCCCAGAAGCTGGACGATGCAGAACTCCTCACAGGTCACACTGAAGAAAACACCAAAAGCTGCACAATGAAGAACTCCTGAGGGCCGTAAGGAAGAAAACACCAAAAGATGCAAAATGAAGCAATCTTCAGGGCCGCAGTGAAGAAAACACCAAAAGCTGTACGCTGAAGCAAACCTCAGGGGCCACAAGGAGAAGAAAACACCAAAAGCTCCACTGAGAAGCATTCTTCAAGAGCCACACTGAAGATAACATGAAAAGCTCAGTGAGGAAGCAATCCTCAGCTGAAACGTCGTGTGGAGAACCACAAAAGCTGCACGATGAAAATGTCCTCAGAGGAAAGGCACTGAAGAAAACACCAAAAGCTGGATGCAGAAGCACTCCTCAAGTCGCACTGAAGAAAGCAACCAAAGCTGCTCAGCAAAGCACTCCTCAGAGGCTGCAGTGAAGAAACCCCAAAAGCTGCACGATGAAGAACTCCTCAGGGAAAACTTGGTGAACACAACCCGAAAACCTGCATGACGAACTTCTCCTCAGGGTCGTAGTGAAGAAAACACCAAAAGCTGCATGATGAAGAACTCCTCAGGGGACATGTGCTATGGGGAACCCCAAAAGCTGCATGATGCAGAACTCAAACGTCACTAAGTGAAGAAGACACTAAAAGCTGCTCAACAAAGCACTCCTCAGAGGCTGCAGTGAAGAAACACCAAAAGCTGCACGATGAAGGAATCTTCAGGGCCGCAAAGAAGAAAACACCTAAACCTGGACAATGACGCAATCCTGAGGGGCTTGAAACAAGAAAAAAACACACCATATGTTGGAGGATGAAGCACTTCTCACGGGCAACAAGCTGAAAACAATACCAAAAAATGCACAATGACGCTCTTTCAGGGAAAACGTGGTGAGGAGAACCCCAAGAGCTGCACAATGCAGAACTCCTCAGAGCCGTAAGGAAGACAACAGCAAAAGATGCACGGTGAAGCAATCCTCAGATCCGCAGTGAAGAAAACACCAAACGCTGCACAATGAAGAACTCCTCGGATCCGCAGTTAAAAAAACACCAAACGCTGCACAATGAAAAACTCCTCAGGTCCGTAATGAAGAAAACACCAAAAGCTGCACGATGAAGCAATCCTCAGGGGCCACACGGTGAAGAAAACACAAAAAGCTCCACTGAGCAGCACTCTTCAAGAGCCACACTGAAGATAACATGAAAAGCTCAATGAGGAAACAATCCTCAGCTGAAACGTGGTGTGGAGAACCACAAGTCCTGCACGATGAAAATGTCCTCAGAGGAAAGGCACTGAAGAAAACACCAAAAGCTGGATGCAGAAGCACTCCTCAAGTCGCACTGAAGAAAGCAACCAAAGCTGCTCAGCAAAGCACTCCTCAGAGGCTGCAGTGAAGAAACCCCAAAAGCTGCACGATGAAGAACTCCTCAGGGAAAACTTGGTGAACACAACCTGAAAACCTGCATGATGAACTTCTCCTCTGGGTGGTAGTGAAGAAAACACAAATAGCTGCACGATGAAGCTCTCCTCAGGGGAAAAGTGCTGAACAGAACCCCAGAAGCTGGACGATGCAGAACTCCTCCCAGGTCACAGTGAAGAAAACACCAAAAGCTGCACGATGAAGAACTCCTCAGGGAAAACTTGGTGAACACAACCCGAACACCTGCATGATGAACTATTCCTCAGGATCGTAGTGAAGAAAACACCAAAAGCTGCATGATGAAGAACTCCTCAGGGGACATGTGGTATGGGGAACCCCAAAAGCTGCATGATGCAGAACTCAGTGGTCTCTAAGTGAATAAGACACTAAAAGCTGCTCAACAAAGCACTTCTCAGAGGCTGCAGTGAAGAAACACCGAAAGCTGCACGATGAAGGAATCTTCAGGGCCGCAGAAAAGAAAACACCAAAAGCTGCACGATGAAGAACTCCACAGGTCCGTAATGAAGAAAACACCAAAAGCTGCACGATGAAGAACTCCACAGGTCCGTAATGAAGAAAACACCGAAAGCTGCACGATGAAGCAATCTTCAGGGCTGCAGTGAAGAAAACACCTAAACCTGGACAATGACGCAATCCTGAGGGGCTTGAAACAAGAAAAAAACACACCACATGTTGGAGGATGAAGCACTTTTCACGGGCAACAAGCTGAAAACAATACCAAAAAATGCACAATGAAGCTCTCTCAGGGAAAACGTGGTGAGGAGAACCCCAAGAGCTGCACAATGCAGAACTCCTCAGAGCCGTAAGGAAGACAACACCAAAAGATGCACGGTGAAGCAATCCTCAGTGCCGCAGTGAAGAAAACACCAAAAGCTGCACGATGAAGCAATCCTCAGGGGCCACACGGTGAAGAAAACACAAAAAGCTCCACTGAGCAGCACTCTTCAAGAGCCACATTGAAGATAACATGAAAAGCTCAATGAGGAAACAATCCTCAGCTGAAACGTCCTGTGGAGAACAACATAAGCTGCACGATGAAAATGTCCTCAGAGGAAAAGCACTGAAGGAAACACCAAAAGCTGTACACAGAAGCACTCCTCAAGTCGCACTGAAGAAAGCAACCAAAGCTGCTCAGCAAAGCACTCCTCAGAGGCTGCAGTGAAGAAACCCCAAAAGCTGCACGATGAAGCGATCCTCAGGGAAAACTTGGAGAACACAACCCGAAAACCTGCATGACGAACTTCTCCTCAGGGTCGTAGTGAAGAAAACACCAAAAGCTGCATGATGAAGAACTCCTCAGGGGACATGTGCTATGGGGAACCCCAAAAGCTGCATGATGCAGAACTCAAACGTCACTAAGTGAAGAAGACACTAAAAGCTGCTCAACAAAGCACTCCTCAGAGGCTGCAGTGAAGAAACACCAAAAGCTGCACGATGAAGGAATCTTCAGGGCCGCAAAGAAGAAAACACCTAAACCTGGACAATGACGCAATCCTGAGGGGCTTGAAACAAGAAAAAAACACACCATATGTTGGAGGATGAAGCACTTCTCACGGGCAACAAGCTGAAAACAATACGAAAAAATGCACAATGACGCTCTCTCAGGGAAAACGTGGTGAGGAGAACCCCAAGAGCTGCACAATGCAGAACTCCTCAGAGCCGTAAGGAAGACAACAGCAAAAGATGCACGGTGAAGCAATCCTCAGATCCACAGTGAAGAAAACACCAAACGCTGCACAATGAAGAACTCCTCGGATCCGCAGTTAAAAAAACACCATACGCTGCACAATGAAAAACTCCTCAGGTCCGTAATGAAGAAAACACCAAAAGCTGCACGATGAAGCAATCCTCAGGGGCCACACGGTGAAGAAAACACAAAAAGCTCCACTGAGCAGCACTCTTCAAGAGCCACACTGAAGATAACATGAAAAGCTCAATGAGGAAGCAATCCTCAGCTGAAACGTGGTGTGGAGAACCACAAAACCTGCACGATGAAGCAATCCTCAGGGAAAACTTGGAGAACACAACCCGAAAACCTGCATGATGAACTTCTCCTCAGGCTCGTAGTGAAGAAAACACAAATAGCTGCACGATGAAGCTCTCCTTAGGGGAAAAGTGCTCAACAGAACCCCAGAAGCTGGACGAATCAGAACTCCTCACAGGTCACACTGAAGAAAACACCAAAAGCTGCACGATGAAGAACTCCTCAGGGGACATGTGGTATGGGGAACCCCAGAAGCTGCACAATGCAGAACTCAATGGTCGCAAAGTGATGAAGACACTAAAAGCTGCACAACAAAGCACTCCTCAGAGGCTGCAGTGAAGAAACACCAAAAGCTGCACGATGAAGGAATCTTCAGGGCCGCAAAGAAGAAAACACCTAAACCTGGACAATGACGCAATCCTCAGGGGCCTGAAACAAGAAAAAAACACACCACATGTTGGAGGATGAAGCACTTCTCACGGGCAACAAGCTGAAAACAATACCAAAAAATGCACAATGACGCTCTCTCAGGGAAAACGTGGTGAGGAGAACCCCAAGAGCTGCACAATGCAGAACTCCTCAGAGACGTAAGGAAGACAAGAGCAAAAGATGCACGGTGAAGCAATCCTCAGATCCGCAGTGAAGAAAACACCAAAAGCTGCACAATGAAGAACTCCTCGGATCCGCAGTTAAGAAAACACCATACGCTGCACAATGAAAAACTCCTCAGGGCCGTAATGAAGAAAACACCAAAAGCTGCACGTTGAAGCAATCCTCAGGGCCACAGAGAAGAAAACAGCAAAAGCTCCACTGAGCAGCACTCTTCAAGAGCCACATTGAAGATAACATGAAAAGCTCAATGAGGAAACAATCCTCAGCTGAAACGTGCTGTGGAGAACCCCAAAAGCTGCACGATGAAAATGTCCTCAGAGGAAAAGCACTGAAGGAAACACCAAAAGCTGTACACAGAAGCACTCCTCAAGTCGCACTGAAGAAAGCAACCAAAGCTGCTCAGCAAAGCACTCCTCAGAGGCTGCAGTGAAGAAACCCCAAAAGCTGCACGATGAAGCGATCCTCAGGGAAAACTTGGTGAACACAACCCGAAAACCTGCATGATGAACTTCTCCTCTGGGTGGTAGTGAAGAAAACACAAATAGCTGCACGATGAAGCTCTCCTCAGGGGAAAAGTGCTGAACAGAACCCCAGAAGCTGGACGATGCAGAACTCCTCACAGGTCACACTGAAGAAAACACCAAAAGCTGCACAATGAAGAACTCCTGAGGGCCGTAAGGAAGAAAACACCAAAAGATGCAAAATGAAGCAATCTTCAGGGCCGCAGTGAAGAAAACACCAAAAGCTGTACGCTGAAGCAAACCTCAGGGGCCACAAGGAGAAGAAAACACCAAAAGCTCCACTGAGAAGCATTCTTCAAGAGCCACACTGAAGATAACATGAAAAGCTCAGTGAGGAAGCAATCCTCAGCTGAAACGTCGTGTGGAGAACCACAAAAGCTGCACGATGAAAATGTCCTCAGAGGAAAGGCACTGAAGAAAACACCAAAAGCTGGATGCAGAAGCACTCCTCAAGTCGCACTGAAGAAAGCAACCAAAGCTGCTCAGCAAAGCACTCCTCAGAGGCTGCAGTGAAGAAACCCCAAAAGCTGCACGATGAAGAACTCCTCAGGGAAAACTTGGTGAACACAACCCGAAAACCTGCATGACGAACTTCTCCTCAGGGTCGTAGTGAAGAAAACACCAAAAGCTGCATGATGAAGAACTCCTCAGGGGACATGTGCTATGGGGAACCCCAAAAGCTGCATGATGCAGAACTCAAACGTCACTAAGTGAAGAAGACACTAAAAGCTGCTCAACAAAGCACTCCTCAGAGGCTGCAGTGAAGAAACACCGAAAGCTGAACGATGAAGGAATCTTCAGGGCCGCAGAAAAGAAAACACCAAAAGCTGCACGATGAAGAGCTCCACAGGTCCATAATGAAGAAAACACCAAAAGCTGCACGATGAAGCAATCTTCAGGGGCCTGCAACAAGAAAAAAACACACCATATGTTGAAGGATGAAGCACTTCTCACGGGCAACAATCTGAAAACAATACCAAAAAATGCACAATGAAGCTCTCTCAGGGAAAACGTGGTGAGGAGAACCCCAAGAGCTGCACAATGCAGAACTCCTCAGAGCCGTAAGGAAGACAACACCAAAAGATGCACGGTGAAGCAATCCTCAGATCCGCAGTGAAGAAAACACCAAACGCTGCACAATGAAGAACTCCTCAGGGCCGTAATGAAGAAAACACCAAAAGCTGCACAATGAAGAACTCCTCAGATCCGCAATGAAGAAAACACCAAACGCTGCACAATGAAAAAGTCCTCAGGGCCGTAATGAAGAAAACACCAAAGCTGCACGCTGAAGCAATCCTCAGGGCCGCAGTGAAGAAAACACCAAAAGCTGCACGTTGAAGCAATCCTCAGGGGCCAAAAGGTGAAGAAAACACAAAAAGCTCCACTGAACAGCACTCTTCAAGAGCCACACTGAAGATAACATGAAAAGCTCAATGAGGAAACAATCCTCAGCTGAAACGTCCTGTGGAGAACAACATAAGCTGCACGATGAAAATGTCCTCAGAGGAAAGGCACTGAAGAAAACACCAAAAGCTGGATGCAGAAGCACTCCTCAAGTCGCACTGAAGAAAGCAACCAAAGCTGCTCAGCAAAGCACTCCTCAGAGGCTGCAGTGAAGAAACCCCAAAAGCTGCACGATGAAGAACTCCTCAGGGAAAACTTGGTGAACACAACCCGAAAACCTGCATGATGAACTTCTCCTCAGGCTCATAGTGAAGAAAACACAAATAGCTGCACGATGAAGCTCTCCTCAGGGGAAAAGTGCTGAATAGAACCCCAGAAGCTGGACGATGCAGAACTCCTCACAGGTCACACTGAAGAAAACACCAAAAGCTGCACGATGAAGGAATCTTCAGGGCCGCAGTGAAGAAAACACCAAAAGCTGCACGATGAAGAACTCCTCAGGGCTGCAGAGAATAAAACACCAAAAGCTGCACGATGAAGGAATCTTCAGGGCCGCAGAGAAAAAAACACCAAAAGCTGCACGATGAAGAACTCCTCAGGGGACATGTGGTATGGGGAACCCCAAAAGCTGCATGATGCAGAACTCAAAGGTCGCAACGTGAAGAAGGCACTAAAAGCTGCTCAGCAAAGCACTCCTCAGAGGCTGCAGTGAAGAAACAGCAAAAGCTGCACAATGAAGAACTCCTCAGGGCCACAGAGAAGAAAACGCCAAACGCTGCACGATGAAGCAATCCTCAGGGCCGCAGAGAAGAAAACACCAAAAGCTGCACGATGAAGCAATCCTCAGGGACGCAGAGAAGAAAACACCAAAAGCTGCACGATGAAGCAATCCTCAGGGGCCACAAGGCGAAGAAAACTCCAAAAGCTCCACTGAGCAGCACTCTTCAAGAGCCACACTGAAGATAACATGAAAAGCTCAATGAGGAAACAATCCTCAGCTGAAACGTGGTGTGGAGAACACCAAAAGCTGCACGATGAAGCAATCCTCAGGGAAAACTTGGTGAACACAACCCGAAAACCTGCATGATGAACTTCTCCTCAGGTTCGTAGTGAAGAAAACACAAATAGCTGCACGATGAAGCTCTCCTCAGGGGAAAAGTGCTGAACAGAACCCCAGAAGCTGGACGATGCAGAACTCCTCACAGGTCACACTGAAGAAAACACCAAAAGCTGCACGATGAAGAACTCCTCAGGGGACATGTGGTATGGGGAACCCCAAAAGCTGCATGATGCAGAACTCAATGCTCGCAAAGTGAAGAAACTAAAACTGCTCAACAAAGCACTCCTCAGAGACGGCAGTGAAGAAACAACAAAAGCTGCACAATGCAGAACTCCTCAGGGCCGTAATGAAGAAAACACCAAAAGCTGCACGATGAAGCAATCCTCAGGGCCTGGAACAAGGAAAAAATATAAATACAAAACAAAATAAAATACCAAATTTTGGAAGACGAAGCACTTCTCAGGGGCAATACCATAAGTTGCATGATGAACATCTCACTAGGGAAAACATGGTGAGGAGCACCCCAAGAGCTGCACGATGCAGAACTCCTCAGAGCCGTAAAGAAGAAAACACCAAAAGCTGCACGATGAAGCAATCTTCAGGGACGCAGCGAAGAAAGCACCTAAAGTTGGACAATGACGCAATCCTCAGGGGTCTGAAACAAGAAAAAAGCACACCACCTGTTGGAGGATGAAGCACTTCTCACGGGCAACAAGCTGAAAACAATACCAAAAAATGCACAATGAACCTCTCTGAAGGAAAACGTGGTGAGGAGAACCCCAAGAGCTGCACAATGCAGTACTCCTCAGAGCCGTAAGGAAGACAACAGCAAAAGCTGCGCGATGAAGCAATCCTCAGGGCCGCAGTGAAGAAAACACCAAACGCTGCACAATGAAGAACTCCTGAGGGCCGTAAGGAAGAAAACACCAAAAGATGCAAAATGAAGCAATCTTCAGGGCCGCAGTGAAGAAAACACCAAAAGCTGCACGCTGAAGCAATCCTCAGGGGCCACAAGGCAAAGAAAACACAAAAAGCTCCACTGAGCAGCACTCTTCAAGAGCCACACTGAAGATAACATGAAAGCTCAATGAGGAAGCAATCCTCAGCTGAAACGTGGTGTGGAGAATCACAAAAGCTGCACGATGAAAATGTCCTCAGAGGAAAGGCACTGAAGGAAACACCAAAAGCTGGATGCAGAAGCACTCCTCAAGTCGCTCTGAAGAAAGCAACCAAAGCTGCTCAGCAAAGCACTCCTCAGAGGCTGCAGTGAAGAAACACCAAAAGCTGCACGATGAAGCAATCCTCAGGGAAATCTTGGTGAACACAACCCGAAAACCTGCATGATGAACTTCTCCTCAGGCTCGTAGTGAAGAAAACACAAATAGCTGCACGATGAAGCTCTCCTCAGGGGAAAAGTGCTGAACAGAACCCCAGAAGCTGGACGGTGCAGAACTCCTCCCAGGTCACACTGAAGAAAACACCAAAAGCTGCACGATGAAGAACTCCTCAGGGGACATGTGGTATGGGGAACCCCAAAAGCTGCATGATGCAGAACTCAAAGGTCACTAAGTGAAGAAGACACTAAAAGCTGCTCAACAAAGCACTCCTCTGAGACGGCAGTGAAGAAACAACAAAAGCTGCACAATGAAGAACTCCTCAGGGCCGTAATGAAGAAAACACCAAACGCTGAACGATGAAGCAATCCTCAGGGGCCACAAGGCGAAGAAAACACCAAAAGCTCCACTGAGCAGCACACTTCGAAAGCCACACTGAAGATAACATGAAAAGCTCAATGAGGAAGCAATCCTCAGCTGAATCGTGGTGTGGAGAATCACAAAAGCTGCACGATGAAAATGTCCTCAGAGGAAAGGCACTGAAGGAAACACCAAAAGCTGGATGCAGAAGCACTCCTCAAGTCGCACTGAAGAAAGCAACCAAAGCTGCTCAGCAAAGCACTCCTCAGAGGCTGCAGTGAAGAAACCCCAAAAGCTGCACGATGAAGCGATCCTCACGGAAAATTTGGTGAACACAACCCGAAAACCTGCATGATGAACTTCCCCTCAGGCTCGTAGTGAAGAAAACACAAATAGCTGCACGATGAAGAACTCTTCAGGGGATATGTGGTATGGGGAACTCCAAAAGCTGCATGATGCAGAACAAAATGGTCGCAAAGTGAAGAAGGCACTGAAAGCTGCTCAACAAAGCACTCCTCAGAGGCTGCAGTGAAGAAACAACAAAAGCTGCACAATGAAGAACTCCACAGGGCCGCAGAGAAGAAAATACCAAAAGCTGCACGATGAAGGAGTCTTCAGGGGACATGTGGTATGGGGAACCCCAAAACTGCATGATGCAGAACTCAATGCTCGCAAACTGAAGAAACTAAAACTGCTCAACAAAGCACACCTCAGAGACGGCAGTAAAGAAACAACAAAAGCTGCACAATGAAGAACTCCTCAGGGCCGTAATGAAGAAAACACCAAAAGCTGCACGATGAAGCAATCCTCAGGGCCACAGAGAATAAAACACCAAAAGCTGCATGATGAAGCAATCCTCAGGGCCTGGAACAAGGAAAAAATATAAATAGAAAACAAAATAAAACACCAAATTTTGGAAGACGAAGGACTTCTCAGGGGCAATACCAGAAGTTGCATGATGAACATCTCACCAGGGAAAACATGGTGAGGAGAACCCCAAGAGCTGCACGATGCAGAACTCCTCAGAGCCGTAAGGAAGACAACACCAAAAGCTGCGCGATGAAGAACTCCTCAGGGGACATGTGGTATGGGGAACCCCAAAAGCTGCATGATGCAAACTCAATGTTCGCAACGTGAAGAAGGCACTAAAAGCTGCTCAACAAAGCACTCCTCAGAGACGGCAGTGAAGAAACAACAAAAGCTGCACAATGCAGAACTCCTCAGGGCCGTAATGAAGAAAACACCAAACGCTGCACGACGAAGCAATCCTCAGGGCCTGGAACAAGGAAAAAATATAAATACAAAACAAAATAAAACACCAAATTTTGGAAGACGAAGCACATCTCAGGGGCAATACCAGAAGTTGCATGATGAACATCTCACCAGGGAAAACATCGTGAGGAGAACCACAAGAGCTGCACGATGAAGGACTCCTCAGAGCCGTAATTAAGAAAACAGCAAAAGCTGCACAATGAAGAACTCCTGAGGGCCGTAAGGAAGAAAACACCAAAAGATGCAAAATGAAGCAATCTTCAGGGCCGCAGTGAAGAAAACATCAAAAGCTGTACGCTGAAGCAATCCTCAGGGGCCACAAGGTGAAGAAAACACCAAAAGCTCCACTGAGAAGCATTCTTCAAGAGCCACACTGAAGATAACATGAAAAGCTCAGTGAGGAAGCAATCCTCAGCTGAAACGTCGTGTGGAGAACCACAAAAGCTGCACGATGAAAATGTCCTCAGAGGAAAGGCACTGAAGGAGACACCAAAAGCTGGATGCAGAAGCACTCCTCAAGTCGCACTGAAGAAAGCAACCAAAGCTGCTCAGCAAAGCACTCCTCAGAGGCTGCAGTGAAGAAACCCCAAAAGCTGCACGATGAAGGAATCTTCAGGGCCGCAGAGAAGAAAACACCAAAAGCTGAACAATGAAGAACTCCACAGGTCCGTAATGAAGAAAACACCAAAAGCTGACGAATGAAGCAATCCTCAGGGGACATGTGGTATGGGGAACCCCAAAAGCTGCATGATGCAGAACTCAAAGGTCGCAAAGTGAAGTACACACTAAAAGCTGCTCAGCAAAGCACTCCTCAGAGGCAGCAGTGAAAAAAAGAACAAAAGGTGCGTCATCAAGAACTCCTCAGGGCTGCAGAGAAGAAAACAACAAAAGCTGCACAATGAAGAGCTCCACAGGTCCGTAATGAAGAAAACACCGAAAGCAGCACGATGAAGCAATCTTCAGGGCCACAGTGAAGAAAACACCAAAAGCTGCACGATGAAGAACTCCTCAGGGGACATGTGGTATGGGGAACCCCAAAAGCTGCATGATGCAGAACTCAATGGTCGCAACGTGAAGGAGGCACTAAAAGCTGCTCAACAAAGCACTCCTCAGAGGCTGCAGTGAAGAAATCCCAAAAGCTGCACGATGAAGCAATCCTCAGGGAAAACTTGGTGAACACAACGTGAAAACCTTCATGATGAACTTCTCTCCCTGGTCGTAGTGAAGAAAACACAAATAGCTGCACGATGAAGCTCTCCTCAGGGGAAAAGTGCTGAACAGAACCCCAGAAGCTGGACGAAGTAGAACTCCTCACAGGTCACAGTGAAAAAAACACCAAAAGCTGCACGACGAAGAACTCCTCAGGGGACATGTGGTATGGGGAACCCCAAAAGCTGCATGATGCAGAACTCAATGGTCGCTAAGTGATGAAGACACTAAAAGCTGCTCAACAAAGCACTCCTCAGAGGCTGCAGTGAAGAAACACCAAAAGCTGCACGATGAAGCAATCTTCAGGGAAATCTTCGTGAGCAAAACCCGAAAACATGTATGATGAAGTTCTCCTCAGGGTCGTAGTGAAGAAAACACCAAAAGCTGCACAATGAAGCAATCTCCAGGGCTGCAGTGAAGAAAACAAAAAAAGCTGCACGATGAAGCAATCTTCAAAGCTGCAGTGAAGAAAACACCTAAACCTGCACAATGATGGAATCCTCAGGGGCCTGAAGGAAGAAAAAAACACAACATATGTTGGAGGATGAAGCACTTCTCACGGGCAACAAGCTGAAAACAATACCAAAAAATGCACAATGAAGATCGCTCAGGGAAAACGTGGTGAGGAGAACCCCAAGAGCTGCACAATGCAGAACTCCTCAGAGCCGTAAGGAAGACAACACCAAAAGCTGCGCGATGAAGCAATCCTCAGATCCGCAGTGAAGAAAACACGAAAAGCTGCACAATGAAGAACTCCTCAGGGGACATGTGGTATGGGGAACCCCAAAAGCTGCATGATGCAGAACTCAGTGGTCGCTAAGTGAAGAAGACACTAAAAGCTGCTCAACAAAGCACTCCTCAGAGGCTGCAGTGAAGAAACACCAAAAGCTGCACGATGAAGAACTCCTCAGGGAAAACTTGGTGAACACAACCCGAAAACCTGCATGATGAACTTCTCCTCAGGTTCGTAGTGAAGAAAACACAAATAGCTGCACGATGAAGCTCTCCTCAGGGGAAAAATGCTGAACAGAACCCCAGGAGCTGGACGATGCAGAACTCCTCACAGGTCACACTGAAGAAAACACCAAAAGCTGCACGATGAAGAACTCCTCAGGGGACATGTGGTATGGGGAACCCCAAAAGCTGCATGATGCAGAACTCAGTGGTCTCTAAGTGAATAAGACACTAAAAGCTGCTCAACAAAGCACTTCTCAGAGGCTGCAGTGAAGAAACACCGAAAGCTGAACGATGAAGGAATCTTCAGGGCCGCAGAAAAGAAAACACCAAAAGCTGCACGATGAAGAACTCCACAGGTCCGTAATGAAGAAAACACCAAAAGCTGCACGATGAAGAGCTCCACAGGTCCATAATGAAGAAAACACCAAAAGCTGCACGATGAAGCAATCTTCAGGGCTGCAGTGAAGAAAACACCTAAACCTGGACAATGACGCAATCCTCAGGGGCCTGCAACAAGAAAAAAACACAACATATGTTGGAGGATGAAGCACTTCTCACGGGCAACAATCTGAAAACAATACCAAAAAATGCACAATGAATCTCTCTCAGGGAAAACGTGATGAGGAGAACCCCAAGAGCTGCACAATGCAGAACTCCTCAGAGCTGTAAGGAAGACAACAGCAAAAGATGCACGGTGAAGCAATCCTCAGATCCGCAGTGAAGAAAACACCAAACGCTGCACAATGAAGAACTCCTCAGGGCCGTAATGAAGAAAACACCAAAAGCTGCACAATGAAGAACTCCTCAGATCCGCAGTGAAGAAAACACCAAACGCTGCACAATGAAAAACTCCTCAGGGCCGTAATGAAGAAAACACCAGAAGCTGCACGATGAAGCAATCCTCAGGGCCGCAGTGAAGAAAACACCAAAAGCTGCACGATGAAGCAATCCTCAGGGGCCACATGGTGAAGAAAACACTAAAAGATCCACTGAACAGCACTCTTCAAGAGCCGCATTGAAGATAACATGAAAAGCTCAATGAGGAAACAATCCTCAGCTGAAACGTGCTGTGGAGAACAACATAAGCTGCACGATGAAAATGTCCTCAGAGGAAAGGCACTGAAGAAAACACCAAAAGCTGGATGCAGAAGCACTCCTCAAGTCGCACTGAAGAAAGCAACCAAAGCTGCTCAGCAAAGCACTCCTCAGAGGCTGCAGTGAAGAAACCCCAAAAGCTGCACGATGAAGTACTCCACAGGTCCGCAGAGAAGAAAACACCAGAAGCTACACGATGAAGCAATCTTCAGGGCCACAGAGAATAAAACACCAAAAGCTGCACGAGGAAGTAATCCTCAGGGTCTGGAAGAAGGAAAAAATATAAATACAAAATAAAATAAAACACCAAATTTTGGAAGACGAAGCACATCTCAGGGGCAATACCAGAAGTTGCATGATGAATATCTCACCAGGGAAAACAAGTTGAGGAGAACCCCAAGAGCTGCACAATGCAGAACTCCTCAGAGCCGTAAGGAAGACAACACCAAAAGCTGCACGATGAAGCAATCTTCAGGGCCACAGTGAAGAAAAAACCTAAAGTTGGACAATGATACAATCCTCAGGGGCCTGAAACAAGAAAAAAAAACACCACCTGTTGGAGGATGAAGCACTTCTCACGGGTAACACGCTGAAAACAATACCAAAAAATGCACAATGAAGCTCTCTCAGGGAAAACGTGGTGAGGAGAACCCCAAGAGCTGCACAATGCAGAACTCCTCAGAGCCTTAAGGAAGACAACACCAAAAGCTGCGCGATGAAGAACTCCTCAGGGCCGCAGTGAAGAAAACACCAAAAGCAGCATGCTGAAGCAATCCTCAGGGGCCACAAGGCGAAGGAAACACCAAAAGCTCCACTGAGCAGCACTCTTCAAGAGCCACACTGAAGATAACATGAAAAGCTCAATGAGGAAGGAATCCTTAGCTGAATCGTGGTGTGGAGAACCACAAAAGCTGAACGATGAATATGTCCTCTGAGGAAAGGCACTGAAGGAAACACCAAAAGCTGGATGCAGAAGCACTCCTCAAGTCGCACTGAAGAAAGCAACCAAAGCTGCTCAGCAAAGCACTCCTCAGAGGCTGCAGTGAAGAAACCCCAGAAGCTGCATGATCAAGCTATCCTCAGGGAAAGCTTGGTGAACACAACCCGAAAACCTGCATGATGAACTTCTCCTCTGGCTGGTAGTGAAGAAAACACAAATAGCTGCACGATGAAGCTCTCCTCAGGGGAAAAGTGCTGAACAGAACCCCAGAAGCTGGACGAATCAGAACTCCTCAGAGGTCACACTGAAGAAAACACCAAAAGCTGCACGATGAAGAACTCCTCAGGGGACATGTGGTATGGGGAAACCCAAAAGCTGCATGATGCAGAACTCAAAGGTCGCAACGTGAAGAAGGCACTAAAAGCTGCTCAACAAAGCACTCCTCAGAGGCTGCAGTGAAGAAACAACAAAAGCTGCACAATGAAGAACTCCTCAGGGCCACAGAGAAGAAAAAGCCAAACGCTGCACGATGAAGGAATCTTCAGGGCCGCAGAGAAGAAAACACCAAAAGCTGCACGATGAAGCAATCTTCAGGGACGCAGCGAAGAAAGCACCTGAAGTTGGACAATGACACAATCCTCAGGGGCCTGAAACAAGAAAAAAACACACCACCTGTTGGAGGATGAAGCACTTCTCACGGGCAACAAGCTGAAAACAATACAAAAAAATGCACAATGAAGCTCTCTCAAGGAAAACGTGGTGAGGAGAGCACCAAGAGCTGCACAATGCAGTACTCCTCAGAGCCGTAAGGAAGACAACAGCAAAAGCTGCGCGATGAAGAACTCCTCAGGGCCGTAAGGAAGACAACAGCAAAAGCTGCGCGATGAAGCAGTCCTCAGGGCCGCAGTGAAGAAAACACCAAAAGCTGCATGATGAAGAACTCCTCAGGGGACATGTGGTATGGGGAACACGAAAAACTGCATGATGTAGAACTCAATGTTCGCAAAGTGAAGAAAATAAAACTGCTCAACAAAGCACTCCTCAGGCCCGCAGTGAAGAATCAAGAAAAGCTGCACAATGAAGAACTCCTCAGGGCCGTAAGGAAGAAAACACCAAAAGCTGCACGATGAAGCAATCCTCAGGGAAAACTTGGTGAAGAAAACACCAAAAGCTGCACGCTGAAGCAATCCTCAGGGGCCACAAGGCGAAGGAAACACCAAAAGCTCCACTGAGCAGCACTCTTCAAGAGCCACATTGAAGATAACATGAAAAGCTCAATGAGGAAACAATCCTTAGCTGAAACGTGGTGTGGAGAACCACAAAAGCTGCACGATGAAAATGTCCTCCGAGGAGAGGCACTGAAGGAAACACCAAAAGCTGGATGCAGAAGCACTCCTCAAGTCGCACTGAAGAAAGCAACCAAAGCTGCTCAGCAAAGCACTCCTCAGAGGCTGCAGTGAAGAAACCCCAAAAGCTGCACGATGAAGTACTCCACAGGTCCGCAGAGAAGAAAACACCAAAAGCTGCACGATGAAGGAATCTTCAGGGCCGCAGTGAAGAAAACACCAAAAGCTGCACGATGAAGAACTCCTCAGGGGACATGTAGTATGAGGATCCGCAAAATCTGCGTAATGCAGAACTCAATCGTTGGAACGTGAAGAATTCACTAAAAGCTGCGCAACAAAGCACTCCTCAGAGACGGCAGTGAAGAAACAGCAAAAGCTGCACAATGAAGAACTCCTCAGGGCCGCAGAGAAGAAAATGCCAAACGCTGCACGATGAAGAACTCCTCAGGGGACATGTGGTATGGGGAACCCCAAAAGCTGTATGATGCAGAACTCAGTGGTCGCAAAGTGAAGAAGACACTAAAAGCTGCTCAACAAAGCACTCCTCAGAGACGGCAGTGAAGAAACAACAAAAGCTGCACAATGAAGAACTCCTTAGGGCCATAATGAAGAAAACACCAGAAGCTGCACGATGAAGCAATCTTAAGGGCCACAGAGAATAAAACACCAAAAGCTGCACGATGAAGTAATCCTCAGGGTTTAGAACAATGAAAAACAATAAAAATACAAAACAAAATACAACACCAAATTTTGGAAGACGAAGCACATCTCAAGGGCAATACCAGAAGTTGCATGATGAATATCTCACCAGGGAAAACAAGTTGAGGAGAACCCCAAGAGCTGCACAATGCAGAACTCCTCAGAGCCGTAAGGAAGACAACACCAAAAGCTGCACGGTGAAGCAATCCTCAGATCCGCAGTGAAGAAAACACCAAACGCTGCACAATGAAGAACTCCTCAGGACCGTAATGAAGAAAACACCAAAAGCTGCACGGTGAAGCAATCGTCAGGGCCGTAATGAAGAAAACACCAAAAGCTGCACAATGAAGAACTCCTCAGATCCGCAATGAAGAAAACACCAAACGGTGCACAATGAAAAACTCCTCAGGGCCGTAATGAAGAAAACACCAAAAGCTGCACGGTGAAGCAATCGTCAGGGCCGCAGTGAAGAAAACACCAAAAGCTGCACAATGAAGAACTCCTCAGGGGACATGTGGTATGGGGAACCCCAAAAGCTGCATGATGCAGAACTCAATGGTCGCAAAGCGAAGAAGACACTAAAAGCTGCTCAAAAAAGCACTCCTCAGTGGCTGCAGTGAAGAAACACCAAAAGCTGCACGATGAAGGAATCTTCAGGGCCGCAGAGAAGAAAAAAACAAAAGCTGCACGATGAAGAACTCCACAGGTCCGTAATGAAGAAAACACCAAAAGCTGCACGATGAAGCAATCTTCAGGGCTGCAGTGAAGAAAACACCTAAACCTGGACAATGACGCAATCCTCACGGGCCTGAAACAAGAAAAAAACACAACATATGTTGGAGGATGAAGCACTTTTCACGGGCAACAATCTGAAAACAATACCAAAAAATGCACAATGAAGCTCTCTCAGGGAAAACGTGGTGAGGAGATCCCCAAGAGCTGCACAATGCAGAACTCCTCAGAGCCGTAAGGAAGACAACAGCAAAAGCTGCACAGTGAAGCAATCCTCAGATCCGCAGTGAAGAAAACACCAAACGCTGCACAATGAAAAACTCCTCAGGGCCGTAATGAAGAAAACACCAAACGCTGCACAATGAAAAACTCCTCCGGGCCGTAATGAAGAAAACACCAAAGCTGCACAATGAAGCAATCCTCAGGGCCACAGTGAAGAAAACACCAAAAGCTGCACGATGAAGCAATCCTCAGGGGCCACAAGGCGAAGAAAACACCAAAAGCTCCACTGAGCAGCACTCTTCAAGAGCCACACTGAAGATAACATGAAAAGCTCGATGAGGAAGCAATCCTCAGCTGAAACGTGGTGTGGAGAACCACAAAACCTGCACGATGAAGCAATCATCAGGGAAAACTTGGTGAACACAACCCGAAAACCTGCATGATGAACTTCTCCTCTGGGTGGTAGTGAAGAAAACACAAATAGCTGCACGATGAAGAACTCCTCAGGGGACATATAGTATGGTAACCCCAAGAGCTGTGCAATGCAGAACTCCTCAGAACCATAAGGAAGACAACAACAAAAGGTGCACACTGAAGAAATCCTTAGGGCCGCAGTGAAGAAAACACCAAACGCTGCACAATGAAGAACGCCTCAGGGCCGTAATGAAGAAAACACCAAAAGCTGCACAATGAAGAACTCCTCAGATCCGCAGTGAAGAAAATACTAAACGCTGAACACTGAAGCAATCCTCAGGGGCCACACGGTGAAGAAAACACAAAAAGCTCCACTGAGCAGCACTCTTCAAGAGCCACACTGAAGATAACATGAAAAGCTCAATGAGGAAGCAATCCTCAGCTGAAACGTGGTGTGGAGAACCACAAAAGCTGCACGATGAAAATGTCCTCAGAGGAAAGGCACTGAAGGAAACACCAAAAGCTGGATGCAGAAGCACTCCTCAAGTCGCACTGAAGAAAGCTACCAAAGCTGCTCATCAAAGCACTCCTCAGAGGCTGCAGAGAAGAAACCCCAAAAGCTGCACGATGAAGAACTCCTCAGGGAAAACTTGGTGAACACAACCTGAAAACCTGCATGATGAACTTCTCCTCTGGGTGGTAGTGAAGAAAACACAAATAGCTGCACGATGAAGCTCTCCTCAGGGGAAAAGTGCTGAACAGAACCCCAGAAGCTGGACGATGCAGAACTCCTCACAGGTCACAGTGAAAAAAACACCAAAAGCTGCACGATGAAGAACTCCTCAGGGGACATGTGGTATGGGGAACCCCAAAAGCTGCATGATGCAGAACTCAATGGTCGCAAAGCGATGAAGACACGAAAAGCTGCTCAACAAAGCACTTCTCAGAGGCTGCAGTGAAGAAACACCAAAAGCTGCACGATGAAGGAATCTTCAGGGCCGCACAGAAGAAAACAACAAAAGCTGCACGATGAAGAACTCCACAGGTCCGTAATGAAGAAAACACCAAAAGCTGCACGATGAAGCAATCCTCAGGGGCCACAAGGTGAAGAAAGCACAAAAAGCTCCACTGAGCAGCACTCTTCAAGAGCCACACTGAAGATAACATGAAAAGCTCAATGAGGAAGCAATCCTCAGCTGAAACGTGCTGTGGAGAACCACAAAATCTGCATGATGAAATGTCCTGAGAGGAAAGGCACTGAAGGAAACACCAAAAGCTGGACGCCGAAGCACTCCTCAAGTCGCAGTGAAGAAAGCTACCAAAGAAGTAGTTCACATAACCAGTTTGTCCTTGTCACACTCATACCTCCCGAAGAGGATACACATTTGGTGTTAGTATTGTTAGTATCAGGGAAGCCAAAATTCTCAGTATCTCTTCTACATTGTTCTAATCCTTCCAGAGCCTAGAGTGAGCTCCTTCTGCGTGGTTAGTGTCAATTGCAGTCCCTGTCTCCCTTCCTTGAGCATCTGCTGCTGCCTCTGGTGCAATATTAGGATTAGAGGGAGCATAACTTGATTCCTCCTCCAAAAAAAGGAGTCTTGTTGTATTGTTTACATATACATTTATTTATATATATAAATTTATTTATAGTTGTATTGTTTACATATAAATTTAAAGCCTGAATTTTCATCGGGCCTGTGTTCTGGCCAAAATACTGATGTTTCAGTTATTGGCTTTTTAGGCCAGACAATTAGGAAGTGTCATCTTAGGCCATTTTATGAAGGTCTTGGTTTTTTCCCCAATATTTTTGAGATCAAATTCATCCCATTTAATCTATATACACACAGCAACTAGCATAAGTCAGAGTGCACGCTCCTCCTGGTGAGGTTAGTAATAAATGTACTCTCATTTGAATCTGGAGTACAATTTTGTGACAAACTTGTTACCTGCTCTTGTAGTGCCTGGACTGCATCCAGAGTGTTCCTTTCTAGTTCTTCAGTTATAGCTGAGTTAGTTACAATAGCTTTTTCTAATTCACTCACCCCTAACCAAGGTGAAAACCACCTTGCAAAGCTGTGAAATGCCCTGTTTCTTTTTACTAGAGGACTATCAGGGGACCTCTTAATTCTGCATGGGTTCTCAAGGGGGCTTTGTGGGTCTTCAATAATAGTTAAGTTTGGAATTATTGCCCCCAGGATGCAAACTCCCTTCTATCCTAGGGGCAACACCTTCATGGCTTTCTGGCCACATAGCCAGTACCCCACCCCTCACCCTTCTTTTACTCCCACTTCCAGGGAGTGTTCCCTGGTAACACTCTAATTCTGTGTAATTCAATTCCTTTTACTCATTAATTCATTACGAATTCTTCAAAGGAGAAGTTAAAGGTTTACAAGAGTTAGTTTTAACTGTTTTAACCTTAGAAGTCTCTGTTAAGACAGTCTCTCACATATCAGGGTTAGATGATGCGTTTACCGGGTATAATGAGTCCCCCCTTTTTCAGCCATTCTTACTGCCCTTTCAGTAATCAGGAGCACTTGGAACGGTCTGTCCCACTCAGGTTGTAACTTCGATTCTCTCCATGTTCGCATCAGAACCCGATCTCCTGCTTGGAATAGATGGATCGGGGCTTCCAAGGGTGGGCTTAGAGCTAACAATCCACACGTCCTGAGAGATGACAAAGAGGACGGCAGTGTGGTCTGTAGGTTCGTGCTCAGTGTGCTGCACCAATAAGTACATGGAGTCAGAATCCACATGAAGGTCTTTTAATTCAATAATTAATTATGTAACTCCGCAGAGTCAGGCGCTTGGCGATCTTTCGCAAAGCAAGCACGCCTCTGACTCGAATCACCATCATTTACACACAGCAAACTTGTGAAAACGATCTCTTTGGCTATTTTTGATTGGCTGTTACAGCTCACCTAACTTAAGAGGGGGGGAGGATGGGACACCAAGTCCCACATTGGCATGCATTAGCATTTTGATGGGTGTTATTTTTAACATGCTAATGGCCCTTAATGAGCAAAAAGTTACTAGAGGTCAGTCTGGAGCTGGTTTTCTCCTTCTTCTTTTTTACTATTTATCCCTTACCTTCCTTGCTTCTGTTAGCTGAAGGCTACCTGTCTCTCCCTTTCCTTATTTTCTCAGCTAAAACACTACACAAGCTATAGAAAGACTACACAAGCTACAGGCCTCCCTGTTTTCTTCAGAGGACGTATTGGGAGGTTGCCAGAACTTCTTCTCCAATCTGTGAGGTAGTTCTTTGTCTGGGTGAATGACGCTGTCACAGACAGAGGACAAGCTCTGAGTCCATTGGAACTGCTCCTCACACCACTGTATTACCTCATCTTGGCAGAGACTCTTGTGCACAATGTTCCCCGTTTCTGGTGAATGGATGGAGGAGGAGACCTTAGCCAATACCTGTTTAGCTCTGCTGCCTGCCTTGGAGATGTGCTTCTGAGGCCTGCAGTGCCTGGGGGCTGTCAGGGTTACCTGCCTCCGTCCCCACCTTTGCTGGCACCAGCCATCACCCTGTGGGCACAGAAGCACGGCACAGTGACCAACCTGGGGAGGGACCCACGGGACCCCTTCCAACACCTCCTGGCCCCACAGTGCCAAAGCCCCAAATCTCCCAGCCCCGAGATCTTCCACCCTCCAGCCCCCTGTACCTGTCGGTCTCGACCCCTGGAGAGCAGGGAGATCCCGGCCACCAGAAGCAGGAGGCTGGGGATGAGGAGAAACCTGCTGTCGACCATCGCTCACAGCCAGGTACGACCGCACTGGCAGACGGGGGGTGCTGGCCGGTGCTTTATAGGGACACGGCCGTGAGGTCACAGACAGCACACGGCAACGCCTCTGTGAGGTCACAGCCCCCAGCCCACGTTGAAGCAGGCCGGTGCCCCTGTGCTGCATTTGTGGGGAGCGTGGGGGACTGATCCCGGCCCCATGCGAGGAGCCTGGGGGAGCCATCCTGGTGCCCCACACTCCAAGCGTCTGTGGGGGTCAGGGCAATGCCGTCCTGGTTGTGTTGAGTGCATCGAGGCCATCCAGGAGCTGCAGCAGCTGGTGCTGTCAGCACTGCCCAGGTGTGAGGCTGCTGCGCTGAGGCCTGACTTCTGGCAAGCAGCATGAAAGGACCTGGAGGAGCTGGTGGAGCAGGGCAGCCTGTCCTGCTGTGGCTACAGCTACCCCAGGAGCAAGAGCTTTCCTGGGAGCTGGAGCAACATCTCCCTGGGCTGGCAGAGAGGAGCCCCCACAGAGCCAGTGCATCCATGCCGCCCAGCGCCCACGAAGCAGGGAGCGGCTGGTGTGTGCTCCAGCATCCAGCCACCAGCAATAGGGCTGATCGTGCACAAGAGTCTCCTTTGCCCAGATGAGGGACGCCATTGGTGGGAGGAGGTGTCCTGGCAGCCTCTTGGCTTGTGCATGGCCCTCCCAGCTTTTCTCAGCCCAGCCAACATGGCATTGCAAAAAGACCAGGGCTGCCAAACTGACTTCACCCCCACCCCAGGATTGTGTGTGGCTGACAGGAAGGACAGGAGCCAACCCCACATTGCAGCGCCTGTCAGCATGCAGCTGAGGCATGCAGCTGAGCGCAGCAAGCTCTGCATGCACGCAGCAAGCTCTGCATTCACACAGCAAGAAAGTGCCTAGAAGTACAGCTGCAATACTTCCCTGGGCCAGTGCAGCTGTCTGTGGAACAGCTGCAATAAACAATGTCCAAAAATCCCCGTGCTGGTTCTGCCCCCCTGCCACCACAAAGTCCCTGTGTCTGCTTCCTCAAGCCCAAACCCCTCCTCCATCCGGAGCAGGTCAAGCAGAAGGAGCTTGGGGCATCCATCACCAGTCCAGTGGCCTGTGGGGAGCGTGGGGGACCAGGATGGTTCCCCGGGCTCCTTTCTCTGGGCCAGAGTCACAGCCCACTGCCCAGCTCCAGCTGTGTCCGACAGCACTTCCTGTTCCCCACCCCAAGCTGCTTAGTCTGCCACACTACACAGATTCGCTGTCACAGCGTGATCCCTGTATAACTTAGGAAAGATAAATGCAGCCAGGGAATGGACTGCAGGACATGAAGAAGCCCTGGAGCTGTTAAAGGAAAGTGTAATTATGTCTGGAGCACCGGGACCCATCCACCCAGCCCAGCCCCACTCTTCTCATACCAGCTTGGGAGAGAAGGGCTCTTAGTGCGGACTATGCCAACGAGGGCCTCCCGCTTCCATAGAAGCATAGAATATCCCAAGTTGGAAGGGAACCACCTGGATCATCGAGCCCAACTCCTGGCTGCAGAGAGGACCAAAAAACCAAACCCGATGTCTGAGAGCACTGTCTAAACACTGCATGGACTCTGACAGGTTCAGTGCTGTGACCACATCCCTGGGGACCCTGTTCGAGTGCCCCCAGGAACATAGAAATACTGGAGTGAGTCCAGTGGACGGCTTCGAAGATGATTAAAGGACTGGAGCACCTGTTGTACAAGGACAGGCTAACAGAACTGGGACTCTTAATCCTGGAAAAGAGAAGACTGAGGAGAGACCTCATCAATGTGTTTAAATTTCTGAGGGGAGGGTGTTGAGACAATGGAGCCTGTCTCTTTTCAGTAGTGCCCAGCAACAGGATGAGGGGCAACAGACACAAACTGAAGTACAGGAGGTCCTGGCTGAATATGAGAGGGCATTTCTTTACTGTGAGGGTGACAGAGCACTTGAACAGGTTGCCCAGAGAGGTTGTGGAGTCTCCTTCTCTGGAGATACTCTAAAAAACGCGCCTGGATGCCATCCTGCGCAATGTGGTCTGGGTGACCCTGCTGGGCAGGGGGTTTTGAATTGGATGATCTTCAGGGGTCCCTTCCAACCTCAGCCATTCGGTGATTCTGTGACCACCGTCTCAGTGAAGAACTGGTCCCAACCACCCAGCCTCACCCTCCCCTGTCACAGCTCCGTGCCCTTCCCTCGGTCCTGTTGCTGTCCTCTGGCAGCTCAGCGCCTGCCCCTCTGCTCCCCTTTGTGAGGAAGCTGCAGGCCGCCATGAGGCCTGCTCTCAGCCTCCTCTCAGCTGGGAAGGAGCTCTTTATTACTTTTGGCCCCACTTGATGGCAGAATTGTCAGCACAACCGCTTGACTTTTGCTAAAATGAGCAGTTAGCGAAGGGCTTTATTAAGGGCCGGTGTCATGGGGCAGTAATGCCATATCCGCAGGCCTGGCGGGACCGACCCACGCACTCAGGCAGCCCCTTCTTGCTGCTTCCTTTCCAAAGCCTGCACTTCAGGCAAGACTGCAGATTTTCCTCACTCTGCAGCCTGGCTTTGTACACTAAAGAGTTGCTCTTCTCCTTTTTAAAGTTCTCTTTCACTCTGCTCTTTCTCTCTTGGCATTTTTCATCAGCTTTACCTCTTGCTGAGTGATGGCTTGCTACCGTTTTATGCACATAATTGTAGCACCGACAGTGATTAGTTGAGCAGACATGCAGGTTACAGCTACAGTCATCAGCCCTCTGCATGTGTATTTGAGCAACACCTTAAGAACATTTTCAAAGCTTTTACCAGTGCCTGGTCCCACCCCACCAGTAAGAAGGTGTTTCCCTTGAGGGTGCTTCTCTTTTTTTACATCTGCTTTTTTTTTTTGTCTTGGTACATAATGGGAACCGCTGCTGTTTACAAGGTCAACAAGAGCTCCTTTGGCACCTGACACGTGGTTTAATACCAGTGTGTGTTGTATTGCTATTTGAAATCTCGACGTGACCTCTGTTTGTGAAGTTTTTCTGCACTCTACTGGAGTGTTTGTGATACTTTCTATTTCCCTGCATAGGTTTGCCGTTGTCTTTTCTCATGCCATTATTCCTAACTGTGGCAAGAATGTTCTGGTGAATCCGTGCAAGTTTACTGGGAGGTTGACCAGAGGGTCACTGCAGTTTGCATTTGTGTTTGTGCTTCTGTTCTTCACCCAGATGGGTGTTGGCCTTTGAATTTGCCTAGCTAAGGTGGCCTGTCTTCTTGAAAGCCAGTAAAATAACCTAAAGTGCCCCTTGCCCTGTTTCGTGCCCATGAGTTCAGGTTGGTGGGGATTGCTGCCCAACGATCACATCTTCCTGCCACTTGTAGGACCATGGAAACAAGAGCAGAAATCTGCTTGATTTCCTTCTGTTGCACCTGCCTGTATCTGTCGAAGAGCTGAGTTACTTTACCAGTTTTCTGCTCTTGTTTGCTCTGGGTATGTAGAAACAAGTACGCTTCTAGTTCCTGGAAATGGAAGCTCCATATTTTGGCAAAACTGATTCTGTTTTATTATGAACCACAGGAATGTCTTGAAAGAATTTTTGTATTTCTAGCTCTCTAGCCAGTGTAGCAGGAGCAATGGCAGGAGTATGCGTAAAATCCTGCGGCAAGCACATAAATGCATATTGTAGTCCCTGCCAGGTACAAGCAGATCCCTCCCTATCTGTCTCCAGTGTTGGAATCATAAAAAACACATCCTACGTGTCTACTGTGTCCATCCGTGGAAAGGCCTGTTCATTAGAAAAATGAACATTAAAATGAATTAGAAAAATCAGTTCAACTGGGAATAGACAAAGTAACCAGTGCAGTGGCAGCATTCAGGGCTGTGTAATCTGTGGGTCGCCACGTGGCCTTTTGTGGGAATGAAAGTTGTGGTTTTGCAGGGGAAAATGCCACTAACCTTGCATATTCAAAAGTGATTGTGCAGGCGAAGCGGTGGTATAACAGTGCCGAGTGTTAAGAAGATAGGTGGATAGTGGAGGGTCCCACTGACTACTCAAGACAGAAGAAGTCCCTCTAGTCACAAGAGAAGAAGGGGAAAGAAGAAAGAAGAACAAAAAAACACCACCACCAAAAAAAGGAGACATTAAAAGTCGGTCAAATAAAATTGTACATATATGGTATAGTAATAAGCGTCAAGTAGGTTGTAAACCTGTAGTACTCAGCCAATGAGGAAACGGGAGGAATCAAACATTGGGTAATAGGGGGATATAAGGTTATGATACACCTCTGCTGTGCGCTCTTGCTTGTAGGGCGCCACCACTGCAATCACCAATAAAAATGCTAGTTCAGTGAGATCCTCGCCTGAGCCTGTGTTATTGGCTGCAGGTTGTTTCTCATTCTTTAGAGTCTCAATGGTCAACGCAGGGGAACAGTAGCTTTTAACAGACCATTATGTTTCTCAACCTTTCTGGAGGCTTCTGGATGATATGGGCTGTGAGACATCCATTCAGTGCAGTTTCTTGGTCCAGGAGCTCAGAAGAGTATTTTGGGAATGATTCCCATTCTCTGACTCTGTTCTCTCAGGGCTGTCACGATGCCGTACAACTTGCTTTAAAAGGCCCAAGATAGTGTTTTGGGCAGCGGTGTGATTTACTTGGTATGTTTCAAGCGACCTGCTAGTTGCTTTTACTATGGTGAGTCTGTAGTGCTTTCCTTGGAGGGTCACGGTAGCAGTCCAATATAGACAATCTGCCAGGCCTCACCCTAACAAAAACCTAGCCAGTGCCCTCTAGTCCAGGGAGACTACTCGTGTAGCTCACTTGATTGCTGCACTTGTTTCACATGTTGGGGGGGATCTGTGTGATGGCCTCAATGGTCAGGTCCACTCCTTGATCCAGAGCCTACCTGTATGTGCCATCTCTCCCTAGATGTCTGGATGTTTCGTTGGCCCATCGAGCCAACAGCTCATCCTTAAATTCCCAGTCCAGGTCTACGTGAGACACATTTTTGCAGGCTGCTTTACCTGGTCGTTGCTCCCATGTTCTTTAGTGGTGTGCTTCTTGGACATGTATCTAAATGCTGTAATTTTACATCAGCGTTTTTTGTCTGGGCAGCACGTCTTGCCACGATGCAGCAACCCAGACTGCTTCATATCTGTGCTGCCAATTGGTTTGCTTCCACAACGGTAGACAGACCCCCAGGGCATCCACTACCATCCATGAGTCAGCAGACCAGGCTGCACAGGTCCCTTCCAACCACAGCCATTCTTTGATTCTGTGATTCCTGAGGAGCAATGGCAGTGTTCAAGGCTGGATAATCTCCCGAGAGTCGCCACTGGCCATTTGGAGTCTTTACTGGCGCCAGAGGAGAACTGCAGGGGTGATGAGACTTGACAGTGCTTCCCCATTCTTCTAGCTCTTCTACCAGTTTGCTAAAAGGAGGGGTTGTGGTTTAACCCAGCAGACAGCTAAGCACCACGCAGCCATTTGCTCACTCCTCAACAGTGGGACTGGGGAGAGAACCAGAAAAAAGGTAAAACTCATGGGTTGAGATAATGACAATTTAATAGTAAAAGAAAAGGAAGGGATGATAACAGTAGTAAAAATGGAATACACAAAGTAACTGACGCACAACGCAATTGCTTACCACCTGCTGACCAATGCCCAGTTTGTCCCCAGACAGTGGCGGCACACCCTGGCCAACTCCCCCAAGTTTTATTGTTCAGCATGACGCGATATGGTATGAGACATCCCTTTGGCCAGCTGGGGTCAGCTGTCCTGGTTCTGTCCCCTCCCAGCTCCTTGTGCACCCCCGGCCTCCTCGATGGCAGGGCAGCGTGAGGAGCTGAAACGTCCTTGGCTCCATGTAAGCACTGCTACGCAATAATTAAAATATTGGTCTGTGATCAGCATTATTCTCTTCCTACACCCAGAAACAGTACCATACCAGCTACTAGGAAGAAAACCCGATCTCAGCTGAAGCCAGGAAAGGATGGATGGCATCAGAAGGGAACCTGTAGTGTGGCATATTAACCAGCTTGGGGTCAGGGACAGGAGCAGCTGTCCGACACGGCTGGAGCTGGGCAGTGGGCTCAGACCCTGGCCCCGAGCGAGGAGCCCGGCGGAGCCATCCTGGTCCCCCACCTCCCCACAGGATGCAGCACAGGGGCACCGGCCTGCTTCAACGTGGGCTGGGGGCTGTGACCTCACAGAGGCGTTGCCGTGTGCTGTCTGTGACCTCACGGCCGTGACCCTAGAAAGCACCGGCCACCACCCCACGTCTGCCAGTGCGGTCGTACCTGGCTGTGAGCAACGGTCGACAGCAGCTTTTTCCTCATCCCCGGCCTCATGCTTTTGCTGGCCGTGATCTCCCTGCTCTCCAGGGGTCGAGACTGACAGGTACAGGGGGCTGGAGGGTGGGGGAATTCGGGGCTGGGAGACTCGGGGCTTTGGGACTGGGGGGCCAGGAGGTGTTGGAAGGGGTCCCGTGGGTCCCTCCCCAGGTTGGTCACTGTGCCGTGCTTCTGTGCCCACAGGGTGACGGCCGACTCCGGCGAAGTTGTGGACGGCGGCAGCGGCAACCACCGGTACCAAAGCCAGGTGAGTCCCCCGTGGGTGAGCCTCAGCACCGAGCAGCCCATCCCTATGGGGCTGCGGTGGCCCTGGTGCCTCTCTCCCACTGCAGCTCAGACTCCCTCCCTGTTTTGCAGGCGGCAAGAGGCGTTACCGGTCAGTTACTGTGGACCACATCGTACATGAGTCCATCATTCGCCCAGACGGGGGGCTGCCTCACAGAGGGGTGCAGCTCACTCGCCCTCTCAAATTGCCCATGGCCCCCCCAGCTGTTCCTGATATGGTTAAAGTGGCTGCAGAACAAGCAGCAGGACGAGCTGCAATGCCAAGGAAAGATGATCGTGGCATCTCTGGAAGAGAAGACAAATTGCTCTCTTCTATCAACACCAGCGGAAGTGTGGAAAAAGCAAGTGATTCCTCCAGAACGAACAAGCAACCGCATGGCCTAACTAAAGTAATAGTTACTAAATAGTAACTAAAGTAATTCTAGAACAAATAATTCCCAGGTATGGAATTGTTGGAAATACTGACTCTGAACAAGGAAATCACTTTCTGTCAGAAATGTTGCAAGGGCTAACGTGGACTCTAGGATTTAAGTGGAAATTTCACACTCCTTGGCATCCTTCCTCTTCTGGAAGGGTGGAGCAGATCAGACAGTAAAGAAGCAGTTGACTAAGTTCTGGAAACTCAGCTTCCCTGAACGAAGTGCTTACCTTTGGCACTTCTCTGAATTCAAACTGCCCCAAGAAAAGATGTGGGAGTTTCACCATATGAAATATTATTTGGATTGCTGTACATGGACAAAGGGAATGAATTACCTCAAATTGAGACAAGAGATGCTTTTCTTAATAACTATATACTCAGGCTGTCGTCCTCTTTGTCACCTCTCAGGACCCTTGGATCATTAGCTCAAACCCCACCCTTGGAAGTCCTGGTCCAACCATTCTGAGCAGGAGATTGTGTTTTGATGCAAGCATGGAGAGAATTAAAACTTCAACCTGAGTGGGACAGACTGTTCCAAGTGCTCCTGACTACTGAGACGACAGAAAGAACGGCTGAGAAAGAGTGGACTCACACCTGGGTAAAAACATCAGATAACCCTGATACCTGAGAGACTGCATTAAGAAAGACTTTTAAGGTTAAAATTGTTTAAACTATCTATTGTAAACATTTAACTTCTCCTTAGAAGGATTCTTAATGAATTATTGAGTAAAAGGGGATTGAATTACACAGAACTGGAGTGTTTCCAGGGAACACTCCCTGGACGTGGGAGAAAAAGGCGGGGGGGTGGGGTATTTAATCCCCACCAGAAGAATCCTTATTAGTTTGTGATTTTTATTGTATTCCTTAATTATTATTTCTTAATTATTATAGGGGTGTATATACACATAGAAATGATGTATTTTAAGTTTATCTTAGTAATACCTATTCTCAATGGATTAGTGATAGGATGGAGGGAAAAATCAGCATTTCCAATTAATCCAGAACATCTCTTGAGTTCTATCTCGAAATAATTGTTGGATTTGCACCCAGATGCCTAGAAAGATTGTAAAGGCCTTGTCCCTGATTGCTATTTCCAGCAGTAACTGTGTCTGGATTCTCTAGATTTCTAAAAATGACAGATCATACTCAGTCCCGGGAAGGAATAGATTTTGAATTTGAGCTCCCTGCACATAATCCTGGCTACAATATGCCGTGTTATCAAAGGTGCCTTTTGAACAACATTGATAGAAACTCAGGGGGCAATATTACTGGCCCTGGGTGTGGAAATATTATCCATGAAGTAGGGAACAATCCATACTGTACCAAATATGGTAGCCACGGGAAGGCTAATGTACATAATGCACACCTGATACAACATGAGAATCCTGTAACTGGATGGCCTGTCCCAAATGGCAAGGGGTGGTACTGGCTATGTGGCAATAAAGTGAGGAAGATGTTGCCCCTAGGATGGAAGAGAGCTTGCAACCTGAGTGCAATAATTCCAAATGTAACTATTATTGAAGACCCACAAAGCTGAAGTCCCTCGAAACCACACGCAGAATTAAGTGGACTCCAGATAATCCTCTAGTAAAATTCTCTAGCATTTCCCAGCTTAGCAAGGTGGTTTTTACCTTGGTTAGGGGTGAGTGAATTAGAAAAAGCTATTGTAAATATCTCCGCTATAATTGAAAAACTAGAAAATAAGTTTGATAAGTCTGCAAAAATAGTACTCTAGAATCAAATGGTATTAGATTTATTAATAACCTCATAAGGAGAAGCATGCACTGTAATTATTACTAGTTGCTCTATATATGTAGATCAAATAGGACAAATTTGACTGATATAAAAAATATTTTGGAAAAAAAAAGAAAAAAAACACAACAAGATCCTACATAGAGTAGCTCAAGATGACAATTCCTGGGGATTTAGAAATATTTGGGAGAAACTAACTTCATGGTTACCTAAATAGAATTTGCTCAAACAGCTATGTGTTGGTATTGTAATAATAATGGCATTGTACACCTACCATCCCCCGTGACATCCGAAGAAGAGTTTTGCACTCTAATCTTGGAAAAACTCAAGAGTGCGGTATGTGAACAGGTGCAAAAACAACAATAGAAGTAAGAAAAGAAGAAGGGGGAATAGTGAGAAACTAAGTTGTGTTTTTGCAGTAGAGACCTAATTTTCTGTATTCCAAGGCAGCTGTGTAGTCATAGTACAGAGAAATGTTAAGAAGGTAAGTGGACAGTAGAAGGCCTCACTGTTCCAAAATAAGGTGGAAGCTTGAGAAAAACAGGATGAGCAGTGTGAGAACAGTAAAACAAAGATCACACGTTCTCAATACATAGCAAAGGGAAAAAAGGGAAAAAGGAGAAATTAAAGGGTTAAAAAAAAAGAAAGAAAGAAAGAAAAATTGTGCATATATGGTATAGAGGAGCATCGAGTAGCTTGTGAGCCTGTAGTACTCAGCCAATGAGGAAACAGGGGAGGTGATCAGGTGTTGGGTAATAGGGAATAAAAGGTTATGATTTGTTTACAAAAATGCACTCCTAATTGGCAGGACGCCCGCCATTGCAATCATGAATAAAATAGCCTCACAGAAGATCCTGTCTGAAGAAAATTATTTGAGATTTTTCTCACAATACCAAGTTGGGAGAGAAGGGCTCTTGGTGGATACTATGCCAACAAGGGCCTCACTCTTCCATAGAATCATAGAATATCCCAAGTTAGAAGGGACCCACCTCGATCATCGAGCCCAACTCCTGGCTCCACAAAGGACCAAAAAACCAAACGCGATGTCTGAGAGCATTGTCTAAACACTGCATGGACTCTGACAGGCTCACTGCTGTGACCACATCCCTGGGGACCCTGTTCCAGTGCCCAACCATCCTCTTTGGTGAAGAACCTTTTCCTAACACCCAGCCTGACCCTCCCCTGTCACAGCTCCGTGCTGTTCCCTCAGGTCCCGTTGCTCTCCCAAAAGAGCAGAGATCAGCACCTTCCCCTCCACTCCCCAGAGGGAGCGGGTGCTGTTGATGGTCGGTACCGCTCCAGTACCCTGGGTGCCACAGGCTTGGTGCAAGTGCCATGAGCACATGTACCTTGTGGCAGGGGCCAGGATGATGACAAAGTCAGTTCTGCAGCCCCGGTCTTTTTGCAGTACTGTGTTGGCTGGGCTGGGAAGCACAGGGAGGGCCGTGGACAATCCAAGAGTCTGCTGGGACAGGTCCTTCCACCGACATCGCCCCTTGTCTGGTCAAGAAGACTCTCATGAAGGATCATCCCTGTTGCTGCTGGCTGGATGGTGGGACATACCCCATCTGGTGGCTCTCATGCACCATGCTGCCCAGCGCTGGCAGCTGGCTGGAGGAGCAGCCCCCTGTGCACATCATTTCAGCTCCGTTTCCTGCCTTGTGATCCTGAACCTCAGTCTGGGCAGGCTCAGTTGCCATCTGCACCTGCAGGCAGTGCCCCTGCCTTGGGCAGCATTCTGGCTCCCTTGCAGCTCCAGATGCACTGAGGCCCCAACTCCCGCCCTGCTGTGAGAGCTGCAGGTTTGGGGCCTTTGCATATTTAAAAGCGATCGTGCAGGCATAACAGTGGCATAACAGTGGGGAGTATGCTAAGCAGATAAAGGGATATTGGAAGGTCCCACTCTCCCAAAACAAGGAGGATGGCTAAGAAATACAACACAAGCAGTTGCGGATACAGCAAAAACAAAAAGTCACGAGCCCCTCCAGTCACAAGAGAAGAAAAAAGAGGGAAAAGGAGAAATTAAAGGTTGGTCAAATAAAATTGGACATACATGGTATAGCAACAAGCGTCGAGTAGGTTCTGAACCTGTACTACTCAGCCAGTGAGGAAACAGGGGAGGAATCAAGAATCGGGTAATAGGGGATATAAGGTTATGATACACGTCTGCTTCGCGCTCCTGCTTGCAGGACACCCGGCACTGCAATCACGAATAAAAAAGCTAGTTCACTGAGATCCTCACCTGAGCCCGTGTTACTTTCTACAGATTGCTTCTCACAAGGGTATCCTGATGTGCCCCTTTTTCCCACACACGGTCCGTCAGTTATAGCTGGAGATGAGTTAACTCCAAGGAGGCCAAGCCTCTCGCGGGAGTCTGAGGGGGTGCATCTGGGGTTGCTCAATCCCTTTCACAGGAGCAGCCAGCTCCATGGCATTGCCTTTGCCCAAATCATCTAAATCATCACTGTCAGGAGGATCAGGAGAACCGCGATCGAGCCGGGTATCTCCTGAGTATTCATCAGCCTCTGCGTATGTAGCTCTCTCACCCTCAGGTAGGCAACTATTTTCTCGATGGATGCACGAAACAAGTCATGAGTTGTGAGCTACCAGTTGGGAATTGCAAGTTAGGAGTTTGAGAAGGTGTCAGTTAGAATACCCCTGAATTAAGAGAGGAATGGGTGAATTCACACTGGACTAATGGGCAAGCCCCCTGCCCTGGGACACCCCTTCCCTGCCACCCCCCTCCAGCCTGCAGGCACAGCCCACCGTGAGTCTGCCGGCGCTTCACAAACAAGACACGATTCTCACCATGGGGCTAGGAAGAGGATTTATTTGGACCGGAGGAGTGAGCTGCCTGGCCCCTGGTCCTCTGTCACACCTTTCCACAATTGCTACTTGTGACCGTGGGCCTTGCCCTGCAGGGCAGAGTAGAGTGCCCGCAGGTTCTGCCACTTGCTCTTGTGCACCGCCTCAGCAGAGTCTGCCTGGTGGGATCCCTGGTTCCACGAGGTGCTCGATGTCTTTGCAACTTTGCAGGGCATGCTGGGCAGGGCGCTGGTCCTTAGGGCTGCCCTGCCACCCTCCTCCTGGGGCACAGCTGACTGGGATGGACGCCTCGTGCCCAGACGTCTCTCAAGGATCTGCAGCTTCTTGGCACGAATGTGCAGCTCCAGGGCCTCACGCTGCTCCTCAGGCATAAACGTGGCCTCAGGGCTGTGGAAAAAGACAGGCACGGGGCGGGAGCGTGGTGTCCTCGAGGCCGCTGGGCAGGCAATGGATGCCCCAAGCCTCCTCTGCTTGACCTGGTCTGGATGGAGGAGGGGCTTGTGCTTGATGAAGCGGACACAGGGACTTCGTGGTGGTAAGGCTCCGGCCCCAGCACAGGCATTTTTGGGCAGTGCTCGATGCATCTTTTCAGTGGACCTCTGCACTGGCCCAGGGAAGCGTTGCAGCTGTACTTCCCGGCACTTCTTTGTTATGTGCTCACTGAGCTTGCTGCGGTGCTCTTCCTTCAGCTGCAGCTTCTTGATCCTGAGAGGCGCTGCAGTGTCGGGCTCTTTCCCATTCCTGACATCCGTCACAAACGGATCCAGGATGATAACATAGTCAGTTTGGCAGCCCTGGTCTTTATGCATAATTCCGTTGGCCGGGCTGGGAAGCACTGGAAGGGCCGTGGACAGTTCAAAAGGTGGCTGGGACAGGTCGTCCTGTGGAAGTCGCCCCTTGGACACCTCCTTCCACTGACATCGTCCCTCTTGTGGGTCAAGTAACCTCTCATGAACAATCATCCACCTTGCAGATGGCTCACTGTTACTGCATTGCGTGGAGCCCCGAATGTCAGTCCTGGGTTGCTGCTGTTTCATGGGGAGCCTGCCCAGTTTCCCTGTGCATTCCTTGGGACTAAGAGCACAGTCTGTGTGCCTGCCAGGTGCAGACCTGTCATCTCTTCTATTTGCCTGGGGCAAAGGTAGTCCTTTTTCCCTCTTGGCAAAGCTGGGAAATGCTGAAGAGAGCACGGGCAACCCAAAAGGCTTCAGGAACTCCCCCTTCCTCTGAGGCAGCCCTCCATCAGGGTGGAGAATGCTCTCCCGGACAATGCAGTCCATTTGTGGTGGCTGGCTGGAGGAGCTGATCCCTGAGTGTGGCCCTTGCTTCCTCTTTCCTTCCATGTAATCCTGAATCTCCATCTTAGATATTTTGCGTGCCCTCAAGCCCTTTGGGCACTGGTTCTCTGTGGAGAGCCCACTTGGTTTCCCCATGCTTCTGTCGGTGTCAGTGGAAGACTCTAATTTGTGTTTTTTCACAGTCATGCCATGACCAGCATTTCTCTGGATTGTAGGTGGTCTTGCTGTTGGTCCTGCAGCCACTTTGGCCATGCCAGGAACAGCTGAAGAAGCCATGGACAATCTGTGAGGCCGCAGGAATTCCTTTTCTCTTCTTGTCTGCTCCTCATCCTTATGAAAGAAGCTCTTGCGGATGGTGTTCTCAGGGCTCAGTACGGCTGGTTCTGCCCTGGGCTGTGCAGGAGGCCGCAGTAACAATCCACTCATGTAAGGCAGCCCTCCATCCGGGCGGAGAATGCTCTCACGCACAATGCAGTCCATTTGTGGTGGCTGGCTGGAGGAGCTCACCTCAGAGTGCAACTCTTTGTCCCTGTCTCCTGCCCTACGATCCTGAGTCTCGGTTATTGAACGTTTGAGGGCTGTCAGGCCATGTGGTTGCTTGTTCCTTCTGGAGGAATCACTTGCTTTTTCCACTCTTCCGCTGGTGTTGATAGAAGAGAGCAATCTGTCTTCTCTTCCAGAGATGCCACGATCATCTTTCCTTGGCATTGCAGCTCGTCCTGCTGCTTGTCCTGCAGCCACTTTAACCATATCAGGAACAGCTGGGGGGGCCATGGGCAATTTGAGAGGGCGAGTGAGCTGCACCCCTCTGTGAGGCAGCCCCCCGTCTGGGCGAATGATGGACTCACGTACGATGTGGTCCACAGTAACTGACCGGTAACACCTCTTGCCGCCTGCAAAACAGGGAGGGAGTCTGAGCTGCAGTGGGAGAGAGGCACCAGGGCCACCGCAGCCCCATAGGGATGGGCTGCTCGGTGCTGAGGCTCACCCACGGGGGACTCACCTGGCTTTGGTACCGGTGGTTGCCGCTGCCGCCGTCCACAACTTCGCCGGAGTCGGCCGTCACCCTGTGGGCACAGAAGCACGGCACTGTGACCAACCTGGGGAGGGACCCACGGGACCCCTTCCAACACCTCCTGGCCCCCCAGTCCCAAAGCCCCGAGTCTCCCAGCCCCGAATTCCCCCACCCTCCAGCCCCCGTACCTGTCGGTCTCGACCCCTGGAGAGCAGGGAGATCCCGGCCAGCAAAAGCATGAGGCCGGGGATGAGGAAAAAGCTGCTGTCGTCAGCCATCGCTCACAGCCAGGTACAACCGCACTGGCAGACGGGGGGTGGTGGCCGGTGCTTTATAGGGTCACGGCCGTGAGGTCACAGACAGCACACGGCAACGCCTCTGTGAGGTCACAGCCCCCAGCCCACGTTGAAGCAGGCCGGTGCCCCTGTGCTGCATCCTGTGGGGAGGTGGGGGACCAGGACGGCTTCCCCGGGCTCCTCGCTTGGGGCCAGGGTCTGAGCCCACTGCCCAGCTCCAGCCGTGTCGGACAGCTGCTCCTGTCCCTGACCCCAAGCTGGTTAATATGCCACACTACAGGTTCCCTTCTGATGCCATCCATCCTTTCCTGGCTTCAGCTGAGATCGGGTTTTCTTCCTAGTAGCTGGTATGGTACTGTTTCTGGGTGTAGGAAGAGAATAATGCTGATCACAGACCAATATTTTAATTATTGCGTAGCAGTGCTTACATGGAGCCAAGGACGTTTCAGCTCCTCACGCTGCCCTGCCATCGAGGAGGCCGGGGGTGCACAAGGAGCTGGGAGGGGACAGAACCAGGACAGCTGACCCCAGCTGGCCAAAGGGATGTCTCATACCATATCGCGTCATGCTGAACAATAAAACTTGGGGGAGTTGGCCAGGGTGTGCCGCCACTGTCTGGGGACAAACTGGGCATTGGTCAGCAGGTGGTAAGCAATTGCGTTGTGCATCAGTTACTTTGTGTATTCCATTTTTACTACTATTATCATCCCTTCCTTTTCTTTCGCTATTAAATTGTCATTATCTCAACCCATGACTTTTACCTTTTTTGTGGTTCTCTCCCCAGTCCCACTGTTGAGGAGTGAGCAAACGGCTGTGTGGTGCTTAGCTGTCTGCTGGGTTAAACCACAACCCCTCCTTTTAGCAAACTGGTAAAAGAGCTAGAGGAATGGGGAAGCACTGTCAAGTCTCATCGCCCCTGCAGTTCTCCTCTAGCTTCAGTAAAGACTCCAAATGGCAAGTGGCGACTCTCGGGAGATTATCCAGCCTTGAACACTGCCATTGCTCCTCAGGAATCAACCAATACTCCCAGGTCCTTCTCAGCCAGGCAGCTTTCTAACCACTCGTCTCCCAGCCTGTAGCGCTGCTTGGGGTTGTTGTGCCCCAGGTGCAGGACCCGGCACTTGGCCTTGCTGAACTTCATACAGTTGGCCTCAGCCCATCGCTCCAGCCTATCCAGATCCTCCTGCAGAGCCTTCCTACCCTCGAGCAGATCGATACACGCACCTAACTTGGTGTCGTCTGCAAACTTACTGAGGGTGCACTCGATCCCCTCGTCCAGATCATCGGTAAAGATATTAAAGAGAACTGGCCCTAGTACTGAGCCCTGGGGGACTCCACTAGTGACCGGCCTCCAACTGGATTTAACTCCTTTCACCACGACTCTTCGGGCCCGGCTACCCCGGCAGTTTCTAACCCAACAAAGCGTACGCCAGTCCAAGCCAAGAGCAGCCAGTTTCTTGAGGAGAATGCTGTGGGAAACGGTGTCAAAAGCCTTACTGAAGTCAAGGTAGACCACATCCACAGCCTTTTCCTCATCCACTAAGCGCGTCACTTTGTCATAGAAGGAGATCAGGTTCGTCAAGCAGGACCTGTCTTTCATAAACCCATGCTGACTGGGCCTGATCGCCTGCTTGCCCTGCAAGTGCCGCGTGATGGCGCTCAAAATAATCTGCTGCATGAGCTTCCCTGGCACTGAGGTCAAACTAACAGGCCTATAGTTTCCCAGGTCTACCCTCCAGCCCTTCTTGTAGATGGGTGTCATGTTTGCTAGCCGCCAGTTGACTGGGACCTCCCCTGATAGCCAGGGCTGCTGATAAATGATGCAAAGCGGCTTGGCCAGCTCTTGAGCCAGTTCTCTCAGTACCCTCGGGTGGATCCCATCTGGCCCCATTGACTTGCATACATCTAAGTGCTGTAGCAGGTCGCCAACCATTTCCTCGTGGGTTGTGAGGGCCACGTTCTGCTCCCCGTCCCCTTCCTCCAGCTCAGGGTACCGGCTATCTAGAGAACAACTGGTCTTGCCGCTAAAGGCTGAGGCAAAGAAGGCATTAAACACCTCAGCCTTTTCCTCATCTCTCGCCACTAAGTTTCCCCCCGCATGCAGTAAAGGATGGAGATTCTCCTTAGTCCTCCTTTTTGTGTTAATGTACTTCTAAAAACATTTTCTGTTATCTTTAACAGCAGTAGTCAGATTGAGCTCCGGATGAGCTTTGGCCTTTCTAATTTTGCCCCTGCACATCCTTACAACATCCTTATAATCCTTCTGAGTGGCCCACCCTCTTTTCCAAAGATCATAAACCCTCTTTTTTTCCTTAAGCTCTAGCCACACCTCTCTGTTCAGACAGGCTGGTCTTCTTCCATGCCGGCTCGTCTTTGGGCACGTGGGGACAGACTGCTCCTGAGCCATTAAGATTTCCTTCCTGAGGAGTGCCCAGCCTTCCGGGACTCCTCTGCCCTTCAGAACTGCCTCCCAAGGGACTCTGCCAACCAGTGTCCTGAACGGCTCAAAGGCTGCCCTCCAGAAGTCCAAGACGGCAGTTTTACTGGTCCCCCTCCTGACTGCGCCAAGAATAGAGAACTGTACCGTTTCATGGTCAATCTGCCCAAGACAGCTCCCAACCACCACATCTCCCACCACTCCTTCTCTGTTTGTGTGGTGGTTTTACTGTGCTAGGCAGCTGAACACCACAACCGCCCTCTCACTCCCCCTCCTTAGATGAGGAGGGGAAGAAGTAAAGGAAAGAACAACTCACGGGTTGAGATAAGGATGATTTAATTAAAGGAAAAAAAATAATTATTAAGGAAAGATTATTATTAATTAAACAATTTAACTAAACAATTTAACTAAACAATTAACAATTTAACTAAAGGGGAAAAAGGAAAGGGGAAAAGGGAGGGGGAAAGGGAAAACGAAACAAAACAAGTAAAGGCTATGTGGAAGTGCAGAGGAAAGAAATTACTCTCTGCTTCCCACAAATGAGCGATGCTTGACCACGTCCTTGAAGCAGGGCCTCAACGCATGTAGCCGGTGTTCGGGACGAGGACAGACGTTTTCACAACGAGAGCCCACCCCTCCCCTCTTCCTCCTTTTTCCACCTTTTATTGCTGAGTGTGACATCGTATGGTATGGAATATCCCTTTGGTTGGTTTAGGTCAGCTGCCCTGGTGACGTTTCTTTTCTCACATCTTTGCCCACCCCTAGTGGAGTTAGAGAGAGTCCTGATGCTGTGCCAGCACTGCTCAGCAGCAGACACAACACTGGTGTGATACCATCGCTGTTCTAGCTACGAGTGCAGAGCACAGCACTGTATGGGCTGCTGCAGGGAAAGTTAACATCCCAGCCCGAGCCAGTACAGTTTGTGAGCAGAAGGTCTAGTGGGGCACCTCCCCTGGTAGGCTCACTAACCAGCTGCATCAGGGAACTATCTTCCACGCTCTCCAGAAACCTCCTAGACTGCTTCCTCTGAGCTGTATCGCATTTCCAGGATATGTCTGGGAAGCTGAAGTCCCCTACGAGGACAAGAGCTGATGATTTCGCAACTTTTGCCAGCTGCCTGTAGAATTCCTCATCCGTCTCCTCATCCTGGTTTGGCGGTCTGTAACAGACCCCCACCAGGATGCTTGCCTTGTTGGCCTTCCCGCCGACCCTAACCCACAGGGACTCAGCCTTATCATTCCCAGTCTCAAGTTCCACAACATCAAAACACTCTCTAATATAGAGAGCCACACCACCACCCCTTCTGCGCTGCCTGTCCCTTCTGAAGATCCTATAGCCAGTCATTGCAGCACTCCAGTCATGGGAGTGGTCCCACCACGTTTCAGTGATGGCAACGTCGTCATAGGTATGTTACTATGCGGTGTAACACTGTCTTATGATATGATGAAATTGCTGGTCATGAGACTAACCTGGTATTTGTACTCAGTCGGAGAATGGGAATCATTCCCAAAATACTCTTCTGAGCTCCTGGACCAAGAAACACTGCATTGAATGGGTGTGTCACCGCCCATATCATCCAGAAGCCTCCGGAAAGGTTGAGAGACACAATGGTCTGTTAAAGACTACAGTTCCCTTGCGTTGACCATAGAGGCTCCAAAGAGTGAGAAACAACCTGCAGCCAATAACACAGGCTCAGGCGAGGATCTCACTGAACTAGCATTTTCATTGGTGATTGCAGTGGTGGGCACCCTACAAGCAGGAGCGCGCAGCAGAGGTGTATCATAACCTTACATCCCCTATTACCCAACGTTTGATTCCTCCCATTTCCTTACTGGCTGAGCACTACAGGTTTACAACCTACTTGACGCTTATTACTATACCATACATGTACAATTTTATTTGACCGACTTTTAATGTCTCCTTTAGTTGTTGTTTTCGTTTTTGTTTTTTTCCCTTCTTCTCTTGTGACTAGAGGGACTTCTTCTGCCTTGACTAGACAGTGGGAACCTCCACTGTCCCCCTATCTTCTTAACATACTTGGCACTGTTATACCACCATTATGCCTGCACAATCACTTTTGAATATGCAAGGTTAGTGGCATTTTCCCCTGCAAAACCACAACTTTCATTCCCACAAAAGGCCACGTGGCGACCCACAGATTACACAGCCCTGAATGCTGCCACTGCACTGGTTACTTTGTCTATTCCCAGTTGAACTGATAAAGTCTATTTTTCTAATGAACAGGCCTTTCCACGGATGGACACAGTAGACACGTAGGATGTGTTTTTTACGATTCCAATACTGGAGACAGATAGGGAGGGATCTGCTTGTACCTGGCAGGGACTACAATATGCATTTACTCACTTGCCGCAGGATTTTACGCATACTCCTGCCATTGCTCCTGCTACACTGGCTAGAGAGCTAGAAATACGAAAATTCTTTCAAGACATTCCTGTGGTTCATAATAAAACAGAATCTGTTTTGCCAAAATATGGAGCTTCCATTTCCAGGAACTAGAAGCGTACTTGTTTCTACATACCCAGAGCAAACAAGAGCAGAAAGCTGGTAAAGTAACTCAGCTCTTCGACAGATACAGGCAGGTGCAACAGAAGGAAATCAAGCAGATTTCTGCTCTTGTTTCCATGGTCCTACAAGTGGCAGGAAGATGTGATCGTTGGGCAGCAATCCCCACCAACCTGAACTCATGGGCACGAAACAGGGCAAGGGGCGCTTTAGGTTATTTTACTGGCTTTCAAGAAGACAGGCCACCTTAGCTAGGCAAATTCAAAGGCCAACACCCATCTGGGTGAAGAACAGAAGCACAAACACAAATGCAAACTGCAGTGACCCTCTGGTCAACCTCCCAGTAAACTTGCACGGATTCACCAGAACATTCTTGCCACGGTTAGGAATAATGGCATGAGAAAAGACAACGGCAAACCTATGCAGGGAAATAGAAAGTATCACAAACACTCCAGTAGAGTGCAGAAAAAATTCACAAACAGAGGTCACGTCGAGATTTCAAATAGCAATACAACACACACTGGTATTAGACCACGTGTCAGGTGCCAAAGGAGCTCTTGGTGATCTTGTGAAAAGCAGTGGTTGCCATTATGTAGACCAAGACAAAAGTAAAAAGCAGATGTAAAAAAAAAAAAAAAAGAAGCAACCTCAAGGGAAACACGTTCTTACTCTTGGCGGGGGGGACCAGGCACCGGTACATGCTTTGAAAATGTTCTCAATGTATTGCTCAAATACGTATGAGAGGACTGATGACTGTAGCTGTAACCTGCACGTCTGCTCAACTAATCACTGTTGGTGCTATGATTATGTGCATAAAATGGTAGCAAGCCATCACTCAGCAAGAGGTAAAGCTGATGAAAAATGCCAAGAGAGAAAGAGCAGAGTGAAAGAGAACTTTAAAAAGGAGAAGAGCAACTCTTTAGTGTACAAAGCCAGACTGCAGAGTGAGGAAAATCTGCAGTCTTGCCTGAAGTGCAGGCTTTGGAAAGGAAGCAGCAAGAAGGGGCTGCCTGAGTGCGTGGGTCGGTCCCGCCAGGCCTGCGGATATGGCATTACTGCCCCATGACACCGGCCCTTAATAAAGCCCTTCGTTAACTGCTCATTTTAGCAAAAGTCAAGCGGTTGTGCTGACAATTCTGCCATCAAGTGGGACCAAAAGTAATAAAGAGCTCCTTCCCAGCTGAGAGGAGGCTGAGAGCAGGCCTCATGGCGGCCTGCAGCTTCCTCACAAGGGGAGCAGAGGGGCAGGCGCTGAGCTGCCAGAGGACAGCAACAGGACCGAGGGAAGGGCACGGAGCTGGGACAGGGGAGGGTGAGGCTGGGTGGCTGGGACCAGTTCTTCACTGAGACGGTGGTCACAGAATCACCGAATGGCTGAGGTTGGAAGGGACCCCTGAAGATCATCCAATTCAAAACCCCCTGCCCAGCAGGATCACCCAGAGCACATTGCGCAGGATGGCATCCAGGCGCGTTTTTTAGAGTATCTCCAGAGAAGGAGACTCCACAACCTCTCTGGACAACCTGTTCAAGTGCTCTGTCACCCTCACAGTAAAGAAATGCCCTCTCATATGGGCATATATGCCCTCTCATACCCCTTACAGAAGGGGTGCCCAGTGCAGTGTGACAGAGGAGGAAGGAAGTGCTCTCTCAGCCTTGGGTAGACAACTATTTTGTCCATGGATGCACGAAACAAGCCATGAGTTGTGAGCTACCAGTTGGGAATTGCAAGTCAGGAGTTTGAGAAGGTGTCAGTTAGAATACCCCTGAATTAAGAGAGGAATGGGTGAATTCACACTGGACTAATGGGCAAGCCCCCTGCCCTGGGACACCCCTTCCCTGCCACCACCCTCCAGCCTGCAGGCACAGCCCACCGTGAGTCTGCCGGCGCTTCACAAACAAGACACGATTCCCACCATGGGGCTAGGAAGAGGATTTATTTGGACCGGAGGAGTGAGCTGCCTGGACCCTGGTCCTCTGTCACACCTTTCCGCACTTGCAACCTGCGACTGTGGGCCTTGCCCTGCAGGGCAGTGTCCGGTGCCCGCAGGTTCTGCCTCTTGCTCCTGCGCACCGCCTCAGCGGAGTCTGGCTGGTGGGATCACTGGATCCGGGAGGTGCTCGATGTCTTTGTAGCTTTGCAGGGCATGCTGGGCAGGGCGCTGGTCCTTAGGGCTGCCCTGCCACCCTCCTCCTGGGGCACAGCTGACTGGGATGGACGCTTCGTGCCCAGACGTCTCTCAAGGATCTGCAGCTTCTTGGCACGAATGTGCAGCTCCAGGGCCTCACGCTGCTCCTCAGGCATAAACGTGGCCTCAGGGCTGTGGAAGTAGACAGGCACGGGGCGGGAGCGTGGTGTCCTGGAGGCTGCTGGGCAGGCGACGTGCCCCCTAAGCTTCCTCTGCTTGACCTGGTCCGGATGGAGGAGGGGCTTGGGCTTGATGAAGCGGACACAGGGACTTCGTGGTGATAAGGTGCCAGCCCCAGCACAGGTATTTTTGGGCAGTGCTCGATGCTTCTTTTCAGTGGACCTCTGCACTGGCCCAGGGAAGCGTTGCTGCTGTACTTCCCGGCACTTCTTTGTTATGTGCTCATTGAGCTTGCTGCGGTGCTCTTCCTTCAGCTGCAGCTTCTTGATCCTGAGAGGCGCTGCAGTGTGGCTGTGTTTCCCGTTCCTGACATCAGTCACAAGCGGATCCAAGATGATAACATAGTCAGTTTGGCAGCCCTGGTCTTTGCGCATAATTGTGTTGGCCGGGCTGGGAAGCACTGGAGGGGCCCTGGATAGGCCAGGAGGTGGCTGGGACAGGTCAACCTGTGGACATCGCCCCTTGGACATGTCCTCCCAGTGACGTCGTCCCTCTTGTGGTTCAAGCAACCTCTCATGAACAATCACCCCACTTGATGATGGAACAATATTTTTGCCTCGTGTAGAGCCCCAAATATCAGTCCTGGGTTGCTGCTGTTTCATGGGGAGCCCGCCCAGTTTCCCTGTGCATTCCTTGGGACTAAGAGCACAGTCTGTGTGCCTGCCAGGTGCAGACCTGCCATCTCTTCTATTTGTCTGGGGCAAAGGTAGTCCTTTTTCCCTCTTGGCCCAGCTGGGAAATGCTGAAGAGAGCATGGGCAACCCAAAAGGCTTCAGGAACTCCTCCTTCCTCTGAGGCAGCCCTCCATCAGGGCGGAGAATGCTCTCCCGGACAATGCAGTCCATTTGTGGTGGCTGGCTGGAGGAGCTGATCCCAGAGTGTGGCCCTTGCTTCCTCTTTCCCTCCATGTAATCCTGAATCTCCAGCTTGGATGTTTTGGGTGCCCTCAGGCCATGCAGGCACTGATTCTGTATGGCGAGCCCACTTGCTTTCCCCATGCTTCTGCTGGTGCCAATGGAAGAGCGTGATTTTTGGTTTGTCACAGTCATACCATGATCAGCCTTTCTTGGGATGGTAGGTGGTCCTGCTGCTGGTCCTGCTGCCACTTTGGCCATGCCAGGAACAGCTGAAGAGGCCATGGATAATCCATGAGGCCGCAGGAATTCCTTTTCTCTTCTTGTCTTCTCCTCATCGTTCTGATAGAAACTCTTGCGGATGGTGTTCTCAGGGCTAAATAGAGCTGGTTCTGCCCTGGGCTGTACAGGAGGCCGCAGTAACAATCCGCTCCTGTCAGGCAGCCCTCCGTCAGGGCGGAGAATGCTCTCCCGGACAACGCAGTCCTTTTGTGGTGGCTGGCTGGAGGAGCTGACCCCAGATTGTGACCCTTCAGTGTGGTTTCCTGTCCTGTAATTCTGAATTTCCATCATGGATGGCTTGGGCACCCTCAGGCTCTGCGGGCAGTGGTTCTCTATGGAGAGCCCACTTGGTTTCCCCATGCTTCTCTCGGTGTCAACTGAAGACTCTAATCTCTGGTTTGTCTGAGACATGCCATGATTAGCCTTTCTTGGGATGCTCGTTGGTCCTGCTGTTGGTCCTGCAGCCACTTTGGCCATGCCAGGAACAGCTGAAGAGGCCATGGACAATCCATGGGGCCGCAGGAATTCCTCTTCTCTGCTTGCCTGCCCCGCATCTTTCTGGAAGAAGCTCTTGCGGATGTTGTTCTCCTGGCTGAATAGAGCTGGTTCTGCCCTGGGTTCTACAGGAGGCCACAGTAACAATCCGCTCCTGTCAGGCAGCCCTCCATCAGGGCGGAGAATGCTCTCACGGACAATGCAGCCCGTTTGTGGTTGCTGTCTGTAGGAGCTGACCTCAGAGCGCAGCTCTTCATCCCTGTTTCCTGCCCTGTAATACTGAATCTCGGTTATTGAACGTTTGAGGGCTGTCAGGCCATGCGGTTGCTTGTTCCTTCTGGAGGAATCACTTGCTTTTTCCACTCTTCCGCTGGTGTTGATAGAAGAGAGCAATCTGTCTTCTCTTCCAGAGATGCCACGATCATCCTTCCTTGGCATTGCTTCTTGTCCTGCTGCTTGTCCTGCAGCCGCTTTAGCCATATCAGGAACAGCTGGGGGGGCAATCGGCAAATTGTGAGGGCGAGTGAGCTGCACCCGTCTGTGAGGCAGCCCCCCATCTGGGTGAATAACGGTCTCACGTACAATGTGGTCCAGGCTAATTGAGCGGTTATACCTCTTGCCGCCTAGCAAAACAGGGAGGGAGTCTGAGCTGCAGTGGGAGAGAGGCACCAGGGCCACCGCAGCCCCATAGGGATGGGCTGCTCGGTGCTGAGGCTCACCCACGGGGGACTCACCTGGCTTTGGTACCGGTGGTTGCCGCTGCCGCCGTCCACAACTTCGCCGGAGTCGGCCGTCACCCTGTGGGCACAGAAGCACGGCACTGTGACCAACCTGGGGAGGGACCCACGGGACCCCTTCCAACACCTCCTGGCCCCCAGTCCCCCAGCCCCGAATTCCCCCACCCACCCGCCCCCTGTACCTCTTGGTCTCGACCCCTGGAGAGCAGGGAGATCCCGGCCAGCAAAAGCATGAGGCCGGGGATGAGGAAAAAGCTGCTGTCGACCGTTGCTCACAGCCAGGTACGACCGCACTGGCAGACGGGGGGTGGTGGCCGGTGCTTTATAGGGTCACGGCCGTGAGGTCACAGACAGCACACGGCAACGCCTCTGTGAGGTCACAGCCCCCTGCCCACGTTGAAGCAGGCCGGTGCCCCTGTGCTGCATCCTGTGGGGAGGTGGGGGACCAGGACGGCTTCCCCGGGCTCCTCGCTTGGGGCCAGGGTCTGAGCCCACTGCCCAGCTCCAGCCGTGTCGGACAGCTGCTCCTGTCCCTGACCCCAAGCTGGTTAATATGCCACACTACAGGTTCCCTTCTGATGCCATCCATCCTTTCCTGGCTTCAGCTGAGATCGGGTTTTCTTCCTAGTAGCTGGTATGGTACTGTTTCTGGGTGTAGGAAGAGAATAATGCTGATCACAGACCAATATTTTAATTATTGCGTAGCAGTGCTTACATGGAGCCAAGGACGTTTCAGCTCCTCACGCTGCCCTGCCATCGAGGAGGCCGGGGGTGCACAAGGAGCTGGGAGGGGACAGAACCAGGACAGCTGACCCCAGCTGGCCAAAGGGATGTCTCATACCATATCGCGTCATGCTGAACAATAAAACTTGGGGGAGTTGGCCAGGGTGTGCCGCCACTGTCTGGGGACAAACTGGGCATTGGTCAGCAGGTGGTAAGCAATTGCGTTGTGCGTCAGTTACTTTGTGTATTCCATTTTTACTACTATTATCATCCCTTCCTTTTCTTTCGCTATTAAATTGTCATTATCTCAACCCATGACTTTTACCTTTTTTGTGGTTCTCTCCCCAGTCCCACTGTTGAGGAGTGAGCAAACGGCTGTGTGGTGCTTAGCTGTCTGCTGGGTTAAACCACAACCCCTCCTTTTAGCAAACTGGTAAAAGAGCTAGAGGAATGGGGAAGCACTGTCAAGTCTCATCGCCCCTGCAGTTCTCCTCTAGCTTCAGTAAAGACTCCAAATGGCAAGTGGCGACTCTCGGGAGATTATCCAGCCTTGAACACTGCCATTGCTCCTCAGGAATCAACCAATACTCCCAGGTCCTTCTCAGCCAGGCAGCTTTCTAACCACTCGTCTCCCAGCCTGTAGCGCTGCTTGGGGTTGTTGTGCCCCAGGTGCAGGACCCGGCACTTGGCCTTGCTGAACTTCATACAGTTGGCCTCAGCCCATCGCTCCAGCCTATCCAGATCCTCCTGCAGAGCCTTCCTACCCTCGAGCAGATCGATACACGCACCTAACTTGGTGTCGTCTGCAAACTTACTGAGGGTGCACTCGATCCCCTCGTCCAGATCATCGGTAAAGATATTAAAGAGAACTGGCCCTAGTACTGAGCCCTGGGGGACTCCACTAGTGACCGGCCTCCAACTGGATTTAACTCCTTTCACCACGACTCTTCGGGCCCGGCTACCCCGGCAGTTTCTAACCCAACAAAGCGTACGCCAGTCCAAGCCAAGAGCAGCCAGTTTCTTGAGGAGAATGCTGTGGGAAACGGTGTCAAAAGCCTTACTGAAGTCAAGGTAGACCACATCCACAGCCTTTTCCTCATCCACTAAGCGCGTCACTTTGTCATAGAAGGAGATCAGGTTCGTCAAGCAGGACCTGTCTTTCATAAACCCATGCTGACTGGGCCTGATCGCCTGCTTGCCCTGCAAGTGCCGCGTGATGGCGCTCAAAATAATCTGCTGCATGAGCTTCCCTGGCACTGAGGTCAAACTAACAGGCCTATAGTTTCCCAGGTCTACCCTCCAGCCCTTCTTGTAGATGGGTGTCATGTTTGCTAGCCGCCAGTTGACTGGGACCTCCCCTGATAGCCAGGGCTGCTGATAAATGATGCAAAGCGGCTTGGCCAGCTCTTGAGCCAGTTCTCTCAGTACCCTCGGGTGGATCCCATCTGGCCCCATTGACTTGCATACATCTAAGTGCTGTAGCAGGTCGCCAACCATTTCCTCGTGGGTTGTGAGGGCCACGTTCTGCTCCCCGTCCCCTTCCTCCAGCTCAGGGTACCGGCTATCTAGAGAACAACTGGTCTTGCCGCTAAAGGCTGAGGCAAAGAAGGCATTAAACACCTCAGCCTTTTCCTCATCTCTCGCCACTAAGTTTCCCCCCGCATGCAGTAAAGGATGGAGATTCTCCTTAGTCCTCCTTTTTGTGTTAATGTACTTCTAAAAACATTTTCTGTTATCTTTAACAGCAGTAGCCAGATTGAGCTCCGGATGAGCTTTGGCCTTTCTAATTTTGCCCCTGCACATCCTTACAACATCCTTATAATCCTTCTGAGTGGCCCACCCTCTTTTCCAAAGATCATAAACCCTCTTTTTTTCCTTAAGCTCTAGCCACACCTCTCTGTTCAGACAGGCTGGTCTTCTTCCATGCCGGCTCGTCTTTGGGCACGTGGGGACAGACTGCTCCTGAGCCATTAAGATTTCCTTCCTGAGGAGTGCCCAGCCTTCCGGGACTCCTCTGCCCTTCAGAACTGCCTCCCAAGGGACTCTGCCAACCAGTGTCCTGAACGGCTCAAAGGCTGCCCTCCAGAAGTCCAAGACAGCAGTTTTACTGGTCCCCCTCCTGACTGCGCCAAGAATAGAGAACTGTACCGTTTCGTGGTCAATCTGCCCAAGACAGCTCCCAACCACCACATCTCCCACCACTCCTTCTCTATTTGTGTGGTTGTTTTACCGTGCTAGGCAGCTGAACACCACAACCGCCCTCTCACTCCCCCTCCTTAGATGAGGAGGGGAAGAAGTAAAGGAAAGAACAACTCACGGGTTGAGATAAGGATGATTTAATTAAAGGAAAAAAAATAATTATTAAGGAAAGATTATTATTAATTAAACAATTTAACTAAACAATTTAACTAAACAATTAACAATTTAACTAAAGGGGAAAAAGGAAAGGGGAAAAGGGAGGGGGAAAGGGAAAACGAAACAAAACAAGTAAAGGCTATGTGGAAGTGCAGAGGAAAGAAATTACTCTCTGCTTCCCACAAATGAGCGATGCTTGACCACGTCCTTGAAGCAGGGCCTCAACGCACGTAGCCGGTGTTCGGGAGGAGGACAGACGTTTTCACAACGAGAGCCCACCGCTCCCCTCTTCCTCCTTTTTCCACCTTTTATTGCTGAGTGTGACATCGTATGGTATGGAATATCCCTTTGGTTGGTTTAGGTCAGCTGCCCTGGTGACGTTTCTTTTCTCACATCTTTGCCCACCCCTAGTGGAGTTAGAGAGAGTCCTGATGCTGTGCCAGCACTGCTCAGCAGCAGACACAACACTGGTGTGATACCATCGCTGTTCTAGCTACGAGTGCAGAGCACAGCACTGTATGGGCTGCTGCAGGGAAAGTTAACATCCCAGCCCGAGCCAGTACAGTTTGTGAGCAGAAGGTCTAGTGGAGCACCTCCCCTGGTAGGCTCACTAACCAGCTGCATCAGGGAACTATCTTCCACGCTCTCCAGAAACCTCCTAGACTGCTTCCTCTGAGCTGTATCGCATTTCCAGGATATGTCTGGGAAGCTGAAGTCCCCTACGAGGACAAGAGCTGATGATTTCGCAACTTTTGCCAGCTGCCTGTAGAATTCCTCATCCGTCTCCTCATCCTGGTTTGGCGGTCTGTAACAGACCCCCACCAGGATGCTTGCCTTGTTGGCCTTCCCGCCGACCCTAACCCACAGGGACTCAGCCTTATCATTCCCAGTCTCAAGTTCCACAACGTCAAAACACTCTCTAATATAGAGAGCCACACCACCACCCCTTCTGCGCTGCCTGTCCCTTCTGAAGATCCTATAGCCAGTCATTGCAGCACTCCAGTCATGGGAGTGGTCCCACCACGTTTCAGTGATGGCAACGTCGTCATAGGTATGTTACTATGCGGTGTAACACTGTCTTATGATATGATGAAATTGCTGGTCATGAGACTAACCTGGTATTTGTACTCAGTCAGAGAATGGGAATCATTCCCAAAATACTCTTCTGAGCTCCTGGACCAAGAAACACTGCATTGAATGGGTGTGTCACCGCCCATATCATCCAGAAGCCTCCGGAAAGGTTGAGAGACACAATGGTCTGTTAAAGACTACAGTTCCCTTGCGTTGACCATAGAGACTCCAAAGAATGAGAAACAACCTGCAGCCAATAACACAGGCTCAGGCGAGGATCTCACTGAACTAGCATTTTCATTGGTGATTGCAGTGGTGGGCACCCTACAAGCAGGAGCGCGCAGCAGAGGTGTATCATAACCTTACATCCCCTATTACCCAACGTTTGATTCCTCCCATTTCCTTACTGGCTGAGCACTACAGGTTTACAACCTACTTGACGCTTATTACTATACCATACATGTACAATTTTATTTGACCGACTTTTAATGTCTCCTTTAGTTGTTGTTTTCGTTTTTGTTTTTTTCCCTTCTTCTCTTGTGACTAGAGGGACTTCTTCTGCCTTGACTAGACAGTGGGAACCTCCACTGTCCCCCTATCTTCTTAACATACTTGGCACTGTTATACCACCATTATGCCTGCACAATCACTTTTGAATATGCAAGGTTAGTGGCATTTTCCCCTGCAAAACCACAACTTTCATTCCCACAAAAGGCCACGTGGCGACCCACAGATTACACAGCCCTGAATGCTGCCACTGCACTGGTTACTTTGTCTATTCCCAGTTGAACTGATAAAGTCTATTTTTCTAATGAACAGGCCTTTCCACGGATGGACACAGTAGACACGTAGGATGTGTTTTTTACGATTCCAATACTGGAGACAGATAGGGAGGGATCTGCTTGTACCTGGCAGGGACTACAATATGCATTTACTCACTTGCCGCAGGATTTTACGCATAGTCCTGCCATTGCTCCTGCTACACTGGCTAGAGAGCTAGAAATACGAAAATTCTTTCAAGACATTCCTGTGGTTCATAATAAAACAGAATCTGTTTTGCCAAAATATGGAGCTTCCATTTCCAGGAACTAGAAGCATACTTGTTTCTACATACCCAGAGCAAACAAGAGCAGAAAGCTGGTAAAGTAACTCAGCTCTTCGACAGATACAGGCAGGTGCAACAGAAGGAAATCAAGCAGATTTCTGCTCTTGTTTCCATGGTCCTACAAGTGGCAGGAAGATGTGATCGTTGGGCAGCAATCCCCACCAACCTGAACTCATGGGCACGAAACAGGGCAAGGGGCGCTTTAGGTTATTTTACTGGCTTTCAAGAAGACAGGCCACCTTAGCTAGGCAAATTCAAAGGCCAACACCCATCTGGGTGAAGAACAGAAGCACAAACACAAATGCAAACTGCAGTGACCCTCTGGTCAACCTCCCAGTAAACTTGCACGGATTCACCAGAACACTCTTGCCACGGTTAGGAATAATGGCATGAGAAAAGACAACGGCAAACCTATGCAGGGAAATAGAAAGTATCACAAACACTCCAGTAGAGTGCAGAAAAAATTCACAAACAGAGGTCACGTCGAGATTTCAAATAGCAATACAACACACACTGGTATTAGACCACGTGTCAGGTGCCAAAGGAGCTCTTGGTGATCTTGTGAAAAGCAGTGGTTGCCATTATGTAGACCAAGACAAAAGTAAAAAGCAGATGTAAAAAAAAAAAAAAAAGAAGCAACCTCAAGGGAAACACGTTCTTACTCTTGGCGGGGGGGACCAGGCACCGGTACATGCTTTGAAAATGTTCTCAATGTATTGCTCAAATACGTATGAGAGGACTGATGACTGTAGCTGTAACCTGCACGTCTGCTCAACTAATCACTGTTGGTGCTATAATTATGTGCATAAAATGGTAGCAAGCCATCACTCAGCAAGAGGTAAAGCTGATGAAAAATGCCAAGAGAGAAAGAGCAGAGTGAAAGAGAACTTTAAAAAGGAGAAGAGCAACTCTTTAGTGTACAAAGCCAGACTGCAGAGTGAGGAAAATCTGCAGTCTTGCCTGAAGTGCAGGCTTTGGAAAGGAAGCAGCAAGAAGGGGCTGCCTGAGTGCGTGGGTCGGTCCCGCCAGGCCTGCGGATATGGCATTACTGCCCCATGACACCGGCCCTTAATAAAGCCCTTCGTTAACTGCTCATTTTAGCAAAAGTCAAGCGGTTGTGCTGACAATTCTGCCATCAAGTGGGACCAAAAGTAATAAAGAGCTCCTTCCCAGCTGAGAGGAGGCTGAGAGCAGGCCTCATGGCGGCCGGCAGCTTCCTCACAAGGGGAGCAGAGGGGCAGGCGCTGAGCTGCCAGAGGACAGCAACAGGACCGAGGGAAGGGCACGGAGCTGTGACAGGGGAGGGTGAGGCTGGGTGGCTGGGACCAGTTCTTCACTGAGACGGTGGTCACAGAATCACCGAATGGCTGAGGTTGGAAGGGACCCCTGAAGATCATCCAATTCAAAACCCCCTGCCCAGCAGGGTCACCCAGACCACATTGCGCAGGATGGCATCCAGGCGCGTTTTTTAGAGTATCTCCAGAGAAGGAGACTCCACAACCTCTCTGGACAACCTGTTCAAGTGCTCTGTCACCCTCACAGTAAAGAAATGCCCTCTCATATGGGCATATATGGCCTCTCATACCCCTTACAGAAGGGGTGCCCAGTGCAGTGTGACAGAGGAGGAAGGAAGTGCTCTCTCAGCCTTGGGTAGATAACTATTTTGTCCATGGATGCACGAAACAAGTCATGAGTTGTGAGCTACCAGTTGGGAATTGCAAGTCAGGAGTTTGAGAAGGTGTCAGTTAGAATACCCCTGAATTAAGAGAGGAATGGGTGAATTCACACTGGACTAATGGGCAAGCCCCCTGCCCTGGGACACCCCTTCCCTGCCACCACCCTCCAGCCTGCAGGCACAGCCCACCGTGAGTCTGCCGGCGCTTCACAAACAAGACACGATTCCCACCATGGGGCTAGGAAGAGGATTTATTTGGACCGGAGGAGTGAGCTGCCTGGACCCTGGTCCTCTGTCACACCTTTCCGCACTTGCAACCTGCGACTGTGGGCCTTGCCCTGCAGGGCAGTGTCCGGTGCCCGCAGGTTCTGCCTCTTGCTCCTGCGCACCGCCTCAGCGGAGTCTGCCTGGTGGGATCCCTGGATCCGGGAGGTGCTCGATGTCTTTGTAGCTTTGCAGGGCATGCTGGGCAGGGCGCTGGTCCTTAGGGCTGCCCTGCCACCCTCCTCCTGGGGCACAGCTGACTGGGATGGACGCTTCGTGCCCAGACGTCTCTCAAGGATCTGCAGCTTCTTGGCACGAATGTGCAGCTCCAGGGCCTCACGCTGCTCCTCAGGCATAAACGTGGCCTCAGGGCTGTGGAAGTAGACAGGCACGGGGCGGGAGCGTGGTGTCCTGGAGGCTGCTGGGCAGGCGACGTGCCCCCTAAGCTTCCTCTGCTTGACCTGGTCCGGATGGAGGAGGGGCTTGGGCTTGATGAAGCGGACACAGGGACTTCGTGGTGATAAGGTGCCAGCCCCAGCACAGGTATTTTTGGGCAGTGCTCGATGCTTCTTTTCAGTGGACCTCTGCACTGGCCCAGGGAAGCGTTGCTGCTGTACTTCCCGGCACTTCTTTGTTATGTGCTCATTGAGCTTGCTGCGGTGCTCTTCCTTCAGCTGCAGCTTCTTGATCCTGAGAGGCGCTGCAGTGTGGCTGTGTTTCCCGTTCCTGACATCAGTCACAAGCGGATCCAAGATGATAACATAGTCAGTTTGGCAGCCCTGGTCTTTGCGCATAATTGTGTTGGCCGGGCTGGGAAGCACTGGAGGGGCCCTGGATAGGCCAGGAGGTGGCTGGGACAGGTCAACCTGTGGACATCGCCCCTTGGACATGTCCTCCCAGTGACGTCGTCCCTCTTGTGGTTCAAGCAACCTCTCATGAACAATCACCCCACTTGATGATGGAACAATATTTTTGCCTCGTGTAGAGCCCCAAATATCAGTCCTGGGTTGCTGCTGTTTCATGGGGAGCCCGCCCAGTTTCCCTGTGCATTCCTTGGGACTAAGAGCACAGTCTGTGTGCCTGCCAGGTGCAGACCTGCCATCTCTTCTATTTGTCTGGGGCAAAGGTAGTCCTTTTTCCCTCTTGGCCCAGCTGGGAAATGCTGAAGAGAGCATGGGCAACCCAAAAGGCTTCAGGAACTCCTCCTTCCTCTGAGGCAGCCCTCCATCAGGGCGGAGAATGCTCTCCCGGACAATGCAGTCCATTTGTGGTGGCTGGCTGGAGGAGCTGATCCCAGAGTGTGGCCCTTGCTTCCTCTTTCCCTCCATGTAATCCTGAATCTCCAGCTTGGATGTTTTGGGTGCCCTCAGGCCATGCAGGCACTGATTCTGTATGGCGAGCCCACTTGCTTTCCCCATGCTTCTGCTGGTGCCAATGGAAGAGCGTGATTTTTGGTTTGTCACAGTCATACCATGATCAGCCTTTCTTGGGATGGTAGGTGGTCCTGCTGCTGGTCCTGCTGCCACTTTGGCCATGCCAGGAACAGCTGAAGAGGCCATGGATAATCCATGAGGCCGCAGGAATTCCTTTTCTCTTCTTGTCTTCTCCTCATCGTTCTGATAGAAACTCTTGCGGATGGTGTTCTCAGGGCTAAATAGAGCTGGTTCTGCCCTGGGCTGTACAGGAGGCCGCAGTAACAATCCGCTCCTGTCAGGCAGCCCTCCGTCAGGGCGGAGAATGCTCTCCCGGACAACGCAGTCCTTTTGTGGTGGCTGGCTGGAGGAGCTGACCCCAGATTGTGACCCTTCAGTGTGGTTTCCTGTCCTGTAATTCTGAATTTCCATCATGGATGGCTTGGGCACCCTCAGGCTCTGCGGGCAGTGGTTCTCTATGGAGAGCCCACTTGGTTTCCCCATGCTTCTCTCGGTGTCAACTGAAGACTCTAATCTCTGGTTTGTCTGAGACATGCCATGATTAGCCTTTCTTGGGATGCTCGTTGGTCCTGCTGTTGGTCCTGCAGCCACTTTGGCCATGCCAGGAACAGCTGAAGAGGCCATGGACAATCCATGGGGCCGCAGGAATTCCTCTTCTCTGCTTGCCTGCCCCGCATCTTTCTGGAAGAAGCTCTTGCGGATGTTGTTCTCCTGGCTGAATAGAGCTGGTTCTGCCCTGGGTTCTACAGGAGGCCACAGTAACAATCCGCTCCTGTCAGGCAGCCCTCCATCAGGGCGGAGAATGCTCTCACGGACAATGCAGCCCGTTTGTGGTTGCTGTCTGTAGGAGCTGACCTCAGAGCGCAGCTCTTCATCCCTGTTTCCTGCCCTGTAATACTGAATCTCGGTTATTGAAAGTTTGAAGGCCGTCAGGCCATGTGGTTGCTCATTCTTTCTAGAGAGCCCACATGTTTTTTCCACACTTCCGCTGGTGTTGATAGGAGAGAGGAATTTGTCTTCTCTTCCAGAGATGCCACGATCATCCTTCCTTGGCATTGCTTCTTGTCCTGCTGCTTGTCCTGCAGCCGCTTTAGCCATATCAGGAACAGCTGGGGGGGCAATCGGCAAATTGTGAGGGCGAGTGAGCTGCACCCGTCTGTGAGGCAGCCCCCCATCTGGGTGAATAACGGTCTCATGTACAATGTGGTCCAGGCTAATTGAGCGGTTATACCTCTTGCCGCCTAGCAAAACAGGGAGGGAGTCTGAGCTGCAGTGGGAGAGAGGCACCAGGGCCACCGCAGCCCCATAGGGATGGGCTGCTCGGTGCTGAGGCTCACCCACGGGGGACTCACCTGGCTTTGGTACCGGTGGTTGCCGCTGCCGCCGTCCACAACTTCGCCGGAGTCGGCCGTCACCCTGTGGGCACAGAAGCACGGCACTGTGACCAACCTGGGGAGGGACCCACGGGACCCCTTCCAACACCTCCTGGCCCCCAGTCCCCCAGCCCCGAATTCCCCCACCCACCCGCCCCCTGTACCTCTTGGTCTCGACCCCTGGAGAGCAGGGAGATCCCGGCCAGCAAAAGCATGAGGCCGGGGATGAGGAAAAAGCTGCTGTCGACCGTTGCTCACAGCCAGGTACGACCGCACTGGCAGACGGGGCGTGGTGGCCGGTGCTTTATAGGGACACGGCCGTGAGGTCACAGACAGCACACGGCAACGCCTCTGTGAGGTCACAGCCCCCTGCCCACGTTGAAGCAGGCCGGTAAACTCCCAGTAAACTTGCACAGATTCACCAGAACACTCTTGCCACGGTTAGGAATAATGGCATGAGAAAAGACAACGGCAAACCTATGCAGGGAAATAGAAAGTATCACAAACACTCCAGTAGAGTGCAGAAAAAATTCACAAACAGAGGTCACGTCGAGATTTCAAATAGCAATACAACACACACTGGTATTAGACCACGTGTCAGGTGCCAAAGGAGCTCTTGGTGATCTTGTGAAATGCAGTGGTTGCCATTATGTAGACCAAGACAAAAGTAAAAAGCAGATGTAAAAAAAAAAAAAAAAGAAGCAACCTCAAGGGAAACACGTTCTTACTCTTGGCGGGGGGGACCAGGCACCGGTACATGCTTTGAAAATGTTCTCAATGTATTGCTCAAATACGTATGAGAAGACTGATGACTGTAGCTGTAACCTGCACGTCTGTTCAACTAATCACTGTTGGTGCTATGATTATGTGCATAAAATGGTAGCAAGCCATCACTCAGCAAGAGGTAAAGCTGATGAAAAATGCCAAGAGAGAAAGAGCAGAGTGAAAGAGAACTTTAAAAAGGAGAAGAGCAACTCTTTAGTGTACAAAGCCAGACTGCAGAGTGAGGAAAATCTGCAGTCTTGCCTGAAGTGCAGGCTTTGGAAAGGAAGCAGCAAGAAGGGGCTGCCTGAGTGCGTGGGTCGGTCCCGCCAGGCCTGCGGATATGGCATTACTGCCCCATGACACCGGCCCTTAATAAAGCCCTTCGTTAACTGCTCATTTTAGCAAAAGTCAAGCGGTTGTGCTGACAATTCTGCCATCAAGTGGGACCAAAAGTAATAAAGAGCTCCTTCCCAGCTGAGAGGAGGCTGAGAGCAGGCCTCATGGCGGCCTGCAGCTTCCTCACAAGGGGAGCAGAGGGGCAGGCGCTGAGCTGCCAGAGGACAGCAACAGGACCGAGGGAAGGGCACGGAGCTGTGACAGGGGAGGGTGAGGCTGGGTGGTTGGGACCAGTTCTTCACTGAGACGGTGGTCACAGAATCACCAAATGGCTGAGGTTGGAAGGGACCCCTGAAGATCATCCAATTCAAAACCCCCTGCCCAGCAGGATCACCCAGAGCACATTGCGCAGGATGGCATCCAGGCGCGTTTTTTAGAATATCTCCAGAGAAGGAGACTCCACAACCTCTCTGGGCAACCTGTTCAAGTGCTCTGTCACCCTCACAGTAAAGAAATGCCCTCTCATATTCAGCCAGGACCTGCTGTGCTTCCGTTTGTGTCCGTTACCCCTCGTCCTGGGTTTAAACAGCGGCCTCCTGTACTGGATGAGACAGAAACAGCCCTTTTCAGCCCTGAGAAGACCAACCACCACAGCTTCTTTCGGAAGGATGAAGGGGCAGGCACGCAGAGAAAAGGAATTCCTGCGACCTCACGGATTGTCCATGGCCTCTTCAGCTGTTCCTGGCATGGCCAAAGTGGCAGCAGGACCAACACAAGAGCCATCTACAATCCGAAGAAACGCTGATCATGGCATGTCTGTGAGAAACCACAAGTTACAGTCTTCCATTGGCACGGATAAAAGCATGGGGAAACCAATAGGACTCTCCACACAGAACCAGCGCCTGCAGGGTGTGAGAGTGCCCAAGCCATCCATGATGGAAATTCAGGATTACAAAAAAGGAAAGAGTCCTTTTTTGTCCAAAAATGTCCGAAATGTCCAAAAATCCCTGTGCTGGCTCTGCCCCCCTACCAGCACCAAGTCCCTGTGTCCGCTTCCTCAAGCCCAAATCCCTCCTCCGTCCGGACCAGGTCAAACAGAAGGAGCTTGGGGCATCCATCACCTGTCCAGTGGCCTCCAGGACACCACGCTCCCTCCCAGTTCCCATCTACTTTCACAGCACCGAGACCAGGTTCATGTCTGAGGAGCAGCACGAGGCTCTGGAGCTGCACATCCACAGCAAGAGGCTGCAGCACAGTGGGGACCACCTTAGCACAGAGCATGCGTCACAGCAAGCACTGCCCCAGGAGGAGGGGACCACCAGCACGGAGGGGACAACACCACCAAACAGAGCTGGTACTGAGGCAGGCCCCAAAGGGCACAAGTGGTGGCCCTGGAGTAGAAAATGCCCCAGCAGTGCTGAGAACTCCCCAGGCTTGGGCTCACGCTCCGAGAGCACCCCCAGGAGCACTCCACATGGCAGCTTCCCAGCAGGAAGGCCACACTGGTCGGCCATGACACCTCCCAGCTTAACAGCCTCCACAAGACCCCAAAAGCCCTGCAGCCACTCCAGCTCATCCTCACAGCACCACAGTGCCCCTGTCACCAGGTACACATGCTCCTGTCACTTGTGCCAAGCCTGTGGCACCAAAGGTACTTTAGCGGTACCGACCGGCAGCAGCGTCCACTCCATCCGGGATAAGATTTCCCAGGGGCAACAGAAGACATCACTGCTGCAGAGCTCTACATCTGAGCGCAGCTGCCACCCAGCCTGCAGGAGAGGCAGGGCATGGGGCTTCCAGGTTTCAAAAAACTCCAGTTTCCTACAGAAAAATATTGACTTGTCCATGAGAGAGCTCTGTGGGGTCTCCCCCTGGCAGCAAGGTAGGATGTGTTGGGGAAGTCTCAAGAAAAGTACGCCTTCTTGTTCTTGTGTATAACAGAATTCCCAAAGCCACTGTTCCAATCTTGAAATACCTGCAGGCCAGGTAATAATTTAGGCTGTGACACATGGGTACCGGCCGGGCTGTGCTGTCATAGAATCATAGAATCATAGAATCATAGAATATCCTGAGTTGGAAGGGACCCTTAAGGATCATCAAGTCCAACTCTTGATACCGCACAGGTCTACCCAAGAGTTCAGATCCAATCTCTTCTTAAATTCAGACAGGCTCGGTGCAGTGACCACTTCCCTGGGGAGCCTGTTCCAGTGTGCAACCACCCTCTCTGTGAAGAACCCCCTCCTGATGTCGAGCCTAAATTTCCCCTGCCTCAGCTTAACCCCGTTCCCACGGGTCCTGTCACTGGTGTTAATGGAGAAAAGGTCTCCTGCCTCTCGACACCCCCTTACGAGGAAGTTGTAGACTGTGATGAGGTCTCCCCTCAGCCTCCTCTTCTCCAGGCTGAACAGGCCCAGTGACCTCAGCCGTTCCTCGTATGTCTTCCCCTCCAGGCCTTTCACCATCTTCGTAGCCCTCCTCTGTACATTCTCCAACAGTTTCATGTCCTTTTTATACTGTGGTGCCCAGAACTGCACACAGTACTCGAGGTGAGGCCGCACCAGCGCAGAGTAGAGCGGGACAATCACCTCCCTTGACCTACTAGCGATGCCGTGCTTGATGCACCCCAGGACACGGTTGGCCCTCCTGGCCGCCAGGGCACACTGCTGGCTCATATTCAACTTGCTGTCTACCACAACCCCAGATCCCTGTCGCCCTGGGCAAGGGTCCTGTGGCTTTGAGCATTCTGCCATCATGGGGACGCTGCCCAGGGCTGCTGGCTCTTCCCAGCTACCCCTCTGCTGCATGCCGTGGACAGGGTGGGGGGCCAGGATGGCTCCCCCTGGGCTCCCTGCGTAGGGCCAGGGTCACATCCCAGCTCCCAGCTCCTCCCACACCCCACACCATACCCAATGCTCTGTCTCTGCCTGCAACTCCATCAGCAACCCTCCTGCAGTCCTCTGTTTGCTGAGCTGCCGCTGTCACCCTTGCCTTTTGGTTCTGGGTGGCGGGCACTTCCTTCAGCCCCTCCGGCCTCTGTCAGGTTTTCCAGCACCTTCCATAAAGCAGCACCCATGCCCTGTGTTGTCCCTCGCCAGCTCCCTTGCAGCTCTGGACACACACATCTCACCTGCTGCTTGCTGTCAGTCCCGTGGACTCCCAACTCCGTGATGCGTGACACACCGCCAGCTAGCCGTCCGTGGAGGGAATCCTGACAGGGACTGGAGGAGGAGCCCCTCGAAAGTCACGTTGTCTTGAAACGTGTGTTAAAGCAAAACTGGAGCTATGCATGGCCAAACTGCACAGCCTCAGAAAGCTGATTTCAGCCCCTTGTCAGACAGGGGCAGGGCCTACAGCTGCTACGAGGGAAGCACTGGCCCTTCTGGGCACCCATCCCTTCTCCTGCCACCCCCACAGAAGAGGCCACTCCCCCTGTGAGAAACTAAGTTGCGTTTTTGCAGCAGAGAGCTAATTTTCTGTATTCCGAGCTAATTGTGTAGTCATAACAAAGAGAAATGCTAAGTAGATAAGTGGACAGTAGAAGGCCTCACTGTTCCAAAATAAGGTGGAAGCTTGAGAAAAACGGGATGAGCAGTGTGAGAATAGTAAAACAAAGATCACACGTTCTCAATACATAGCAAAGGGAAAAAAGGGAAAAAGGAGAAATTAAAGGGTTAAGAAAAGAAAAGAAAAGAAAAGAAAAGAAAAGAAAAGAAAAGAAAAGAAAAGAAAAGAAAAGAAAAGAAAAGAAAAGAAAAGAAAAGAAAAGAAAAGAAAAGAAAAGAAAAGAAAAGAAAAGAAAAGAAAAGAAAAGAAAAGAAAAGAAAAGAAAAGAAAAAGAAAAGAAAAGAAAAGAAAAGAAAAGAAAAGAAAAGAAAAGAAAAGAAAAGAAAAGAAAAGAAAAGAAAAGAAAAGAAAAGAAAAGAAAAGAAAAGAAAAGAAAAGAAAAGAAAAGAAAAGAAAAGAAAAGAAAAGAAAAGAAAAGAAAAGAAAAGAAAAGAAAAAAGAAAAATTGTGCATATATGGTATAGAGGAGCATCGAGTAGCTTGTGAGCCTGTAGTACTCAGCCAATGAGGAAACAGGGGAGGTGATCAGGTGTTGGGTAATAGGGAATAAAAGGTTATGATTTGCTTACAAAAATGCACTCGTAATTGGCAGGACGCCCGCCATTGCAATCATGAATAAAATAGCCTCACAGAAGATCCTGTCTGAAGAAAATTATTTGAGATTTTTCTCACAATACCAAGTTGGGAGAGAAGGGCTCTTGGTGGATACTATGCCAACAAGGGCCTCACTCTTCCATAGAATCATAGAATATCCCAAGTTAGAAGGGACCCACCTCGATCATCGAGTCCAACTCCTGGCTCCACAAAGGACCAAAAAACCAAACGCGATGTCTGAGAGCATTGTCTAAACACTGCATGAACTCTGACAGGCTCACTGCTGTGACCACATCCCTGGGGACCCTGTTCCAGTGCCCAACCATCCTCTTTGGTGAAGAACCTTTTCCTAACACCCAGCCTGACCCTCCCCTGTCACAGCTCCGTGCTGTTCCCTCAGGTCCCGTTGCTCTCCCAAAAGAGCAGAGATCAGCACCTTCCCCTCCACTCCCCAGAGGGAGCGGGTGCTGTTGATGGTCGGTACCGCTCCAGTACCCTGGGTGCCACAGGCTTGGTGCAAGTGCCATGAGCACATGTACCTTGTGGCAGGGGCCAGGATGATGACAAAGTCAGTTCTGCAGCCCCGGTCTTTTTGCAGTACTGTGTTGGCTGGGCTGGGAAGCACAGGGAGGACCGTGGACAATCCAAGAGTCTGCTGGGACAGGTCCTTCCACCGACATCGCCCCTTGTCTGGTCAAGAAGACTCTCATGAAGGATCATCCCTGTTGCTGCTGGCTGGATGGTGGGACATACCCCATCTGGTGGCTCTCATGCACCATGCTGCCCAGCGCTGGCAGCTGGCTGGAGGAGCAGCCCCCTGTGCACATCATTTCAGCTCCGTTTCCTGCCTTGTGATCCTGAACCTCAGTCTGGGCAGGCTCAGTTGCCATCTGCACCTGCAGGCAGTGCCCCTGCCTTGGGCAGCATTCTGGCTCCCTTGCAGCTCCAGATGCACTGAGGCCCCAACTCCTGCCCTGCTGTGTGAGCTGCAGGTTTGGGGCCTTTGCATATTTAAAAGCGATCGTGCAGGCATAACAGTGGCATAACAGTGGGGAGTATGCTAAGCAGATAAAGGGACATTGGAAGGTCCCACTCTCCCAAAACAAGGAGGATGGCTAAGAAATACAACACAAGCAGTTGCGGATACAGCAAAAACAAAAAGTCACGAGCCCCTCCAGTCACAAGAGAAGAAAAAAGAGGGAAAAGGAGAAATTAAAGGTTGGTCAAATAAAATTGGACATACATGGTATAGCAACAAGCGTCGAGTAGGTTCTGAACCTGTACTACTCAGCCAGTGAGGAAACAGGGGAGGAATCAAGAATCGGGTAATAGGGGATATAAGGTTATGATACACGTCTGCTTCGCGCTCCTGCTTGCAGGACACCCGGCACTGCAATCATGAATAAAAAGCTAGTTCACTGAGATCCTCACCTGAGCCCGTGTTACTTTCTACAGATTGCTTCTCACAAGGGTATCCTGATGTGCCCCTTTTTCCCACACACGGTCCGTCAGTTATAGCTGGAGATGAGTTAACTCCAAGGAGGCCAAGCCTCTCGCAGGAGTCTGAGGGGGTGCATCTGGGGTTGCTCAATCCCTTTCACAGGAGCAGCCAGCTCCATGGCATTGCCTTTGCCCAAATCATCTAAATCATCACTGTCAGGAGGATCAGGAGAACCGCGATCGAGCCGGGTATCTCCTGAGTATTCATCAGCCTCTGCGTATGTAGCTCTCTCACCCTCAGGTAGGCAACTATTTTCTCGATGGATGCACGAAACAAGTCATGAGTTGTGAGCTACCAGTTGGGAATTGCAAGTCAGGAGTTTGAGAAGGTGTCAGTTAGAATACCCCTGAATTAAGAGAGGAATGGGTGAATTCACACTGGACTAATGGGCAAGCCCCCTGCCCTGGGACACCCCTTCCCTGCCACCCCCCTCCAGCCTGCAGGCACAGCCCACCGTGAGTCTGCCGGCGCTTCACAAACAAGACACGATTCCCACCATGGGGCTAGGAAGAGGATTTATTTGGACCGGAGGAGTGAGCTGCCTGGCCCCTGGTCCTCTGTCACACCTTTCCACAATTGCTACTTGTGACCGTGGGCCTTGCCCTACAGGGCAGAGTAGAGTGCCCGCAGGTTCTGCCACTTGCTCTTGTGCACCGCCTCAGCAGAGTCTGCCTGGTGGGATCCCTGGTTCCACGAGGTGCTCGATGTCTTTGTAGCTTTGCAGGGCATGCTGGGCAGGGCGCTGGTCCTTAGGGCTGCCCTGCCACCCTCCTCCTGGGGCACAGCTGACTGGGATGGATGCTTCGTGCCCAGACGTCTCTCAAGGATCTGCAGCTTCTTGGCACGAATGTGCAGCTCCAGGGCCTCACGCTGCTCCTCAGGCATAAACGTGGCCTCAGGGCTGTGGAAAAAGACAGGCACGGGGCGGGAGCGTGGTGTCCTCGAGGCCGCTGGGCAGGCAATGGATGCCCCAAGCCTCCTCTGCTTGACCTGGTCTGGATGGAGGAGGGGCTTGTGCTTGATGAAGCGGACACAGGGACTTCGTGGTGGTAAGGCTCCGGCCCCAGCACAGGCATTTTTGGGCAGTGCTCGATGCATCTTTTCAGTGGACCTCTGCACTGGCCCAGGGAAGCGTTGCAGCTGTACTTCCCGGCACTTCTTTGTTATGTGCTCATTGAGCTTGCTGCGGTGCTCTTCCTTCAGCTGCAGCTTCTTGATCCTGAGAGGCGCTGCAGTGTCGGGCTCTTTCCCATTCCTGACATCCGTCACAAACGGATCCAGGATGATAACATAGTCAGTTTGGCAGCCCTGGTCTTTATGCATAATTCCGTTGGCCGGGCTGGGAAGCACTGGAAGGGCCGTGGACAGTTCAAAAGGTGGCTGGGACAGGTCGTCCTGTGGAAGTCGCCCCTTGGACACCTCCTTCCACTGACATCGTCCCTCTTGTGGGTCAAGTAACCTCTCGTGAACAATCATCCACCTTGCAGATGGCTCACTGTTATTGCATTGCGTGGAGCCCCGAATGTCAGTCCTGGGTTGCTGCTGTTTTATGGGGAGCGCGCCCAGTTTCCCTGCACATTCCTTGGGACTAAGAGCACAGTCTGTGTGCCTGCCAGGTGCAGACCTGTCATCTCTTCTATTTGTCTGGGGCAAAGGTAGTCCTTTTTCCCTCTTGGCCCAGCTGGGAAATGCTGAAGAGAGCATGGGCAACCCAAAAGGCTTCAGGAACTCCCTCTTCCTCTGAGGCAGCCCTCCATCAGGGTGGAGAATGCTCTCCCGGACAATGCAGTCCATTTGTGGTGGCTGGCTGGAGGAGCTGATCCCTGAGTGTGGCCCTTGCTTCCTCTTTCCTTCCATGTAATCCTGAATCTCCATCTTAGATATTTTGCGTGCCCTCAAGCCCTTTGGGCATTGGTTCTCTGTGGAGAGCCCACTTGGTTTCCCCATGCTTCTGTCGGTGTCAGTGGAAGACTCTAATTTGTGTTTTTTCACAGTCATGCCATGACCAGCATTTCTCTGGATTGTAGGTGGTCTTGCTGTTGGTCCTGCAGCCACTTTGGCCATGCCAGGAACAGCTGAAGAAGCCATGGACAATCTGTGAGGCCGCAGGAATTCCTTTTCTCTTCTTGTCTGCTCCTCATCCTTATGAAAGAAGCTCTTGCGGATGGTGTTCTCAGGGCTCAGTACGGCTGGTTCTGCCCTGGGCTGTGCAGGAGGCCGCAGTAACAATCCACTCATGTAAGGCAGCCCTCCATCCGGGTGGAGAATGCTCTCACGCACAATGCAGTCCATTTGTGGTGGCTGGCTGGAGGAGCTCACCTCAGAGTGCAACTCTTTGTCCCTGTCTCCTGCCCTACGATCCTGAGTCTCGGTTATTGAACGTTTGAGGGCTGTCAGGCCATGCGGTTGCTTGTTCCTTCTGGAGGAATCACTTGCTTTTTCCACACTTCCGCTGGTGTTGATAGAAGAGAGCAATTTGTCTTCTCTTCCAGAGATGCCACAATCATCTTTCCTTGGCATTGCAGCTCGTCCTGCTGCTTGTCCTGCAGCCACTTTAACCATATCAGGAACAGCTGGGGGGGCCATGGGCAATTTGAGAGGGCGAGTGAGCTGCACCCCTCTGTGAGGCAGCCCCCCGTCTGGGCGAATGATGGACTCACGTACGATGTGGTCCACAGTAACTGACCGGTAACGCCTCTTGCCGCCTGCAAAACAGGGAGGGAGTCTGAGCTGCAGTGGGAGAGAGGCACCAGGGCCACCGCAGCCCCATAGGGATGGGCTGCTCGGTGCTGAGGCTCACCCACGGGGGACTCACCTGGCTTTGGTACCGGTGGTTGCCGCTGCCGCCGTCCACAACTTCGCCGGAGTCGGCCGTCACCCTGTGGGCACAGAAGCACGGCACTGTGACCAACCTGGGGAGGGACCCACGGGACCCCTTCCAACACCTCCTGGCCCCCCAGTCCCAAAGCCCCGAGTCTCCCAGCCCCGAATTCCCCCACCCTCCAGCCCCCGTACCTGTCGGTCTCGACCCCTGGAGAGCAGGGAGATCCCGGCCAGCAAAAGCATGAGGCCGGGGATGAGGAAAAAGCTGCTGTCGTCAGCCATCGCTCACAGCCAGGTACGACCGCACTGGCAGATGGGGGGTGGTGGCCGGTGCTTTATAGGGTCACGGCCGTGAGGTCACAGACAGTACACGGCAACGCCTCTGTGAGGTCACAGCCCCCAGCCCACGTTGAAGCAGGCCGGTGCCCCTGTGCTGCATCCTGTGGGGAGGTGGGGGACCAGGACGGCTTCCCCGGGCTCCTCGCTTGGGGCCAGGGTCTGAGCCCACTGCCCAGCTCCAGCCGTGTCGGACAGCTGCTCCTGTCCCTGACCCCAAGCTGGTTAATATGCCACACTACAGGTTCCCTTCTGATGCCATCCATCCTTTCCTGGCTTCAGCTGAGATCGGGTTTTCTTCCTAGTAGCTGGTATGGTACTGTTTCTGGGTGTAGGAAGAGAATAATGCTGATCACAGACCAATATTTTAATTATTGCGTAGCAGTGCTTACATGGAGCCAAGGACGTTTCAGCTCCTCACGCTGCCCTGCCATCGAGGAGGCCGGGGGTGCACAAGGAGCTGGGAGGGGACAGAACCAGGACACCTGACCCCAGCTGGCCAAAGGGATGTCTCATACCATATCGCGTCATGCTGAACAATAAAACTTGGGGGAGTTGGCCAGGGTGTGCCGCCACTGTCTGGGGACAAACTGGGCATTGGTCAGCAGGTGGTAAGCAATTGCGTTGTGCATCAGTTACTTTGTGTATTCCATTTTTACTACTATTATCATCCCTTCCTTTTCTTTCGCTATTAAATTGTCATTATCTCAACCCATGACTTTTACCTTTTTTGTGGTTCTCTCCCCAGTCCCACTGTTGAGGAGTGAGCAAACGGCTGTGTGGTGCTTAGCTGTCTGCTGGGTTAAACCACAACCCCTCCTTTTAGCAAACTGGTAAAAGAGCTAGAGGAATGGGGAAGCACTGTCAAGTCTCATCGCCCCTGCAGTTCTCCTCTAGCTTCAGTAAAGACTCCAAATGGCAAGTGGCGACTCTCGGGAGATTATCCAGCCTTGAACACTGCCATTGCTCCTCGGGAATCAACCAATACTCCCAGGTCCTTCTCAGCCAGGCATCTTTCTAACCACTCGTCTCCCAGCCTGTAGCGCTGCTTGGGGTTGTTGTGCCCCAGGTGCAGGACCCGGCACTTGGCCTTGCTGAACTTCATACAGTTGGCCTCAGCCCATCGCTCCAGCCTATCCAGATCCTCCTGCAGAGCCTTCCTACCCTCGAGCAGATCGATACACGCACCTAACTTGGTGTCGTCTGCAAACTTACTGAGGGTGCACTCGATCCCCTCGTCCAGATCATCGGTAAAGATATTAAAGAGAACTGGCCCTAGTACTGAGCCCTGGGAGACTCCACTAGTGACCGGCCTCCAACTGGATTTAACTCCTTTCACCACGACTCTTCGGGCCCGGCTACCCCGGCAGTTTCTAACCCAACAAAGCGTACGCCAGTCCAAGCCAAGAGCAGCCAGTTTCTTGAGGAGAATGCTGTGGGAAACGGTGTCAAAAGCCTTACTGAAGTCAAGGTAGACCACATCCACAGCCTTTTCCTCATCCACTAAGCGCGTCACTTTGTCATAGAAGGAGATCAGGTTCGTCAAGCAGGACCTGTCTTTCATAAACCCATGCTGACTGGGCCTGATCGCCTGCTTGCCCTGCAAGTGCCGCGTGATGGCGCTCAAAATAATCTGCTGCATGAGCTTCCCTGGCACTGAGGTCAAACTAACAGGCCTATAGTTTCCCAGGTCTACCCTCCAGCCCTTCTTGTAGATGGGTGTCATGTTTGCTAGCCGCCAGTTGACTGGGACCTCCCCTGATAGCCAGGGCTGCTGATAAATGATGCAAAGCGGCTTGGCCAGCTCTTGAGCCAGTTCTCTCAGTACCCTCGGGTGGATCCCATCTGGCCCCATTGACTTGCATACATCTAAGTGCTGTAGCAGGTCGCCAACCATTTCCTCGTGGGTTGTGAGGGCCACGTTCTGCTCCCCGTCCCCTTCCTCCAGCTCAGGGTACCGGCTATCTAGAGAACAACTGGTCTTGCCGCTAAAGGCTGAGGTAAAGAAGGCATTAAACACCTCAGCCTTTTCCTCATCTCTCGCCACTAAGTTTCCCCCCGCATGCAGTAAAGGATGGAGATTCTCCTTAGTCCTCCTTTTTGTGTTAATGTACTTCTAAAAACATTTTCTGTTATCTTTAACAGCAGTAGCCAGATTGAGCTCCGGATGAGCTTTGGCCTTTCTAATTTTGCCCCTGCACATCCTTACAACATCCTTATAATCCTTCTGAGTGGCCCACCCTCTTTTCCAAAGATCATAAACCCTCTTTTTTTCCTTAAGCTCTAGCCACACCTCTCTGTTCAGCCAGGCTGGTCTTCTTCCATGCCGGCTCGTCTTCGGGCACGTGGGGACAGACTGCTCCTGAGCCATTAAGATTTCCTTCCTGAGGAGTGCCCAGCCTTCCGGGACTCCTCTGCCCTTCAGAACTGCCTCCCAAGGGACTCTGCCAACCAGTGTCCTGAACGGCTCAAAGGCTGCCCTCCAGAAGTCCAAGACGGCAGTTTTACTGGTCCCCCTCCTGACTGCGCCAAGAATAGAGAACTGTACCGTTTCGTGGTCAATCTGCCCAAGACAGCTCCCAACCACCACATCTCCCACCACTCCTTCTCTGTTTGTGTGGTGGTTTTACTGTGCTAGGCAGCTGAACACCACAACCGCCCTCTCACTCCCCCTCCTTAGATGAGGAGGGGAAGAAGTAAAGGAAAGAACAACTCACGGGTTGAGATAAGGATGATTTAATTAAAGGAAAAAAAATAATTATTAAGGAAAGATTATTATTAATTAAACAATTTAACTAAACAATTTAACTAAACAATTAACAATTTAACTAAAGGGGAAAAAGGAAAGGGGAAAAGGGAGGGGGAAAGGGAAAACGAAACAAAACAAGTAAAGGCTATGTGGAAGTGCAGAGGAAAGAAATTACTCTCTGCTTCCCACAAATGAGCGATGCTTGACCACGTCCTTGAAGCAGGGCCTCAACGCACGTAGCCGGTGTTCGGGAGGAGGACAGACGTTTTCACAACGAGAGCCCACCGCTCCCCTCTTCCTCCTTTTTCCACCTTTTATTGCTGAGTGTGACATCGTATGGTATGGAATATCCCTTTGGTTGGTTTAGGTCAGCTGCCCTGGTGACGTTTCTTTTCTCACATCTTTGCCCACCCCTAGTGGAGTTAGAGAGAGTCCTGATGCTGTGCCAGCACTGCTCAGCAGCAGACACAACACTGGTGTGATACCATCGCTGTTCTAGCTACGAGTGCAGAGCACAGCACTGTATGGGCTGCTGCAGGGAAAGTTAACATCCCAGCCCGAGCCAGTACAGTTTGTGAGCAGAAGGTCTAGTGGAGCACCTCCCCTGGTAGGCTCACTAACCAGCTGCATCAGGGAACTATCTTCCACGCTCTCCAGAAACCTCCTAGACTGCTTCCTCTGAGCTGTATCGCATTTCCAGGATATGTCTGGGAAGCTGAAGTCCCCTACGAGGACAAGAGCTGATGATTTCGCAACTTTTGCCAGCTGCCTGTAGAATTCCTCATCCGTCTCCTCATCCTGGTTTGGCGGTCTGTAACAGACCCCCACCAGGATGCTTGCCTTGTTGGCCTTCCCGCCGACCCTAACCCACAGGGACTCAGCCTTATCATTCCCAGTCTCAAGTTCCACAACGTCAAAACACTCTCTAATATAGAGAGCCACACCACCACCCCTTCTGCGCTGCCTGTCCCTTCTGAAGATCCTATAGCCAGTCATTGCAGCACTCCAGTCATGGGAGTGGTCCCACCACGTTTCAGTGATGGCAACGTCGTCATAGGTATGTTACTATGCGGTGTAACACTGTCTTATGATATGATGAAATTGCTGGTCATGAGACTAACCTGGTATTTGTACTCAGTCAGAGAATGGGAATCATTCCCAAAATACTCTTCTGAGCTCCTGGACCAAGAAACACTGCATTGAATGGGTGTGTCACCGCCCATATCATCCAGAAGCCTCCGGAAAGGTTGAGAGACACAATGGTCTGTTAAAGACTACAGTTCCCTTGCGTTGACCATAGAGGCTCCAAAGAGTGAGAAACAACCTGCAGCCAATAACACAGGCTCAGGCGAGAATCTCACTGAACTAGCATTTTTATTGGTGATTGCAGTGGTGGGCACCCTACAAGCAGGAGCGCGCAGCAGAGGTGTATCATAACCTTACATCCCCTATTACCCAACGTTTGATTCCTCCCATTTCCTCACTGGCTGAGCACTACAGGTTTACAACCTACTTGACGCTTATTACTATACCATACATGTACAATTTTATTTGACCGACTTTTAATGTCTCCTTTAGTTGTTGTTTTCGTTTTTGTTTTTTTCCCTTCTTCTCTTGTGACTAGAGGGACTTCTTCTGCCTTGACTAGACAGTGGGAACCTCCACTGTCCCCCTATCTTCTTAACATACTTGGCACTGTTATACCACCATTATGCCTGCACAATCACTTTTGAATATGCAAGGTTAGTGGCATTTTCCCCTGCAAAACCACAACTCTCATTCCCACAAAAGGCCACGTGGCGACCCACAGATTACACAGCCCTGAATGCCGCCACTGCACTGGCTACTTGGTCTATTCCCAGTTGAACTGATAAAGTCTATTTTTCTAATGAACAGGCGTTTCCACGGATGGACACAGTAGACACGTAGGATGTGTTTTTTACGATTCCAATACTGGAGACAGATAGAGAGGGATCTGCTTGTACCTGGCAGGGACTACAATATGCATTTACTCACTTGCCGCAGGATTTTAAACATAGTCCTGCCATTGCTCCTGCTACACTGGCTAGAGAGCTAGAAATACAAAAATTCTTTCAAGACATTCCTGTGGTTCATAATAAAACAGAATCTGTTTTGCCAAAATATGGAGCTTCCATTTCCAGGAACTAGAAGCGTACTTGTTTCTACATACCCAGAGCAAACAAGAGCAGAAAACTGGTAAAGTAACTCAGCTCTTCGACAGATACAGGCAGGTGCAACAGAAGGAAATCAAGCAGATTTCTGCTCTTGTTTCCATGGTCCTACAAGTGGCAGGAAGATGTGATCGTTGGGCAGCAATCCCCACCAACCTGAACTCATGGGCACGAAACAGGGCAAGGGGCACTTTAGGTTATTTTACTGGCTTTCAAGAAGACAGGCCACCTTAGCTAGGCAAATGGTAGCAAGCCATCACTCAGCAAGAGGTAAAGCTGATGAAAAATGCCAAGAGAGAAAGAGCAGAGTGAAAGAGAACTTTAAAAAGGAGAAGAGCAACTCTTTAGTGTACAAAGACAGGCTGCAGAGTGAGGAAAATCTGCAGTCTTGCCTGAAGTGCAGGCTTTGGAAAGGAAGCAGCAAGAAGGGGCTGCCTGAGTGCGTGGGTCGGTCCCGCCAGGCCTGCGGATATGGCATTACTGCCCCATGACACCGGCCCTTAATAAAGCCCTTCGCTAACTGCTCATTTTAGCAAAAGTCAAGCGGTTGTGCTGACAATTCTGCCATCAAGTGGGACCAAAAGTAATAAAGAGCTCCTTCCCAGCTGAGAGGAGGCTGAGAGCAGGCCTCATGGCGGCCTGCAGCTTCCTCACAAGGGGAGCAGAGGGGCAGGCGCTGAGCTGCCAGAGGACAGCAACAGGACCGAGGGAAGGGCACGGAGCTGTGACAGGGGAGGGTGAGGCTGGGTGGTTGGGACCATTCTTCACTGAGACGGTGGTCACAGAATCACCAAATGGCTGAGGTTGGAAGGGACCCCTGAAGATCATCCAATTCAAAACCCCCTGCCCAGCAGGGTCACCCAGACCACATTGCGCAGGATGGCATCCAGGCGCGTTTTTTAGAATATCTCCAGAGAAGGAGACTCCACAACCTCTCTGGGCAACCTGTTCAAGTGCTCTGTCACCCTCACAGTAAAGAAATGCCCTCTCATATTCAGCCAGGACCTGCTGTGCTTCCGTTTGTGTCCGTTACCCCTCGTCCTGGGTTTAAACAGCGGCCTCCTGTACTGGATGAGACAGAAACAGCCCTTTTCAGCCCTGAGAAGACCAACCACCACAGCTTCTTTCGGAAGGATGAAGGGGCAGGCACGCAGAGAAAAGGAATTCCTGCGACCTCACGGATTGTCCATGGCCTCTTCAGCTGTTCCTGGCATGGCCAAAGTGGCAGCAGGACCAACACAAGAGCCATCTACAATCCGAAGAAACGCTGATCATGGCATGTCTGTGAGAAACCACAAGTTACAGTCTTCCATTGGCACGGATAAAAGCATGGGGAAACCAATAGGACTCTCCACACAGAACCAGCGCCTGCAGGGTGTGAGAGTGCCCAAGCCATCCATGATGGAAATTCAGGATTACAAAAAAGGAAAGAGTCCTTTTTTGTCCAAAAATGTCCGAAATGTCCAAAAATCCCTGTGCTGGCTCTGCCCCCCTACCAGCACCAAGTCCCTGTGTCCGCTTCCTCAAGCCCAAATCCCTCCTCCGTCCGGACCAGGTCAAACAGAAGGAGCTTGGGGCATCCATCACCTGTCCAGTGGCCTCCAGGACACCACGCTCCCTCCCAGTTCCCATCTACTTTCACAGCACCGAGACCAGGTTCATGTCTGAGGAGCAGCACGAGGCTCTGGAGCTGCACATCCACAGCAAGAGGCTGCAGCACAGTGGGGACCACCTTAGCACAGAGCATGCGTCACAGCAAGCACTGCCCCAGGAGGAGGGGACCACCAGCACGGAGGGGACAACACCACCAAACAGAGCTGGTACTGAGGCAGGCCCCAAAGGGCACAAGTGGTGGCCCTGGAGTAGAAAATGCCCCAGCAGTGCTGAGAACTCCCCAGGCTTGGGCTCACGCTCCGAGAGCACCCCCAGGAGCACTCCACATGGCAGCTTCCCAGCAGGAAGGCCACACTGGTCGGCCATGACACCTCCCAGCTTAACAGCCTCCACAAGACCCCAAAAGCCCTGCAGCCACTCCAGCTCATCCTCACAGCACCACAGTGCCCCTGTCACCAGGTACACATGCTCCTGTCACTTGTGCCAAGCCTGTGGCACCAAAGGTACTTTAGCGGTACCGACCGGCAGCAGCGTCCACTCCATCCGGGATAAGATTTCCCAGGGGCAACAGAAGACATCACTGCTGCAGAGCTCTACATCTGAGCGCAGCTGCCACCCAGCCTGCAGGAGAGGCAGGGCATGGGGCTTCCAGGTTTCAAAAAACTCCAGTTTCCTACAGAAAAATATTGACTTGTCCATGAGAGAGCTCTGTGGGGTCTCCCCCTGGCAGCAAGGTAGGATGTGTTGGGGAAGTCTCAAGAAAAGTACGCCTTCTTGTTCTTGTGTATAACAGAATTCCCAAAGCCACTGTTCCAATCTTGAAATACCTGCAGGCCAGGTAATAATTTAGGCTTTGACACATGGGTACCGGCCGGGCTCTGCTGTCATAGAATCATAGAATCATAGAATCATAGAATCATAGAATATCCTGAGTTGGAAGGGACCCTTAAGGATCATCAAGTCCAACTCTTGATACCGCACAGGTCTACCCAAAAGTTCAGACCATGTGACTAAGTGCACAGTCCAATCTCTTCTTAAATTCAGACAGGCTCGGTGCAGTGACCACTTCCCTGGGGAGCCTGTTCCAGTGTGCAACCACCCTCTCTGTGAAGAACCCCCTCCTGATGTCGAGCCTAAATTTCCCCTGCCTCAGCTTAACCCCGTTCCCGCGGGTCCTGTCACTGGTGTTAATGGAGAAAAGGTCTCCTGCCTCTCGACACCCCCTTACGAGGAAGTTGTAGACTGTGATGAGGTCTCCCCTCAGCCTCCTCTTCTCCAGGCTGAACAGGCCCAGTGACCTCAGCCGTTCCTCGTACGTCTTCCCCTCCAGGCCTTTCACCATCTTCGTAGCCCTCCTCTGTACACTCTCCAACAGTTTCATGTCCTTTTTATACTGTGGTGCCCAGAACTGCACACAGTACTCGAGGTGAGGCCGCACCAGCGCAGAGTAGAGCGGGACAATCACCTCCCTTGACCTACTAGCGATGCCGTGCTTGATGCACCCCAGGACACGGTTGGCCCTCCTGGCCGCCAGGGCACACTGCTGGCTCATATTCAACTTGCTGTCTACCACGACCCCAGATCCCTGTCGCCCTGGGCAAGGGTCCTGTGGCTTTGAGCATTCTGCCATCATGGGGACGCTGCCCAGGGCTGCTGGCTCTTCCCAGCTACCCCTCTGCTGCATGCCGTGGACAGGGTGGGGGGCCAGGATGGCTCCCCCTGGGCTCCCTGCGTAGGGCCAGGGTCACATCCCAGCTCCCAGCTCCTCCCACACCCCACACCATACCCAATGCTCTGTCTCTGCCTGCAACTCCATCAGCAACCCTCCTGCAGTCCTTTGTTTGCTGAGCTGCCGCTGTCACCCTTGCCTTTTGGTTCTGGGTGGCGGGCACTTCCTTCAGCCCCTCCGGCCTCTGTCAGGTTTTCCAGCACCTTCCATAAAGCAGCACCCATGCCCTGTGTTGTCCCTCGCCAGCTCCCTTGCAGCTCTGGACACACACATCTCACCTGCTGCTTGCTGTCAGCCCCGTGGACTCCCATCTCCGTGATGCGTGACACACCGCCAGCTAGCCGTCCGTGGAGGGAATCCTGACAGGGACTGGAGGAGGAGCCCCTCGAAAGTCACGTTGTCTTGAAACGTGTGTTAAAGCAAAACTGGAGCTATGCATGGCCAAACTGCACAGCCTCAGAAAGCTGATTTCAGCCCCTTGTCAGACAGGGGCAGGGCCTACAGCTGCTACGAGGGAAGCACTGGCCCTTCTGGGCACCCATCCCTTCTCCTGCCACCCCCACAGAAGAGGCCACTCCCCCTGTGAGAAACTAAGTTGCGTTTTTGCAGCAGAGAGCTAATTTTCTGTATTCCGAGCTAATTGTGTAGTCATAACAAAGAGAAATGCTAAGTAGATAAGTGGACAGTAGAAGGCCTCACTGTTCCAAAATAAGGTGGAAGCTTGAGAAAAACGGGATGAGCAGTGTGAGAACAGTAAAACAAAGATCACACGTTCTCAATACATAGCAAAGGGAAAAAAGGGAAAAAGGAGAAATTAAAGGGTTAAAAAAGAAAGAAAGAAAGAAAGAAAGAAAGAAAGAAAGAAAAATTGTGCATATATGGTATAGAGGAGCATCGAGTAGCTTGTGAGCCTGTAGTACTCAGCCAATGAGGAAACAGGGGAGGTGATCAGGTGTTGGGTAATAGGGAATAAAAGGTTATGATTTGTTTACAAAAATGCACTCCTAATTGGCAGGACGCCCGCCATTGCAATCATGAATAAAATAGCCTCACAGAAGATCCTGTCTGAAGAAAATTATTTGAGATTTTTCTCACAATACCAAGTTGGGAGAGAAGGGCTCTTGGTGGATACTATGCCAACAAGGGCCTCACTCTTCCATAGAATCATAGAATATCCCAAGTTAGAAGGGACCCACCTCGATCATCGAATCCAACTCCTGGCTCCACAAAGGACCAAAAAACCAAACGCGATGTCTGAGAGCATTGTCTAAACACTGCATGGACTCTGACAGGCTCACTGCTGTGACCACATCCGTGGGGACCCTGTTCCAGTGCCCAACCATCCTCTTTGGTGAAGAACCTTTTCCTAACACCCAGCCTGACCCTCCCCTGTCACAGCTCCGTGCTGTTCCCTCAGGTCCCGTTGCTCTCCCAAAAGAGCAGAGATCAGCACCTTCCCCTCCACTCCCCAGAGGGAGCGGGTGCTGTTGATGGTCGGTACCGCTCCAGTACCCTGGGTGCCACAGGCTTGGTGCAAGTGCCATGAGCACATGTACCTTGTGGCAGGGGCCAGGATGATGACAAAGTCAGTTCTGCAGCCCCGGTCTTTTTGCAGTACTGTGTTGGCTGGGCTGGGAAGCACAGGGAGGACCGTGGACAATCCAAGAGTCTGCTGGGACAGGTCCTTCCACCGACATCGCCCCTTGTCTGGTCAAGAAGACTCTCATGAAGGATCATCCCTGTTGCTGCTGGCTGGATGGTGGGACATACCCCATCTGGTGGCTCTCATGCACCATGCTGCCCAGCGCTGGCGGCTGGCTGGAGGAGCAGCCCCCTGTGCACATCATTTCAGCTCCGTTTCCTGCCTTGTGATCCTGAACCTCAGTCTGGGCAGGCTCAGTTGCCATCTGCACCTGCAGGCAGTGCCCCTGCCTTGGGCAGCATTCTGGCTCCCTTGCAGCTCCAGATGCTCTGAGGCCCCAACTCCTGCCCTGCTCTGTGAGCTGCAGGTTTGGGGCCTTTGCATCTTTAAAAGCTATCGTGCAGGCATAACAGTGGCATAACAGTGGGGAGTATGCTAAGCAGATAAAGGGATATTGGAAGGTCCCACTCTCCCAAAACAAGGAGGATGGCTAAGAAATACAACACAAGCAGTTGCGGATACAGCAAAAACAAAAAGTCACGAGCCCCTCCAGTCACAAGAGAAGAAAAAAGGAGGGAAAAGGAGAAATTAAAGGTTGGTCAAATAAAATTGGACATACATGGTATAGCAACAAGCGTCGAGTAGGTTCTGAACCTGTGCTACTCAGCCAGTGAGGAAACAGGGGAGGAATCAAGCATCGGGTAATAGGGGATATAAGGTTATGATACACGTCTGCTTCGCGCTCCTGCTTGCAGGACACCCGGCACTGCAATCATGAATAAAAAGCTAGTTCACTGAGATCCTCACCTGAGCCCGTGTTACTTTCTACAGATTGCTTCTCACAAGGGTATCCTGATGTGCCCCTTTTTCCCACACACGGTCCGTCAGTTATAGCTGGAGATGAGTTAACTCCAAGGAGGCCAAGCCTCTCGCGGGAGTCTGAGGGGGTGCATCTGGGTTTGCTCAATGCCTTTCACAGGAGCAGCCAGCTCCATGGCATTGCCTTTGCCCAAATCATCTAAATCATCACTGTCAGGAGGATCAGGAGAACCGCGATCGAGCCGGGTATCTCCTAAGTATTCATCAGCCTCTGCGTATGTAGCTCTCTCACCCTCAGGTAGGCAACTATTTTCTCGATGGATGCACGAAACAAGTCATGAGTTGTGAGCTACCAGTTGGGAATTGCAAGTTAGGAGTTTGAGAAGGTGTCAGTTAGAATACCCCTGAATTAAGAGAGGAATGGGTGAATTCACACTGGACTAATGGGCAAGCCCCCTGCCCTGGGACACCCCTTCCCTGCCACCCCCCTCCAGCCTGCAGGCACAGCCCACCGTGAGTCTGCCGGCGCTTCACAAACAAGACACGATTCCCACCATGGGGCTAGGAAGAGGATTTATTTGGACCGGAGGAGTGAGCTGCCTGGCCCCTGGTCCTCTGTCACACCTTTCCACAATTGCTACTTGTGACCGTGGGCCTTGCCCTGCAGGGCAGAGTAGAGTGCCCGCAGGTTCTGCCACTTGCTCTTGTGCACCGCCTCAGCAGAGTCTGCCTGGTGGGATCCCTGGTTCCACGAGGTGCTCGATGTCTTTGCAACTTTTCAGGGCATGCTGGGCAGGGCGCTGGTCCTTAGGGCTGCCCTGCCACCCTCCTCCTGGGGCACAGCTGACTGGGATGGATGCTTCGTGCCCAGACGTCTCTCAAGGATCTGCAGCTTCTTGGCACGAATGTGCAGCTCCAGGGCCTCACGCTGCTCCTCAGGCATAAACGTGGCCTCAGGGCTGTGGAAAAAGACAGGCACGGGGCGGGAGCGTGGTGTCCTCGAGGCTGCTGGGCAGGCAATGGATGCCCCAAGCCTCCTCTGCTTGACCTGGTCCGGATGCAGGAGGGGCTTGTGCTTGATGAAGCGGACACAGGGACTTCGTGGTGGTAAGGCTCCGGCCCCAGCACAGGCATTTTTGGGCAGTGCTCGATGCATCTTTTCAGTGGACCTCTGCACTGGCCCAGGGAAGCGTTGCAGCTGTACTTCCCGGCACTTCTTTATTATGTGCTCACTGAGCTTGCTGCGGTGCTCTTCCTTCAGCTGCAGCTTCTTGATCCTGAGAGGCGCTGCAGTGTCGGGCTCTTTCCCATTCCTGACATCCGTCACAAACGGATCCAGGATGATAACATAGTCAGTTTGGCAGCCCTGGTCTTTATGCATAATTCCGTTGGCCGGGCTGGGAAGCACTGGAAGGGCCGTGGACAGTTCAAAAGGTGGCTGGGACAGGTCGTCCTGTGGAAGTCGCCCCTTGGACACCTCCTTCCGCTGACATCGTCCCTCTTGTGGGTCAAGTAACCTCTCATGAACAATCATCCACCTTGCAGATGGCTCACTGTTACTGCATTGCGTGGAGCCCCGAATGTCAGTCCTGGGTTGCTGCTGTTTCATGGGGAGCCCGCCCAGTTTCCCTGTGCATTCCTTGGGACTAAGAGCACAGTCTGTGTGCCTGCCAGGTGCAGACCTGCCATCTCTTCTCTTTGCCTGGGGCAAAGGTAGTCCTTTTTCCCTCTTGGCCCAGCTGGGAAATGCTGAAGAGAGCATGGGCAACCCAAAAGGCTTCAGGAACTCCCCCTTCCTCTGAGGCAGCCCTCCATCAGGGCGGAGAATGCTCTCCCGGACAATGCAGTCCATTTGTGGTGGCTGGCTGGAGGAGCTGATCCCAGAGTGTGGCCCTTGCTTCCTCTTTCCTTCCATGTAATCCTGAATCTCCATCTTAGATATTTTGCATGCCCTCAAGCCCTTTGGGCACTGGTTCTCTGTGGAGAGCCCACTTGGTTTCCCCATGCTTCTGTCGGTGTCAGTGGAAGACTCTAATTTGTGTTTTTTCACAGTCATGCCATGACCAGCATTTCTCTGGATTGTAGGTGGTCTTGCTGTTGGTCCTGCAGCCACTTTGGCCATGCCAGGAACAGCTGAAGAAGCCATGGACAATCTGTGAGGCCGCAGGAATTCCTTTTCTCTTCTTGTCTGCTCCTCATCCTTATGAAAGAAGCTCTTGCGGATGGTGTTCTCAGGGCTCAGTACGGCTGGTTCTGCCCTGGGCTGTGCAGGAGGCCGCAGTAACAATCCACTCATGTAAGGCAGCCCTCCATCCGGGCGGAGAATGCTCTCACGCACAATGCAGTCCATTTGTGGTGGCTGGCTGGAGGAGCTCACCTCAGAGTGCAACTCTTTGTCCCTGTCTCCTGCCCTACGATCCTGAGTCTCGGTTATTGAACGTTTGAGGGCTGTCAGGCCATGCGGTTGCTTGTTCCTTCTGGAGGAATCACTTGCTTTTTCCACTCTTCCGCTGGTGTTGATAGAAGAGAGCAATCTGTCTTCTCTTCCAGAGATGCCACGATCATCTTTCCTTGGCATTGCAGCTCGTCCTGCTGCTTGTCCTGCAGCCACTTTAACCATATCAGGAACAGCTGGGGGGGCCATGGGCAATTTGAGAGGGCGAGTGAGCTGCACCCCTCTGTGAGGCAGCCCCCCGTCTGGGCGAATGATGGACTCATGTACGATGTGGTCCACAGTAACTGACCGGTAACGCCTCTTGCCGCCTGCAAAACAGGGAGGGAGTCTGAGCTGCAGTGGGAGAGAGGCACCAGGGCCACCGCAGCCCCATAGGGATGGGCTGCTCGGTGCTGAGGCTCACCCACGGGGGACTCACCTGGCTTTGGTACCGGTGGTTGCCGCTGCCGCCGTCCACAACTTCGCCGGAGTCGGCCGTCACCCTGTGGGCACAGAAGCACGGCACAGTGACCAACCTGGGGAGGGACCCACGGGACCCCTTCCAACACCTCCTGGCCCCCCAGTCCCAAAGCCCCGAGTCTCCCAGCCCCGAATTCCCCCACCCTCCAGCCCCCGTACCTGTCGGTCTCGACCCCTGGAGAGCAGGGAGATCCCGGCCAGCAAAAGCATGAGGCCGGGGATGAGGAAAAAGCTGCTGTCGTCAGCCATCGCTCACAGCCAGGTATGACCGCACTGGCAGACGGGGGGTGGTGGCCGGTGCTTTATAGGGTCACGGCCGTGAGGTCACAGACAGTACACGGCAACGCCTCTGTGAGGTCACAGCCCCCAGCCCACGTTGAAGCAGGCCGGTGCCCCTGTGCTGCATCCTGTGGGGAGGTGGGGGACCAGGACGGCTTCCCCGGGCTCCTCGCTTGGGGCCAGGGTCTGAGCCCACTGCCCAGCTCCAGCCGTGTCGGACAGCTGCTCCTGTCCCTGACCCCAAGCTGGTTAATATGCCACACTACAGGTTCCCTTCTGATGCCATCCATCCTTTCCTGGCTTCAGCTGAGATCGGGTTTTCTTCCTAGTAGCTGGTATGGTACTGTTTCTGGGTGTAGGAAGAGAATAATGCTGATCACAGACCAATATTTTAATTATTGCGTAGCAGTGCTTACATGGAGCCAAGGACGTTTCAGCTCCTCACGCTGCCCTGCCATCGAGGAGGCCGGGGGTGCACAAGGAGCTGGGAGGGGACAGAACCAGGACACCTGACCCCAGCTGGCCAAAGGGATGTCTCATACCATATCGCGTCATGCTGAACAATAAAACTTGGGGGAGTTGGCCAGGGTGTGCCGCCACTGTCTGGGGACAAACTGGGCATTGGTCAGCAGGTGGTAAGCAATTGCGTTGTGCATCAGTTACTTTGTGTATTCCATTTTTACTACTATTATCATCCCTTCCTTTTCTTTCGCTATTAAATTGTCATTATCTCAACCCATGACTTTTACCTTTTTTGTGGTTCTCTCCCCAGTCCCACTGTTGAGGAGTGAGCAAACGGCTGTGTGGTGCTTAGCTGTCTGCTGGGTTAAACCACAACCCCTCCTTTTAGCAAACTGGTAAAAGAGCTAGAGGAATGGGGAAGCACTGTCAAGTCTCATCGCCCCTGCAGTTCTCCTCTAGCTTCAGTAAAGACTCCAAATGGCAAGTGGCGACTCTCGGGAGATTATCCAGCCTTGAACACTGCCATTGCTCCTCGGGAATCAACCAATACTCCCAGGTCCTTCTCAGCCAGGCATCTTTCTAACCACTCGTCTCCCAGCCTGTAGCGCTGCTTGGGGTTGTTGTGCCCCAGGTGCAGGACCCGGCACTTGGCCTTGCTGAACTTCATACAGTTGGCCTCAGCCCATCGCTCCAGCCTATCCAGATCCTCCTGCAGAGCCTTCCTACCCTCGAGCAGATCGATACACGCACCTAACTTGGTGTCGTCTGCAAACTTACTGAGGGTGCACTCGATCCCCTCGTCCAGATCATCGGTAAAGATATTAAAGAGAACTGGCCCTAGTACTGAGCCCTGGGAGACTCCACTAGTGACCGGCCTCCAACTGGATTTAACTCCTTTCACCACGACTCTTCGGGCCCGGCTACCCCGGCAGTTTCTAACCCAACAAAGCGTACGCCAGTCCAAGCCAAGAGCAGCCAGTTTCTTGAGGAGAATGCTGTGGGAAACGGTGTCAAAAGCCTTACTGAAGTCAAGGTAGACCACATCCACAGCCTTTTCCTCATCCACTAAGCGCGTCACTTTGTCATAGAAGGAGATCAGGTTCGTCAAGCAGGACCTGTCTTTCATAAACCCATGCTGACTGGGCCTGATCGCCTGCTTGCCCTGCAAGTGCCGCGTGATGGCGCTCAAAATAATCTGCTGCATGAGCTTCCCTGGCACTGAGGTCAAACTAACAGGCCTATAGTTTCCCAGGTCTACCCTCCAGCCCTTCTTGTAGATGGGTGTCATGTTTGCTAGCCGCCAGTTGACTGGGACCTCCCCTGATAGCCAGGGCTGCTGATAAATGATGCAAAGCGGCTTGGCCAGCTCTTGAGCCAGTTCTCTCAGTACCCTCGGGTGGATCCCATCTGGCCCCATTGACTTGCATACATCTAAGTGCTGTAGCAGGTCGCCAACCATTTCCTCGTGGGTTGTGAGGGCCACGTTCTGCTCCCCGTCCCCTTCCTCCAGCTCAGGGTACCGGCTATCTAGAGAACAACTGGTCTTGCCGCTAAAGGCTGAGGTAAAGAAGGCATTAAACACCTCAGCCTTTTCCTCATCTCTCGCCACTAAGTTTCCCCCCGCATGCAGTAAAGGATGGAGATTCTCCTTAGTCCTCCTTTTTGTGTTAATGTACTTCTAAAAACATTTTCTGTTATCTTTAACAGCAGTAGCCAGATTGAGCTCCGGATGAGCTTTGGCCTTTCTAATTTTGCCCCTGCACATCCTTACAACATCCTTATAATCCTTCTGAGTGGCCCACCCTCTTTTCCAAAGATCATAAACCCTCTTTTTTTCCTTAAGCTCTAGCCACACCTCTCTGTTCAGCCAGGCTGGTCTTCTTCCATGCCGGCTCGTCTTCGGGCACGTGGGGACAGACTGCTCCTGAGCCATTAAGATTTCCTTCCTGAGGAGTGCCCAGCCTTCCGGGACTCCTCTGCCCTTCAGAACTGCCTCCCAAGGGACTCTGCCAACCAGTGTCCTGAACGGCTCAAAGGCTGCCCTCCAGAAGTCCAAGATGGCAGTTTTACTGGTCCCCCTCCTGACTGCGCCAAGAATAGAGAACTGTACCGTTTCGTGGTCAATCTGCCCAAGACAGCTCCCAACCACCACATCTCCCACCACTCCTTCTCTGTTTGTGTGGTGGTTTTACTGTGCTAGGCAGCTGAACACCACAACCGCCCTCTCACTCCCCCTCCTTAGATGAGGAGGGGAAGAAGTAAAGGAAAGAACAACTCACGGGTTGAGATAAGGATGATTTAATTAAAGGAAAAAAAATAATTATTAAGGAAAGATTATTATTAATTAAACAATTTAACTAAACAATTTAACTAAACAATTAACAATTTAACTAAAGGGGAAAAAGGAAAGGGGAAAAGGGAGGGGGAAAGGGAAAACGAAACAAAACAAGTAAAGGCTATGTGGAAGTGCAGAGGAAAGAAATTACTCTCTGCTTCCCACAAATGAGCGATGCTTGACCACGTCCTTGAAGCAGGGCCTCAACGCACGTAGCCGGTGTTCGGGAGGAGGACAGACGTTTTCACAACGAGAGCCCACCGCTCCCCTCTTCCTCCTTTTTCCACCTTTTATTGCTGAGTGTGACATCGTATGGTATGGAATATCCCTTTGGTTGGTTTAGGTCAGCTGCCCTGGTGACGTTTCTTTTCTCACATCTTTGCCCACCCCTAGTGGAGTTAGAGAGAGTCCTGATGCTGTGCCAGCACTGCTCAGCAGCAGACACAACACTGGTGTGATACCATCGCTGTTCTAGCTACGAGTGCAGAGCACAGCACTGTATGGGCTGCTGCAGGGAAAGTTAACATCCCAGCCCGACCCAGTACAGTTTGTGAGCAGAAGGTCTAGTGGGGCACCTCCCCTGGTAGGCTCACTAACCAGCTGCATCAGGGAACTATCTTCCACGCTCTCCAGAAACCTCCTAGACTGCTTCCTCTGAGCTGTATCGCATTTCCAGGATATGTCTGGGAAGCTGAAGTCCCCTACGAGGACAAGAGCTGATGATTTCGCAACTTTTGCCAGCTGCCTGTAGAATTCCTCATCCGTCTCCTCATCCTGGTTTGGCGGTCTGTAACAGACCCCCACCAGGATGCTTGCCTTGTTGGCCTTCCCGCCGACCCTAACCCACAGGGACTCAGCCTTATCATTCCCAGTCTCAAGTTCCACAACGTCAAAACACTCTCTAATATAGAGAGCCACACCACCACCCCTTCTGCGCTGCCTGTCCCTTCTGAAGATCCTATAGCCAGTCATTGCAGCACTCCAGTCATGGGAGTGGTCCCACCACGTTTCAGTGATGGCAACGTCGTCATAGGTATGTTACTATGCGGTGTAACACTGTCTTATGATATGATGAAATTGCTGGTCATGAGACTAACCTGGTATTTGTACTCAGTCGGAGAATGGGAATCATTCCCAAAATACTCTTCTGAGCTCCTGGACCAAGAAACACTGCATTGAATGGGTGTGTCACCGCCCATATCATCCAGAAGCCTCCGGAAAGGTTGAGAGACACAATGGTCTGTTAAAGACTACAGTTCCCTTGCGTTGACCATAGAGACTCCAAAGAGTGAGAAACAACCTGCAGCCAATAACACAGGCTCAGGCGAGGATCTCACTGAACTAGCATTTTCATTGGTGATTGCAGTGGTGGGCACCCTACAAGCAGGAGCGCGCAGCAGAGGTGTATCATAACCTTACATCCCCTATTACCCAACGTTTGATTCCTCCCATTTCCTTACTGGCTGAGCACTACAGGTTTACAACCTACTTGACGCTTATTACTATACCATACATGTACAATTTTATTTGACCGACTTTTAATGTCTCCTTTAGTTGTTGTTTTCGTTTTTGTTTTTTTCCCTTCTTCTCTTGTGACTAGAGGGACTTCTTCTGCCTTGACTAGACAGTGGGAACCTCCACTGTCCCCCTATCTTCTTAACATACTTGGCACTGTTATACCACCATTATGCCTGCACAATCACTTTTGAATATGCAAGGTTAGTGGCATTTTCCCCTGCAAAACCACAACTTTCATTCCCACAAAAGGCCACGTGGCGACCCACAGATTACACAGCCCTGAATGCTGCCACTGCACTGGTTACTTTGTCTATTCCCAGTTGAACTGATAAAGTCTATTTTTCTAATGAACAGGCCTTTCCACGGATGGACACAGTAGACACGTAGGATGTGTTTTTTACGATTCCAATACTGGAGACAGATAGGGAGGGATCTGCTTGTACCTGGCAGGGACTACAATATGCATTTACTCACTTGCCGCAGGATTTTACGCATAGTCCTGCCATTGCTCCTGCTACACTGGCTAGAGAGCTAGAAATACGAAAATTCTTTCAAGACATTCCTGTGGTTCATAATAAAACAGAATCTGTTTTGCCAAAATATGGAGCTTCCATTTCCAGGAACTAGAAGCGTACTTGTTTCTACATACCCAGAGCAAACAAGAGCAGAAAGCTGGTAAAGTAACTCAGCTCTTCGACAGATACAGGCAGGTGCAACAGAAGGAAATCAAGCAGATTTCTGCTCTTGTTTCCATGGTCCTACAAGTGGCAGGAAGATGTGATCGCTGGGCAGCAATCCCCACCAACCTGAACTCATGGGCACGAAACAGGGCAAGGGGCGCTTTAGGTTATTTTACTGGCTTTCAAGAAGACAGGCCACCTTAGCTAGGCAAATTCAAAGGCCAACACCCATCTGGGTGAAGAACAGAAGCACAAACACAAATGCAAACTGCAGTGACCCTCTGGTCAACCTCCCAGTAAACTTGCACGGATTCACCAGAACATTCTTGCCACGGTTAGGAATAATGGCATGAGAAAAGACAACGGCAAACCTATGCAGGGAAATAGAAAGTATCACAAACACTCCAGTAGAGTGCAGAAAAAATTCACAAACAGAGGTCACGTCGAGATTTCAAATAGCAATACAACACACACTGGTATTAGACCACGTGTCAGGTGCCAAAGGAGCTCTTGGTGATCTTGTGAAAAGCAGTGGTTGCCATTATGTAGACCAAGACAAAAGTAAAAAGCAGATGTAAAAAAAAAAAAAAAAGAAGCAACCTCAAGGGAAACACGTTCTTACTCTTGGCGGGGGGGACCAGGCACCGGTACATGCTTTGAAAATGTTCTCAATGTATTGCTCAAATACGTATGAGAGGACTGATGACTGTAGCTGTAACCTGCACGTCTGCTCAACTAATCACTGTTGGTGCTATGATTATGTGCATAAAATGGTAGCAAGCCATCACTCAGCAAGAGGTAAAGCTGATGAAAAATGCCAAGAGAGAAAGAGCAGAGTGAAAGAGAACTTTAAAAAGGAGAAGAGCAACTCTTTAGTGTACAAAGCCAGACTGCAGAGTGAGGAAAATCTGCAGTCTTGCCTGAAGTGCAGGCTTTGGAAAGGAAGCAGCAAGAAGGGGCTGCCTGAGTGCGTGGGTCGGTCCCGCCAGGCCTGCGGATATGGCATTACTGCCCCATGACACCGGCCCTTAATAAAGCCCTTCGTTAACTGCTCATTTTAGCAAAAGTCAAGCGGTTGTGCTGACAATTCTGCCATCAAGTGGGACCAAAAGTAATAAAGAGCTCCTTCCCAGCTGAGAGGAGGCTGAGAGCAGGCCTCATGGCGGCCTGCAGCTTCCTCACAAGGGGAGCAGAGGGGCAGGCGCTGAGCTGCCAGAGGACAGCAACAGGACCGAGGGAAGGGCACGGAGCTGTGACAGGGGAGGGTGAGGCTGGGTGGCTGGGACCAGTTCTTCACTGAGACGGTGGTCACAGAATCACCGAATGGCTGAGGTTGGAAGGGACCCCTGAAGATCATCCAATTCAAAACCCCCTGCCCAGCAGGATCACCCAGAGCACATTGCGCAGGATGGCATCCAGGCGCGTTTTTTAGAGTATCTCCAGAGAAGGAGACTCCACAACCTCTCTGGACAACCTGTTCAAGTGCTCTGTCACCCTCACAGTAAAGAAATGCCCTCTCATATGGGCATATATGGCCTCTCATACCCCTTACAGAAGGGGTGCCCAGTGCAGTGTGACAGAGGAGGAAGGAAGTGCTCTCTCAGCCTTGGGTAGACAACTATTTTGTCCATGGATGCACGAAACAAGCCATGAGTTGTGAGCTACCAGTTGGGAATTGCAAGTCAGGAGTTTGAGAAGGTGTCAGTTAGAATACCCCTGAATTAAGAGAGGAATGGGTGAATTCACACTGGACTAATGGGCAAGCCCCCTGCCCTGGGACACCCCTTCCCTGCCACCACCCTCCAGCCTGCAGGCACAGCCCACCGTGAGTCTGCCGGCGCTTCACAAACAAGACACGATTCCCACCATGGGGCTAGGAAGAGGATTTATTTGGACCGGAGGAGTGAGCTGCCTGGACCCTGGTCCTCTGTCACACCTTTCCGCACTTGCAACCTGCGACTGTGGGCCTTGCCCTGCAGGGCAGTGTCCGGTGCCCGCAGGTTCTGCCTCTTGCTCCTGCGCACCGCCTCAGCGGAGTCTGCCTGGTGGGATCCCTGGATCCGGGAGGTGCTCGATGTCTTTGTAGCTTTGCAGGGCATGCTGGGCAGGGCGCTGGTCCTTAGGGCTGCCCTGCCACCCTCCTCCTGGGGCACAGCTGACTGGGATGGACGCTTCGTGCCCAGACGTCTCTCAAGGATCTGCAGCTTCTTGGCACGAATGTGCAGCTCCAGGGCCTCACGCTGCTCCTCAGGCATAAACGTGGCCTCAGGGCTGTGGAAGTAGACAGGCACGGGGCGGGAGCGTGGTGTCCTGGAGGCTGCTGGGCAGGCGACGTGCCCCCTAAGCTTCCTCTGCTTGACCTGGTCCGGATGGAGGAGGGGCTTGGGCTTGATGAAGCGGACACAGGGACTTCGTGGTGATAAGGTGCCAGCCCCAGCACAGGTATTTTTGGGCAGTGCTCGATGCTTCTTTTCAGTGGACCTCTGCACTGGCCCAGGGAAGCGTTGCTGCTGTACTTCCCGGCACTTCTTTGTTATGTGCTCATTGAGCTTGCTGCGGTGCTCTTCCTTCAGCTGCAGCTTCTTGATCCTGAGAGGCGCTGCAGTGTGGCTGTGTTTCCCGTTCCTGACATCAGTCACAAGCGGATCCAAGATGATAACATAGTCAGTTTGGCAGCCCTGGTCTTTGCGCATAATTGTGTTGGCCGGGCTGGGAAGCACTGGAGGGGCCCTGGATAGGCCAGGAGGTGGCTGGGACAGGTCAACCTGTGGACATCGCCCCTTGGACATGTCCTCCCAGTGACGTCGTCCCTCTTGTGGTTCAAGCAACCTCTCATGAACAATCACCCCACTTGATGATGGAACAATATTTTTGCCTCGTGTAGAGCCCCAAATATCAGTCCTGGGTTGCTGCTGTTTCATGGGGAGCCCGCCCAGTTTCCCTGTGCATTCCTTGGGACTAAGAGCACAGTCTGTGTGCCTGCCAGGTGCAGACCTGCCATCTCTTCTATTTGTCTGGGGCAAAGGTAGTCCTTTTTCCCTCTTGGCCCAGCTGGGAAATGCTGAAGAGAGCATGGGCAACCCAAAAGGCTTCAGGAACTCCTCCTTCCTCTGAGGCAGCCCTCCATCAGGGCGGAGAATGCTCTCCCGGACAATGCAGTCCATTTGTGGTGGCTGGCTGGAGGAGCTGATCCCAGAGTGTGGCCCTTGCTTCCTCTTTCCCTCCATGTAATCCTGAATCTCCAGCTTGGATGTTTTGGGTGCCCTCAGGCCATGCAGGCACTGATTCTGTATGGCGAGCCCACTTGCTTTCCCCATGCTTCTGCTGGTGCCAATGGAAGAGCGTGATTTTTGGTTTGTCACAGTCATACCATGATCAGCCTTTCTTGGGATGGTAGGTGGTCCTGCTGCTGGTCCTGCTGCCACTTTGGCCATGCCAGGAACAGCTGAAGAGGCCATGGATAATCCATGAGGCCGCAGGAATTCCTTTTCTCTTCTTGTCTTCTCCTCATCGTTCTGATAGAAACTCTTGCGGATGGTGTTCTCAGGGCTAAATAGAGCTGGTTCTGCCCTGGGCTGTACAGGAGGCCGCAGTAACAATCCGCTCCTGTCAGGCAGCCCTCCGTCAGGGCGGAGAATGCTCTCCCGGACAACGCAGTCCTTTTGTGGTGGCTGGCTGGAGGAGCTGACCCCAGATTGTGACCCTTCAGTGTGGTTTCCTGTCCTGTAATTCTGAATTTCCATCATGGATGGCTTGGGCACCCTCAGGCTCTGCGGGCAGTGGTTCTCTATGGAGAGCCCACTTGGTTTCCCCATGCTTCTCTCGGTGTCAACTGAAGACTCTAATCTCTGGTTTGTCTGAGACATGCCATGATTAGCCTTTCTTGGGATGCTCGTTGGTCCTGCTGTTGGTCCTGCAGCCACTTTGGCCATGCCAGGAACAGCTGAAGAGGCCATGGACAATCCATGGGGCCGCAGGAATTCCTCTTCTCTGCTTGCCTGCCCCGCATCTTTCTGGAAGAAGCTCTTGCGGATGTTGTTCTCCTGGCTGAATAGAGCTGGTTCTGCCCTGGGTTCTACAGGAGGCCACAGTAACAATCCGCTCCTGTCAGGCAGCCCTCCATCAGGGCGGAGAATGCTCTCACGGACAATGCAGCCCGTTTGTGGTTGCTGTCTGTAGGAGCTGACCTCAGAGCGCAGCTCTTCATCCCTGTTTCCTGCCCTGTAATACTGAATCTCGGTTATTGAAAGTTTGAAGGCCGTCAGGCCATGTGGTTGCTCATTCTTTCTAGAGAGCCCACATGTTTTTTCCACACTTCCGCTGGTGTTGATAGGAGAGAGCAATTTGTCTTCTCTTCCAGAGATGCCACGATCATCCTTCCTTGGCATTGCTTCTTGTCCTGCTGCTTGTCCTGCAGCCGCTTTAGCCATATCAGGAACAGCTGGGGGGGCAATCGGCAAATTGTGAGGGCGAGTGAGCTGCACCCGTCTGTGAGGCAGCCCCCCATCTGGGTGAATAACGGTCTCACGTACAATGTGGTCCAGGCTAATTGAGCGGTTATACCTCTTGCCGCCTAGCAAAACAGGGAGGGAGTCTGAGCTGCAGTGGGAGAGAGGCACCAGGGCCACCGCAGCCCCATAGGGATGGGCTGCTCGGTGCTGAGGCTCACCCACGGGGGACTCACCTGGCTTTGGTACCGGTGGTTGCCGCTGCCGCCGTCCACAACTTCGCCGGAGTCGGCCGTCACCCTGTGGGCACAGAAGCACGGCACTGTGACCAACCTGGGGAGGGACCCACGGGACCCCTTCCAACACCTCCTGGCCCCCAGTCCCCCAGCCCCGAATTCCCCCACCCACCCGCCCCCTGTACCTCTTGGTCTCGACCCCTGGAGAGCAGGGAGATCCCGGCCAGCAAAAGCATGAGGCCGGGGATGAGGAAAAAGCTGCTGTCGACCGTTGCTCACAGCCAGGTACGACCGCACTGGCAGACGGGGGGTGGTGGCCGGTGCTTTATAGGGTCACGGCCGTGAGGTCACAGACAGCACACGGCAACGCCTCTGTGAGGTCACAGCCCCCTGCCCACGTTGAAGCAGGCCGGTGCCCCTGTGCTGCATCCTGTGGGGAGGTGGGGGACCAGGACGGCTTCCCCGGGCTCCTCGCTTGGGGCCAGGGTCTGAGCCCACTGCCCAGCTCCAGCCGTGTCGGACAGCTGCTCCTGTCCCTGACCCCAAGCTGGTTAATATGCCACACTACAGGTTCCCTTCTGATGCCATCCATCCTTTCCTGGCTTCAGCTGAGATCGGGTTTTCTTCCTAGTAGCTGGTATGGTACTGTTTCTGGGTGTAGGAAGAGAATAATGCTGATCACAGACCAATATTTTAATTATTGCGTAGCAGTGCTTACATGGAGCCAAGGACGTTTCAGCTCCTCACGCTGCCCTGCCATCGAGGAGGCCGGGGGTGCACAAGGAGCTGGGAGGGGACAGAACCAGGACAGCTGACCCCAGCTGGCCAAAGGGATGTCTCATACCATATCGCGTCATGCTGAACAATAAAACTTGGGGGAGTTGGCCAGGGTGTGCCGCCACTGTCTGGGGACAAACTGGGCATTGGTCAGCAGGTGGTAAGCAATTGCGTTGTGCGTCAGTTACTTTGTGTATTCCATTTTTACTACTATTATCATCCCTTCCTTTTCTTTCGCTATTAAATTGTCATTATCTCAACCCATGACTTTTACCTTTTTTGTGGTTCTCTCCCCAGTCCCACTGTTGAGGAGTGAGCAAACGGCTGTGTGGTGCTTAGCTGTCTGCTGGGTTAAACCACAACCCCTCCTTTTAGCAAACTGGTAAAAGAGCTAGAGGAATGGGGAAGCACTGTCAAGTCTCATCGCCCCTGCAGTTCTCCTCTAGCTTCAGTAAAGACTCCAAATGGCAAGTGGCGACTCTCGGGAGATTATCCAGCCTTGAACACTGCCATTGCTCCTCAGGAATCAACCAATACTCCCAGGTCCTTCTCAGCCAGGCAGCTTTCTAACCACTCGTCTCCCAGCCTGTAGCGCTGCTTGGGGTTGTTGTGCCCCAGGTGCAGGACCCGGCACTTGGCCTTGCTGAACTTCATACAGTTGGCCTCAGCCCATCGCTCCAGCCTATCCAGATCCTCCTGCAGAGCCTTCCTACCCTCGAGCAGATCGATACACGCACCTAACTTGGTGTCGTCTGCAAACTTACTGAGGGTGCACTCGATCCCCTCGTCCAGATCATCGGTAAAGATATTAAAGAGAACTGGCCCTAGTACTCAGCCCTGGGGGACTCCACTAGTGACCGGCCTCCAACTGGATTTAACTCCTTTCACCACGACTCTTCGGGCCCGGCTACCCCGGCAGTTTCTAACCCAACAAAGCGTACGCCAGTCCAAGCCAAGAGCAGCCAGTTTCTTGAGGAGAATGCTGTGGGAAACGGTGTCAAAAGCCTTACTGAAGTCAAGGTAGACCACATCCACAGCCTTTTCCTCATCCACTAAGCGCGTCACTTTGTCATAGAAGGAGATCAGGTTCGTCAAGCAGGACCTGTCTTTCATAAACCCATGCTGACTGGGCCTGATCGCCTGCTTGCCCTGCAAGTGCCGCGTGATGGCGCTCAAAATAATCTGCTGCATGAGCTTCCCTGGCACTGAGGTCAAACTAACAGGCCTATAGTTTCCCAGGTCTACCCTCCAGCCCTTCTTGTAGATGGGTGTCATGTTTGCTAGCCGCCAGTTGACTGGGACCTCCCCTGATAGCCAGGGCTGCTGATAAATGATGCAAAGCGGCTTGGCCAGCTCTTGAGCCAGTTCTCTCAGTACCCTCGGGTGGATCCCATCTGGCCCCATTGACTTGCATACATCTAAGTGCTGTAGCAGGTCGCCAACCATTTCCTCGTGGGTTGTGAGGGCCACGTTCTGCTCCCCGTCCCCTTCCTCCAGCTCAGGGTACCGGCTATCTAGAGAACAACTGGTCTTGCCGCTAAAGGCTGAGGCAAAGAAGGCATTAAACACCTCAGCCTTTTCCTCATCTCTCGCCACTAAGTTTCCCCCCGCATGCAGTAAAGGATGGAGATTCTCCTTAGTCCTCCTTTTTGTGTTAATGTACTTCTAAAAACATTTTCTGTTATCTTTAACAGCAGTAGCCAGATTGAGCTCCGGATGAGCTTTGGCCTTTCTAATTTTGCCCCTGCACATCCTTACAACATCCTTATAATCCTTCTGAGTGGCCCACCCTCTTTTCCAAAGATCATAAACCCTCTTTTTTTCCTTAAGCTCTAGCCACACCTCTCTGTTCAGACAGGCTGGTCTTCTTCCATGCCGGCTCGTCTTTGGGCACGTGGGGACAGACTGCTCCTGAGCCATTAAGATTTCCTTCCTGAGGAGTGCCCAGCCTTCCGGGACTCCTCTGCCCTTCAGAACTGCCTCCCAAGGGACTCTGCCAACCAGTGTCCTGAACGGCTCAAAGGCTGCCCTCCAGAAGTCCAAGACAGCAGTTTTACTGGTCCCCCTCCTGACTGCGCCAAGAATAGAGAACTGTACCGTTTCGTGGTCAATCTGCCCAAGACAGCTCCCAACCACCACATCTCCCACCACTCCTTCTCTATTTGTGTGGTTGTTTTACCGTGCTAGGCAGCTGAACACCACAACCGCCCTCTCACTCCCCCTCCTTAGATGAGGAGGGGAAGAAGTAAAGGAAAGAACAACTCACGGGTTGAGATAAGGATGATTTAATTAAAGGAAAAAAAATAATTATTAAGGAAAGATTATTATTAATTAAACAATTTAACTAAACAATTTAACTAAACAATTAACAATTTAACTAAAGGGGAAAAAGGAAAGGGGAAAAGGGAGGGGGAAAGGGAAAACGAAACAAAACAAGTAAAGGCTATGTGGAAGTGCAGAGGAAAGAAATTACTCTCTGCTTCCCACAAATGAGCGATGCTTGACCACGTCCTTGAAGCAGGGCCTCAACGCACGTAGCCGGTGTTCGGGAGGAGGACAGACGTTTTCACAACGAGAGCCCACCGCTCCCCTCTTCCTCCTTTTTCCACCTTTTATTGCTGAGTGTGACATCGTATGGTATGGAATATCCCTTTGGTTGGTTTAGGTCAGCTGCCCTGGTGACGTTTCTTTTCTCACATCTTTGCCCACCCCTAGTGGAGTTAGAGAGAGTCCTGATGCTGTGCCAGCACTGCTCAGCAGCAGACACAACACTGGTGTGATACCATCGCTGTTCTAGCTACGAGTGCAGAGCACAGCACTGTATGGGCTGCTGCAGGGAAAGTTAACATCCCAGCCCGAGCCAGTACAGTTTGTGAGCAGAAGGTCTAGTGGAGCACCTCCCCTGGTAGGCTCACTAACCAGCTGCATCAGGGAACTATCTTCCACGCTCTCCAGAAACCTCCTAGACTGCTTCCTCTGAGCTGTATCGCATTTCCAGGATATGTCTGGGAAGCTGAAGTCCCCTACGAGGACAAGAGCTGATGATTTCGCAACTTTTGCCAGCTGCCTGTAGAATTCCTCATCCGTCTCCTCATCCTGGTTTGGCGGTCTGTAACAGACCCCCACCAGGATGCTTGCCTTGTTGGCCTTCCCGCCGACCCTAACCCACAGGGACTCAGCCTTATCATTCCCAGTCTCAAGTTCCACAACGTCAAAACACTCTCTAATATAGAGAGCCACACCACCACCCCTTCTGCGCTGCCTGTCCCTTCTGAAGATCCTATAGCCAGTCATTGCAGCACTCCAGTCATGGGAGTGGTCCCACCACGTTTCAGTGATGGCAACGTCGTCATAGGTATGTTACTATGCGGTGTAACACTGTCTTATGATATGATGAAATTGCTGGTCATGAGACTAACCTGGTATTTGTACTCAGTCGGAGAATGGGAATCATTCCCAAAATACTCTTCTGAGCTCCTGGACCAAGAAACACTGCATTGAATGGGTGTGTCACCGCCCATATCATCCAGAAGCCTCCGGAAAGGTTGAGAGACACAATGGTCTGTTAAAGACTACAGTTCCCTTGCGTTGACCATAGAGACTCCAAAGAGTGAGAAACAACCTGCAGCCAATAACACAGGCTCAGGCGAGGATCTCACTGAACTAGCATTTTCATTGGTGATTGCAGTGGTGGGCACCCTACAAGCAGGAGCGCGCAGCAGAGGTGTATCATAACCTTACATCCCCTATTACCCAACGTTTGATTCCTCCCATTTCCTTACTGGCTGAGCACTACAGGTTTACAACCTACTTGACGCTTATTACTATACCATACATGTACAATTTTATTTGACCGACTTTTAATGTCTCCTTTAGTTGTTGTTTTCGTTTTTGTTTTTTTCCCTTCTTCTCTTGTGACTAGAGGGACTTCTTCTGCCTTGACTAGACAGTGGGAACCTCCACTGTCCCCCTATCTTCTTAACATACTTGGCACTGTTATACCACCATTATGCCTGCACAATCACTTTTGAATATGCAAGGTTAGTGGCATTTTCCCCTGCAAAACCACAACTTTCATTCCCACAAAAGGCCACGTGGCGACCCACAGATTACACAGCCCTGAATGCTGCCACTGCACTGGTTACTTTGTCTATTCCCAGTTGAACTGATAAAGTCTATTTTTCTAATGAACAGGCCTTTCCACGGATGGACACAGTAGACACGTAGGATGTGTTTTTTACGATTCCAATACTGGAGACAGATAGGGAGGGATCTGCTTGTACCTGGCAGGGACTACAATATGCATTTACTCACTTGCCGCAGGATTTTACGCATAGTCCTGCCATTGCTCCTGCTACACTGGCTAGAGAGCTAGAAATACGAAAATTCTTTCAAGACATTCCTGTGGTTCATAATAAAACAGAATCTGTTTTGCCAAAATATGGAGCTTCCATTTCCAGGAACTAGAAGCATACTTGTTTCTACATACCCAGAGCAAACAAGAGCAGAAAGCTGGTAAAGTAACTCAGCTCTTCGACAGATACAGGCAGGTGCAACAGAAGGAAATCAAGCAGATTTCTGCTCTTGTTTCCATGGTCCTACAAGTGGCAGGAAGATGTGATCGTTGGGCAGCAATCCCCACCAACCTGAACTCATGGGCACGAAACAGGGCAAGGGGCGCTTTAGGTTATTTTACTGGCTTTCAAGAAGACAGGCCACCTTAGCTAGGCAAATTCAAAGGCCAACACCCATCTGGGTGAAGAACAGAAGCACAAACACAAATGCAAACTGCAGTGACCCTCTGGTCAACCTCCCAGTAAACTTGCACGGATTCACCAGAACACTCTTGCCACGGTTAGGAATAATGGCATGAGAAAAGACAACGGCAAACCTATGCAGGGAAATAGAAAGTATCACAAACACTCCAGTAGAGTGCAGAAAAAATTCACAAACAGAGGTCACGTCGAGATTTCAAATAGCAATACAACACACACTGGTATTAGACCACGTGTCAGGTGCCAAAGGAGCTCTTGGTGATCTTGTGAAAAGCAGTGGTTGCCATTATGTAGACCAAGACAAAAGTAAAAAGCAGATGTAAAAAAAAAAAAAAAAGAAGCAACCTCAAGGGAAACACGTTCTTACTCTTGGCGGGGGGGACCAGGCACCGGTACATGCTTTGAAAATGTTCTCAATGTATTGCTCAAATACGTATGAGAGGACTGATGACTGTAGCTGTAACCTGCACGTCTGCTCAACTAATCACTGTTGGTGCTATAATTATGTGCATAAAATGGTAGCAAGCCATCACTCAGCAAGAGGTAAAGCTGATGAAAAATGCCAAGAGAGAAAGAGCAGAGTGAAAGAGAACTTTAAAAAGGAGAAGAGCAACTCTTTAGTGTACAAAGCCAGACTGCAGAGTGAGGAAAATCTGCAGTCTTGCCTGAAGTGCAGGCTTTGGAAAGGAAGCAGCAAGAAGGGGCTGCCTGAGTGCGTGGGTCGGTCCCGCCAGGCCTGCGGATATGGCATTACTGCCCCATGACACCGGCCCTTAATAAAGCCCTTCGTTAACTGCTCATTTTAGCAAAAGTCAAGCGGTTGTGCTGACAATTCTGCCATCAAGTGGGACCAAAAGTAATAAAGAGCTCCTTCCCAGCTGAGAGGAGGCTGAGAGCAGGCCTCATGGCGGCCGGCAGCTTCCTCACAAGGGGAGCAGAGGGGCAGGCGCTGAGCTGCCAGAGGACAGCAACAGGACCGAGGGAAGGGCACGGAGCTGTGACAGGGGAGGGTGAGGCTGGGTGGCTGGGACCAGTTCTTCACTGAGACGGTGGTCACAGAATCACCGAATGGCTGAGGTTGGAAGGGACCCCTGAAGATCATCCAATTCAAAACCCCCTGCCCAGCAGGGTCACCCAGACCACATTGCGCAGGATGGCATCCAGGCGCGTTTTTTAGAGTATCTCCAGAGAAGGAGACTCCACAACCTCTCTGGACAACCTGTTCAAGTGCTCTGTCACCCTCACAGTAAAGAAATGCCCTCTCATATGGGCATATATGGCCTCTCATACCCCTTACAGAAGGGGTGCCCAGTGCAGTGTGACAGAGGAGGAAGGAAGTGCTCTCTCAGCCTTGGATAGATAACTATTTTGTCCATGGATGCACGAAACAAGTCATGAGTTGTGAGCTACCAGTTGGGAATTGCAAGTCAGGAGTTTGAGAAGGTGTCAGTTAGAATACCCCTGAATTAAGAGAGGAATGGGTGAATTCACACTGGACTAATGGGCAAGCCCCCTGCCCTGGGACACCCCTTCCCTGCCACCCCCCTCCAGCCTGCAGGCACAGCCCACCGTGAGTCTGCCGGCGCTTCACAAACAAGACACGATTCCCACCATGGGGCTAGGAAGAGGATTTATTTGGACCGGAGGAGTGAGCTGCCTGGACCCTGGTCCTCTGTCACACCTTTCCGCACTTGCAACCTGCGACTGTGGGCCTTGCCCTGCAGGGCAGTGTCCGGTGCCCGCAGGTTCTGCCTCTTGCTCCTGCGCACCGCCTCAGCGGAGTCTGCCTGGTGGGATCCCTGGATCCGGGAGGTGCTCGATGTCTTTGTAGCTTTGCAGGGCATGCTGGGCAGGGCGCTGGTCCTTAGGGCTGCCCTGCCACCCTCCTCCTGGGGCACAGCTGACTGGGATGGATGCTTCGTGCCCAGACGTCTCTCAAGGATCTGCAGCTTCTTGGCACGAATGTGCAGCTCCAGGGCCTCACGCTGCTCCTCAGGCATAAACGTGGCCTCAGGGCTGTGGAAGTAGACAGGCACGGGGCGGGAGCGTGGTGTCCTGGAGGCTGCTGGGCAGGCGACGTGCCCCCTAAGCTTCCTCTGCTTGACCTGGTCCGGATGGAGGAGGGGCTTGGGCTTGATGAAGCGGACACAGGGACTTCGTGGTGATAAGGTGCCAGCCCCAGCACAGGTATTTTTGGGCAGTGCTCGATGCTTCTTTTCAGTGGACCTCTGCACTGGCCCAGGGAAGCGTTGCTGCTGTACTTCCCGGCACTTCTTTGTTATGTGCTCATTGAGCTTGCTGCGGTGCTCTTCCTTCAGCTGCAGCTTCTTGATCCTGAGAGGCGCTGCAGTGTGGCTGTGTTTCCCGTTCCTGACATCAGTCACAAGCGGATCCAGGATGATAACATAGTCAGTTTGGCAGCCCTGGTCTTTGCGCATAATTGTGTTGGCTGGGCTGGGAAGCACTGGAGGGGCCCTGGATAGGCCAGGAGGTGGCTGGGACAGGTCAACCTGTGGACATCGCCCCTTGGACATGTCCTCCCAGTGACGTCGTCCCTCTTGTGGTTCAAGCAACCTCTCATGAACAATCACCCCACTTGATGATGGAACAATATTTTTGCCTCGTGTAGAGCCCCAAATATCAGTCCTGGGTTGCTGCTGTTTCATGGGGAGCCCGCCCAGTTTCCCTGTGCATTCCTTGGGACTAAGAGCACAGTCTGTGTGCCTGCCAGGTGCAGACCTGCCATCTCTTCTATTTGTCTGGGGCAAAGGTAGTCCTTTTTCCCTCTTGGCCCAGCTGGGAAATGCTGAAGAGAGCATGGGCAACCCAAAAGGCTTCAGGAACTCCTCCTTCCTCTGAGGCAGCCCTCCATCAGGGCGGAGAATGCTCTCCCGGACAATGCAGTCCATTTGTGGTGGCTGGCTGGAGGAGCTGATCCCAGAGTGTGGCCCTTGCTTCCTCTTTCCCTCCATGTAATCCTGAATCTCCAGCTTGGATGTTTTGGGTGCCCTCAGGCCATGCAGGCACTGATTCTGTATGGCGAGCCCACTTGCTTTCCCCATGCTTCTGCTGGTGCCAATGGAAGAGCGTGATTTTTGGTTTGTCACAGTCATACCATGATCAGCCTTTCTTGGGATGGTAGGTGGTCCTGCTGCTGGTCCTGCTGCCACTTTGGCCATGCCAGGAACAGCTGAAGAGGCCATGGATAATCCATGAGGCCGCAGGAATTCCTTTTCTCTTCTTGTCTTCTCCTCATCGTTCTGATAGAAACTCTTGCGGATGGTGTTCTCAGGGCTAAATAGAGCTGGTTCTGCCCTGGGCTGTACAGGAGGCCGCAGTAACAATCCGCTCCTGTCAGGCAGCCCTCCGTCAGGGCGGAGAATGCTCTCCCGGACAACGCAGTCCTTTTGTGGTGGCTGGCTGGAGGAGCTGACCCCAGATTGTGACCCTTCAGTGTGGTTTCCTGTCCTGTAATTCTGAATTTCCATCATGGATGGCTTGGGCACCCTCAGGCTCTGCGGGCAGTGGTTCTCTATGGAGAGCCCACTTGGTTTCCCCATGCTTCTCTCGGTGTCAACTGAAGACTCTAATCTCTGGTTTGTCTGAGACATGCCATGATTAGCCTTTCTTGGGATGCTCGTTGGTCCTGCTGTTGGTCCTGCAGCCACTTTGGCCATGCCAGGAACAGCTGAAGAGGCCATGGACAATCCATGGGGCCGCAGGAATTCCTCTTCTCTGCTTGCCTGCCCCGCATCTTTCTGGAAGAAGCTCTTGCGGATGTTGTTCTCCTGGCTGAATAGAGCTGGTTCTGCCCTGGGTTCTACAGGAGGCCACAGTAACAATCCGCTCCTGTCAGGCAGCCCTCCGTCAGGGCGGAGAATGCTCTCACGGACAATGCAGCCCGTTTGTGGTTGCTGTCTGTAGGAGCTGACCTCAGAGCGCAGCTCTTCATCCCTGTTTCCTGCCCTGTAATACTGAATCTCGGTTATTGAAAGTTTGAAGGCCGTCAGGCCATGTGGTTGCTCATTCTTTCTAGAGAGCCCACATGTTTTTTCCACACTTCCGCTGGTGTTGATAGGAGAGAGCAATTTGTCTTCTCTTCCAGAGATGCCACGATCATCCTTCCTTGGCATTGCTTCTTGTCCTGCTGCTTGTCCTGCAGCCGCTTTAGCCATATCAGGAACAGCTGGGGGGGCAATCGGCAAATTGTGAGGGCGAGTGAGCTGCACCCGTCTGTGAGGCAGCCCCCCATCTGGGTGAATAACGGTCTCATGTACAATGTGGTCCAGGCTAATTGAGCGGTTATACCTCTTGCCGCCTAGCAAAACAGGGAGGGAGTCTGAGCTGCAGTGGGAGAGAGGCACCAGGGCCACCGCAGCCCCATAGGGATGGGCTGCTCGGTGCTGAGGCTCACCCACGGGGGACTCACCTGGCTTTGGTACCGGTGGTTGCCGCTGCCGCCGTCCACAACTTCGCCGGAGTCGGCCGTCACCCTGTGGGCACAGAAGCACGGCACTGTGACCAACCTGGGGAGGGACCCACGGGACCCCTTCCAACACCTCCTGGCCCCCAGTCCCCCAGCCCCGAATTCCCCCACCCACCCGCCCCCTGTACCTCTTGGTCTCGACCCCTGGAGAGCAGGGAGATCCCGGCCAGCAAAAGCATGAGGCCGGGGATGAGGAAAAAGCTGCTGTCGACCGTTGCTCACAGCCAGGTACGACCGCACTGGCAGACGGGGCGTGGTGGCCGGTGCTTTATAGGGACACGGCCCTGAGGTCACAGACAGCACACGGCAACGCCTCTGTGAGGTCACAGCCCCCTGCCCACGTTGAAGCAGGCCGGTAAACTCCCAGTAAACTTGCACAGATTCACCAGAACACTCTTGCCACGGTTAGGAATAATGGCATGAGAAAAGACAACGGCAAACCTATGCAGGGAAATAGAAAGTATCACAAACACTCCAGTAGAGTGCAGAAAAAATTCACAAACAGAGGTCACGTCGAGATTTCAAATAGCAATACAACACACACTGGTATTAGACCACGTGTCAGGTGCCAAAGGAGCTCTTGGTGATCTTGTGAAAAGCAGTGGTTGCCATTATGTAGACCAAGACAAAAGTAAAAAGCAGATGTAAAAAAAAAAAAAAAGAAGCAACCTCAAGGGAAACACGTTCTTACTCTTGGCGGGGGGGACCAGGCACCAGTACATGCTTTGAAAATGTTCTCAATGTATTGCTCAAATACGTATGAGAAGACTGATGACTGTAGCTGTAACCTGCACGTCTGTTCAACTAATCACTGTTGGTGCTATGATTATGTGCATAAAATGGTAGCAAGCCATCACTCAGCAAGAGGTAAAGCTGATGAAAAATGCCAAGAGAGAAAGAGCAGAGTGAAAGAGAACTTTAAAAAGGAGAAGAGCAACTCTTTAGTGTACAAAGCCAGACTGCAGAGTGAGGAAAATCTGCAGTCTTGCCTGAAGTGCAGGCTTTGGAAAGGAAGCAGCAAGAAGGGGCTGCCTGAGTGCGTGGGTCGGTCCCGCCAGGCCTGCGGATATGGCATTACTGCCCCATGACACCGGCCCTTAATAAAGCCCTTCGTTAACTGCTCATTTTAGCAAAAGTCAAGCGGTTGTGCTGACAATTCTGCCATCAAGTGGGACCAAAAGTAATAAAGAGCTCCTTCCCAGCTGAGAGGAGGCTGAGAGCAGGCCTCATGGCGGCCGGCAGCTTCCTCACAAGGGGAGCAGAGGGGCAGGCGCTGAGCTGCCAGAGGACAGCAACAGGACCGAGGGAAGGGCACGGAGCTGTGACAGGGGAGGGTGAGGCTGGGTGGTTGGGACCAGTTCTTCACTGAGACGGTGGTCACAGAATCACCAAATGGCTGAGGTTGGAAGGGACCCCTGAAGATCATCCAATTCAAAACCCCCTGCCCAGCAGGATCACCCAGAGCACATTGCGCAGGATGGCATCCAGGCGCGTTTTTTAGAATATCTCCAGAGAAGGAGACTCCACAACCTCTCTGGGCAACCTGTTCAAGTGCTCTGTCACCCTCACAGTAAAGAAATGCCCTCTCATATTCAGCCAGGACCTGCTGTGCTTCCGTTTGTGTCCGTTACCCCTCGTCCTGGGTTTAAACAGCGGCCTCCTGTACTGGATGAGACAGAAACAGCCCTTTTCAGCCCTGAGAAGACCAACCACCACAGCTTCTTTCGGAAGGATGAAGGGGCAGGCACGCAGAGAAAAGGAATTCCTGCGACCTCACGGATTGTCCATGGCCTCTTCAGCTGTTCCTGGCATGGCCAAAGTGGCAGCAGGACCAACACAAGAGCCATCTACAATCCGAAGAAACGCTGATCATGGCATGTCTGTGAGAAACCACAAGTTACAGTCTTCCATTGGCACGGATAAAAGCATGGGGAAACCAATAGGACTCTCCACACAGAACCAGCGCCTGCAGGGTGTGAGAGTGCCCAAGCCATCCATGATGGAAATTCAGGATTACAAAAAAGGAAAGAGTCCTTTTTTGTCCAAAAATGTCCGAAATGTCCAAAAATCCCTGTGCTGGCTCTGCCCCCCTACCAGCACCAAGTCCCTGTGTCCGCTTCCTCAAGCCCAAATCCCTCCTCCGTCCGGACCAGGTCAAACAGAAGGAGCTTGGGGCATCCATCACCTGTCCAGTGGCCTCCAGGACACCACGCTCCCTCCCAGTTCCCATCTACTTTCACAGCACCGAGACCAGGTTCATGTCTGAGGAGCAGCACGAGGCTCTGGAGCTGCACATCCACAGCAAGAGGCTGCAGCACAGTGGGGACCACCTTAGCACAGAGCATGCGTCACAGCAAGCACTGCCCCAGGAGGAGGGGACCACCAGCACGGAGGGGACAACACCACCAAACAGAGCTGGTACTGAGGCAGGCCCCAAAGGGCACAAGTGGTGGCCCTGGAGTAGAAAATGCCCCAGCAGTGCTGAGAACTCCCCAGGCTTGGGCTCACGCTCCGAGAGCACCCCCAGGAGCACTCCACATGGCAGCTTCCCAGCAGGAAGGCCACGCTGGTCGGCCATGACACCTCCCAGCTTAACAGCCTCCACAAGACCCCAAAAGCCCTGCAGCCACTCCAGCTCATCCTCACAGCACCACAGTGCCCCTGTCACCAGGTACACATGCTCCTGTCACTTGTGCCAAGCCTGTGGCACCAAAGGTACTTTAGCGGTACCGACCGGCAGCAGCGTCCACTCCATCCGGGATAAGATTTCCCAGGGGCAACAGAAGACATCACTGCTGCAGAGCTCTACATCTGAGCGCAGCTGCCACCCAGCCTGCAGGAGAGGCAGGGCATGGGGCTTCCAGGTTTCAAAAAACTCCAGTTTCCTACAGAAAAATATTGACTTGTCCATGAGAGAGCTCTGTGGGGTCTCCCCCTGGCAGCAAGGTAGGATGTGTTGGGGAAGTCTCAAGAAAAGTACGCCTTCTTGTTCTTGTGTATAACAGAATTCCCAAAGCCACTGTTCCAATCTTGAAATACCTGCAGGCCAGGTAATAATTTAGGCTGTGACACATGGGTACCGGCCGGGCTGTGCTGTCATAGAATCATAGAATCATAGAATCATAGAATATCCTGAGTTGGAAGGGACCCTTAAGGATCATCAAGTCCAACTCTTGATACCGCACAGGTCTACCCAAAAGTTCAGATCCAATCTCTTCTTAAATTCAGACAGGCTCGGTGCAGTGACCACTTCCCTGGGGAGCCTGTTCCAGTGTGCAACCACCCTCTCTGTGAAGAACCCCCTCCTGATGTCGAGCCTAAATTTCCCCTGCCTCAGCTTAACCCCGTTCCCGCGGGTCCTGTCACTGGTGTTAATGGAGAAAAGGTCTCCTGCCTCTCGACACCCCCTTACGAGGAAGTTGTAGACTGTGATGAGGTCTCCCCTCAGCCTCCTCTTCTCCAGGCTGAACAGGCCCAGTGACCTCAGCCGTTCCTCGTATGTCTTCCCCTCCAGGCCTTTCACCATCTTCGTAGCCCTCCTCTGTACATTCTCCAACAGTTTCATGTCCTTTTTATACTGTGGTGCCCAGAACTGCACACAGTACTCGAGGTGAGGCCGCACCAGCGCAGAGTAGAGCGGGACAATCACCTCCCTTGACCTACTAGCGATGCCGTGCTTGATGCACCCCAGGACACGGTTGGCCCTCCTGGCCGCCAGGGCACACTGCTGGCTCATATTCAACTTGCTGTCTACCACGACCCCAGATCCCTGTCGCCCTGGGCAAGGGTCCTGTGGCTTTGAGCATTCTGCCATCATGGGGACGCTGCCCAGGGCTGCTGGCTCTTCCCAGCTACCCCTCTGCTGCATGCCGTGGACAGGGTGGGGGGCCAGGATGGCTCCCCCTGGGCTCCCTGCGTAGGGCCAGGGTCACATCCCAGCTCCCAGCTCCTCCCACACCCCACACCATACCCAATGCTCTGTCTCTGCCTGCAACTCCATCAGCAACCCTCCTGCAGTCCTCTGTTTGCTGAGCTGCCGCTGTCACCCTTGCCTTTTGGTTCTGGGTGGCGGGCACTTCCTTCAGCCCCTCCGGCCTCTGTCAGGTTTTCCAGCACCTTCCATAAAGCAGCACCCATGCCCTGTGTTGTCCCTCGCCAGCTCCCTTGCAGCTCTGGACACACACATCTCACCTGCTGCTTGCTGTCAGCCCCGTGGACTCCCATCTCCGTGATGCGTGACACACCGCCAGCTAGCCGTCCGTGGAGGGAATCCTGACAGGGACTGGAGGAGGAGCCCCTCGAAAGTCACGTTGTCTTGAAACGTGTGTTAAAGCAAAACTGGAGCTATGCATGGCCAAACTGCACAGCCTCAGAAAGCTGATTTCAGCCCCTTGTCAGACAGGGGCAGCGCCTACAGCTGCTACGAGGGAAGCACTGGCCCTTCTGGGCACCCATCCCTTCTCCTGCCACCCCCACAGAAGAGGCCACTCCCCCTGTGAGAAACTAAGTTGCGTTTTTGCAGCAGAGAGCTAATTTTCTGTATTCCGAGCTAATTGTGTAGTCATAACAAAGAGAAATGCTAAGTAGATAAGTGGACAGTAGAAGGCCTCACTGTTCCAAAATAAGGTGGAAGCTTGAGAAAAACGGGATGAGCAGTGTGAGAACAGTAAAACAAAGATCACACGTTCTCAATACATAGCAAAGGGAAAAAAGGGAAAAAGGAGAAATTAAAGGGTTAAGAAAAGAAAAGAAAAGAAAAGAAAAGAAAAGAAAAGAAAAGAAAAGAAAAGAAAAGAAAAGAAAAGAAAAGAAAAGAAAAGAAAAGAAAAGAAAAGAAAAGAAAAGAAAAGAAAAGAAAAGAAAAGAAAAGAAAAGAAAAGAAAAGAAAAGAAAAGAAAAGAAAAGAAAAGAAAAGAAAAGAAAAGAAAAGAAAAATTGTGCATATATGGTATAGAGGAGCATCGAGTAGCTTGTGAGCCTGTAGTACTCAGCCAATGAGGAAACAGGGGAGGTGATCAGGTGTTGGGTAATAGGGAATAAAAGGTTATGATTTGCTTACAAAAATGCACTCGTAATTGGCAGGACGCCCGCCATTGCAATCATGAATAAAATAGCCTCACAGAAGATCCTGTCTGAAGAAAATTATTTGAGATTTTTCTCACAATACCAAGTTGGGAGAGAAGGGCTCTTGGTGGATACTATGCCAACAAGGGCCTCACTCTTCCATAGAATCATAGAATATCCCAAGTTAGAAGGGACCCACCTCGATCATCGAGTCCAACTCCTGGCTCCACAAAGGACCAAAAAACCAAACGCGATGTCTGAGAGCATTGTCTAAACACTGCATGAACTCTGACAGGCTCACTGCTGTGACCACATCCCTGGGGACCCTGTTCCAGTGCCCAACCATCCTCTTTGGTGAAGAACCTTTTCCTAACACCCAGCCTGACCCTCCCCTGTCACAGCTCCGTGCTGTTCCCTCAGGTCCCGTTGCTCTCCCAAAAGAGCAGAGATCAGCACCTTCCCCTCCACTCCCCAGAGGGAGCGGGTGCTGTTGATGGTCGGTACCGCTCCAGTACCCTGGGTGCCACAGGCTTGGTGCAAGTGCCATGAGCACATGTACCTTGTGGCAGGGGCCAGGATGATGACAAAGTCAGTTCTGCAGCCCCGGTCTTTTTGCAGTACTGTGTTGGCTGGGCTGGGAAGCACAGGGAGGACCGTGGACAATCCAAGAGTCTGCTGGGACAGGTCCTTCCACCGACATCGCCCCTTGTCTGGTCAAGAAGACTCTCATGAAGGATCATCCCTGTTGCTGCTGGCTGGATGGTGGGACATACCCCATCTGGTGGCTCTCATGCACCATGCTGCCCAGCGCTGGCAGCTGGCTGGAGGAGCAGCCCCCTGTGCACATCATTTCAGCTCCGTTTCCTGCCTTGTGATCCTGAACCTCAGTCTGGGCAGGCTCAGTTGCCATCTGCACCTGCAGGCAGTGCCCCTGCCTTGGGCAGCATTCTGGCTCCCTTGCAGCTCCAGATGCACTGAGGCCCCAACTCCTGCCCTGCTGTGTGAGCTGCAGGTTTGGGGCCTTTGCATATTTAAAAGCGATCGTGCAGGCATAACAGTGGCATAACAGTGGGGAGTATGCTAAGCAGATAAAGGGACATTGGAAGGTCCCACTCTCACAAAACAAGGAGGATGGCTAAGAAATACAACACAAGCAGTTGCGGATACAGCAAAAACAAAAAGTCACGAGCCCCTCCAGTCACAAGAGAAGAAAAAAGAGGGAAAAGGAGAAATTAAAGGTTGGTCAAATAAAATTGGACATACATGGTATAGCAACAAGCGTCGAGTAGGTTCTGAACCTGTACTACTCAGCCAGTGAGGAAACAGGGGAGGAATCAAGAATCGGGTAATAGGGGATATAAGGTTATGATACACGTCTGCTTCGCACTCCTGCTTGCAGGACACCCGGCACTGCAATCATGAATAAAAAGCTAGTTCACTGAGATCCTCACCTGAGCCCGTGTTACTTTCTACAGATTGCTTCTCACAAGGGTATCCTGATGTGCCCCTTTTTCCCACACACGGTCCGTCAGTTATAGCTGGAGATGAGTTAACTCCAAGGAGGCCAAGCCTCTCGCAGGAGTCTGAGGGGGTGCATCTGGGGTTGCTCAATCCCTTTCACAGGAGCAGCCAGCTCCATGGCATTGCCTTTGCCCAAATCATCTAAATCATCACTGTCAGGAGGATCAGGAGAACCGCGATCGAGCCGGGTATCTCCTGAGTATTCATCAGCCTCTGCGTATGTAGCTCTCTCACCCTCAGGTAGGCAACTATTTTCTCGATGGATGCACGAAACAAGTCATGAGTTGTGAGCTACCAGTTGGGAATTGCAAGTCAGGAGTTTGAGAAGGTGTCAGTTAGAATACCCCTGAATTAAGAGAGGAATGGGTGAATTCACACTGGACTAATGGGCAAGCCCCCTGCCCTGGGACACCCCTTCCCTGCCACCCCCCTCCAGCCTGCAGGCACAGCCCACCGTGAGTCTGCCGGCGCTTCACAAACAAGACACGATTCCCACCATGGGGCTAGGAAGAGGATTTATTTGGACCGGAGGAGTGAGCTGCCTGGCCCCTGGTCCTCTGTCACACCTTTCCACAATTGCTACTTGTGACCGTGGGCCTTGCCCTACAGGGCAGAGTAGAGTGCCCGCAGGTTCTGCCACTTGCTCTTGTGCACCGCCTCAGCAGAGTCTGCCTGGTGGGATCCCTGGTTCCACGAGGTGCTCGATGTCTTTGTAGCTTTGCAGGGCATGCTGGGCAGGGCGCTGGTCCTTAGGGCTGCCCTGCCACCCTCCTCCTGGGGCACAGCTGACTGGGATGGATGCTTCGTGCCCAGACGTCTCTCAAGGATCTGCAGCTTCTTGGCACGAATGTGCAGCTCCAGGGCCTCACGCTGCTCCTCAGGCATAAACGTGGCCTCAGGGCTGTGGAAAAAGACAGGCACGGGGCGGGAGCGTGGTGTCCTCGAGGCCGCTGGGCAGGCAATGGATGCCCCAAGCCTCCTCTGCTTGACCTGGTCTGGATGGAGGAGGGGCTTGTGCTTGATGAAGCGGACACAGGGACTTCGTGGTGGTAAGGCTCCGGCCCCAGCACAGGCATTTTTGGGCAGTGCTCGATGCATCTTTTCAGTGGACCTCTGCACTGGCCCAGGGAAGCGTTGCAGCTGTACTTCCCGGCACTTCTTTGTTATGTGCTCATTGAGCTTGCTGCGGTGCTCTTCCTTCAGCTGCAGCTTCTTGATCCTGAGAGGCGCTGCAGTGTCGGGCTCTTTCCCATTCCTGACATCCGTCACAAACGGATCCAGGATGATAACATAGTCAGTTTGGCAGCCCTGGTCTTTATGCATAATTCCGTTGGCCGGGCTGGGAAGCACTGGAAGGGCCGTGGACAGTTCAAAAGGTGGCTGGGACAGGTCGTCCTGTGGAAGTCGCCCCTTGGACACCTCCTTCCACTGACATCGTCCCTCTTGTGGGTCAAGTAACCTCTCGTGAACAATCATCCACCTTGCAGATGGCTCACTGTTATTGCATTGCGTGGAGCCCCGAATGTCAGTCCTGGGTTGCTGCTGTTTTATGGGGAGCGCGCCCAGTTTCCCTGCACATTCCTTGGGACTAAGAGCACAGTCTGTGTGCCTGCCAGGTGCAGACCTGTCATCTCTTCTATTTGTCTGGGGCAAAGGTAGTCCTTTTTCCCTCTTGGCCCAGCTGGGAAATGCTGAAGAGAGCATGGGCAACCCAAAAGGCTTCAGGAACTCCCTCTTCCTCTGAGGCAGCCCTCCATCAGGGTGGAGAATGCTCTCCCGGACAATGCAGTCCATTTGTGGTGGCTGGCTGGAGGAGCTGATCCCTGAGTGTGGCCCTTGCTTCCTCTTTCCTTCCATGTAATCCTGAATCTCCATCTTAGGTATTTTGCGTGCCCTCAAGCCCTTTGGGCATTGGTTCTCTGTGGAGAGCCCACTTGGTTTCCCCATGCTTCTGTCGGTGTCAGTGGAAGACTCTAATTTGTGTTTTTTCACAGTCATGCCATGACCAGCATTTCTCTGGATTGTAGGTGGTCTTGCTGTTGGTCCTGCAGCCACTTTGGCCATGCCAGGAACAGCTGAAGAAGCCATGGACAATCTGTGAGGCCGCAGGAATTCCTTTTCTCTTCTTGTCTGCTCCTCATCCTTATGAAAGAAGCTCTTGCGGATGGTGTTCTCAGGGCTCAGTACGGCTGGTTCTGCCCTGGGCTGTGCAGGAGGCCGCAGTAACAATCCACTCATGTAAGGCAGCCCTCCATCCGGGTGGAGAATGCTCTCACGCACAATGCAGTCCATTTGTGGTGGCTGGCTGGAGGAGCTCACCTCAGAGTGCAACTCTTTGTCCCTGTCTCCTGCCCTACGATCCTGAGTCTCGGTTATTGAACGTTTGAGGGCTGTCAGGCCATGCGGTTGCTTGTTCCTTCTGGAGGAATCACTTGCTTTTTCCACACTTCCGCTGGTGTTGATAGAAGAGAGCAATTTGTCTTCTCTTCCAGAGATGCCACAATCATCTTTCCTTGGCATTGCAGCTCGTCCTGCTGCTTGTCCTGCAGCCACTTTAACCATATCAGGAACAGCTGGGGGGGCCATGGGCAATTTGAGAGGGCGAGTGAGCTGCACCCCTCTGTGAGGCAGCCCCCCGTCTGGGCGAATGATGGACTCACGTACGATGTGGTCCACAGTAACTGACCGGTAACGCCTCTTGCCGCCTGCAAAACAGGGAGGGAGTCTGAGCTGCAGTGGGAGAGAGGCACCAGGGCCACCGCAGCCCCATAGGGATGGGCTGCTCGGTGCTGAGGCTCACCCACGGGGGACTCACCTGGCTTTGGTACCGGTGGTTGCCGCTGCCGCCGTCCACAACTTCGCCGGAGTCGGCCGTCACCCTGTGGGCACAGAAGCACGGCACTGTGACCAACCTGGGGAGGGACCCACGGGACCCCTTCCAACACCTCCTGGCCCCCCAGTCCCAAAGCCCCGAGTCTCCCAGCCCCGAATTCCCCCACCCTCCAGCCCCCGTACCTGTCGGTCTCGACCCCTGGAGAGCAGGGAGATCCCGGCCAGCAAAAGCATGAGGCCGGGGATGAGGAAAAAGCTGCTGTCGTCAGCCATCGCTCACAGCCAGGTACGACCGCACTGGCAGATGGGGGGTGGTGGCCGGTGCTTTATAGGGTCACGGCCGTGAGGTCACAGACAGCACACGGCAACGCCTCTGTGAGGTCACAGCCCCCAGCCCACGTTGAAGCAGGCCGGTGCCCCTGTGCTGCATCCTGTGGGGAGGTGGGGGACCAGGACGGCTTCCCCGGGCTCCTCGCTTGGGGCCAGGGTCTGAGCCCACTGCCCAGCTCCAGCCGTGTCGGACAGCTGCTCCTGTCCCTGACCCCAAGCTGGTTAATATGCCACACTACAGGTTCCCTTCTGATGCCATCCATCCTTTCCTGGCTTCAGCTGAGATCGGGTTTTCTTCCTAGTAGCTGGTATGGTACTGTTTCTGGGTGTAGGAAGAGAATAATGCTGATCACAGACCAATATTTTAATTATTGCGTAGCAGTGCTTACATGGAGCCAAGGACGTTTCAGCTCCTCACGCTGCCCTGCCATCGAGGAGGCCGGGGGTGCACAAGGAGCTGGGAGGGGACAGAACCAGGACAGCTGACCCCAGCTGGCCAAAGGGATGTCTCATACCATATCGCGTCATGCTGAACAATAAAACTTGGGGGAGTTGGCCAGGGTGTGCCGCCACTGTCTGGGGACAAACTGGGCATTGGTCAGCAGGTGGTAAGCAATTGCGTTGTGCATCAGTTACTTTGTGTATTCCATTTTTACTACTATTATCATCCCTTCCTTTTCTTTCGCTATTAAATTGTCATTATCTCAACCCATGACTTTTACCTTTTTTGTGGTTCTCTCCCCAGTCCCACTGTTGAGGAGTGAGCAAACGGCTGTGTGGTGCTTAGCTGTCTGCTGGGTTAAACCACAACCCCTCCTTTTAGCAAACTGGTAAAAGAGCTAGAGGAATGGGGAAGCACTGTCAAGTCTCATCGCCCCTGCAGTTCTCCTCTAGCTTCAGTAAAGACTCCAAATGGCAAGTGGCGACTCTCGGGAGATTATCCAGCCTTGAACACTGCCATTGCTCCTCGGGAATCAACCAATACTCCCAGGTCCTTCTCAGCCAGGCATCTTTCTAACCACTCGTCTCCCAGCCTGTAGCGCTGCTTGGGGTTGTTGTGCCCCAGGTGCAGGACCCGGCACTTGGCCTTGCTGAACTTCATACAGTTGGCCTCAGCCCATCGCTCCAGCCTATCCAGATCCTCCTGCAGAGCCTTCCTACCCTCGAGCAGATCGATACACGCACCTAACTTGGTGTCGTCTGCAAACTTACTGAGGGTGCACTCGATCCCCTCGTCCAGATCATCGGTAAAGATATTAAAGAGAACTGGCCCTAGTACTGAGCCCTGGGAGACTCCACTAGTGACCGGCCTCCAACTGGATTTAACTCCTTTCACCACGACTCTTCGGGCCCGGCTACCCCGGCAGTTTCTAACCCAACAAAGCGTACGCCAGTCCAAGCCAAGAGCAGCCAGTTTCTTGAGGAGAATGCTGTGGGAAACGGTGTCAAAAGCCTTACTGAAGTCAAGGTAGACCACATCCACAGCCTTTTCCTCATCCACTAAGCGCGTCACTTTGTCATAGAAGGAGATCAGGTTCGTCAAGCAGGACCTGTCTTTCATAAACCCATGCTGACTGGGCCTGATCGCCTGCTTGCCCTGCAAGTGCCGCGTGATGGCGCTCAAAATAATCTGCTGCATGAGCTTCCCTGGCACTGAGGTCAAACTAACAGGCCTATAGTTTCCCAGGTCTACCCTCCAGCCCTTCTTGTAGATGGGTGTCATGTTTGCTAGCCGCCAGTTGACTGGGACCTCCCCTGATAGCCAGGGCTGCTGATAAATGATGCAAAGCGGCTTGGCCAGCTCTTGAGCCAGTTCTCTCAGTACCCTCGGGTGGATCCCATCTGGCCCCATTGACTTGCATACATCTAAGTGCTGTAGCAGGTCGCCAACCATTTCCTCGTGGGTTGTGAGGGCCACGTTCTGCTCCCCGTCCCCTTCCTCCAGCTCAGGGTACCGGCTATCTAGAGAACAACTGGTCTTGCCGCTAAAGGCTGAGGTAAAGAAGGCATTAAACACCTCAGCCTTTTCCTCATCTCTCGCCACTAAGTTTCCCCCCGCATGCAGTAAAGGATGGAGATTCTCCTTAGTCCTCCTTTTTGTGTTAATGTACTTCTAAAAACATTTTCTGTTATCTTTAACAGCAGTAGCCAGATTGAGCTCCGGATGAGCTTTGGCCTTTCTAATTTTGCCCCTGCACATCCTTACAACATCCTTATAATCCTTCTGAGTGGCCCACCCTCTTTTCCAAAGATCATAAACCCTCTTTTTTTCCTTAAGCTCTAGCCACACCTCTCTGTTCAGCCAGGCTGGTCTTCTTCCATGCCGGCTCGTCTTCGGGCACGTGGGGACAGACTGCTCCTGAGCCATTAAGATTTCCTTCCTGAGGAGTGCCCAGCCTTCCGGGACTCCTCTGCCCTTCAGAACTGCCTCCCAAGGGACTCTGCCAACCAGTGTCCTGAACGGCTCAAAGGCTGCCCTCCAGAAGTCCAAGACGGCAGTTTTACTGGTCCCCCTCCTGACTGCGCCAAGAATAGAGAACTGTACCGTTTCGTGGTCAATCTGCCCAAGACAGCTCCCAACCACCACATCTCCCACCACTCCTTCTCTGTTTGTGTGGTGGTTTTACTGTGCTAGGCAGCTGAACACCACAACCGCCCTCTCACTCCCCCTCCTTAGATGAGGAGGGGAAGAAGTAAAGGAAAGAACAACTCACGGGTTGAGATAAGGATGATTTAATTAAAGGAAAAAAAATAATTATTAAGGAAAGATTATTATTAATTAAACAATTTAACTAAACAATTTAACTAAACAATTAACAATTTAACTAAAGGGGAAAAAGGAAAGGGGAAAAGGGAGGGGGAAAGGGAAAACGAAACAAAACAAGTAAAGGCTATGTGGAAGTGCAGAGGAAAGAAATTACTCTCTGCTTCCCACAAATGAGCGATGCTTGACCACGTCCTTGAAGCAGGGCCTCAACGCACGTAGCCGGTGTTCGGGAGGAGGACAGACGTTTTCACAACGAGAGCCCACCGCTCCCCTCTTCCTCCTTTTTCCACCTTTTATTGCTGAGTGTGACATCGTATGGTATGGAATATCCCTTTGGTTGGTTTAGGTCAGCTGCCCTGGTGACGTTTCTTTTCTCACATCTTTGCCCACCCCTAGTGGAGTTAGAGAGAGTCCTGATGCTGTGCCAGCACTGCTCAGCAGCAGACACAACACTGGTGTGATACCATCGCTGTTCTAGCTACGAGTGCAGAGCACAGCACTGTATGGGCTGCTGCAGGGAAAGTTAACATCCCAGCCCGACCCAGTACAGTTTGTGAGCAGAAGGTCTAGTGGGGCACCTCCCCTGGTAGGCTCACTAACCAGCTGCATCACGGAACTATCTTCCACGCTCTCCAGAAACCTCCTAGACTGCTTCCTCTGAGCTGTATCGCATTTCCAGGATATGTCTGGGAAGCTGAAGTCCCCTACGAGGACAAGAGCTGATGATTTCGCAACTTTTGCCAGCTGCCTGTAGAATTCCTCATCCGTCTCCTCATCCTGGTTTGGCGGTCTGTAACAGACCCCCACCAGGATGCTTGCCTTGTTGGCCTTCCCGCCGACCCTAACCCACAGGGACTCAGCCTTATCATTCCCAGTCTCAAGTTCCACAACGTCAAAACACTCTCTAATATAGAGAGCCACACCACCACCCCTTCTGCGCTGCCTGTCCCTTCTGAAGATCCTATAGCCAGTCATTGCAGCACTCCAGTCATGGGAGTGGTCCCACCACGTTTCAGTGATGGCAACGTCGTCATAGGTATGTTACTATGCGGTGTAACACTGTCTTATGATATGATGAAATTGCTGGTCATGAGACTAACCTGGTATTTGTACTCAGTCGGAGAATGGGAATCATTCCCAAAATACTCTTCTGAGCTCCTGGACCAAGAAACACTGCATTGAATGGGTGTGTCACCGCCCATATCATCCAGAAGCCTCCGGAAAGGTTGAGAGACACAATGGTCTGTTAAAGACTACAGTTCCCTTGCGTTGACCATAGAGGCTCCAAAGAGTGAGAAACAACCTGCAGCCAATAACACAGGCTCAGGCGAGAATCTCACTGAACTAGCATTTTTATTGGTGATTGCAGTGGTGGGCACCCTACAAGCAGGAGCGTGCAGCAGAGGTGTATCATAACCTTACATCCCCTATTACCCAACGTTTGATTCCTCCCATTTCCTCACTGGCTGAGCACTACAGGTTTACAACCTACTTGACGCTTATTACTATACCATACATGTACAATTTTATTTGACCGACTTTTAATGTCTCCTTTAGTTGTTGTTTTCGTTTTTGTTTTTTTCCCTTCTTCTCTTGTGACTAGAGGGACTTCTTCTGCCTTGACTAGACAGTGGGAACCTCCACTGTCCCCCTATCTTCTTAACATACTTGGCACTGTTATACCACCATTATGCCTGCACAATCACTTTTGAATATGCAAGGTTAGTGGCATTTTCCCCTGCAAAACCACAACTCTCATTCCCACAAAAGGCCACGTGGCGACCCACAGATTACACAGCCCTGAATGCCGCCACTGCACTGGCTACTTGGTCTATTCCCAGTTGAACTGATAAAGTCTATTTTTCTAATGAACAGGCGTTTCCACGGATGGACACAGTAGACACGTAGGATGTGTTTTTTACGATTCCAATACTGGAGACAGATAGAGAGGGATCTGCTTGTACCTGGCAGGGACTACAATATGCATTTACTCACTTGCCGCAGGATTTTAAACATAGTCCTGCCATTGCTCCTGCTACACTGGCTAGAGAGCTAGAAATACAAAAATTCTTTCAAGACATTCCTGTGGTTCATAATAAAACAGAATCTGTTTTGCCAAAATATGGAGCTTCCATTTCCAGGAACTAGAAGCGTACTTGTTTCTACATACCCAGAGCAAACAAGAGCAGAAAACTGGTAAAGTAACTCAGCTCTTCGACAGATACAGGCAGGTGCAACAGAAGGAAATCAAGCAGATTTCTGCTCTTGTTTCCATGGTCCTACAAGTGGCAGGAAGATGTGATCGCTGGGCAGCAATCCCCACCAACCTGAACTCATGGGCACGAAACAGGGCAAGGGGCACTTTAGGTTATTTTACTGGCTTTCAAGAAGACAGGCCACCTTAGCTAGGCAAATGGTAGCAAGCCATCACTCAGCAAGAGGTAAAGCTGATGAAAAATGCCAAGAGAGAAAGAGCAGAGTGAAAGAGAACTTTAAAAAGGAGAAGAGCAACTCTTTAGTGTACAAAGCCAGGCTGCAGAGTGAGGAAAATCTGCAGTCTTGCCTGAAGTGCAGGCTTTGGAAAGGAAGCAGCAAGAAGGGGCTGCCTGAGTGCGTGGGTCGGTCCCGCCAGGCCTGCGGATATGGCATTACTGCCCCATGACACCGGCCCTTAATAAAGCCCTTCGCTAACTGCTCATTTTAGCAAAAGTCAAGCGGTTGTGCTGACAATTCTGCCATCAAGTGGGACCAAAAGTAATAAAGAGCTCCTTCCCAGCTGAGAGGAGGCTGAGAGCAGGCCTCATGGCGGCCTGCAGCTTCCTCACAAGGGGAGCAGAGGGGCAGGCGCTGAGCTGCCAGAGGACAGCAACAGGACCGAGGGAAGGGCACGGAGCTGGGACAGGGGAGGGTGAGGCTGGGTGGTTGGGACCAGTTCTTCACTGAGACGGTGGTCACAGAATCACCGAATGGCTGAGGTTGGAAGGCACCCCTGAAGATCATCCAATTCAAAACCCCCTGCCCAGCAGGGTCACCCAGAGCACATTGCGCAGGATGGCATCCAGGCGCGTTTTTTAGAATATCTCCAGAGAAGGAGACTCCACAACCTCTCTGGGCAACCTGTTCAAGTGCTCTGTCACCCTCACAGTAAAGAAATGCCCTCTCATATTCAGCCAGGACCTGCTGTGCTTCCGTTTGTGTCCGTTACCCCTCGTCCTGGGTTTAAACAGCGGCCTCCTGTACTGGATGAGACAGAAACAGCCCTTTTCAGCCCTGAGAAGACCAACCACCACAGCTTCTTTCGGAAGGATGAAGGGGCAGGCACGCAGAGAAAAGGAATTCCTGCGACCTCACGGATTGTCCATGGCCTCTTCAGCTGTTCCTGGCATGGCCAAAGTGGCAGCAGGACCAACACAAGAGCCATCTACAATCCGAAGAAACGCTGATCATGGCATGTCTGTGAGAAACCACAAGTTACAGTCTTCCATTGGCACGGATAAAAGCATGGGGAAACCAATAGGACTCTCCACACAGAACCAGCGCCTGCAGGGTGTGAGAGTGCCCAAGCCATCCATGATGGAAATTCAGGATTACAAAAAAGGAAAGAGTCCTTTTTTGTCCAAAAATGTCCGAAATGTCCAAAAATCCCTGTGCTGGCTCTGCCCCCCTACCAGCACCAAGTCCCTGTGTCCGCTTCCTCAAGCCCAAATCCCTCCTCCGTCCGGACCAGGTCAAACAGAAGGAGCTTGGGGCATCCATCACCTGTCCAGTGGCCTCCAGGACACCACGCTCCCTCCCAGTTCCCATCTACTTTCACAGCACCGAGACCAGGTTCATGTCTGAGGAGCAGCACGAGGCTCTGGAGCTGCACATCCACAGCAAGAGGCTGCAGCACAGTGGGGACCACCTTAGCACAGAGCATGCGTCACAGCAAGCACTGCCCCAGGAGGAGGGGACCACCAGCACGGAGGGGACAACACCACCAAACAGAGCTGGTACTGAGGCAGGCCCCAAAGGGCACAAGTGGTGGCCCTGGAGTAGAAAATGCCCCAGCAGTGCTGAGAACTCCCCAGGCTTGGGCTCACGCTCCGAGAGCACCCCCAGGAGCACTCCACATGGCAGCTTCCCAGCAGGAAGGCCACGCTGGTCGGCCATGACACCTCCCAGCTTAACAGCCTCCACAAGACCCCAAAAGCCCTGCAGCCACTCCAGCTCATCCTCACAGCACCACAGTGCCCCTGTCACCAGGTACACATGCTCCTGTCACTTGTGCCAAGCCTGTGGCACCAAAGGTACTTTAGCGGTACCGACCGGCAGCAGCGTCCACTCCATCCGGGATAAGATTTCCCAGGGGCAACAGAAGACATCACTGCTGCAGAGCTCTACATCTGAGCGCAGCTGCCACCCAGCCTGCAGGAGAGGCAGGGCATGGGGCTTCCAGGTTTCAAAAAACTCCAGTTTCCTACAGAAAAATATTGACTTGTCCATGAGAGAGCTCTGTGGGGTCTCCCCCTGGCAGCAAGGTAGGATGTGTTGGGGAAGTCTCAAGAAAAGTACGCCTTCTTGTTCTTGTGTATAACAGAATTCCCAAAGCCACTGTTCCAATCTTGAAATACCTGCAGGCCAGGTAATAATTTAGGCTGTGACACATGGGTACCGGCCGGGCTGTGCTGTCATAGAATCATAGAATCATAGAATCATAGAATATCCTGAGTTGGAAGGGACCCTTAAGGATCATCAAGTCCAACTCTTGATACCGCACAGGTCTACCCAAAAGTTCAGATCCAATCTCTTCTTAAATTCAGACAGGCTCGGTGCAGTGACCACTTCCCTGGGGAGCCTGTTCCAGTGTGCAACCACCCTCTCTGTGAAGAACCCCCTCCTGATGTCGAGCCTAAATTTCCCCTGCCTCAGCTTAACCCCGTTCCCGCGGGTCCTGTCACTGGTGTTAATGGAGAAAAGGTCTCCTGCCTCTCGACACCCCCTTACGAGGAAGTTGTAGACTGTGATGAGGTCTCCCCTCAGCCTCCTCTTCTCCAGGCTGAACAGGCCCAGTGACCTCAGCCGTTCCTCGTATGTCTTCCCCTCCAGGCCTTTCACCATCTTCGTAGCCCTCCTCTGTACATTCTCCAACAGTTTCATGTCCTTTTTATACTGTGGTGCCCAGAACTGCACACAGTACTCGAGGTGAGGCCGCACCAGCGCAGAGTAGAGCGGGACAATCACCTCCCTTGACCTACTAGCGATGCCGTGCTTGATGCACCCCAGGACACGGTTGGCCCTCCTGACCGCCAGGGCACACTGCTGGCTCATATTCAACTTGCTGTCTACCACGACCCCAGATCCCTGTCGCCCTGGGCAAGGGTCCTGTGGCTTTGAGCATTCTGCCATCATGGGGACGCTGCCCAGGGCTGCTGGCTCTTCCCAGCTACCCCTCTGCTGCATGCCGTGGACAGGGTGGGGGGCCAGGATGGCTCCCCCTGGGCTCCCTGCGTAGGGCCAGGGTCACATCCCAGCTCCCAGCTCCTCCCACACCCCACACCATACCCAATGCTCTGTCTCTGCCTGCAACTCCATCAGCAACCCTCCTGCAGTCCTCTGTTTGCTGAGCTGCCGCTGTCACCCTTGCCTTTTGGTTCTGGGTGGCGGGCACTTCCTTCAGCCCCTCCGGCCTCTGTCAGGTTTTCCAGCACCTTCCATAAAGCAGCACCCATGCCCTGTGTTGTCCCTCGCCAGCTCCCTTGCAGCTCTGGACACACACATCTCACCTGCTGCTTGCTGTCAGCCCCGTGGACTCCCATCTCCGTGATGCGTGACACACCGCCAGCTAGCCGTCCGTGGAGGGAATCCTGACAGGGACTGGAGGAGGAGCCCCTCGAAAGTCACGTTGTCTTGAAACGTGTGTTAAAGCAAAACTGGAGCTATGCATGGCCAAACTGCACAGCCTCAGAAAGCTGATTTCAGCCCCTTGTCAGACAGGGGCAGCGCCTACAGCTGCTACGAGGGAAGCACTGGCCCTTCTGGGCACCCATCCCTTCTCCTGCCACCCCCACAGAAGAGGCCACTCCCCCTGTGAGAAACTAAGTTGCGTTTTTGCAGCAGAGAGCTAATTTTCTGTATTCCGAGCTAATTGTGTAGTCATAACAAAGAGAAATGCTAAGTAGATAAGTGGACAGTAGAAGGCCTCACTGTTCCAAAATAAGGTGGAAGCTTGAGAAAAACGGGATGAGCAGTGTGAGAACAGTAAAACAAAGATCACACGTTCTCAATACATAGCAAAGGGAAAAAAGGGAAAAAGGAGAAATTAAAGGGTTAAGAAAAGAAAAGAAAAGAAAAGAAAAGAAAAGAAAAGAAAAGAAAAGAAAAGAAAAGAAAAGAAAAGAAAAGAAAAGAAAAGAAAAGAAAAGAAAAGAAAAGAAAAGAAAAGAAAAGAAAAGAAAAGAAAAGAAAAGAAAAGAAAAGAAAAGAAAAATTGTGCATATATGGTATAGAGGAGCATCGAGTAGCTTGTGAGCCTGTAGTACTCAGCCAATGAGGAAACAGGGGAGGTGATCAGGTGTTGGGTAATAGGGAATAAAAGGTTATGATTTGCTTACAAAAATGCACTCCTAATTGGCAGGACGCCCGCCATTGCAATCATGAATAAAATAGCCTCACAGAAGATCCTGTCTGAAGAAAATTATTTGAGATTTTTCTCACAATACCAAGTTGGGAGAGAAGGGCTCTTGGTGGATACTATGCCAACAAGGGCCTCACTCTTCCATAGAATCATAGAATATCCCAAGTTAGAAGGGACCCACCTCGATCATCGAGTCCAACTCCTGGCTCCACAAAGGACCAAAAAACCAAACGCGATGTCTGAGAGCATTGTCTAAACACTGCATGAACTCTGACAGGCTCACTGCTGTGACCACATCCCTGGGGACCCTGTTCCAGTGCCCAACCATCCTCTTTGGTGAAGAACCTTTTCCTAACACCCAGCCTGACCCTCCCCTGTCACAGCTCCGTGCTGTTCCCTCAGGTCCCGTTGCTCTCCCAAAAGAGCAGAGATCAGCACCTTCCCCTCCACTCCCCAGAGGGAGCGGGTGCTGTTGATGGTCGGTACCGCTCCAGTACCCTGGGTGCCACAGGCTTGGTGCAAGTGCCATGAGCACATGTACCTTGTGGCAGGGGCCAGGATGATGACAAAGTCAGTTCTGCAGCCCCGGTCTTTTTGCAGTACTGTGTTGGCTGGGCTGGGAAGCACAGGGAGGACCGTGGACAATCCAAGAGTCTGCTGGGACAGGTCCTTCCACCGACATCGCCCCTTGTCTGGTCAAGAAGACTCTCATGAAGGATCATCCCTGTTGCTGCTGGCTGGATGGTGGGACATACCCCATCTGGTGGCTCTCATGCACCATGCTGCCCAGCGCTGGCAGCTGGCTGGAGGAGCAGCCCCCTGTGCACATCATTTCAGCTCCGTTTCCTGCCTTGTGATCCTGAACCTCAGTCTGGGCAGGCTCAGTTGCCATCTGCACCTGCAGGCAGTGCCCCTGCCTTGGGCAGCATTCTGGCTCCCTTGCAGCTCCAGATGCACTGAGGCCCCAACTCCTGCCCTGCTGTGTGAGCTGCAGGTTTGGGGCCTTTGCATATTTAAAAGCGATCGTGCAGGCATAACAGTGGCATAACAGTGGGGAGTATGCTAAGCAGATAAAGGGACATTGGAAGGTCCCACTCTCCCAAAACAAGGAGGATGGCTAAGAAATACAACACAAGCAGTTGCGGATACAGCAAAAACAAAAAGTCACGAGCCCCTCCAGTCACAAGAGAAGAAAAAAGAGGGAAAAGGAGAAATTAAAGGTTGGTCAAATAAAATTGGACATACATGGTATAGCAACAAGCGTCGAGTAGGTTCTGAACCTGTGCTACTCAGCCAGTGAGGAAACAGGGGAGGAATCAAGAATCGGGTAATAGGGGATATAAGGTTATGATACACGTCTGCTTCGCACTCCTGCTTGCAGGACACCCGGCACTGCAATCATGAATAAAAAGCTAGTTCACTGAGATCCTCACCTGAGCCCGTGTTACTTTCTACAGATTGCTTCTCACAAGGGTATCCTGATGTGCCCCTTTTTCCCACACACGGTCCGTCAGTTATAGCTGGAGATGAGTTAACTCCAAGGAGGCCAAGCCTCTCGCAGGAGTCTGAGGGGGTGCATCTGGGGTTGCTCAATCCCTTTCACAGGAGCAGCCAGCTCCATGGCATTGCCTTTGCCCAAATCATCTAAATCATCACTGTCAGGAGGATCAGGAGAACCGCGATCGAGCCGGGTATCTCCTGAGTATTCATCAGCCTCTGCGTATGTAGCTCTCTCACCCTCAGGTAGGCAACTATTTTCTCGATGGATGCACGAAACAAGTCATGAGTTGTGAGCTACCAGTTGGGAATTGCAAGTCAGGAGTTTGAGAAGGTGTCAGTTAGAATACCCCTGAATTAAGAGAGGAATGGGTGAATTCACACTGGACTAATGGGCAAGCCCCCTGCCCTGGGACACCCCTTCCCTGCCACCCCCCTCCAGCCTGCAGGCACAGCCCACCGTGAGTCTGCCGGCGCTTCACAAACAAGACACGATTCCCACCATGGGGCTAGGAAGAGGATTTATTTGGACCGGAGGAGTGAGCTGCCTGGCCCCTGGTCCTCTGTCACACCTTTCCACAATTGCTACTTGTGACCGTGGGCCTTGCCCTACAGGGCAGAGTAGAGTGCCCGCAGGTTCTGCCACTTGCTCTTGTGCACCGCCTCAGCAGAGTCTGCCTGGTGGGATCCCTGGTTCCACGAGGTGCTCGATGTCTTTGTAGCTTTGCAGGGCATGCTGGGCAGGGCGCTGGTCCTTAGGGCTGCCCTGCCACCCTCCTCCTGGGGCACAGCTGACTGGGATGGATGCTTCGTGCCCAGACGTCTCTCAAGGATCTGCAGCTTCTTGGCACGAATGTGCAGCTCCAGGGCCTCACGCTGCTCCTCAGGCATAAACGTGGCCTCAGGGCTGTGGAAAAAGACAGGCACGGGGCGGGAGCGTGGTGTCCTCGAGGCCGCTGGGCAGGCAATGGATGCCCCAAGCCTCCTCTGCTTGACCTGGTCTGGATGGAGGAGGGGCTTGTGCTTGATGAAGCGGACACAGGGACTTCGTGGTGGTAAGGCTCCGGCCCCAGCACAGGCATTTTTGGGCAGTGCTCGATGCATCTTTTCAGTGGACCTCTGCACTGGCCCAGGGAAGCGTTGCAGCTGTACTTCCCGGCACTTCTTTGTTATGTGCTCATTGAGCTTGCTGCGGTGCTCTTCCTTCAGCTGCAGCTTCTTGATCCTGAGAGGCGCTGCAGTGTCGGGCTCTTTCCCATTCCTGACATCCGTCACAAACGGATCCAGGATGATAACATAGTCAGTTTGGCAGCCCTGGTCTTTATGCATAATTCCGTTGGCCGGGCTGGGAAGCACTGGAAGGGCCGTGGACAGTTCAAAAGGTGGCTGGGACAGGTCGTCCTGTGGAAGTCGCCCCTTGGACACCTCCTTCCACTGACATCGTCCCTCTTGTGGGTCAAGTAACCTCTCGTGAACAATCATCCACCTTGCAGATGGCTCACTGTTATTGCATTGCGTGGAGCCCCGAATGTCAGTCCTGGGTTGCTGCTGTTTTATGGGGAGCGCGCCCAGTTTCCCTGCACATTCCTTGGGACTAAGAGCACAGTCTGTGTGCCTGCCAGGTGCAGACCTGTCATCTCTTCTATCTGTCTGGGGCAAAGGTAGTCCTTTTTCCCTCTTGGCCCAGCTGGGAAATGCTGAAGAGAGCATGGGCAACCCAAAAGGCTTCAGGAACTCCCTCTTCCTCTGAGGCAGCCCTCCATCAGGGTGGAGAATGCTCTCCCGGACAATGCAGTCCATTTGTGGTGGCTGGCTGGAGGAGCTGATCCCTGAGTGTGGCCCTTGCTTCCTCTTTCCTTCCATGTAATCCTGAATCTCCATCTTAGGTATTTTGCGTGCCCTCAAGCCCTTTGGGCATTGGTTCTCTGTGGAGAGCCCACTTGGTTTCCCCATGCTTCTGTCGGTGTCAGTGGAAGACTCTAATTTGTGTTTTTTCACAGTCATGCCATGACCAGCATTTCTCTGGATTGTAGGTGGTCTTGCTGTTGGTCCTGCAGCCACTTTGGCCATGCCAGGAACAGCTGAAGAAGCCATGGACAATCTGTGAGGCCGCAGGAATTCCTTTTCTCTTCTTGTCTGCTCCTCATCCTTATGAAAGAAGCTCTTGCGGATGGTGTTCTCAGGGCTCAGTACGGCTGGTTCTGCCCTGGGCTGTGCAGGAGGCCGCAGTAACAATCCACTCATGTAAGGCAGCCCTCCATCCGGGTGGAGAATGCTCTCACGCACAATGCAGTCCATTTGTGGTGGCTGGCTGGAGGAGCTCACCTCAGAGTGCAACTCTTTGTCCCTGTCTCCTGCCCTACGATCCTGAGTCTCGGTTATTGAACGTTTGAGGGCTGTCAGGCCATGCGGTTGCTTGTTCCTTCTGGAGGAATCACTTGCTTTTTCCACACTTCCGCTGGTGTTGATAGAAGAGAGCAATTTGTCTTCTCTTCCAGAGATGCCACAATCATCTTTCCTTGGCATTGCAGCTCGTCCTGCTGCTTGTCCTGCAGCCACTTTAACCATATCAGGAACAGCTGGGGGGGCCATGGGCAATTTGAGAGGGCGAGTGAGCTGCACCCCTCTGTGAGGCAGCCCCCCGTCTGGGCGAATGATGGACTCACGTACGATGTGGTCCACAGTAACTGACCGGTAACGCCTCTTGCCGCCTGCAAAACAGGGAGGGAGTCTGAGCTGCAGTGGGAGAGAGGCACCAGGGCCACCGCAGCCCCATAGGGATGGGCTGCTCGGTGCTGAGGCTCACCCACGGGGGACTCACCTGGCTTTGGTACCGGTGGTTGCCGCTGCCGCCGTCCACAACTTCGCCGGAGTCGGCCGTCACCCTGTGGGCACAGAAGCACGGCACTGTGACCAACCTGGGGAGGGACCCACGGGACCCCTTCCAACACCTCCTGGCCCCCCAGTCCCAAAGCCCCGAGTCTCCCAGCCCCGAATTCCCCCACCCTCCAGCCCCCGTACCTGTCGGTCTCGACCCCTGGAGAGCAGGGAGATCCCGGCCAGCAAAAGCATGAGGCCGGGGATGAGGAAAAAGCTGCTGTCGTCAGCCATCGCTCACAGCCAGGTACGACCGCACTGGCAGATGGGGGGTGGTGGCCGGTGCTTTATAGGGTCACGGCCGTGAGGTCACAGACAGCACACGGCAACGCCTCTGTGAGGTCACAGCCCCCAGCCCACGTTGAAGCAGGCCGGTGCCCCTGTGCTGCATCCTGTGGGGAGGTGGGGGACCAGGACGGCTTCCCCGGGCTCCTCGCTTGGGGCCAGGGTCTGAGCCCACTGCCCAGCTCCAGCCGTGTCGGACAGCTGCTCCTGTCCCTGACCCCAAGCTGGTTAATATGCCACACTACAGGTTCCCTTCTGATGCCATCCATCCTTTCCTGGCTTCAGCTGAGATCGGGTTTTCTTCCTAGTAGCTGGTATGGTACTGTTTCTGGGTGTAGGAAGAGAATAATGCTGATCACAGACCAATATTTTAATTATTGCGTAGCAGTGCTTACATGGAGCCAAGGACGTTTCAGCTCCTCACGCTGCCCTGCCATCGAGGAGGCCGGGGGTGCACAAGGAGCTGGGAGGGGACAGAACCAGGACAGCTGACCCCAGCTGGCCAAAGGGATGTCTCATACCATATCGCGTCATGCTGAACAATAAAACTTGGGGGAGTTGGCCAGGGTGTGCCGCCACTGTCTGGGGACAAACTGGGCATTGGTCAGCAGGTGGTAAGCAATTGCGTTGTGCATCAGTTACTTTGTGTATTCCATTTTTACTACTATTATCATCCCTTCCTTTTCTTTCGCTATTAAATTGTCATTATCTCAACCCATGACTTTTACCTTTTTTGTGGTTCTCTCCCCAGTCCCACTGTTGAGGAGTGAGCAAACGGCTGTGTGGTGCTTAGCTGTCTGCTGGGTTAAACCACAACCCCTCCTTTTAGCAAACTGGTAAAAGAGCTAGAGGAATGGGGAAGCACTGTCAAGTCTCATCGCCCCTGCAGTTCTCCTCTAGCTTCAGTAAAGACTCCAAATGGCAAGTGGCGACTCTCGGGAGATTATCCAGCCTTGAACACTGCCATTGCTCCTCGGGAATCAACCAATACTCCCAGGTCCTTCTCAGCCAGGCATCTTTCTAACCACTCGTCTCCCAGCCTGTAGCGCTGCTTGGGGTTGTTGTGCCCCAGGTGCAGGACCCGGCACTTGGCCTTGCTGAACTTCATACAGTTGGCCTCAGCCCATCGCTCCAGCCTATCCAGATCCTCCTGCAGAGCCTTCCTACCCTCGAGCAGATCGATACACGCACCTAACTTGGTGTCGTCTGCAAACTTACTGAGGGTGCACTCGATCCCCTCGTCCAGATCATCGGTAAAGATATTAAAGAGAACTGGCCCTAGTACTGAGCCCTGGGAGACTCCACTAGTGACCGGCCTCCAACTGGATTTAACTCCTTTCACCACGACTCTTCGGGCCCGGCTACCCCGGCAGTTTCTAACCCAACAAAGCGTACGCCAGTCCAAGCCAAGAGCAGCCAGTTTCTTGAGGAGAATGCTGTGGGAAACGGTGTCAAAAGCCTTACTGAAGTCAAGGTAGACCACATCCACAGCCTTTTCCTCATCCACTAAGCGCGTCACTTTGTCATAGAAGGAGATCAGGTTCGTCAAGCAGGACCTGTCTTTCATAAACCCATGCTGACTGGGCCTGATCGCCTGCTTGCCCTGCAAGTGCCGCGTGATGGCGCTCAAAATAATCTGCTGCATGAGCTTCCCTGGCACTGAGGTCAAACTAACAGGCCTATAGTTTCCCAGGTCTACCCTCCAGCCCTTCTTGTAGATGGGTGTCATGTTTGCTAGCCGCCAGTTGACTGGGACCTCCCCTGATAGCCAGGGCTGCTGATAAATGATGCAAAGCGGCTTGGCCAGCTCTTGAGCCAGTTCTCTCAGTACCCTCGGGTGGATCCCATCTGGCCCCATTGACTTGCATACATCTAAGTGCTGTAGCAGGTCGCCAACCATTTCCTCGTGGGTTGTGAGGGCCACGTTCTGCTCCCCGTCCCCTTCCTCCAGCTCAGGGTACCGGCTATCTAGAGAACAACTGGTCTTGCCGCTAAAGGCTGAGGTAAAGAAGGCATTAAACACCTCAGCCTTTTCCTCATCTCTCGCCACTAAGTTTCCCCCCGCATGCAGTAAAGGATGGAGATTCTCCTTAGTCCTCCTTTTTGTGTTAATGTACTTCTAAAAACATTTTCTGTTATCTTTAACAGCAGTAGCCAGATTGAGCTCCGGATGAGCTTTGGCCTTTCTAATTTTGCCCCTGCACATCCTTACAACATCCTTATAATCCTTCTGAGTGGCCCACCCTCTTTTCCAAAGATCATAAACCCTCTTTTTTTCCTTAAGCTCTAGCCACACCTCTCTGTTCAGCCAGGCTGGTCTTCTTCCATGCCGGCTCGTCTTCGGGCACGTGGGGACAGACTGCTCCTGAGCCATTAAGATTTCCTTCCTGAGGAGTGCCCAGCCTTCCGGGACTCCTCTGCCCTTCAGAACTGCCTCCCAAGGGACTCTGCCAACCAGTGTCCTGAACGGCTCAAAGGCTGCCCTCCAGAAGTCCAAGACGGCAGTTTTACTGGTCCCCCTCCTGACTGCGCCAAGAATAGAGAACTGTACCGTTTCGTGGTCAATCTGCCCAAGACAGCTCCCAACCACCACATCTCCCACCACTCCTTCTCTGTTTGTGTGGTGGTTTTACTGTGCTAGGCAGCTGAACACCACAACCGCCCTCTCACTCCCCCTCCTTAGATGAGGAGGGGAAGAAGTAAAGGAAAGAACAACTCACGGGTTGAGATAAGGATGATTTAATTAAAGGAAAAAAAATAATTATTAAGGAAAGATTATTATTAATTAAACAATTTAACTAAACAATTTAACTAAACAATTAACAATTTAACTAAAGGGGAAAAAGGAAAGGGGAAAAGGGAGGGGGAAAGGGAAAACGAAACAAAACAAGTAAAGGCTATGTGGAAGTGCAGAGGAAAGAAATTACTCTCTGCTTCCCACAAATGAGCGATGCTTGACCACGTCCTTGAAGCAGGGCCTCAACGCACGTAGCCGGTGTTCGGGAGGAGGACAGACGTTTTCACAACGAGAGCCCACCGCTCCCCTCTTCCTCCTTTTTCCACCTTTTATTGCTGAGTGTGACATCGTATGGTATGGAATATCCCTTTGGTTGGTTTAGGTCAGCTGCCCTGGTGACGTTTCTTTTCTCACATCTTTGCCCACCCCTAGTGGAGTTAGAGAGAGTCCTGATGCTGTGCCAGCACTGCTCAGCAGCAGACACAACACTGGTGTGATACCATCGCTGTTCTAGCTACGAGTGCAGAGCACAGCACTGTATGGGCTGCTGCAGGGAAAGTTAACATCCCAGCCCGACCCAGTACAGTTTGTGAGCAGAAGGTCTAGTGGGGCACCTCCCCTGGTAGGCTCACTAACCAGCTGCATCACGGAACTATCTTCCACGCTCTCCAGAAACCTCCTAGACTGCTTCCTCTGAGCTGTATCGCATTTCCAGGATATGTCTGGGAAGCTGAAGTCCCCTACGAGGACAAGAGCTGATGATTTCGCAACTTTTGCCAGCTGCCTGTAGAATTCCTCATCCGTCTCCTCATCCTGGTTTGGCGGTCTGTAACAGACCCCCACCAGGATGCTTGCCTTGTTGGCCTTCCCGCCGACCCTAACCCACAGGGACTCAGCCTTATCATTCCCAGTCTCAAGTTCCACAACGTCAAAACACTCTCTAATATAGAGAGCCACACCACCACCCCTTCTGCGCTGCCTGTCCCTTCTGAAGATCCTATAGCCAGTCATTGCAGCACTCCAGTCATGGGAGTGGTCCCACCACGTTTCAGTGATGGCAACGTCGTCATAGGTATGTTACTATGCGGTGTAACACTGTCTTATGATATGATGAAATTGCTGGTCATGAGACTAACCTGGTATTTGTACTCAGTCGGAGAATGGGAATCATTCCCAAAATACTCTTCTGAGCTCCTGGACCAAGAAACACTGCATTGAATGGGTGTGTCACCGCCCATATCATCCAGAAGCCTCCGGAAAGGTTGAGAGACACAATGGTCTGTTAAAGACTACAGTTCCCTTGCGTTGACCATAGAGGCTCCAAAGAGTGAGAAACAACCTGCAGCCAATAACACAGGCTCAGGCGAGAATCTCACTGAACTAGCATTTTTATTGGTGATTGCAGTGGTGGGCACCCTACAAGCAGGAGCGTGCAGCAGAGGTGTATCATAACCTTACATCCCCTTTTACCCAACGTTTGATTCCTCCCATTTCCTCACTGGCTGAGCACTACAGGTTTACAACCTACTTGACGCTTATTACTATACCATACATGTACAATTTTATTTGACCGACTTTTAATGTCTCCTTTAGTTGTTGTTTTCGTTTTTGTTTTTTTCCCTTCTTCTCTTGTGACTAGAGGGACTTCTTCTGCCTTGACTAGACAGTGGGAACCTCCACTGTCCCCCTATCTTCTTAACATACTTGGCACTGTTATACCACCATTATGCCTGCACAATCACTTTTGAATATGCAAGGTTAGTGGCATTTTCCCCTGCAAAACCACAACTCTCATTCCCACAAAAGGCCACGTGGCGACCCACAGATTACACAGCCCTGAATGCCGCCACTGCACTGGCTACTTGGTCTATTCCCAGTTGAACTGATAAAGTCTATTTTTCTAATGAACAGGCGTTTCCACGGATGGACACAGTAGACACGTAGGATGTGTTTTTTACGATTCCAATACTGGAGACAGATAGAGAGGGATCTGCTTGTACCTGGCAGGGACTACAATATGCATTTACTCACTTGCCGCAGGATTTTAAACATAGTCCTGCCATTGCTCCTGCTACACTGGCTAGAGAGCTAGAAATACAAAAATTCTTTCAAGACATTCCTGTGGTTCATAATAAAACAGAATCTGTTTTGCCAAAATATGGAGCTTCCATTTCCAGGAACTAGAAGCGTACTTGTTTCTACATACCCAGAGCAAACAAGAGCAGAAAACTGGTAAAGTAACTCAGCTCTTCGACAGATACAGGCAGGTGCAACAGAAGGAAATCAAGCAGATTTCTGCTCTTGTTTCCATGGTCCTACAAGTGGCAGGAAGATGTGATCGCTGGGCAGCAATCCCCACCAACCTGAACTCATGGGCACGAAACAGGGCAAGGGGCACTTTAGGTTATTTTACTGGCTTTCAAGAAGACAGGCCACCTTAGCTAGGCAAATGGTAGCAAGCCATCACTCAGCAAGAGGTAAAGCTGATGAAAAATGCCAAGAGAGAAAGAGCAGAGTGAAAGAGAACTTTAAAAAGGAGAAGAGCAACTCTTTAGTGTACAAAGCCAGGCTGCAGAGTGAGGAAAATCTGCAGTCTTGCCTGAAGTGCAGGCTTTGGAAAGGAAGCAGCAAGAAGGGGCTGCCTGAGTGCGTGGGTCGGTCCCGCCAGGCCTGCGGATATGGCATTACTGCCCCATGACACCGGCCCTTAATAAAGCCCTTCGCTAACTGCTCATTTTAGCAAAAGTCAAGCGGTTGTGCTGACAATTCTGCCATCAAGTGGGACCAAAAGTAATAAAGAGCTCCTTCCCAGCTGAGAGGAGGCTGAGAGCAGGCCTCATGGCGGCCTGCAGCTTCCTCACAAGGGGAGCAGAGGGGCAGGCGCTGAGCTGCCAGAGGACAGCAACAGGACCGAGGGAAGGGCACGGAGCTGGGACAGGGGAGGGTGAGGCTGGGTGGTTGGGACCAGTTCTTCACTGAGACGGTGGTCACAGAATCACCGAATGGCTGAGGTTGGAAGGGACCCCTGAAGATCATCCAATTCAAAACCCCCTGCCCAGCAGGGTCACCCAGACCACATTGCGCAGGATGGCATCCAGGCGCGTTTTTTAGAATATCTCCAGAGAAGGAGACTCCACAACCTCTCTGGGCAACCTGTTCAAGTGCTCTGTCACCCTCACAGTAAAGAAATGCCCTCTCATATTCAGCCAGGACCTGCTGTGCTTCCGTTTGTGTCCGTTACCCCTCGTCCTGGGTTTAAACAGCGGCCTCCTGTACTGGATGAGACAGAAACAGCCCTTTTCAGCCCTGAGAAGACCAACCACCACAGCTTCTTTCGGAAGGATGAAGGGGCAGGCACGCAGAGAAAAGGAATTCCTGCGACCTCACGGATTGTCCATGGCCTCTTCAGCTGTTCCTGGCATGGCCAAAGTGGCAGCAGGACCAACACAAGAGCCATCTACAATCCGAAGAAACGCTGATCATGGCATGTCTGTGAGAAACCACAAGTTACAGTCTTCCATTGGCACGGATAAAAGCATGGGGAAACCAATAGGACTCTCCACACAGAACCAGCGCCTGCAGGGTGTGAGAGTGCCCAAGCCATCCATGATGGAAATTCAGGATTACAAAAAAGGAAAGAGTCCTTTTTTGTCCAAAAATGTCCGAAATGTCCAAAAATCCCTGTGCTGGCTCTGCCCCCCTACCAGCACCAAGTCCCTGTGTCCGCTTCCTCAAGCCCAAATCCCTCCTCCGTCCGGACCAGGTCAAACAGAAGGAGCTTGGGGCATCCATCACCTGTCCAGTGGCCTCCAGGACACCACGCTCCCTCCCAGTTCCCATCTACTTTCACAGCACCGAGACCAGGTTCATGTCTGAGGAGCAGCACGAGGCTCTGGAGCTGCACATCCACAGCAAGAGGCTGCAGCACAGTGGGGACCACCTTAGCACAGAGCATGCGTCACAGCAAGCACTGCCCCAGGAGGAGGGGACCACCAGCACGGAGGGGACAACACCACCAAACAGAGCTGGTACTGAGGCAGGCCCCAAAGGGCACAAGTGGTGGCCCTGGAGTAGAAAATGCCCCAGCAGTGCTGAGAACTCCCCAGGCTTGGGCTCACGCTCCGAGAGCACCCCCAGGAGCACTCCACATGGCAGCTTCCCAGCAGGAAGGCCACGCTGGTCGGCCATGACACCTCCCAGCTTAACAGCCTCCACAAGACCCCAAAAGCCCTGCAGCCACTCCAGCTCATCCTCACAGCACCACAGTGCCCCTGTCACCAGGTACACATGCTCCTGTCACTTGTGCCAAGCCTGTGGCACCAAAGGTACTTTAGCGGTACCGACCGGCAGCAGCGTCCACTCCATCCGGGATAAGATTTCCCAGGGGCAACAGAAGACATCACTGCTGCAGAGCTCTACATCTGAGCGCAGCTGCCACCCAGCCTGCAGGAGAGGCAGGGCATGGGGCTTCCAGGTTTCAAAAAACTCCAGTTTCCTACAGAAAAATATTGACTTGTCCATGAGAGAGCTCTGTGGGGTCTCCCCCTGGCAGCAAGGTAGGATGTGTTGGGGAAGTCTCAAGAAAAGTACGCCTTCTTGTTCTTGTGTATAACAGAATTCCCAAAGCCACTGTTCCAATCTTGAAATACCTGCAGGCCAGGTAATAATTTAGGCTGTGACACATGGGTACCGGCCGGGCTGTGCTGTCATAGAATCATAGAATCATAGAATCATAGAATATCCTGAGTTGGAAGGGACCCTTAAGGATCATCAAGTCCAACTCTTGATACCGCACAGGTCTACCCAAAAGTTCAGATCCAATCTCTTCTTAAATTCAGACAGGCTCGGTGCAGTGACCACTTCCCTGGGGAGCCTGTTCCAGTGTGCAACCACCCTCTCTGTGAAGAACCCCCTCCTGATGTCGAGCCTAAATTTCCCCTGCCTCAGCTTAACCCCGTTCCCGCGGGTCCTGTCACTGGTGTTAATGGAGAAAAGGTCTCCTGCCTCTCGACACCCCCTTACGAGGAAGTTGTAGACTGTGATGAGGTCTCCCCTCAGCCTCCTCTTCTCCAGGCTGAACAGGCCCAGTGACCTCAGCCGTTCCTCGTATGTCTTCCCCTCCAGGCCTTTCACCATCTTCGTAGCCCTCCTCTGTACATTCTCCAACAGTTTCATGTCCTTTTTATACTGTGGTGCCCAGAACTGCACACAGTACTCGAGGTGAGGCCGCACCAGCGCAGAGTAGAGCGGGACAATCACCTCCCTTGACCTACTAGCGATGCCGTGCTTGATGCACCCCAGGACACGGTTGGCCCTCCTGGCCGCCAGGGCACACTGCTGGCTCATATTCAACTTGCTGTCTACCACGACCCCAGATCCCTGTCGCCCTGGGCAAGGGTCCTGTGGCTTTGAGCATTCTGCCATCATGGGGACGCTGCCCAGGGCTGCTGGCTCTTCCCAGCTACCCCTCTGCTGCATGCCGTGGACAGGGTGGGGGGCCAGGATGGCTCCCCCTGGGCTCCCTGCGTAGGGCCAGGGTCACATCCCAGCTCCCAGCTCCTCCCACACCCCACACCATACCCAATGCTCTGTCTCTGCCTGCAACTCCATCAGCAACCCTCCTGCAGTCCTCTGTTTGCTGAGCTGCCGCTGTCACCCTTGCCTTTTGGTTCTGGGTGGCGGGCACTTCCTTCAGCCCCTCCGGCCTCTGTCAGGTTTTCCAGCACCTTCCATAAAGCAGCACCCATGCCCTGTGTTGTCCCTCGCCAGCTCCCTTGCAGCTCTGGACACACACATCTCACCTGCTGCTTGCTGTCAGCCCCGTGGACTCCCATCTCCATGATGCGTGACACACCGCCAGCTAGCCGTCCGTGGAGGGAATCCTGACAGGGACTGGAGGAGGAGCCCCTCGAAAGTCACGTTGTCTTGAAACGTGTGTTAAAGCAAAACTGGAGCTATGCATGGCCAAACTGCACAGCCTCAGAAAGCTGATTTCAGCCCCTTGTCAGACAGGGGCAGCGCCTACAGCTGCTACGAGGGAAGCACTGGCCCTTCTGGGCACCCATCCCTTCTCCTGCCACCCCCACAGAAGAGGCCACTCCCCCTGTGAGAAACTAAGTTGCGTTTTTGCAGCAGAGAGCTAATTTTCTGTATTCCGAGCTAATTGTGTAGTCATAACAAAGAGAAATGCTAAGTAGATAAGTGGACAGTAGAAGGCCTCACTGTTCCAAAATAAGGTGGAAGCTTGAGAAAAACGGGATGAGCAGTGTGAGAATAGTAAAACAAAGATCACACGTTCTCAATACATAGCAAAGGGAAAAAAGGGAAAAAGGAGAAATTAAAGGGTTAAGAAAAGAAAAGAAAAGAAAAGAAAAGAAAAGAAAAGAAAAGAAAAGAAAAGAAAAGAAAAGAAAAGAAAAGAAAAGAAAAGAAAAGAAAAGAAAAGAAAAGAAAAGAAAAGAAAAGAAAAGAAAAGAAAAGAAAAGAAAAGAAAAGAAAAGAAAAGAAAAGAAAAGAAAAGAAAAGAAAAGAAAAGAAAAGAAAAGAAAAATTGTACATATATGGTATAGAGGAGCATCGAGTAGCTTGTGAGCCTGTAGTACTCAGCCAATGAGGAAACAGGGGAGGTGATCAGGTGTTGGGTAATAGGGAATAAAAGGTTATGATTTGCTTACAAAAATGCACTCGTAATTGGCAGGACGCCCGCCATTGCAATCATGAATAAAATAGCCTCACAGAAGATCCTGTCTGAAGAAAATTATTTGAGATTTTTCTCACAATACCAAGTTGGGAGAGAAGGGCTCTTGGTGGATACTATGCCAACAAGGGCCTCACTCTTCCATAGAATCATAGAATATCCCAAGTTAGAAGGGACCCACCTCGATCATCGAGTCCAACTCCTGGCTCCACAAAGGACCAAAAAACCAAACGCGATGTCTGAGAGCATTGTCTAAACACTGCATGGACTCTGACAGGCTCACTGCTGTGACCACATCCCTGGGGACCCTGTTCCAGTGCCCAACCATCCTCTTTGGTGAAGAACCTTTTCCTAACACCCAGCCTGACCCTCCCCTGTCACAGCTCCGTGCTGTTCCCTCAGGTCCCGTTGCTCTCCCAAAAGAGCAGAGATCAGCACCTTCCCCTCCACTCCCCAGAGGGAGCGGGTGCTGTTGATGGTCGGTACCGCTCCAGTACCCTGGGTGCCACAGGCTTGGTGCAAGTGCCATGAGCACATGTACCTTGTGGCAGGGGCCAGGATGATGACAAAGTCAGTTCTGCAGCCCCGGTCTTTTTGCAGTACTGTGTTGGCTGGGCTGGGAAGCACAGGGAGGACCGTGGACAATCCAAGAGTCTGCTGGGACAGGTCCTTCCACCGACATCGCCCCTTGTCTGGTCAAGAAGACTCTCATGAAGGATCATCCCTGTTGCTGCTGGCTGGATGGTGGGACATACCCCATCTGGTGGCTCTCATGCACCATGCTGCCCAGCGCTGGCAGCTGGCTGGAGGAGCAGCCCCCTGTGCACATCATTTCAGCTCCGTTTCCTGCCTTGTGATCCTGAACCTCAGTCTGGGCAGGCTCAGTTGCCATCTGCACCTGCAGGCAGTGCCCCTGCCTTGGGCAGCATTCTGGCTCCCTTGCAGCTCCAGATGCACTGAGGCCCCAACTCCTGCCCTGCTGTGTGAGCTGCAGGTTTGGGGCCTTTGCATATTTAAAAGCGATCGTGCAGGCATAACAGTGGCATAACAGTGGGGAGTATGCTAAGCAGATAAAGGGACATTGGAAGGTCCCACTCTCCCAAAACAAGGAGGATGGCTAAGAAAAACAACACAAGCAGTTGCGGATACAGCAAAAACAAAAAGTCACGAGCCCCTCCAGTCACAAGAGAAGAAAAAAGGAGGGAAAAGGAGAAATTAAAGGTTGGTCAAATAAAATTGGACATACATGGTATAGCAACAAGCGTCGAGTAGGTTCTGAACCTGTACTACTCAGCCAGTGAGGAAACAGGGGAGGAATCAAGAATCGGGTAATAGGGGATATAAGGTTATGATACACGTCTGCTTCGCGCTCCTGCTTGCAGGACACCCGGCACTGCAATCATGAATAAAAAGCTAGTTCACTGAGATCCTCACCTGAGCCCGTGTTACTTTCTACAGATTGCTTCTCACAAGGGTATCCTGATGTGCCCCTTTTTCCCACACACGGTCCGTCAGTTATAGCTGGAGATGAGTTAACTCCAAGGAGGCCAAGCCTCTCGCAGGAGTCTGAGGGGGTGCATCTGGGGTTGCTCAATCCCTTTCACAGGAGCAGCCAGCTCCATGGCATTGCCTTTGCCCAAATCATCTAAATCATCACTGTCAGGAGGATCAGGAGAACCGCGATCGAGCCGGGTATCTCCTGAGTATTCATCAGCCTCTGCGTATGTAGCTCTCTCACCCTCAGGTAGGCAACTATTTTCTCGATGGATGCACGAAACAAGTCATGAGTTGTGAGCTACCAGTTGGGAATTGCAAGTCAGGAGTTTGAGAAGGTGTCAGTTAGAATACCCCTGAATTAAGAGAGGAATGGGTGAATTCACACTGGACTAATGGGCAAGCCCCCTGCCCTGGGACACCCCTTCCCTGCCACCCCCCTCCAGCCTGCAGGCACAGCCCACCGTGAGTCTGCCGGCGCTTCACAAACAAGACACGATTCCCACCATGGGGCTAGGAAGAGGATTTATTTGGACCGGAGGAGTGAGCTGCCTGGCCCCTGGTCCTCTGTCACACCTTTCCACAATTGCTACTTGTGACCGTGGGCCTTGCCCTGCAGGGCAGAGTAGAGTGCCCGCAGGTTCTGCCACTTGCTCTTGTGCACCGCCTCAGCAGAGTCTGCCTGGTGGGATCCCTGGTTCCACGAGGTGCTCGATGTCTTTGCAACTTTGCAGGGCATGCTGGGCAGGGCGCTGGTCCTTAGGGCTGCCCTGCCACCCTCCTCCTGGGGCACAGCTGACTGGGATGGACGCCTCGTGCCCAGACGTCTCTCAAGGATCTGCAGCTTCTTGGCACGAATGTGCAGCTCCAGGGCCTCACGCTGCTCCTCAGGCATAAACGTGGCCTCAGGGCTGTGGAAAAAGACAGGCACGGGGCGGGAGCGTGGTGTCCTCGAGGCCGCTGGGCAGGCAATGGATGCCCCAAGCCTCCTCTGCTTGACCTGGTCTGGATGGAGGAGGGGCTTGTGCTTGATGAAGCGGACACAGGGACTTCGTGGTGGTAAGGCTCCGGCCCCAGCACAGGCATTTTTGGGCAGTGCTCGATGCATCTTTTCAGTGGACCTCTGCACTGGCCCAGGGAAGCGTTGCAGCTGTACTTCCCGGCACTTCTTTGTTATGTGCTCACTGAGCTTGCTGCGGTGCTCTTCCTTCAGCTGCAGCTTCTTGATCCTGAGAGGCGCTGCAGTGTCGGGCTCTTTCCCATTCCTGACATCCGTCACAAACGGATCCAGGATGATAACATAGTCAGTTTGGCAGCCCTGGTCTTTATGCATAATTCCGTTGGCCGGGCTGGGAAGCACTGGAAGGGCCGTGGACAGTTCAAAAGGTGGCTGGGACAGGTCGTCCTGTGGAAGTCGCCCCTTGGACACCTCCTTCCACTGACATCGTCCCTCTTGTGGGTCAAGTAACCTCTCGTGAACAATCATCCACCTTGCAGATGGCTCACTGTTATTGCATTGCGTGGAGCCCCGAATGTCAGTCCTGGGTTGCTGCTGTTTTATGGGGAGCGCGCCCAGTTTCCCTGCACATTCCTTGGGACTAAGAGCACAGTCTGTGTGCCTGCCAGGTGCAGACCTGTCATCTCTTCTATTTGTCTGGGGCAAAGGTAGTCCTTTTTCCCTCTTGGCCCAGCTGGGAAATGCTGAAGAGAGCATGGGCAACCCAAAAGGCTTCAGGAACTCCCTCTTCCTCTGAGGCAGCCCTCCATCAGGGTGGAGAATGCTCTCCCGGACAATGCAGTCCATTTGTGGTGGCTGGCTGGAGGAGCTGATCCCTGAGTGTGGCCCTTGCTTCCTCTTTCCTTCCATGTAATCCTGAATCTCCATCTTAGGTATTTTGCGTGCCCTCAAGCCCTTTGGGCATTGGTTCTCTGTGGAGAGCCCACTTGGTTTCCCCATGCTTCTGTCGGTGTCAGTGGAAGACTCTAATTTGTGTTTTTTCACAGTCATGCCATGACCAGCATTTCTCTGGATTGTAGGTGGTCTTGCTGTTGGTCCTGCAGCCACTTTGGCCATGCCAGGAACAGCTGAAGAAGCCATGGACAATCTGTGAGGCCGCAGGAATTCCTTTTCTCTTCTTGTCTGCTCCTCATCCTTATGAAAGAAGCTCTTGCGGATGGTGTTCTCAGGGCTCAGTATGGCTGTTTCTGCCCTGGGCTGTGCAGGAGGCCGCAGTAACAATCCACTCATGTAAGGCAGCCCTCCATCCGGGTGGAGAATGCTCTCACGCACAATGCAGTCCATTTGTGGTGGCTGGCTGGAGGAGCTCACCTCAGAGTGCAACTCTTTGTCCCTGTCTCCTGCCCTACGATCCTGAGTCTCGGTTATTGAACGTTTGAGGGCTGTCAGGCCATGCGGTTGCTTGTTCCTTCTGGAGGAATCACTTGCTTTTTCCACACTTCCGCTGGTGTTGATAGAAGAGAGCAATTTGTCTTCTCTTCCAGAGATGCCACAATCATCTTTCCTTGGCATTGCAGCTCGTCCTGCTGCTTGTCCTGCAGCCACTTTAACCATATCAGGAACAGCTGGGGGGGCCATGGGCAATTTGAGAGGGCGAGTGAGCTGCACCCCTCTGTGAGGCAGCCCCCCGTCTGGGCGAATGATGGACTCACGTACGATGTGGTCCACAGTAACTGACCGGTAACGCCTCTTGCCGCCTGCAAAACAGGGAGGGAGTCTGAGCTGCAGTGGGAGAGAGGCACCAGGGCCACCGCAGCCCCATAGGGATGGGCTGCTCGGTGCTGAGGCTCACCCACGGGGGACTCACCTGGCTTTGGTACCGGTGGTTGCCGCTGCCGCCGTCCACAACTTCGCCGGAGTCGGCCGTCACCCTGTGGGCACAGAAGCACGGCACTGTGACCAACCTGGGGAGGGACCCACGGGACCCCTTCCAACACCTCCTGGCCCCCCAGTCCCAAAGCCCCGAGTCTCCCAGCCCCGAATTCCCCCACCCTCCAGCCCCCGTACCTGTCGGTCTCGACCCCTGGAGAGCAGGGAGATCCCGGCCAGCAAAAGCATGAGGCCGGGGATGAGGAAAAAGCTGCTGTCGTCAGCCATCGCTCACAGCCAGGTACGACCGCACTGGCAGATGGGGGGTGGTGGCCGGTGCTTTATAGGGTCACGGCCGTGAGGTCACAGACAGTACACGGCAACGCCTCTGTGAGGTCACAGCCCCCAGCCCACGTTGAAGCAGGCCGGTGCCCCTGTGCTGCATCCTGTGGGGAGGTGGGGGACCAGGACGGCTTCCCCGGGCTCCTCGCTTGGGGCCAGGGTCTGAGCCCACTGCCCAGCTCCAGCCGTGTCGGACAGCTGCTCCTGTCCCTGACCCCAAGCTGGTTAATATGCCACACTACAGGTTCCCTTCTGATGCCATCCATCCTTTCCTGGCTTCAGCTGAGATCGGGTTTTCTTCCTAGTAGCTGGTATGGTACTGTTTCTGGGTGTAGGAAGAGAATAATGCTGATCACAGACCAATATTTTAATTATTGCGTAGCAGTGCTTACATGGAGCCAAGGACGTTTCAGCTCCTCACGCTGCCCTGCCATCGAGGAGGCCGGGGGTGCACAAGGAGCTGGGAGGGGACAGAACCAGGACAGCTGACCCCAGCTGGCCAAAGGGATGTCTCATACCATATCGCGTCATGCTGAACAATAAAACTTGGGGGAGTTGGCCAGGGTGTGCCGCCACTGTCTGGGGACAAACTGGGCATTGGTCAGCAGGTGGTAAGCAATTGCGTTGTGCATCAGTTACTTTGTGTATTCCATTTTTACTACTATTATCATCCCTTCCTTTTCTTTCGCTATTAAATTGTCATTATCTCAACCCATGACTTTTACCTTTTTTGTGGTTCTCTCCCCAGTCCCACTGTTGAGGAGTGAGCAAACGGCTGTGTGGTGCTTAGCTGTCTGCTGGGTTAAACCACAACCCCTCCTTTTAGCAAACTGGTAAAAGAGCTAGAGGAATGGGGAAGCACTGTCAAGTCTCATCGCCCCTGCAGTTCTCCTCTAGCTTCAGTAAAGACTCCAAATGGCAAGTGGCGACTCTCGGGAGATTATCCAGCCTTGAACACTGCCATTGCTCCTCGGGAATCAACCAATACTCCCAGGTCCTTCTCAGCCAGGCATCTTTCTAACCACTCGTCTCCCAGCCTGTAGCGCTGCTTGGGGTTGTTGTGCCCCAGGTGCAGGACCCGGCACTTGGCCTTGCTGAACTTCATACAGTTGGCCTCAGCCCATCGCTCCAGCCTATCCAGATCCTCCTGCAGAGCCTTCCTACCCTCGAGCAGATCGATACACGCACCTAACTTGGTGTCGTCTGCAAACTTACTGAGGGTGCACTCGATCCCCTCGTCCAGATCATCGGTAAAGATATTAAAGAGAACTGGCCCCAGTACTGAGCCCTGGGGGACTCCACTAGTGACCGGCCTCCAACTGGATTTAACTCCTTTCACCACGACTCTTCGGGCCCGGCTACCCCGGCAGTTTCTAACCCAACAAAGCGTACGCCAGTCCAAGCCAAGAGCAGCCAGTTTCTTGAGGAGAATGCTGTGGGAAACGGTGTCAAAAGCCTTACTGAAGTCAAGGTAGACCACATCCACAGCCTTTTCCTCATCCACTAAGCGCGTCACTTTGTCATAGAAGGAGATCAGGTTCGTCAAGCAGGACCTGTCTTTCATAAACCCATGCTGACTGGGCCTGATCGCCTGCTTGCCCTGCAAGTGCCGCGTGATGGCGCTCAAAATAATCTGCTGCATGAGCTTCCCTGGCACTGAGGTCAAACTAACAGGCCTATAGTTTCCCAGGTCTACCCTCCAGCCCTTCTTGTAGATGGGTGTCATGTTTGCTAGCCGCCAGTTGACTGGGACCTCCCCTGATAGCCAGGGCTGCTGATAAATGATGCAAAGCGGCTTGGCCAGCTCTTGAGCCAGTTCTCTCAGTACCCTCGGGTGGATCCCATCTGGCCCCATTGACTTGCATACATCTAAGTGCTGTAGCAGGTCGCCAACCATTTCCTCGTGGGTTGTGAGGGCCACGTTCTGCTCCCCGTCCCCTTCCTCCAGCTCAGGGTACCGGCTATCTAGAGAACAACTGGTCTTGCCGCTAAAGGCTGAGGTAAAGAAGGCATTAAACACCTCAGCCTTTTCCTCATCTCTCGCCACTAAGTTTCCCCCCGCATGCAGTAAAGGATGGAGATTCTCCTTAGTCCTCCTTTTTGTGTTAATGTACTTCTAAAAACATTTTCTGTTATCTTTAACAGCAGTAGCCAGATTGAGCTCCGGATGAGCTTTGGCCTTTCTAATTTTGCCCCTGCACATCCTTACAACATCCTTATAATCCTTCTGAGTGGCCCACCCTCTTTTCCAAAGATCATAAACCCTCTTTTTTTCCTTAAGCTCTAGCCACACCTCTCTGTTCAGCCAGGCTGGTCTTCTTCCATGCCGGCTCGTCTTCGGGCACGTGGGGACAGACTGCTCCTGAGCCATTAAGATTTCCTTCCTGAGGAGTGCCCAGCCTTCCGGGACTCCTCTGCCCTTCAGAACTGCCTCCCAAGGGACTCTGCCAACCAGTGTCCTGAACGGCTCAAAGGCTGCCCTCCAGAAGTCCAAGACGGCAGTTTTACTGGTCCCCCTCCTGACTGCGCCAAGAATAGAGAACTGTACCGTTTCGTGGTCAATCTGCCCAAGACAGCTCCCAACCACCACATCTCCCACCACTCCTTCTCTGTTTGTGTGGTGGTTTTACTGTGCTAGGCAGCTGAACACCACAACCGCCCTCTCACTCCCCCTCCTTAGATGAGGAGGGGAAGAAGTAAAGGAAAGAACAACTCACGGGTTGAGATAAGGATGATTTAATTAAAGGAAAAAAAATAATTATTAAGGAAAGATTATTATTAATTAAACAATTTAACTAAACAATTTAACTAAACAATTAACAATTTAACTAAAGGGGAAAAAGGAAAGGGGAAAAGGGAGGGGGAAAGGGAAAACGAAACAAAACAAGTAAAGGCTATGTGGAAGTGCAGAGGAAAGAAATTACTCTCTGCTTCCCACAAATGAGCGATGCTTGACCACGTCCTTGAAGCAGGGCCTCAACGCACGTAGCCGGTGTTCGGGAGGAGGACAGACGTTTTCACAACGAGAGCCCACCGCTCCCCTCTTCCTCCTTTTTCCACCTTTTATTGCTGAGTGTGACATCGTATGGTATGGAACATCCCTTTGGTTGGTTTAGGTCAGCTGCCCTGGTGACGTTTCTTTTCTCACATCTTTGCCCACCCCTAGTGGAGTTAGAGAGAGTCCTGATGCTGTGCCAGCACTGCTCAGCAGCAGACACAACACTGGTGTGATACCATCGCTGTTCTAGCTACGAGTGCAGAGCACAGCACTGTATGGGCTGCTGCAGGGAAAGTTAACATCCCAGCCCGACCCAGTACAGTTTGTGAGCAGAAGGTCTAGTGGGGCACCTCCCCTGGTAGGCTCACTAACCAGCTGCATCACGGAACTATCTTCCACGCTCTCCAGAAACCTCCTAGACTGCTTCCTCTGAGCTGTATCGCATTTCCAGGATATGTCTGGGAAGCTGAAGTCCCCTACGAGGACAAGAGCTGATGATTTCGCAACTTTTGCCAGCTGCCTGTAGAATTCCTCATCCGTCTCCTCATCCTGGTTTGGCGGTCTGTAACAGACCCCCACCAGGATGCTTGCCTTGTTGGCCTTCCCGCCGACCCTAACCCACAGGGACTCAGCCTTATCATTCCCAGTCTCAAGTTCCACAACGTCAAAACACTCTCTAATATAGAGAGCCACACCACCACCCCTTCTGCGCTGCCTGTCCCTTCTGAAGATCCTATAGCCAGTCATTGCAGCACTCCAGTCATGGGAGTGGTCCCACCACGTTTCAGTGATGGCAACGTCGTCATAGGTATGTTACTATGCGGTGTAACACTGTCTTATGATATGATGAAATTGCTGGTCATGAGACTAACCTGGTATTTGTACTCAGTCGGAGAATGGGAATCATTCCCAAAATACTCTTCTGAGCTCCTGGACCAAGAAACACTGCATTGAATGGGTGTGTCACCGCCCATATCATCCAGAAGCCTCCGGAAAGGTTGAGAGACACAATGGTCTGTTAAAGACTACAGTTCCCTTGCGTTGACCATAGAGGCTCCAAAGAGTGAGAAACAACCTGCAGCCAATAACACAGGCTCAGGCGAGAATCTCACTGAACTAGCATTTTTATTGGTGATTGCAGTGGTGGGCACCCTACAAGCAGGAGCGCGCAGCAGAGGTGTATCATAACCTTACATCCCCTATTACCCAACGTTTGATTCCTCCCATTTCCTCACTGGCTGAGCACTACAGGTTTACAACCTACTTGACGCTTATTACTATACCATACATGTACAATTTTATTTGACCGACTTTTAATGTCTCCTTTAGTTGTTGTTTTCGTTTTTGTTTTTTTCCCTTCTTCTCTTGTGACTAGAGGGACTTCTTCTGCCTTGACTAGACAGTGGGAACCTCCACTGTCCCCCTATCTTCTTAACATACTTGGCACTGTTATACCACCATTATGCCTGCACAATCACTTTTGAATATGCAAGGTTAGTGGCATTTTCCCCTGCAAAACCACAACTCTCATTCCCACAAAAGGCCACGTGGCGACCCACAGATTACACAGCCCTGAATGCCGCCACTGCACTGGCTACTTGGTCTATTCCCAGTTGAACTGATAAAGTCTATTTTTCTAATGAACAGGCGTTTCCACGGATGGACACAGTAGACACGTAGGATGTGTTTTTTACGATTCCAATACTGGAGACAGATAGAGAGGGATCTGCTTGTACCTGGCAGGGACTACAATATGCATTTACTCACTTGCCGCAGGATTTTAAACATAGTCCTGCCATTGCTCCTGCTACACTGGCTAGAGAGCTAGAAATACAAAAATTCTTTCAAGACATTCCTGTGGTTCATAATAAAACAGAATCTGTTTTGCCAAAATATGGAGCTTCCATTTCCAGGAACTAGAAGCGTACTTGTTTCTACATACCCAGAGCAAACAAGAGCAGAAAACTGGTAAAGTAACTCAGCTCTTCGACAGATACAGGCAGGTGCAACAGAAGGAAATCAAGCAGATTTCTGCTCTTGTTTCCATGGTCCTACAAGTGGCAGGAAGATGTGATCGCTGGGCAGCAATCCCCACCAACCTGAACTCATGGGCACGAAACAGGGCAAGGGGCACTTTAGGTTATTTTACTGGCTTTCAAGAAGACAGGCCACCTTAGCTAGGCAAATGGTAGCAAGCCATCACTCAGCAAGAGGTAAAGCTGATGAAAAATGCCAAGAGAGAAAGAGCAGAGTGAAAGAGAACTTTAAAAAGGAGAAGAGCAACTCTTTAGTGTACAAAGCCAGGCTGCAGAGTGAGGAAAATCTGCAGTCTTGCCTGAAGTGCAGGCTTTGGAAAGGAAGCAGCAAGAAGGGGCTGCCTGAGTGCGTGGGTCGGTCCCGCCAGGCCTGCGGATATGGCATTACTGCCCCATGACACCGGCCCTTAATAAAGCCCTTCGCTAACTGCTCATTTTAGCAAAAGTCAAGCGGTTGTGCTGACAATTCTGCCATCAAGTGGGACCAAAAGTAATAAAGAGCTCCTTCCCAGCTGAGAGGAGGCTGAGAGCAGGCCTCATGGCGGCCTGCAGCTTCCTCACAAAGGGGAGCAGAGGGGCAGGCGCTGAGCTGCCAGAGGACAGCAACAGGACCGAGGGAAGGGCACGGAGCTGGGACAGGGGAGGGTGAGGCTGGGTGGCTGGGACCAGTTCTTCACTGAGACGGTGGTCACAGAATCACAGAATGGCTGAGGTTGGAAGGGACCCCTGAAGATCATCCAATTCAAAACCCCCTGCCCAGCAGGGTCACCCAGACCACATTGCGCAGGATGGCATCCAGGCGCGTTTTTTAGAATATCTCCAGAGAAGGAGACTCCACAACCTCTCTGGGCAACCTGTTCAAGTGCTCTGTCACCCTCACAGTAAAGAAATGCCCTCTCATATTCAGCCAGGACCTGCTGTGCTTCCGTTTGTGTCTGTTACCCCTCGTCCTGGGTTTAAACAGCGGCCTCCTGTACTGGATGAGACAGAAACAGCCCTTTTCAGCCCTGAGAAGACCAACCACCACAGCTTCTTTCGGAAGGATGAAGGGGCAGGCACGCAGAGAAAAGGAATTCCTGCGACCTCACGGATTGTCCATGGCCTCTTCAGCTGTTCCTGGCATGGCCAAAGTGGCTGCAGGACCAACACAAGAGCCATCTACAATCCGAAGAAACGCTGATCATGGCATGTCTGTGAGAAACCACAAGTTACAGTCTTCCATTGGCACGGATAAAAGCATGGGGAAACCAATAGGACTCTCCACACAGAACCAGTGCCCGCAGGGTGTGAGAGTGCCCAAGCCATCCATGATGGAAATTCAGGATTACAAAAAAGGAAAGAGTCCTTTTTTGTCCAAAAATGTCCGAAATGTCCAAAAATCCCTGTGCTGGCTCTGCCCCCCTACCAGCACCAAGTCCCTGTGTCCGCTTCCTCAAGCCCAAATCCCTCCTCCGTCCGGACCAGGTCAAACAGAAGGAGCTTGGGGCATCCATCACCTGTCCAGTGGCCTCCAGGACACCACGCTCCCTCCCAGTTCCCATCTACTTTCACAGCACCGAGACCAGGTTCATGTCTGAGGAGCAGCACGAGGCCCTGGAGCTGCACATCCACAGCAAGAGGCTGCAGCACAGTGGGGACCACCTTAGCACAGAGCATGCGTCACAGCAAGCACTGCCCCAGGAGGAGGGGACCACCAGCACGGAGGGGACAACACCACCAAACAGAGCTGGTACTGAGGCAGGCCCCAAAGGGCACAAGTGGTGGCCCTGGAGTAGAAAATGCCCCAGCAGTGCTGAGAACTCCCCAGGCTTGGGCTCACGCTCCGAGAGCACCCCCAGGAGCACTCCACATGGCAGCTTCCCAGCAGGAAGGCCACACTGGTCGGCCATGACACCTCCCAGCTTAACAGCCTCCACAAGACCCCAAAAGCCCTGCAGCCACTCCAGCTCATCCTCACAGCACCACAGTGCCCCTGTCACCAGGTACACATGCTCCTGTCACTTGTGCCAAGCCTGTGGCACCAAAGGTACTTTAGCGGTACCGACCGGCAGCAGCGTCCACTCCATCCGGGATAAGATTTCCCAGGGGCAACAGAAGACATCACTGCTGCAGAGCTCTACATCTGAGCGCAGCTGCCACCCAGCCTGCAGGAGAGGCAGGGCATGGGGCTTCCAGGTTTCAAAAAACTCCAGTTTCCTACAGAAAAATATTGACTTGTCCATGAGAGAGCTCTGTGGGGTCTCCCCCTGGCAGCAAGGTAGGATGTGTTGGGGAAGTCTCAAGAAAAGTACGCCTTCTTGTTCTTGTGTATAACAGAATTCCCAAAGCCACTGTTCCAATCTTGAAATACCTGCAGGCCAGGTAATAATTTAGGCTTTGACACATGGGTACCGGCCGGGCTCTGCTGTCATAGAATCATAGAATCATAGAATCATAGAATCATAGAATATCCTGAGTTGGAAGGGACCCTTAAGGATCATCAAGTCCAACTCTTGATACCGCACAGGTCTACCCAAAAGTTCAGACCATGTGACTAAGTGCACAGTCCAATCTCTTCTTAAATTCAGACAGGCTCGGTGCAGTGACCACTTCCCTGGGGAGCCTGTTCCAGTGTGCAACCACCCTCTCTGTGAAGAACCCCCTCCTGATGTCGAGCCTAAATTTCCCCTGCCTCAGCTTAACCCCGTTCCCGCGGGTCCTGTCACTGGTGTTAATGGAGAAAAGGTCTCCTGCCTCTCGACACCCCCTTACGAGGAAGTTGTAGACTGTGATGAGGTCTCCCCTCAGCCTCCTCTTCTCCAGGCTGAACAGGCCCAGTGACCTCAGCCGTTCCTCGTACGTCTTCCCCTCCAGGCCTTTCACCATCTTCGTAGCCCTCCTCTGTACACTCTCCAACAGTTTCATGTCCTTTTTATACTGTGGTGCCCAGAACTGCACACAGTACTCGAGGTGAGGCCGCACCAGCGCAGAGTAGAGCGGGACAATCACCTCCCTTGACCTACTAGCGATGCCGTGCTTGATGCACCCCAGGACACGGTTGGCCCTCCTGGCCGCCAGGGCACACTGCTGGCTCATATTCAACTTGCTGTCTACCACGACCCCAGATCCCTGTCGCCCTGGGCAAGGGTCCTGTGGCTTTGAGCATTCTGCCATCATGGGGACGCTGCCCAGGGCTGCTGGCTCTTCCCAGCTACCCCTCTGCTGCATGCCGTGGACAGGGTGGGGGGCCAGGATGGCTCCCCCTGGGCTCCCTGCGTAGGGCCAGGGTCACATCCCAGCTCCCAGCTCCTCCCACACCCCACACCATACCCAATGCTCTGTCTCTGCCTGCAACTCCATCAGCAACCCTCCTGCAGTCCTTTGTTTGCTGAGCTGCCGCTGTCACCCTTGCCTTTTGGTTCTGGGTGGCGGGCACTTCCTTCAGCCCCTCCGGCCTCTGTCAGGTTTTCCAGCACCTTCCATAAAGCAGCACCCATGCCCTGTGTTGTCCCTCGCCAGCTCCCTTGCAGCTCTGGACACACACATCTCACCTGCTGCTTGCTGTCAGCCCCGTGGACTCCCATCTCCATGATGCGTGACACACCGCCAGCTAGCCGTCCGTGGAGGGAATCCTGACAGGGACTGGAGGAGGAGCCCCTCGAAAGTCACGTTGTCTTGAAACGTGTGTTAAAGCAAAACTGGAGCTATGCATGGCCAAACTGCACAGCCTCAGAAAGCTGATTTCAGCCCCTTGTCAGACAGGGGCAGGGCCTACAGCTGCTACGGGGAAGCACTGGCCCTTCTGGGCACCCATCCCTTCTCCTGCCACCCCCACAGAAGAGGCCACTCCCCCTGTGAGAAACTAAGTTGCGTTTTTGCAGTAGAGAGCTAGTTTTCTGTATTCCGAGCTAATTGTGTAGTCATAACAAAGAGAAATGCTAAGTAGATAAGTGGACAGTAGAAGGCCTCACTGTTCCAAAATAAGGTGGAAGCTTGAGAAAAACGGGATGAGCAGTGTGAGAACAGTAAAACAAAGATCACACGTTCTCAATACATAGCAAAGGGAAAAAAGGGAAAAAGGAGAAATTAAAGGGTTAAAAAAGAAAGAAAGAAAGAAAGAAAGAAAAATTGTGCATATATGGTATAGAGGAGCATCGAGTAGCTTGTGAGCCTGTAGTACTCAGCCAATGAGGAAACAGGGGAGGTGATCAGGTGTTGGGTAATAGGGAATAAAAGGTTATGATTTGTTTACAAAAATGCACTCCTAATTGGCAGGACGCCCGCCATTGCAATCATGAATAAAATAGCCTCACAGAAGATCCTGTCTGAAGAAAATTATTTGAGATTTTTCTCACAATACCAAGTTGGGAGAGAAGGGCTCTTGGTGGATACTATGCCAACAAGGGCCTCACTCTTCCATAGAATCATAGAATATCCCAAGTTAGAAGGGACCCACCTCGATCATCGAGTCCAACTCCTGGCTCCACAAAGGACCAAAAAACCAAACGCGATGTCTGAGAGCATTGTCTAAACACTGCATGGACTCTGACAGGCTCACTGCTGTGACCACATCCGTGGGGACCCTGTTCCAGTGCCCAACCATCCTCTTTGGTGAAGAACCTTTTCCTAACACCCAGCCTGACCCTCCCCTGTCACAGCTCCGTGCTGTTCCCTCAGGTCCCGTTGCTCTCCCAAAAGAGCAGAGATCAGCACCTTCCCCTCCACTCCCCAGATGGAGCGGGTGCTGTTGATGGTCGGTACCGCTCCAGTACCCTGGGTGCCACAGGCTTGGTGCAAGTGCCATGAGCACATGTACCTTGTGGCAGGGGCCAGGATGATGACAAAGTCAGTTCTGCAGCCCCGGTCTTTTTGCAGTACTGTGTTGGCTGGGCTGGGAAGCACAGGGAGGGCCGTGGACAATCCAAGAGTCTGCTGGGACAGGTCCTTCCACCGACATCACCCCTTGTCTGGTCAAGAAGACTCTCATGAAGGATCATCCCTGTTGCTGCTGGCTGGATGGTGGGACATACCCCATCTGGTGGCTCTCATGCACCATGCTGCCCAGCGCTGGCGGCTGGCTGGAGGAGCAGCCCCCTGTGCACATCATTTCAGCTCCGTTTCCTGCCTTGTGGTCCTGAACCTCAGTCTGGGCAGGTTCAGTTGCCATCTGCACCTGCAGGCAGTGCCCCTGCCTTGGGCAGCATTCTGGCTCCCTTGCAGCTCCAGATGCACTGAGGCCCCAACTCCTGCCCTGCTGTGTGAGCTGCAGGTTTGGGGCCTTTGCATATTTAAAAGCGATCGTGCAGGCGTAACAGTGGCATAACAGTGGGGAGTATGCTAAGCAGATAAAGGGACATTGGAAGGTCCCACTCTCACAAAACAAGGAGGATGGCTAAGAAATACAACACAAGCAGTTGCGGATACAGCAAAAACAAAAAGTCACGAGCCCCTCCAGTCACAAGAGAAGAAAAAAGGAGGGAAAAGGAGAAATTAAAGGTTGGTCAAATAAAATTGGACATATATGGTATAGCAACAAGCGTCGAGTAGGTTCTGAACCTGTACTACTCAGCCAGTGAGGAAACAGGGGAGGAATCAAGAATCGGGTAATAGGGGATATAAGGTTATGATACACGTCTGCTTCGCGCTCCTGCTTGCAGGACACCCGGCACTGCAATCATGAATAAAAAGCTAGTTCACTGAGATCCTCACCTGAGCCCGTGTTACTTTCTACAGATTGCTTCTCACAAGGGTATCCTGATGTGCCCCTTTTTCCCACACACGGTCCGTCAGTTATAGCTGGAGATGAGTTAACTCCAAGGAGGCCAAGCCTCTCGCGGGAGTCTGAGGGGGTGCATCTGGGTTTGCTCAATGCCTTTCACAGGAGCAGCCAGCTCCATGGCATTGCCTTTGCCCAAATCATCTAAATCATCACTGTCAGGAGGATCAGGAGAACCGCGATCGAGCCGGGTATCTCCTGAGTATTCATCAGCCTCTGCGTATGTAGCTCTCTCACCCTCAGGTAGACAACTATTTTCTCGATGGATGCACGAAACAAGTCATGAGTTGTGAGCTACCAGTTGGGAATTGCAAGTTAGGAGTTTGAGAAGGTGTCAGTTAGAATACCCCTGAATTAAGAGAGGAATGGGTGAATTCACACTGGACTAATGGGCAAGCCCCCTGCCCTGGGACACCCCTTCCCTGCCACCCCCCTCCAGCCTGCAGGCACAGCCCACCGTGAGTCTGCCGGCGCTTCACAAACAAGACACGATTCCCACCATGGGGCTAGGAAGAGGATTTATTTGGACCGGAGGAGTGAGCTGCCTGGCCCCTGGTCCTCTGTCACACCTTTCCACAATTGCTACTTGTGACCGTGGGCCTTGCCCTGCAGGGCAGAGTAGAGTGCCCGCAGGTTCTGCCACTTGCTCTTGTGCACCGCCTCAGCAGAGTCTGCCTGGTGGGATCCCTGGTTCCACGAGGTGCTCGATGTCTTTGCAACTTTGCAGGGCATGCTGGGCAGGGCGCTGGTCCTTAGGGCTGCCCTGCCACCCTCCTCCTGGGGCACAGCTGACTGGGATGGACGCTTCGTGCCCAGACGTCTCTCAAGGATCTGCAGCTTCTTGGCACGAATGTGCAGCTCCAGGGCCTCACGCTGCTCCTCAGGCATAAACATGGCCTCAGGGCTGTGGAAAAAGACAGGCACGGGGCGGGAGCGTGGTGTCCTCGAGGCCGCTGGGCAGGCAATGGATGCCCCAAGCCTCCTCTGCTTGACCTGGTCCGGATGGAGGAGGGGCTTGTGCTTGATGAAGCGGACACAGGGACTTCGTGGTGGTAAGGCTCCAAGAAAATTATCTGAGATTTTTCTCCCCCCCCCAAAAAAAAAAAAAAAAAAAAAAAAAAAAGCAGTGTCAGGGAACCTGCCAGCCATGGCAGATGGCACCTCATCCCATGCTAATGAGCCGGCAGGATTTAATTCCCGACTCCCATTAACACTCATTAGATTGTCACTTGGCCATCCTTCTGCTTCTGTCACATCTCTGCCGCTACTGCTTCACCGTGTTAATTTGGGGCTGCCTCTGGGGTGGCTGTCAGACCTCCCTCCAGTAGTGTGCTGCCTCAATGTCCCTCAAACCCCTCACTAAATGGGTCTTCAGGGGAGGCAAGCCCAGAGCAGCTCGACCAACACCCTTGGGATTGATGGGTAGAGCTGGTTTTAACCCACAGACCAAGTCAGGACACAGGGTTTTCCTGCAGCATCCCCAGTTTACCCCAAATCCCACAGCCACTTGCTGGCACAGAGTGGCAGGAAGAGGCAGACAGACCTACCGCAGCCTGCTCAGGGCTAGAAGTAGGTTACTTTCTGCCATGCATAGAAACGATATGATACATATTCATCAGTTACAGTTGTGTGGAGATTACAACAGTCACATAGATTGCAGGTTTAGAGATTGTCGGCCTCACTCCATGACTTTCCCAGGGCTTCCTGCCCTGAAAAATGCATGAAAATTGGAGTAATCTCATGAAAAATAAAAGCTAACACTTTAAGTGTTGCTTTACAGAAATACTGTTCTCTTTACTGTACATTTTTGCCCTGCTCAGGCCAACAATTCAGTGATCAGAAGCTTCATCTTATTATTTTAAATGGTATTCTCAGCTGTAATCACTCTCACTACATTTTCATTCTTAAAATCAATTTACCAAACTCTTCACAAGTATGATGGAAACAAATAGAATTTGAAGCTCAGCCTCACAGGATCAATGCTAAGCAGGTCGCCGCATCTGACAGCCTGTTTACAAAAGGAAAATGTTCTTTCATGCTGCTGCTTTTGAGTGCAGCGGAGCCCAGGGAGCCTAAAAGCTTTGAGAAGCGGAGATGATTTGAGGATCGATGCACTGCAATCATCCGAAATGGTGGGTGCTGGCTTTTAAGGCACCTCAGGGTATGCATTGCCCCCAGGCTGTGCCACCAGCTCCCCAGCACATGCCTCCTGCCCACCTCACCTCGTCTGAAGTGATGACTGTGTGGTAATTGCTTCAGCCAGCGAAGGTCTCACCTGAAACTCTGAATTAGGCAAAGCTGGGAAGAAAAAAGAACAGAAAAAAAAAAAAAAATCTGAGCAGGTTGGTCAGGCAGCCCCAGGCAAATGCTCCTTTTTGTTGCCTGCTCCCTTGCAACCTCTCCCAGAGGTAGCCCCAGCACCATCAGGTGCATGGAGCGATGAGCTGCCGAGCTCTACAGACCACTCACATCTCCACATTTTCAAATACTTCCAAAAGAGTTCCATCGCTAGCCTGAAAATAGTCCAGCACACAATTATTATTCTCTTTCAGCTAGGAAGCAGCTGTGCAGCAGCCGCTGGAAGAGCGACTGGAAGCATTTAGATGTTCTCATATTTGGGGATATCTGTGACCACAGAGGAAAGCGGGCTCTATTCAGCCCAGCCTTTCATTATTTTTTTATCCAAAAGAGAAGCTAATATCTAAAATATAAAGCTACTTGCTTCCCCAAATGCCTCATTGGAACTATATAGGACTCTCAAGACATGACATCTATCTCCCAAGCAAGTGCTGCAAGTGCCTTTGGATAATACTACGGTTCCCTTTCATTGCTCCTCCATCAACCTCTGTATCATTGCCTGTATTTTCACATCTCTTTAACAGCAGAGGAAGCTGTGGGAGTGCTGCTGTTAGGAGCTATTTGAGAAATGCTCCTGCGATCTGTGCATCCTCAGCAGCGCCAAGGAGAGGGGATAATAACTTCCCTCTATCTGCTGGCCACACTCCTCCTAATGTAGCCCAGGATGTGGTTTGCCTTTTTAGCAACCAGAGTGCTCTGTTGGCTCATATTCAGCCTAGTGCCCATGATAACACCCGGGTCCTTCCCAGCAGCTCAGCCACTCGGCCCCCAGCCAGGGTTATTGCACCTCAGCGCTGCTGGATTTCATGGGGTCGGTGCTCACCTTCATCTCATCCCTCCGGACTGAGGCTGTGCTGGTATCACACCCTCATCTAGTGGCACCTGCAGCTTTGCTGAAGATTCCTCCTGTGTCACTGCCCTATTTGTGGGTGGCGAGCCCTGCACCAGCCCCTGGGTGCTTCACTCATTGCTGTCCTTCTGGCTGCTGACGCAGAACTGGTGGCTACCCTCAGCATCCAGTGTGGTTTGCCCTTGGGAAACCCCTGCCGTTTTACCTCCTTGCCCTTTACATTCTCAGAAATGGCTTCCAAGAGGTTCTGTTCCATAACGAGTCTTTGAGCAATTACTGCTCCTTTTAACGATCCGTGCCCAGTCATGTCACCCTTCCCCTGGAGAGCGCAGGGCCCCTTCTTTCCTGGGGGTGTCCTTTGGTTCCTGGATGGAAAATCCCCAGTGTCACTTGCAAACCTGTAGCATAGGAAAACACAGCATGAAGGGGTTGGAGACTACGTGAGATGTCCGTCACTCCACGTGCTCTGTGCCCCCTTTACTCTGGCCCTCAGGATGAACCATCTCCAGCACAGCACAGAGGAAAGCTGTGGGTGATCCCAGCTGTGAGATTTCTGCACAGGCTGGAGCTTTGCATCCCAGCAGCAGCCTCAGCTAGTTTTATACAAAGACGTTAACGAAATTCAGGATGTCTTGGTTTTGAAAGCGCTGCATAATTGCAAGCTGTTATTGTCTGAAACCGCATTTGCAAGATGCAATCTCAACAGCCAGGCAGTTTGGGGAAAAGAAACATTTGCTCAGTGTGGGGGAGGCTCCTGCAGGAGATACAGCCTCACAGTACCCCACCAAGCTTTCACAGGTCATCTTCTCAGCTGCCCAGGCACCGCAGTTTTCAGGCAGAAAGCTCTGGAAAGGCTTTGGGCAACATCCAATACCCAAATACAGGTTTCTCTGTCCCCTTCCTCTATATAGCTGTGTAGGCTCCTTCACACCACCAGCGTCAGGCAGCAAAGCCCTTGTGAAAGGGCAGGTCTCCAAGCTCCCTGTCCTGAACTGCAACATCCAGAAAGCTCTGGCAAACCCCACATGTACATGTTTCTACCCTGCTCACAGCACTGCTGAGACTTTGCAGCCCACTGTGCCCTTCCATGCGAGTGTGGTCCCTTCCAGGCTTCTCTTCCTCATCTGCTTTGAAAAGCAGAGGTGAGGGAGATGCTGGGTGTGCTCAGGCAAAAAAGTGGCAAGCAGAGCATTATTTCAGGCAGGCAATCCACTGAGGGCCTAGAGCACCCCAGAAGGAAAATGGCTGGATTTTGGTTTGAGCTTTGTGGTTATATTTCCAGTCCAAAAAAAAATCAGTGAATTTAAGTGGGATCCTACACTCGTACAAGGTCTGATCAATAGGTTGGTGCTGCTCAGCAAAGACTTGAGCGACCAGATCAGCCTTTTCCCTACAAGACATCCCTCAGCCTACAGAGGTGGCCACGTGCGTTCCCCATCACTGTTTTCTCACATGGGAGAAATTCGTATCCCATCCATTCACATCTTGACTCACCCAACTGCACCCAAACTTCAGACGATTTGTTGAGTCACCAAATCTTAGACTGTGCCTCCTTCTTATCACTTGGCCTTGGGAGCGGAGAACATCCTTGCCAAAAGATGCTGTGGGTGCTGTCCACATACTCAGGCTCCCTAGGAGATGTGCTCATGGTAAGAAGCCCACCAAGGACACCCAAATGATCACATGGTGGCCACCAACCCCTGCCCTTGACCGCTAACCCAGGAGAGGTCTGCAGAGCTCACAGCAGCCTCGCATAGCTCCACGCAGCCTGGCAGCATCCGGCAGCATCAGTGTTAACTGGGCTCTGCCCCGGCCCCGCCGTGAGTGCACGTTTGCCTGCAGAGCCGTGCTTCCAGAACGCTCCTCGCAATTACATGCCCTGCCACCATGCAGGCGAGTTATTAATATTTATTAGGCTCAATTATTCATGGCCTCTTTAGGATCCTGTTGTTTAAGTCCAGCTTGAGATCTCCAGGCTAGCAATCACAAAAGTTGCTTTCCAGAGGAATTACAGTAAATCAATCCTTTGGAGATGTTCCAGGCAGCCATAAAACTCACGGCCAGAGCTGCCCAGAAAGGAGCCTTGTGCCCAACCCTTGGTGGCCCAGAAAGGCTGCAGGAGGTGCCTGGGTCCTCCTGGGTGAGTTCAAGGTCCTGGGATACCACGTCCCCTCTTGCCAATGCCTGCATAGATGTCACATTGACCATCTTAAACTGCAGGGGAAAAACATCTCAGGGATAACAACTTGGAGGTTTCTCCCCATCAAAAGGACACCTGGAGAGGACCAAATCCTGATGTTCATGGCAGGGCAAGGCAAAGCAGGCAGCAGCTCCTGTGGGGCAGGAGAGCACAGCCTGTCCTGGGGGCTGTGGCAGGATGCCCCTACCCATCCCAGCTCCTGCCTGATGCTTGGTGGTTGGTTGGGCAGCCCCAGGGTGCAGGATCCAGCAGGGACACCTCAGGGTGCTCCCACCAGGCACACCGCCTGGCACGGGGCATCCCGCTGGGAGCTGCATGCTTTCCTCCATCAGAGTGGGGCTGGCAGCAGCTGGGAGCACACACGCAGCCCAGGAGGTGAGAATTTGCCTTCCTTGCACTGTGTCAGGGGTCTGCCTGCACACCAGATGTGAGCTGCCGGGGCTGCGCCATGCCAGCAGAAAGCCATCTGGACTGCTCCACGACGCTGGGTGAGGCTGATAAGCCAGGGCCTGGCACCACACTAACTGCAGAAATGACGGCTGGAGTATGAGCCTCGGCGACGAGCAGGCAGAAGGGCCGATGGCACGGTGCCACCAGGCTCACACGTGGCTCGGATGGGTGTCAGAGCCTGGCTGAGGGCTGCGGGTGCACGGATGGAGAGAAGCCGAGGCACTCAGATGCCACAGTGAGGGCCATCCCACGGGGCAGGATATCAAAAGGGCCACGTGCCACCCTCAGAATCTGGGTTTCCTTTTACCTCACCCCTCCTCCAACCTGCCTTCCCCTCTCCCCATCTCCCCTGCGTCCCTGCAGCAGCCAATGCCTCCTGCCCATGACGTGGCTCTCTTTTCACTAAAATCTGCACAGCCTTGTGCTCTGGGCACCAGCACAGCTCAGAATATAAAAATTTAATCCATTAAATGGGTTTGCAGGGGAAGCTGGGGGAGCGGGAGGGGGAGCACCCCCACAGCCCCCCCACTGGGGCTGCTCTGTCACCTGCACCGCACCGGGCACTGCCTGAGATGGAGGGGGACAGTGGTGAGGGAGGGCTCATGCCATGCTGGTGCAGGGAAGGACAGGCAGCCCAGAGCCTGTCCAGCCGGGCAGGAGGTGCTGGAGAGGCCTGATCCAGCTCACAAAGGGTCCCTGGGCCAGCTCCCACCCTGCCGCATGGTGACCTTGTCTCACAGCACCCCCCCTTCCCCCTCCCCCCCCCGCCCGACCTGTGCTGAAGAAACCCAGACGATGCTACCACCAGCAGTGCTTCAGACGGACTCCAGCAGGCAGGGGCATTTTCTTTTTCCCCAAAAAGCCTCTGAATCCCAGCAAGAGCTATTTTAATCAGCACTTTCTGCCCTGCGGGACTCCTCGTGGTGTAATGAAAGAGGCACAGACAGCCCTTTTACTCTCCCCTCCCATCAACCCCCTGTTTGGCCTCGGCTCCTTTTTTTATGTTTTTGTTGTTTTGCTCCCCCTCTGCATTTCCAGCCTGCTTTGTAAGTGTTTGAAAGTGATGCTGCTGCGGTTGTTATGGTGACACCAGGCTGGGGCCCTTGCCTGAAACCCCAAACACACAATTAGCTGATTAAGAGGAAAACACAGGAGCAGGGCAATGCTGCTCTGCAGGGCTGTCCCTGTGCCACCTTCAGGGGTGCCTGTCCTCTGCCCCTGGGGGTCCCCAAGTGGGGTCAGGGGTGTTAGGTCCTTCCAGGGGCTGAGATGCAGCCAAGGTAGCATGCACAGCCCCTCGGGTGGGTACAGGACCAAGGTTTCCAGGCTTGGAGAGGCCAAGTCTTTGCACAAAGCCTCCCTGCAGGATGCTGCAGCATGGGAACGGGGCTGGTGCAAAGTGCCGCGCAGCTCTGCCTGCCCAGGGAGCAATGGAGATGCCAAAGGTGCTGGTCTCGCTTGTAAGCACCACAGACATGTTTAAATCACAGCACCCAGGAGCGTTTTTGAGCTCCTAGCTTGGGTGCAAGCCATGCCACATCCCGACTGCAAGGCTGGACCCAGCTGGGATGCAACGGTGGGATGCAGCAGTGCCGGCTTTCAGCTCTGCTGGGACACGCTGCCATGGAGCCAGCTGGGCTCTGCGCTTGCCCCCAGCCCTGGGGGCTGCTTGCTCACCCCCAGCCTCCAAAACAGCCCCAGCAGTGCCCTCACCAGCAGGGCAGAGGCTTGGGAGGCTGCCTGTGCTCCCCCCACCCCCCAGCTGCTCCGCTCCTTGCCACTCACACATCTTTATTGCTCACAAAGCGGCTCAGGAAGGCAGCAATCATCCCCGTGACAGCCCCGTTTAATGAAGTCGGCCTTCATTAGACATTTCCGTTCCACTTGAAAAGCTCCTCTGTGAGGATTCTCGAGTGCCCTGTGGCGGAGGTGGCACAGGGACGGGTGACACTGCAGGGACAGGCAGCAGCAGGCAGGGCTGGTGTCCCTGTGGGGACCAGTGTGTCCCCTACAAGGGCTCAGCTACTTGTTTATTCTCATGTTCCCATTTCAGGCAAGGGAGTAACACTCCCCAGAGAGCCATGGCCACGGAGTCTGGCCTCGACCCCTTTCTGTGGCTCGCAGGTGGCGAGGAGAGTGCAGGCTGGGGCGAAGGCTGCCCGCAGGGAGCCAGCTGGAGTGGCCTTGTGGAGAGGGTCATTTAGATAATGCCTGCCAGAGTGCTCCTCGAGGAGAGAGCTCTGAAGTGCTCGGCAGTTATCTGTCCGGAGGGAGCATCCTCGTCTCATCAGGGCCAGGCCTGGCGAGCTGCCAGCTGCAGCAGGTCGGGAGACACCCATGGCCCCGCAGCCGGCTGCTCTGTGGGGACGTGGGGAACACCTCCCTGCAGGCCCAGCAGACCCCTGCCCGTCGCAGGGTGGGCTGTGGGCTTCCTCCTCCTGCCTCGTCACCCAGCTTCCCTCACCCCAGCACCTTCCCCTGGCTCCCCATGGGGAGTTTCAGCATCCATCTACACAGTCAGACCGTGTCCTTTCATTGCACCCCCTCCCCAGGTCCTGGCACTGGTTCCCATCAGTTTTCCCCTTTATCACAGCCATGAAGGTGGCTTGGAGCAAATAAACAGTGAGCCACAGCCATGAGGCATGCAGCCAGCACCCGCGGCTTCTTAACCTAGTTCAGGTTCATCACCGCCTGGCTGCTTACAGGGGACAAAGGAGGGGACATGTCCTCACCGGGCACCATCTGGCAGCTTCTGCTTGGTGCTCCCTGGCCACTGAGGGCAGAGGGAGAGCCAGCACCTGCTGAGCCCATCCTTGTCCCCACCTCCAGGACCACAACAGGGTGCATGTGGGGAGCAGGAGCAGCAGAACAATTTGTAATGATAGCCCTGGGGGGGGTGTCAGCTCTGCAACCCCCCCCACACACCTAGTAGGCAGCCACTGGTGGGGAGGGTGGTCAGGGTGTGGGAACGCCAGCAGACAGCTGCACCTATGGCTACAGGCGCGGCTGGTGGTGTCAATGAGGCAGCCTCCGTGGTGGGAACACGACGGACAACCATCAGCACGATGCGAGAGCAAGGTGGCTGGGGGTGTGACGGACAGCCGTCAGCAGAGGATGGGCAGGTGGATGTGATGGACAGAGAGCTGCAGCCCTGACGGACAGCTCTCGGTGGACGTGAAGGGTGGCCATCAGCAGGCGGCCTTGGGAGGTGTCAGGAGATGTCACATCTGGGTGCCGGTGGAGGATGGGGTCAGGTCTGAAGGGGAACTGTGTCCACGGGGGCGATTGTGTCTGCAGCTGGGTGGGATCCAGGGCCCTGTCCCCTGTGAGGAGCCCACGCACAAGGAGGGAGCCAGACACCACGCAGGGATGCTCTGCCTCCCTCCCCAGCTCGTTTCTGCTCCGCCTGTATGCGGTGATGGGCGATGCTCTGCCCTTCCCTGCTGCAGCCTTGCACAGCAGCCCATCAGGCACTTGCTTTTTATCCCATTTCATGCTGATTTTGGCATCACCCTCGCCTCCCGCACCAGTGCTGAAGCGAACCCTCCATGTGGCGCCTCAACACTATTATCTCCATCAGCCAAACTTGTAATCTCCTGAAAAAAGATCTCTCGCTATTTTGACAAGTTCCCTTTTCCATCACCTCCTGCCGACTGGCAGGAACAGCCAGCTCATGCAGCCGCCCGCTCTGCAGCAGGCTCGTCCTCCAAAAGCTCATCTCCCCCTCTTCCACAGGCGAAGCCTTCACCCCACGACCCCGCTGGGTGCTGCTGGCTGCAGGAAGGACGCCGGGAGGAGTGGAGGCTGCGACATCCCCGGGCTGTGGGCTCCAGAAGCAGCCGCAGATGGTGAGCCCACATGCCGCGTCGCTGCGGGAGCCAGTGACCTACAGGCGGGCGTCATGCGAGATTTGGGGAGGGGTAAGGGGGGGGGGGAGCTGACGAAAATGCACATTCCCGCGGCAGCTCAGCTCTCACCTCCACCCCTGCAGCCCTCCTCCAGCAGCCCGGCGCTGCCTGCAATGCCAAGAGCTTTCTCAGCCTGTTGCCATCGTGCCTGCTCTGATGCACTGGGGGTTTGCAGAGAGGGGCAGGAGACCCTGGGGATGCAAGAGCATCCTGCATCCTGCATCCCGCATCCTGCATCCCGCATCCTTCATCCCACATCCTGCATCCCGCGCACGGTGGAGCCTGCTGGGTGCCCCAGGCAGGCTCTGAACCTTGCTAGGAGTGGGCACCTGGCCGTGCTACCCAAGGGACCAAATCCACCAGGCCATGCTGGCACTGAGGCAGAGGGTGGCAGCACCCCCTGGCAGCTTGAGCAGGGCTCCTCCTCGCCTTTGCTTTTCTGGGAATCATAGCTCTCATCCACGGGCCTGACAGGGCAGGGCTCTCCCCACAGAGGCACTTAATGCTCTTGCAAACTCCCAGCACAGTCCTCCACCGCCTCCCCCTTCCCCAGTCCTCTGGGGCCAGGGCTTGGCTGCAGAGATGTTTTCCTCTGGCCCCATTTACGGCTCACCTCCCCTTTCTCCATCCCTCTCTGCACCACGTGCATCCCAGCACCCTTCCACTCTGCTCACCGAGTAATGCAAGATTCGCCCTAAAGGCAAGCATCCTCAGGAGGGTTTCATCAAAGGGAGGCACACACGGACAGGGCAGGGCCACGGGACTCTCCACGAAGCTCTGCAGCTGACGGAGCGAGGCACAACAGGACCTGACAGCACAAGCAGCAGGCAGGATGAATCCCGTCTGGAGCACGGCTTTGTGCATCTGCAGCCACCACGGAAGGCAGCCACGGCGCAGCTCGGGTGCCGGTGCAGCAGCCGGGTGCTGCCATGGATGCCACGAGCTGCAGCCTGCCTCAGCTCGCTCCTGGTCGGGTGTGGGAGGATGCGAAAGGTCTTTACGGAGGCGCTGTGGAAAGCTGCAGCTGGTGCAGCAGAAGTGGGACCACTTTCAGCTCCCACGGGGCTGGCACGCGGCGAGGAGCCGCAGGGCCACCAGCTCCAGGGCTGCCTGGAGTCAGCCCAGCCCAGACGGTGGTCAGAGACCAGAATGGAAGGAGTGTGGGGGGGGTTCTCCAGAGCCCCCCCACACACACACTAATGCACAAACTCATAGAATGGTTGAGGTGGCAAGAGACCCCCCTGGAGGTCAGCTGGTCCAACCCCAGCTCAAGCAGGGACACGCAGAGCACTGCTGGAAGCTGCTGCCCGGAGGGCTCCGAGACCCAAGCACCCTAAATCACCCCCAGGTACAGCGGGCACCTCCAGAACAGGACAGCAGACCCCCAGCCAGCAACACCCATCCCAGGGGGGCACTGAGGGCTGAGAGACTGTGGGGGGATGCACACGGAGCAAATATCCCACCCTCAGAAGTGGCGCTTTGGGGCTGCGCCTTCCTTACCAGCACACCACCCTCCCTCCTTCCCCACCACCTCCATGAGCCCCCAGCCCTGCTGCAGCCCTGCAGCATGCCCCCACCCAGTCCTGGGGACCAGGAGAGCCAAAACCCCGCGCGCTGCATTGCACTGGGCTGGATGGAGCAGGGAGCCAGCACATCCCTGCTCCACAGGGTGAGCAGCAGGCAATGGGTTAAAGTGGCCACAGGCAGATCGTTGCTGGCACTCGGTGCAGGGAAGACCCTGACTTTGGGCAGGGGAGCTCTCTGATCCTCCACACCCATGCAACCCGAGCTCCGTAGTCCTTGAGGTTGTCTCTAAGAAAAGCAGCTCGGCCTCGGGGCCAGAGCAGATGCAGGGAAAGCTTTTATTGGTATCTCCCAGCCAACGTCAGCCCAGTTAAAAAAAAAATTGCTTCATCTCTCAGAGAGCTGTTTAACACGGCTCAGGCAGCAATTGGTACAGGGACAGCAAACCAGGCTGCATCTGCTCAGCCCCAGTCACAAGCTCCCTGCTTCCTCCGTGTGTGTGTGTGTGTGTGAGTGAGCGTGCGTGTGTGTGTGTGTGTGCGCTAGACACAGGCATCCGCTCCCAGCATCTCGCCGTCTCCTGCATCCTCCAGCAGCGAGCACGCGGCTCTGGCTCCCCGCGTCCCAGCCTCGCCGCTGTCTCCCCCGGCGGGGATTTGCGCGTGGGGCGCGGGATGCGGTGAGCACCCGCAGGACCAGAGGAGGTGGTGGCCGGGAGCAGCTGCCATGGGCATCGCGTGGGAAGCTTTCTAGGGCTCGTGCTCCCAAGCAGGACCCTGACCCTGGTAGGTGGATTTTTTTTTATTTTTTTATTTTTATTTTTTTGCTGCCGCTGGTGCTTCACCCGGTGCGTGGCGTGGGCTGGACCCCTTGGGTGGGTCACCCTGGGGTCCTGGTGCCGGGATGGGGTGCCTGGGATGGAGTGGGGGTGTGGATGGTGGAGGGTCCTGCGCTGGTGTCGGGGTCCTGATGTGGGTGCTGGGGAGGGAGACGAGGAGGAGAAGTGGGGAGCTGGGCGGGAGCTGTGTCTGCTGCAGGGGAAGGGACTCTGCTGTCACGGCATTTTCAGCCCCCTCTGGGAGATGGAAACGTGCGACACACCTATAAAATCAGCCGTGGTGCGGCAGGACGGGCAGCCGGATCCCGCAGGGAGAGCAGCCGCTGGCTGGGTGTCCCCAGGAGGGGGGCACAGCACAGCTGGGGCTTTGCTCACCTCCCCCAGACCTCCCCACCATGCTCCTGCGCCCCTGCAGAGGGTGGGGAGGGTACCACCAGCATCGGATGCCACCGACCCCTCTGTCCTGCTGCAACGGGGTCACCTCCCAGCAGCAGCCCCAGCAGTGCCCTGGTCCCAGCACGTGCCATCCGACAAGGAGAGGGGACAAGGGGGTGCTGCTGGAACCCTCTGGGGACCCCCCCGGCTGCCCCAGTCAGCTCAGGGGGGTGGGATGCAGGGTGCCCTGGCAGGCAGCGGCGGGCAGGGCTGTGCCAGAGCTGCGTTGACTCCTCCCAGCTCTGCTCGGCGCCCTTCAGACCAAGCTGCCGTGGGTCCTGGGGTCCCCAGGGTGTCAGCACCCCATTGGCACTCCATCCCTAATTCTGCCCCGCACAGGGCAGCGGCCCCAGGACTCTCGTGGGCACGGTGCTGGGGGTAAAACCACAAAGAGCCTCGTGAGGGCAGGGAGCTGGCCTGGCCCATGGGAGCCAGCACGGGGCAGGGGGGCCAGGTGCATCTTTCCTCAACAGCCAGGAGCTGGGGGGGCGGGGGGGGGGGGGTCCTGCTCCTTCACACCCCTGCTGCATCCCCTTGAGGATGGGTACAAGGTGTACCAAGGACCCTGCTCGTGGCTGCGCCAGACCAAGCGCACGCTGGCCGTCGTTTTGCCCAGGGAGCTGCTGCAGCATCCCACCCCACACCCAAAGCCTGCACCCACCGCCCCTGCAGCAGCCCCCCAGCACCCACAGCCACCTCCAACCCCCCCGCCAGGCCGTAACACCCGCCCCACGCTCCCAGCCGTGCCGTAACACATCCACCCGCAGCCGTTCCCCGAAGCATCCATCCCGTGCTCCCAGCCACCACAACACCCACACCACGCCGTGCCGCACCCACCCACTGCCACCCTCGCCCCTGCGTGCAGCCGATGCTGGCACCCCCAGCAGTGCCTCCGTGCTGGCCAGCAGCCCCATCCCAACCGTGCCTCAGTTTCCCCACGCAGAGAGCCCCGTGGGGCTGGGAAGGATGAGCCATCGGTGCCAGGAGGATGAAGTGCTTCCTGGCTGTGTTTTGCTCCAGAGATGAAGCAGCAAGAAGCATTTCTCTTCAGAAGAGCGCAGGGAAGTGGGGCAGCCCAGGGGAATGAGGCAGGACGTAGATGAGCAGGGCAAGGGAAGGGAAGAGGGGAAGATGCCCACGACCACTGTGATAGCCCCTGGCAGGGCTTGGTGGGGCCGGGCGTTTGCAGCCAGCACCGTCCCAGCTTTATCTCGTTGATGGGGGAAACCTAAAATTAGGCCCTGTGTTTGTGCCAAGGTGAGCAGGGTGGTGACACCAGATCCCGGACCACTGGGTGCCCTGGAGGGCAGCTGCTAATAGCGAATGGAGCCGGAGTCCCTCGGGGACACGTGGGGACACAGGAGGTGGCGAGCAGGATGCGGCCGTGGTGGGGGCAGCAGGGAGCTGGGCTGCTATGGGCAGGGGTGCCCCCGGTCCCCCTGCATCCAGAGGCCACCAGGAGAGGAGGGGACACCCAGAGCCTCACGGCCAGACCAGAAGCCCCAGGCTGGGGCGAGGCTCTGTGTGGGGGTGATGTGCGTGTTCCCCCCCCCCCTCCCCCCCCCGGCACATCCTGGGGGGTTTCTGGGGAGAGCAATGCAGCACTGAGGTATCTGGGGAGCTTTGGGCCTGGGTCTGGATGGGTGGTGGAGGAAGGGGTGAAGCCGTTCAGCCCCTAGATGTGCAGGCATCCTGTGCCAGGATGAGGGAGAGGGGCAAAAACCCTGCAGAGGGGCAAAGGTGGGTTGCAAAGGGCCCAGCCATGCAGGGAGGCCAGCAGGGCTGAGAACAGACACAAGCCATGACAGGAGTGTGACAGCCTCTAGACTTAGTGGTGGCCGCACAGCAGCTGGTGACAGGGGACACGTAAGGTGGCCTTGGTAGAGGGCTGTCACTAAGGGCTGGAGGCAGGGAGGTGGGCTGGGACCCTCCAGGTCTACTGCCGTGCTGGGGATCAGGAACACCAGTGCAGCTGCTGGGGAGACTGTTGCACAGCGAGCTGAGGCTCTCCTCTCTTTTGGCTCTTCTCCACGTGCCCAACCCCTCTGCAGCCTCTCCTCCCCGCTTCCTTGGGCAGGGTGAGGCCAGGATCTGGGGACCCTCGGTGACACAGGGACCTACGAAGGCAGGTCGTGATGCTGGGGGGGTTCTACCTGCTGTGCCCCCCAGCTCAGCAGCCTACAGGCAGAGTGAAATAACGCTGCCCAGAAAAATGCTGAACCTACCCACGCCCATTGGGCTCCTGAGCCTCCCAGGCGGGGGGTGACCGTGCTGCGAGGAGGCAGGGACACCCAGGTGTCTTCCCCCCCACCGGCACAGCCGCAGCGATGCTGCTGCGATGGCTTGGACACGTGCCTCCAGCTCACCCCCGCTCCCACCTTTGCTGCGCCGGGTGCCAGCCCCAAGTTGTGTGCAAGGACCCGGGGTGCAAATACCCCTGCCCACGCCCGCACACTGCCAAGAGGCGTGCCAAGCCCGCAGCATGGCTCCCGGTGGGGCACACGCGTGTGCCCCCGCAGGCGGGACGGGGCCCACGTGTTGCACACCCGGCGCCGCGCGTGGGCATGTGTGTGCAGATGGTCCCGCGGGTGGCGGGGCCGGGAAGCCGCATGCGTGCGAGTGTACACAGTGGTGTTTGGGTTTGCACACCCGTGTGCGTGCACTTGAACAGGGCTGGCATAGCAGGGGCTGGCTGGGTGTGAGAGTGGGGCTGTGCGTATGCTGTGTGGCTGCTCTGGCACAGACATGACCCAGAGCTGCTGTCGGCCCGCACACCCTGCTCCGATGTAGGGCAGCTGTAATTACTGCACCAAGGCTCCCTGCTGCAGCACTGGGGCCTCCTGCAGCTGCGAAATCCCTGTGTGCACGTGTGGTGCTAATTAATCCCGCTCCCCCGGGGACTTCCCTGCCTCCTGGCACGCCACAGAGGCTGGAGGGGCTGGGAGATGGCTGCACTGATGTGCCCCCCTCATCGCTGTCACCAAGTGCCGGGTGAAGAGAAATTCAGGGAAGGTGGGAGAACCACCACCAGCTCTGCAGAACCAGCACCCAGCCCTGAGCAGATCTGCTGGGAGGACACATCTCACCGTTGGCTGGCCTAAGAGGTTCTCTCGTGTGGTTGCAAGCAAGGGGCAGGGTCACAGCTGGTCCCAGCCTTCTGGGATCCACTGGTCTGGTGTGGGAAGGGCCTGGAAGCATTTCTGGTTAAGCTGGAGCCTGAAGAGCTGGGATGGGTGAGGCAGCATGCCCCCAACACTCAGACCCTCTGTGGCCAGGCCCCCACATGGGTTTAGGTCCATCTCCCCACGGCCACCACTGCAGCACTGCTCCCCGCGTGGCTGTCACACAGCCATCGGAACACAGTTTTGGGGCCAGCAACTTGGCTCGATGGTGCAGCAGCTGCGTGCAGCATTGCACCTAAAGACCTCAGCGCCTTCCCTCCCCTTGCAGAGCCATGGGGGTGCTGATGTCGAGGCGGCAGACGGTGGAGAAGGTGCAGAAGGTCAGCTTGGCCGTGTCAGCCTTCAAAGACGGGCTGCGGGAGCAGCCAGCGGCGCGGCGGAGGGGGGAGGCTGGGGGCACACGCCGAGGGACGCTGGAGCAGACGGTGCAAGAGGGAGAGGAGGAAGTGCCCGCGGGGCCCTCGCAGCCGGAGGAGGGCAGCGCCAGCAAGGCCGCGTGGGAGCGGCTGCGGGATGGCCGGGGTGTGGAGCCGGAGGAGTTCGACCGAGCCAACAGGTTCACGCCGCCCGCCTTCATCCGGCCGCAGCGGGAGCTGCACGACGACGAGCCTCCGGACATCAGCCTGGAGCAGCGGGAGCAGGCGAGCAGCTGAGCGTGGGGCTGGGGTGGGAGGGATGAGGCTGGGGCTGGGGACGTGAAGGGGGTCTGCAAGCATCCACAATGCTCACCAGGCAGTGACAGCCTCCTCGGAGCAAGGTGTTGGCCACCAGGGGCCGGAGGCAGGAGCCCGGCTCTGCGTGTTTGTCCATGCAAGCCCTATGGACCAGCCTGGCCATCCACACCTACAGCCCTTACAGCCCAGCTGATCTACAGCCCCATAGCTCATCCAAGCACACCTGTGATCCTACAGCCCACCCACAGCTACCCAACCAACCACCCACAACTACAAGCCCGCATCCCAGCCAACCTACAACCTTGCAGCTTCTCTGCCCATGCCTACAACCAGCCAAAACACACGTCAGAACTTCCATCCACCCACACCGCCAGCCCTGTAGTCCAGCCAGCAGCGGACGGACTGTGCATGGACACAGCCCATCCGTACATATGGCCCTGCAGCCATATCCATTCACCTTCCTATGGATCCATGCCCACTCCTCTAACCCTACCTGGCCAGCAAGCCAGCCATGACCCCACCACCCACCTGCTGACTGTGCCACCACCCCAAAAACCTTCCCTCCCATCCCCTTGGCACCCCTACACCCGTCCCCACCTGCGATGTGGTGGCCCCCTGTTGGGGAGCACCCACGCTGCCTCTCCGAGCAGGGTGCTGAGCCGCAGCTGCCCATCGCTCCGCAGATCCTCAACGATGAGATGTGCGAGATCTGCGAGGTGTGGACAGCCGAGAGCCTCTTCCCCTGCCGCGTCTGCAGCCGGGTGTACCATGACGGCTGCCTGCGCCGCATGGGCTACCTGCAGAACGACAGCGCCGTGGAGGTGACGGAGACCGCGCACACCGAGACCGGCTGGAGCTGCTACTACTGCGTGAGTGCCCGTAGCGGACACCAGCGGGGTCCCATGTCGTGGCCTGCTCCAGCGTGCTGGGGCTCCTGATGCTCCTCAGCTCCTGCCATCTTTCCTGACAGGGAGCCACCAGGGGATTGGAAAGTCTACAGGAAAGCTGGGGAAGGACTCCTTGTCAGGGGGTGGAGTGGTAGGACAAGGGGCAATGGCTTTAAAGTAAAAGAGGGGAGATTTAGGTTAGAAATTTGGAAGAAATTCTTTATTTTGAGGGTGATGAGGCCCTGGCACAGGCTGCCCAGAGAAGCTGTGGCTGCCCCATCCCTGGCAGCGCTCAAGACCAGGCTGGATGGGGCTGTGGGCAGCCTGGGCTGGTGGGAGGTGTCACTGCCTATGACAGGAGGGTTGGAGCTAGATGGTCTTTAAGGTCCCTTCCAACCCAAACTGTTCTGTGATTCTATGACACTGGCCCCTCCCCACCTCCCCACAGCGGCCATATGCTAACGCCCACCCCCCGTCTTCCCCCTCTAGGACAACCTCAATCTCCTGTTGACGGAGGAGGAGATGTACAGCCTGATGGAGACTTTGCGGCAGTGCAAGATCATTCCAGGTGCGCACCCTCCCCATGAGCCCTCCCTCACCCCTCATGCAGCCCTTGGGCTGAGGGTGTCACCGCTGCCCTCGCCAGCAGAAGGTAAAAGCTCTGCTAAGGGCAACAGCCTTGGGTCCCCCGTAGCGGTCGAGGAAGCAGGGGAAGGTGGGAGGGACGCATGGGACTCCCAGGGGGAAGGCTGGTGGAAGGGATGCCCCAAACCTGCCCCCGCAGACACCTGCCTGACGCTGGACGACTTCCTGCACTACAAGCACCTGGTGCACAAGCAGCAGTTTGAGCAGCCCATGGGGGAGGCGCAGGAGGAGCGGGCCACCCTGCAGTTCTCCGCCCTGGACCCCGACAAGAAGGGGCATGTCGAGTGGCCGGACTTCCTCTCCCACGAGTCCATCCAGCTGCTGCAGAAACTCCGGCCGCAGGTATGGCCGCAGTGACGGGGCTGGGGTATCCACTGTAACTCTCTTGTGACCCCGCGGCTTTGCTCAGATCTTCCCCGGTCGGTGAAGGGGGTCCCAAGACCTGGGCATGGGTGTTCCCTGTTCTGTTCTTCGCCCCCCCCAGAACTCCCTGCTGCGGCTGCTGACGGCGAAGGAGCGCGAGCGGGCACGCGCGGCCTTCCTGGCGCTGGACCAGGACAACGACGGCTTCATCGTGGAGAGTGAGTGCCACAAGGCGCGGCACGCCTGGTTCCGCAAGCACCAGAAGGAGACGCCGTCCTGCAACGTCAGGTACGGGGGCACCCACGGAGGGGCAAACCGCGGTGTGGGAAGGGGCCGCGGGGATGAACGGCGCCCTGCCTCCCTCCCTGCAGCATCAGCCACGTCGGGCCCATGTCGGAGAGCAGCCCCGCCAGCAGCGCCAGTGCCAAGAGCCAGGAGAAGACGCTGCTGGCCGCGGAGCAGGAGGACGCCCGGTGAGGGGGCAGCGCCGGGGGGGCGGCGGCGGGCGGGGTGATGGGGTGGGCACCCCCAATGCCTCCCCACGCAGGGGGGGGGGCTGTTTTGGGGTGACGGCGTCTGCCCCGCAGGCGCGTCGACTGGCCCGGCTTCCTGCGGGACAACGTCGCCTACATCCTGGCCGCCCGTCCCAACAGCGCCGCCGTCCACCTGCAGCCGCCCGCCTAGCGCCCGTCCCGCCCGTCCCGTCCCGCCCGCCCCGGCGCCATCTTGGCCGGCGACGCCTTCCCCCACGGGGCGGGGGAAGAGCCCCGTTGCCACGGCAACCCGCCCCGCAACATCCCATTGGCTGAGGGAAGCCCTGCTCACTTCGCCCCGCCCGCCAATCCCGCGCGGCTCCCCGCTGCTTGCCTGGGGGGGAGCCAGCTGCTGATTGGCTGGCGGGGGAGAAGACGCTCTGCTTCTCCCCCTGCCTCCGCGTCGGATTGGCTGGGAGGGATGGGTGGTGGGCTGCGATTGGGTGAGGGAGGCTCGAGCAGGTGCAGCCCTGGAGAGCTCTGATTGGCTGGGGGGAGGCAGGGTAGGACCTTGGTGCCCTGGAGGCCCCGGAGGAGGCTGGAGGTCCCTGGAGGCGCTGGGTGCAGAGGCTCCGTGCTGGGGGGAGGCCGTCCCCGCCCTGCCCCACCGCCTCACGTGCCTGCGGCCCCCAGGGAGCCGCCAGCCTCCGGGAGCTGCTGCCCATCTCCTGCAGCCTTGGGAGCTCCCAAGGGGATGGATGGGTTCCTCCGTCCTCCCTCCGCACGGAGGAGGCTCGCAGGGCAGGGGTGAGGCAGGAGGCCACGAGGCAGGGGGGAGGCGCAGAGGAGCTGGGTCCCCTGCAAGCCTCGCCCCTCCACACCCCCTGCATGGAGGCCAGGACCTCCGACTCACACCCACTGCAGCGCCATGGCCTCATCTCCACCTCCCCCTGCCCAAGCCAGGGCACCGCTCCCCGCTGCAGGGACTCCCTCCCTCGCAAGCTGTGAGACCATCTCGGAGTTTCCGGCCATATAGCGAGGCCGGGAGATGCGGCAGCACCATGGGGGCATTTCGGGGGCTGGGTCCGAGGTGGGGCGCGGGCGGGCTGGAGCCGTGGCTGGAATGAGCAAGCCACCAGGGACGGGGCGTCGCAGCCTCCACGCTGTACTGGGAAGTGTCCATTAAACAGCTGTGTCCAACCACCCTCTGGCTGCTGATGGTACGAGGCACGCGCCGCAGACACAGATGGCAAGTGGTGCCCACCTGCCTTCTACCCGGGAGTTTTTTGGGGACCCCACTGCTGCCCGATGGAGGCCGTGAGCAGGCAGAGGGAGAGCCCTGAGCAGCAGTGAAGGCTTGGTGCTGAGAGCAGGCTGTTTGCAGCGGCTCTGGGAAACCTGAAATAACCCCAGAGAGACACAAAGTGCACCCTGGAGGTGTTTTAAGAATGGTGCCAAAGGCTGGAGGCTCTTCCAGTGCTAGCCACATCCCTGGAGCACCCAGGGAAAGCTGCTGGTGGCACTTGGTCTGCAGGAACCAGGCTGCCAGCAAAGGAGGCTCGCCTGCCCAGGTGGCTTTCCTGCAGCCTGTCCCCATGGCTGCAATTCCTGTCGGACGAGCTGCCGCTGGGTCCAGACCATGGTGGTGCTCTCCAGTCGACCCCACAGAGAAAATCCATTGCCTGAAGGAAGAGGATGGTGGAAGGAGGAAGGAGCTGGTGGGTGGTTTGGGCGCCTGAAGCCAGGATGCGGCAGGCGGGCGATGCTGCACTCTCCTGGGGAGATGCTGGTAACTGCTGCTGGAGCTGCAGAGAGCTGGGGCAGAGAACAGGTCTTGGGGGTCCTCGGGGTGCAGCACCCTCTGCCAGCACCCCAAATCCACACTCTGCAGGATCCAAGCAGGGGAGCAGGTCATGGGCCAGGTCTGGTCTCTGAAACAACATGTGAAATGTGCATGGGGGCTCTTTTCCTTTTTGTTCCCCCCACCCCCCCTTGCTCTCCAGTCCCTGGGACACCCCAGGACAGGTAGGTCTGTCCCCAGACCACCCTGCCACTGCAGCTGTGCAGTGCCATGACAGAGCCAGCCCCACTCTGCTCCCAGCCCTTCCCCGTGCCTGGGGTCAAGGCACAGAGGCATTCCCAGCCCCATCGTCCCCCTGCCACCCCTCTGCAGCAGCCTGGCATCCCTGCCAGGCCACGTGGCCTGCTGCTGTCCCCAGGGAGCTTGCTAATGAGGGACGCAGGTGGCCGGGCTGGCCCACGTCCTGCAGGGCTCTGCTGTCACCACCCAGTGTGCACGCGGTGCCGCAGCTGCAGGTCCCCAGCCAGGGGCTGAGCACGTCCCCAGCCAGCCGGCACAGGGTGGGCAGCGCACAGGGTGCTGCCGTGGCATCTGCCACCTTCTGCTCAGCCAAGACTGGTGAGCTCAGCCTGGTTGTGGTGGGAAACATGTCCCTCTCCCCAAAAAAGCTTCAACACTGGGCAGCCTGCCTCCAAAATGCTGCTGCAAACCTCTCCCAGATGCTGGTGTGAAGCATGATAGGTCCCATAGCCTCAGATCAAAGGATGGGGATGCTCTGGAGGGATTTAAGGCTGGAGCAGGAACGGCCCAGCCCCAAGGACCCTGCTCGCACTCCTCCCTCTTGCCCAGACCCTGGCAAGAAGGAAATCCCAGGGTGATAAACTCATTTTACTGGAGGTGTTGAAATAGTCCATGGGTCCATCACCCCAGGTCCCTCACTACCACAGGGTGCCGTGCCATGGGTGCTGTGCTTCTCGTCAGACACCTCATGGGGGGTTCTCCCAGCCCCAGAGCCCCAGGAGAAGGTCCCACGTCCTGCAGCGCTGTGCACCCAGGTTTCATTGCCCAGCCCGGGGTGTCCCCGCTGTCCCAGGGGACGCCGCTGCAAAGGTGCAGGAGGTTGCACCCTCTGCTGGATGCACAGCTATTGCACAAGGAGGCAAAGCCACCCCAGAAATCTCTGCTTGTGGGGAAGACGGGTGCTTGGTTTTGCACCCCGGGGTGCAGGAGAGCATCCTCATCCAAGCTTGGGCATCTGCGGGCTCAGCATGGCCCCGAGGCTTCCCTGGACATGCCCAGGTGCCATCAGGTCTGGAGCGATGGCGAGGTGACCGCAGTGTGCCCCACAACAGAGCCAGCCACCCACTGGGGACATGTGGCAAGCTGTGCAGACATGGGCAGACAGAGGTGACCCAGCAGGATGAGACAGCGTCACCATGAGTGGTGGCGCCAGGTCATCGCTGAGGCACGACAGTGAGATGTCCAAGTCCCATCCCATCACTGCCAAAGGGATGGTCAGTGGCGACCAGGAGGAAAAACGGGCTGTCTCTGGGCAGCATCTACCAGTGACAGCAGTGGTGACAGCTCCTGGAGGCGCTGCTACCCTGGCAGCCCCACCATCAATCCCTCCAAGGCCAGAGCAGGAGTGACCGAGCCGAGCAGGGACAAGTGTCTCAGCTCCACTGTCCCCCCAGCAGCACCCCGAGAGTGGACAATTCAGGACCAGAGCCCTCTAGGGGGGCCTCCATGAGGCCTTGGGGGGCAGAAGGAGCTGGGATGGGTTGCGAGGGGCCATAGGAAGCCCCGCCAGCCCCAGGCAGAGAGGTGGCCGCACGGTGTCGCCCCTGCTCCGTGCTGCGGGCGCACGGTGGCACTCGGGGACCTGCGCGCATCCCCGGCGGTCCCACCAGGGACGGGGACACGGCCTGGCGTGGTGGCAGGGGACGAGAGGTCCCTGCTGTCCCCTGTCCAGGGCTGGGGCTTGGGGACAGCAGGGACAGTCCAGCCCTGAGCCCCCCCACTGGTGCTACAGCCGTCGGAGCATGCAGAGATGAGGGATGCGGGGGCTTCTCTCCATCCTCTTTTTGTAGGGGTGTTTGCAACCCCCTTCTCCTCCTGCCCCAAACAGCCAGACCCCATCTACTCTGCTCCATCGCATCCTCCTGCAGGTCCCCCGGTGCTGCCCGTGCTCTCTCTCCCCATACACACCGTGCCCAGGTCCCATCCTGTACCCATGCAAGGCTAATCCTGCCACCCTGCACAGGGAGCAAAGCCGCTTTTTTTCCTGTCAGCCCTCCTCAGGTGGCTCTGACACGGCAGGAGGCTGCCAGCCGCCTCCTTCTGTCCCCAGCACGCTCACTCCCACGGCCGTGCCATATGCGAGGACGCAGGAGGGGCCGCACGGTGCAAGGACAAGGGGATCACGGTGCGGCAGCGGGCTCGGCCAGCATCCTGCGCTCTGCTGGAGGCTGTGACTCATGCCGGCAGCCCACGCAGAGCCCCGGCAGGGTGTCCAGGTCCTCTCCTGCGTCAGCGTAGGGAGCAGCATGGGAACAGCAGAAGTGCTGGGTGCCTCTCTCCGTGCCCACTGCGCCTTCCCACCCGCGTCGCCCCGGCCCTGCAGGGGGACCAGGGGGTGGCACAGGGGACGGCGGCCGGAACGGAGGGAAGAGAAATGGCTTGGGGAACAGCAAAAGGCAGGTCCTGCTTTCCCATTTCAGCTGTGCAGACCCAAGCCTTGCTGCTGGCGTCAGAGCAGATGCTGATGGTCCCTCTGGAGAGCAAGGGCAGGCGGCTGTATGATGCCATGCCTGTCCCCTGACATGATCCCCAACATCCACACTGCATCTGGGATGTGCCCCTGGGCATGACAGCCAGCACATGTGGTCCCCTCTGTCCCCTGAGCCCTCACATTGTGGCAGCTCACAGCAGGAATGCAACAGGGACACTTGTGACAAGACATCAGCCCACAACTTATCTGGGAGCCCTATGGGGCTGAAGGAAACCCGGGTGGCCAGGGAGGGAGGAAGGCAGCCGGGGTACCTGGAAAGCATAGATCTGGCTCAGAGTCACCCCATCAAGCCAGCCCTGGGCTGGGAATCAGACAGGTTGGGAATCACATAGAGCCTGGTTTGGGTGACACGCACCCCACGCAGGAGGCAGGGCAGCAGAGTAGCCCCCAGCCTGCCCCGGCCCCCCACGGACCTATATGGGGCTGCCACAGCCCCTCTCTGCCAGCAGAGCGACGACAAGAGCAGAAAAGTGGGGGGGCACCTCCTGTTCGGCATGGGGCACCCCGATACCCAGCAGACAGCCAGGGACCAGCAGCAAAACGATCCGGGGGCTGGAGCGAGCGATCCGCGAGGAGCCGCACCCGACTATATCTGTCTCGCTTGGCTGAGTGATGACTAAGGGAGGGACACGAGAGCAGACTGCAAACCGCCAGGCAGAGGAGGAATTATTTAGGCTGGAGTGTGGGGGTGGAGTGCAGGGGGGCTGGAAGGAGCTGGGCGGAGGGAGGAGGCTGGTGGGATGCTTTGGCAGCAGCCCCCTCCCTGGTCCGAGTACCAGGCCGGGGAGAAGCAACGCAAGATTTGGGGGATGGCATCCTGCAAGCTTCCCACATTCGGGGAGAAAATCCCTCCAGCCAAGAAGGGGGGTCCTGCCCTTCCCCAGACCCGCAGCCACCACCTCCCACATGCTGGCGCGGAGACCTGCCGTGCCGCAGAGCCAGCAAATTCCCTGCCAGAGGGACTTGTGTGTGGTGAAACGCCCCACAGCTGCCTGCACAGGGCAGCAGCAGGCGTGCACAGCCCCGTCCCTGCCCGGCCGAGGCGTGCAGGATGTTTGCAGGAGCTATTTCTGCTCGCAGGTCACACCGCGCTGTCGCGGGCCAGCGGTGGGGACGGCTGCTGGGGGACAGCTGGGAGCTGGCCCTGCAAGAATCGACCCCGGCACACACGAGGTGAATTTTTATCAGCGGGGAGAGGAAGGAGGAAAAATGACCCCACTGTGTGGCATCTCTCCTGTACATGGGGAGCAGAGCCGAGGCACACGCATGCCCTTCAGCCCAGGAAGATGCTCGCAAGGGGTGAATCATTTCTAACCCCAAAACCCCAGTGATTTGCAGCCAGGAGTGCCTCAAGGGGGTAACAAGATCTTTGGCTCCCTTTAATGGAGCAGATGAATGGCAGAGTTGAAATGAGCACAAGATGGTCAGGGAGGGCAGATGAGGTTGCGTATGGGCTCCATTAGTTGACCATCTACAGGCTACAAGAACAGGACTGTGGTCCAGGAGAGGAAATTAAGTAAAGGGATATAACTCAGTGCCTGCCAGCATGATTTCATGCCTGTGTGTTCAACAACAATGTCAAATAATCCTGGTTTCTTTATCTGATGACTTCATAAATCCGGTTAATAAAACACTGCTGCAGAGGTACCAGGCTGCTGTCAGGCCATCCATCTCTTCAGCACCCTAACCGCGTTATGGGGATGAATTGATCAATGCTGGGGAAGTGCCACAAGGCCAGCAGCTGGCCGGGAGCCAGCCTGGGGACTGCCGGGCATCATCCCAGCTCCCAGGGGCAGCGACACCTCTGTAACCACCAGGTCCCCTCTGGCCCAACACGGGTGACGTGCCGTGCCTGGCAGGTCCCCAGGCTGGCAGCAAGGGGGGACTCTGAGACCACGGCATCACCTCGGCTTCATCTCCGGTCGCCTCATCCTCAGAGCATCTTGACATCCTCTTCCGACAGCCTCGGCGTAGCCTGGCAACAGCGGTACCGGCATGGCAACGTGGGTGCTGGAGGAGAGACAAAATGCCAGCGGATCCCCCTCGCCTTGGTCGGCTTCTGCTTCCTGGAGGCTCCGTGTCCCCGGGGACATCCAACGGGGGACAGCTGCTCCCCATCGCCTGGCATTGCATGAGATGAGTTGTGGGGTCTCAGCACGGGTCTGGCAGGTGCTGGCATCCCGGCAGGGAGCTGTGGAGGCACACACTGCTGGGGGACTGTGGGGGCTGACAGCGGGTGGGGAGGGCAGTGTGGGGGGGCTCCGGAAACACAGCTCCGGGGGGGCTCTGGGGCACGCACCCCCTGTTTAGCGGCTGGGCAGGATTGAGCCTGGAGTTGCAAACCCACCTGGTGGGGTGCAAGGAGGCACAGCACAGCATGGTCCCCACATAGTGCTCCCCCATCACCCAGCTCTGTCCTTCCTCCAGCACCCCCAAGAGGTTTCAGAAGTCAGGTCTCTCGGTGGTGCCAGGGCTGGTCCCCTCCGTCCCCCCTGAGTGCACAGAGAAAACCCCAAATTCCTCCCCTACACCTCCCCGAGCACACACTTTGTTTAAGGATTGTACATGAGAGAACAAGGAAAGCAGACAGATTTTTTTTTTTTTTTTCTGCATTATTTTGGGGCTGCCAAGGGCTTTTTCCGGCAGCAAACCCCTCCATCCACCACGGCAGGGGAGACACCAGGAGGACGTCACTGGGCTGCAGGCAGGGTCTGCAGCCAGAGCATCCCCTCCACGTGGCCGGAGACCCGGCACGGGGAGCAGCACAGTTACACAACGCCGTGCCAGGCAGGAGAGGCAGCGGGGCCGGCGGGGGTGCGCCAGCCCCCGGCGTGAATTCCCTGACGTGGCAAAACCTCTCCCGAAGCCCCCTCGCCACCCACCCGTGCACGCAGGCACGAGCCCACGCGCATACGCAGGCAGGCGCCCACGCACGCCTGCCTCTAAAGGAGAAGCCTCGCCGGTGGCAGCGCTGAAATAGCGACTTGCCTCATTCATGCGGCCTCCCCGGAAGCCGAGCGGGTGCAGGCAGCACGGGCGCAGGCAGGCATCTGCGCCAGACGCGCTCGCCCCCCAGGAAACCCCCCCGCAGCCGCCGCCTGCGGCACCCGGCTCCCGAACGCAGCGGGGTTCGCACACGCGCGCGCCTGTGCTCGCATGCAGACCCTTCCCAGGGCAGGGGGATTTGGGGATGGGGCAAATTTCACCTGCCGCCCCTTCGTGGCGTGGCTGAATGCTCACACCTGCGCTTCCCAAGGGATGGAGGGCTCCTGTCGTGCTTTGGTCCCAAATGCCCGCAGCAGGGAGATGTCCCCTTAGCATGCACGGTGAGCAAACCCCCTCCCTGTGGCCAGAGGGGACCCTCCAAGCACAGGCACACGAGCGTGTCCCCAGCAAAGCTGAACCCCATCTCCTGCCACCGCGACACCGTCCTCTTCCTCACTCCATTGGACTCCCCCAGGGTCACCCCCTGCAATGGGGTGACACTCACCATTGCCACCCCAAAAAGAGGCTGTCCCTCCTGTCACCACTGCAGACAGGTATCCCAGGGCTCCTGGGGTCTCACGTTGTGACACGTGTGTGATGTGTGCAAGCATGGCATGGCATGTAAATGTGACCAGGCACATGCAGCACACGTGGCACGTTGGCAGGGCACATGCATGGCGTGTAGCACACGCATGGCACATGTATCTGCGTGACGTGCAACGTGTGAATGCCACGGGGCATGTGATGCATATATGCATGCACACGCGTGGCACAAGCATGTGCTTTTCCTCCTGGAGGGGTCCAGAGCAGAGCATGCCCAGACCCTGTCCCTCCAGGACACCCTCGCAGGGGACCATGGCCTAAAACCTGAAATCTCCATTTCTAAGCTGGAAGGTTCTGGCCTGGGGTTATCGCCTCCGCAAGCACACCGCTTTGGGATGTGGTGGATCACGGCACGCTCTTTCACGCAACCGAGGGCACGTGCAACGCATGCACACATGTGCACACGTGGCGCATGGCTCTGCACTGGGGGTTCAGCGTGCCCAGGGCACACATTTGGGGCAGAGAGATGCCTGCTCCCTGCCTGCACCCTGCCTGCCCCCCTGCATGACCCCACTCTCCCTGCGTCCTTACGTAACTCCAGCTGGGAGTGGGGCAAGCCACCGCACTGCGCGGGGAGAGGGAGCGCGTTCAGCTCATTTCTTTTCCTAGAATAACTTCCTTTTTTTAAAAAAAAAAAAAAAATCTTTTTTTTCCTTAAGCCCGGGGAAGTGCCCGAGAAAACATCCCATCTCCACCACCCGCCCCCTCACCGGCAGGCTCCCAGCAGCACCCGGCACCGCGGTGCAGCTCCAGAACAGCATGCGGCAATGCAGGCACCGAGGGGCGCACCCGGAGGGAGCAAAAGCACCCGGAGCCTGCACCCTGTCCCCCCCGGGTGCATTTCCTTCCAATTTAACGCCTTTTTTTGTTTTTTTTTTTTTTTTTTTCCTTTTTGAGCTTATCCAGAATTTGAGACCAGCCCCGAGGACTTGCATTCATCCATATCGCCTTCCCCCTACGCCAGCGCGGGCTGTGCACATGCTGTTCCCTGGCCATGCAGCAGCGCCGGGGGTTGAGTGCCGTTTGAAGGACTGCACTTTGCCGAGGAGCAGACCTGCAATCGTCCCAGCGTGCAGCAGCTCCCCGGGGCCACGGGCAGCGCAGCCAACCTGCTTTGGGCACATTGAATGAGTTCTTGTTCCCCTTCAGCAGCGACAATTTCTCCTCCCCGCCTCCCTCCCACTCTTCCCCTCTGCTTCGGGCTGCACATTCAGTGCCGCTGCCCTTATTGAAGGCTGAGGCACAGGGGGAATTAGCTTTGAGGCTGGTTTTGCTCCAGCATTAATTTTCCCAGCCCTTTGCTGGGCAGAGATGCCACTGTTTGTTTGCTCCCTGTGAGAAAAATCTCAGATAATTTTCTTCAGACAGGATCTTCTGTGAAGCTACTTTATTCGCGATTGCAATGGCGGGCGTCCTGCCAATCAGGAGCGCATTTTTGTAAACAAATCATAACCTTTTATTCCCTATTACCCGATGCCTGATCACCTCCCCTGTTTCCTCATGGCTGAGTACTATAGGCTCACAAGCTACTCGACGCTCCTCTATACCATATATGTACTTTTTTTTTCTTCAGCCCTTTAATTTCCTCCTTTTTCCTTTTTTTTTTTTTTTCTCCTTTCTTATATTTTGAGAACGTGTGGTCTTTGTTTTACTGTTCTGACACTGCTCATCCTGTTTTTCTCAAGCTTCCACCTTATTTTGGAACAGTGAGGCCTTCTACTGTCCGCTTATCTACTTAGCATTTCTCTTTGTTATGACTACACAGCTACCTTGGAACACAGAAAATTAGTTCCCTACTGCAAAAACACAGCTTAGTTTCTCACACTCCCCAACCACACCATGCTGTAACTTTGGCTTCTTTGCTTGCTCTCTTTCAACAAATTGGAGAGCGGTGCTTGCCAAGGCTCCCTTTAACCTTAGCCCACTGCAGGCTGCCGGGCTTTGCCTTGTCCCCAGCCCAGCATGGGCACTGCACTCAAGATCCCCACAGCCAGGCAGCGAATGTCCAGCCAGAAACAGCCACGGCCAGCTTTACTGGGGTGCCTTGAGCTGCCTCCACCACCTTGAGCAACGGGATGTGGCTTTGGGAATTAACCCCCCCCCGCTCCAGATGTGGCCCCACAGCTGCCTGGATCTGTAGGGCCTCCACACCCTTGCATCCCCAGAGCATCCTAACCCTGATGAGCAATCCTGCGACTCAGAGGAGAGCTCGGGGCTCTCTTGGCTTTTGGAGTGTCCTCGAGGCAGCGTTACAGAGGGGGCTGTGGCAAGCGGGGGGCTGAGCCCTGCCATCAGACGAGCAGGAGCCTGATTCCATGCTGGGCAGCCACAGGAGGAGCAGGGCAGCAGGTTGTTGGATGCCTTCGAGGCAGCCTGGGCAAGATCCAAGCCCTTTTCCCTGAGGAGCAGGGCAACGCATCCAGCTAAAGCACCTGCAGCAAGCACCCGCTAGAGCTAGGGGCATCTCTGCCAGGCAGGACAGGGTGAACATGCCCAGATACCACGGTGGTGGTCACTCAGGGAGACCAGCTTAAGCAGAAAGCTCCAAAGACACCCTGGAAACTCCAAGGACTGCTGAGTCTCTGTCCCCAGCACATCACCTGCATCCCACAACGATCTCTGAGCAGCCACCTGCCGTCGGGCTCGGGCAGTCACAGGGTTTGGGAGGCAATGAAGATAATGAAGACAAGAATAAAATAAATTCTGTTCTTTCAGAAAACTGCAGTTGGCAGCCAACCCCCAGGTCATTTTTTTTAAGAGGTCACACTTTGGTAACGCCACGGAGGCATTAAGCTTCCTACAGCAGTCAACTGGGCACCACTTTGAGCCCTGATGAACTAATAGATCTTGGCGCCATCAGCTCAATTTGGAAATTACTGATTAGATCCGCAGATACGCAAGAGGATGAGCATGAGATGGACACACTCCCAATAGACGCAGAGGGTTTGTCTAGCTCTGACACTATCCACCTCCAGCCATAACCCATCCCTGCTGGGAGCATCCGTGGTTAAAAACTAACTTGGAACAGTCCGCAGGTGCCACAGCACTCTTCTGCTGAGGAAATCAGAGCAAGCACCAAATCAAGAGCTGGAAGCTGAAATGGAGCCAAGCCAAACGTCAGCACATGCTTCCCATGTGCAGATGGGTCCCCAGGGCTGACCGATGCCCTTCGGGCTCCTCAGCAAGGCTGGCCTCCCTGCTGGGGGTCCCCCCAAAAACACCGCAGCATTACCCTTGTTGCCCTCCCGTCCCACTCCCACATGTTCTGCCCTCTGGTTTTGGCTGCTCCACCAGAGTCTGGGCACAGGTGTGGGCACCAGAGGGGACAAGGTCCTCCCACACAGAGCCACTCGCATCTCCTCCGTGTGTCCGACACAGGAGCCCGAGGGGCTCACCACGGGGGGCTTGCCGCAGTCAGCCTGGGAAGAGAGGTCCAGCAGGGGCTGGGTGCCAGCACCGGCTGGGAACCGCTCGAGAATAGAGGCAGGAAAGGGGAAAAAAATAAAATTAAATAACCCAGCTGGCAGCACAGACACTGCCGGGAGAGGAAGCGGCAGGTTGAGCCGAGGACACGGCTCATTATGCCACCCCCGCGGGTGCACAGCGCGGAGCGGCCGGCTCCGCCGCCGGCAGTGCTGGCAGGGGGAGGCAGCGGCCGGCATCCTCGGCACCGATGGGCGAGGACGGATTAAACATCATCATTAGCGCTAATAGTGGCTTCCAGCCCCTTCCTCCTGCGTGCCCTCGGGAGACCGGGAAGGCTCTGATGAGATGCAGCGCCACAAGGACGTGGGAGAGGCTGCTGGAACAGGATCTTCTAGCGCTGTCGCCATCCTCAGAGGTTTTCAAGACCAGGCTGGATAAAGCCCTGAGCAATCCTCTCTGATCCCAAGGCTTTGAGCAGGGCTCTGGGCTAGAGACCTCCTGGGGACCCTTCCCACCTGAATTGTCCCAGTGCTCAGAGCCGGGCAGGCACAAACCTGCCTCATGTTGGGGCTCACAACACAGCTGGGGTTACAGGGGCTGGCAGAGCCACCCCTGCTGGGTGGCTTCCTCCAGGGACAGGCCAGGGGGTGGCTGAGCCCAGAGGAACAAGGTCCCCATGCCCTCAGGACCGTGGTCAGCTTGCAGGTAGGAGCTGCCCCCAAGCCCAATCTGGAAGGCAGAACCCCACCAACACCACCTTAGAGATGCAACACCCTCAGACCACAGCAAGGACACCAGAAAGTGAGTAAGGGGGCAGTAATCCAATAATAACAATAATAATGATAATTGGGAAAGAAAAAAAAAAAAACGGGTATGGATTTTTCTTGCAGCCCTTTCCTCATCCTGCAGCACAGGGTGCTGGAAAAGGAGGGCGGCATCTCCGAGGATGGGAGCAGGCAGGAAGAAGAGACAGCACCGAATACGTGGGCGCTGCTCTCGCTGCGGAGAACAGAGTACAAACCCTGCTGCTGCCGCCAAGCCCGGTGTCCTCAGATGCATCTCTGGAGCTCACCCAGGCAGAGACTTCCCCGCGCCATGTGGAGCGGGGGAGCCTGAGCAGGACCAGGGGCATGGCAGCAGTGAAAACCTCCCTCCTGCCCACCTGCTGAGCCGTGCTGGGGTCCCTGTGCCCTGGGCAGGCCGAGCCGTGCCCCACAAACACCTCCAGCTCGAGGGGGCTGTGGTGGGGCCAGGGGAGAGGTCTCCTTCACAGCAGTAAGACAGCAGCTGGGGACTTGGCAGCCACAATGCGGGTCAGGAGTTGGCAGAGCTTGGTGGCCTCATCCACTGCTCTGACCTCCAAACACCTAGAAATGATGTAATATGTGTTTTAACAGAAAAGCAGCCCCACACGGTCCCCTGCCTCCCTGTCATGGAGACCAACAGCCAACGCCTTGGGAAGAGCTGAAGATTGAGGTGAGCACAACATCCCTGCAACGTGCCCCCCCACTCCGGCTGCCCATAGCCTGGGGATTTCCTGAGCCAGAAGCATCATCACTGTGCTTACCAGCCTGCAGTGGATTTTCTCTTCAGGAATTTGCTTAATCGCTTTTTGATCCCAGACAAGCTTTTCACACCTTCGCAGCATCCACCCCCCCAAGGCCAGCAGCTCCAAAATGTTAATCCCAAACTGCACCAAGAAGCAAGCTCATGCCCTGAGGTGCCACTGCCTATTTCAGCACGTGATGCCCGCAAGCCCTTTAAGGGAAGAAAGCTTAAGCAGCCATTCCCTGCTCACCTTCCCCCAGCCACACATGATTTTATTATTCTCCGTCATCCCTCCCTCAGTCATCTCTTCCCCCAGACGGAAGAGAGCTAGTTTATGTAATTGTTCCTTGTATGGAAACTGCTTCATACCTTTAATTATTCCTGTCACCCTTCCCTCCACTTTTCTAGCGTTTCTTTAAAAGGGTGCCGGATGTGCTGGCAGACAGGCTGTGGAGGAAGAGCAGTTTTGCTTAAGACAGCCACTGTCGGGCGCAGCACCCAGGGAGGGAAGCAGGGGCTCTGCTGACCCTTCCTCTGCCCAGCTTTCTTTCGGTGGCCTACAGTCTGCATCCAGTCCCCACACTGCAGGCTCCTGAGCCAAAGCACTTGCTCTCGCAGCCCTTTTTTCAGCCCACGCAGCTGCACGCCAAGCCAGTCATTTGCGGACACAGATGTGGTCAGTGCCAGCTCTGCCCCAGGGCCTCCAATGCCTTTGCTGACGAAAGGCTGGGAAACGGAACAGAAAAGAGCTTGCAAGCCCAGGACATTGACGTTGCCCTGGATGAGCTGCACGAGCCCTTTGTAGCAGGAGCAGCAATCCCTCTGGGTACACAGATAGCAGAACAAATAGACAGCAAGATAGACAGATAACAGTAAGTGCTGGTTTAATATCGTGATGACTCAGACGCTGTGCAGAGAGCACAATGAAAACACTGACTCTTCCAGTTCAGAGATGCTCCACAAACACCTCATGGGAGGAAAGGAGCCTGGGCAGTCACCGGCATCCTGCCAGGAGACAGCAGAGCATGATGGAGACCCCAGCCCCAGGACAGGAACGGGGGGACCAATGCTGTGACGAATCCCCAGGGGAAGGGCTGGTTGTCACCCCAAAATTACTCCGGAATGTCCATTTAAAGACTTCATCAGTTAAGGTACAAAAGCACAGCACTTTAAGCGTGACAGATGCCATGCTAACAGCCCCAATGTCTCACATCAGCTCTCAACTTCAACATCTGAGGCTTTGTAGGTCACAGAATCACAGAATCATTTAGGGTTGGAAAGAGACCTCCAAGATCACCGAGTCCAACCTCTGACCTAACACTAACAAGCCCTCCACTAAACCGTATCACTAAGGGCTACATCTAAACGTCTTTTAAAGACCTCCAGGGATGGCGACTCAACCACATCCTTGGGCAGCCCATTCCAATGCCTAACAACCCTTTCGGTAAAGAAGTTCTTCCTAACATCCAACCTAAACCTCCCCTGGCGCAACTTTAGCCCATTCCCCCTCGTCCTGTCAAAACTGGTTCATTGACCTTGCAGGCGGGCAGTGCTCTGCCTCCAGTGATGAACCGAGCACTGCTCTTGGGCCAAACGGGAGCAAGCCACGGCCACGCTGGCTTCCCAAAACCAGATGTGTGGCTTTCCTTGGATGGAGGAGGACTCAAGAACGGCTGGGTGATGACGCCATGAGCCCCACAGGGCGTGTTCAAGGAAAGACTGGACATGGTGCTTAGGGACACGGTTTAGTGGGTGACACTGGTAATGGTGATGGTTGAAGCAGGTGATTTTGGAGGTCTTTTCCAACCCTAATGATTCTATGACAGGAGCAGCAGCCAGCTCTCGGTCCCCACAGACGGGCGCTGAGCTGCTGACAAGGGGGGGGCACTGAGGTACCCCTGCCCCAACATGGCCGCCGCCCGCTGAGGGGAGGGGGGCGCCGCGCAGCGCCCCGCTGACGTCACGCCTTCCAGAAGCTTCCCGAGGGGATCCCGCCGCGCCCGGCCGCTATAAAAAGCCACCGGCCCTCGGCGGCGAGGGGCGGGGCCTCGCCCCGAGCCCTCCACCAATGGCAACGCTCCGACAGGGCGGTGCCGGCTTGAACCACCCAATCAGCGACAGCGGATGGAAGGCGGGGCGCCCCGCCTCCCCTCTCCCTCCACGCCCCGCCTCCTCCCCGGGGGACAACCAATGGGCGCGGCGTCTCGCTTGGACGGACACCTGCCCTGCCCAACGGGGGGGCGCGGCGGGGAGAGCGCTCCCCCCCCCCCTCCGTTCCCCCTGCGCACCGCCCCCTCCCCTCTCCGCCGGGGGCGCGCGGGCGGGACTCCCCTGACGTCACGGGGGGGGGGGGGCAGTGCGTGCGCGGCGCCGGCGGGAGCGGTGAGTGCCGGGGGGGGGGGAGGTGACAGCCCCCGGTGTGCCCCGGTGGGGGGCGGGGAAGGCGTTAATGGCACCCCCCCCCCACACACACACACACACAGACACCCATTTGGTATCGCATCGCAGGCAGGTTGGCGGGAGGGAAAGGGTTAACAGCCCTCCCCCTCTCCTCCCCCCCCCGGTGGGTGGAGGGGGCGGCGAGGAAAGGGTTAATAGGGAGCGTTGAGCTGCACGGCGAGGAAGGGGTTAATAAGACCCTGTGTGACACACACCCCCCAAGTGGGGCCGGACAGGAAAGGGTTAACAACAACCCCCCCCGCCCCCCCGCCCCCCCCGGTCATACGGGGTCGGCGACGAAAGGGTTAACTGCTGTCCCCAATGGGGGTGACAGCCGGCTGGGCAGGAAGGGGTTAAATACAACCACCTGTGTCATCTGGGCAGGAAGGGGTTAAACGCCCCCCCCCCGTCACCTGGTCCATGTGGGTCACAGCACCCCCGCAGAGGTTTTGGGGACATGGTCCCTACAAGGGGCACGGAACCCCGAAAGGGGCTTGGGGTGACACGGTCCCCAAGTGGGTCAGAGAACCCCACAGGGGGTTTGGGGACATGGTCCCCACAGGGGTCACAGCACCCCATAGGGGTCTGGGGTGGCATGGTCCCCATATGGGTGACAGCACCCCGTAAGGGGTTTGGGGAACATGGTCCCTATGAGGGTCTGAGGGTCACATCACCCCATAAGGGGTTTGGGGTCATGGTCCGTATGAGGGTCTGAGGGTCACATCAGAGGGTCACATCACCCCATAAGGGGTTTGGGGTCATGGTCCCCATATGGGTGACAGCACCCCATAAGGGGTTTGGGGACATGGTCCCTATGAGGGTCTGAGGGTCACATCACCCCATAGGGGGTTTGGGGTCATGGTCCCCATATGGGTGACAGCACCCCGTAAGGGGTTTGGGGGACATGGTCCCCATATGGGTGACTGCACCCCATAAGTGGTTTGGGGACATGGTCCCTATGAGGGTCTGAGGGTCACATCAGAGGGTCACATCACCCCATAGGGGGTTTGGGGTCATGGTCCCCATATGGGTGACAGCACCCCATAAGTGGTTTGGGGACATGGTCCCTATGAGGGTCACATCACCCCATAGGGGGTTTGGGGTCATGGTCCCCATATGGGTGACAGCACCCTATAAGTGGTTTGGGGACATGGTCCCTACGAGGGTCACAGAACCCCATAGAGGATTTGGGGACACGGTCCCCACGCAGGTCACAGCATCCCATAGAGGGTTTGGGGGACACTGTTCCCACATGGCTCACAGCACCCCAGAGGGGCTGGAGGTGGGGGACCCCACGCGAGGAAGCAGCAAAGGGGCTTAACCCCGTCCCCATGCAAGTGCACGCACCCCTGTGGGGCTAGGAACTGGGGAGACTTGGGGGGGGGGAGACTGGGGGGTTAACCCCATTTCCACACAGGGGACGGTGCCCCGGTGGGGAGGCAGTGAGGGGGCTCAGCCTCGTCCCCACAAAAAGTTACAGACACCCCAGTGGGGCTGGAAGTGGGGGACGCTGCCTGGGGGGGAGCTTAACCCCGTCCCCACGCAGGTGGTGGTGCCCCAGTGGGGCTGGAAATGGGGGACCCTATTTGGGGGGGGACATAAAAGGGGCTTAACCCCCTTCCCATGCAGGTGGTGGTGCCCCAGTGGGGCTGGAAAGGGGGGACCCTATATGGGGGGGGGGGGCAGAAAAGGGGCTTAACCCCATTCCCACGCGAGTACAAGACACCCCAGTGGGGCTGGAAACGGGGGACCCTATATGGGGAGGCAACGAGGGGGCTTAGCCCCATCCCCACGCACCCCAATGGGGCCAAAAGCGGGGGACCCTACTCCTTGGGGGGGGGGGGGGGTACAGGAGCCTAACCCCCTCCCCACGCAGCCCCCGGCGGTGGGGTTGGTTGTGGGGTTCCTGCGGGGGCTCGGCAGCCGGGGGCGGGTTAACCCCGTCCCCACGCAGGTGCCGGCACCCGAGTGGGGAGGGGTTGGGTGTGGGGGGGGGGGGCAGGCGGTGGGGAAGGGGGAGGCGGGCGGTGCGCGGGGGCCCGGGGATGGGATGATTCATTGCGTGTACTCATGACATCGCTGGCTGCTTCCCTGCGGCTGCCAGCCGGCACGGGTGGCACTGCCTTGCCCCGACGCGACGCGTTCCCCTCGAGCTGCCTGAGCAAAACTTGGGGCTTCGCCCGGCCCCGGCGCTGCTATGCCGGCCATCCTGCTCTTCTGGAGCCGCGCGGAGAGGTACGGCGCACCCCCGGCTCGGCACCCCGCCGACCGACCCCTCGGACCCCCCCGACCGCCGCCCGCAGACCCCGCGTGCCCTTTAGGCGGGTGAGGGTTTCTCCCCGAGGGGTCCCCTTCGATGCTCGGCCACCAAGTTTCTCCGCTGGGCTGGGGAGGGGGGGGCCAGGGTTGGGGGACACGCGGCGGGTTTGAGTTCCCTCGGCGTGCCCCGCCGTGCCCCCCACGGCGGGAGGCGTGAAGGTGACTTCTCCAGGAGGAGGTTTTGCGCCGCAGGAGGGGAGGTCGGGGTCGCAGTGGTGGGACCGCGGCTGCTGGGTCCCTCCTGCTCCGGCACGGGGAGCGGTGTCGGCACCCGGGGAAGGGGGGGGGACACGCACGGGGACCCCCCGGCGGGCCGGCATGAAGCAGTCCGCGTTACTTTTTTCCACCTCGTGGTGCATCAGCGCTGTCCTACTTTCCTCCCTCCCCGTGTGGCCCCGCCGTGACCGGCACCGGGAGCGAGCCATTAATTGCCGGGGACACCGGGCTCCTCGTTACCACCGCTTTTGAGGGGCTGGGGGGCAGCTGCGCCGGGGCCGTTCAGGTAACGGGGGGCTGGGGGTGGGCACCCCATGCAGCAGCGGGCTGGGGAGCGGGGAGAATGCCTGAGCCGGCAGCAGAAAGAAATGCTTTAATTCGGGAGCCCGTGCCCACCCGGCGCCTCTCGGCTCAGGGAAGCGGCGAGAAGCCACCGAGCGGAAAATCGCTGCCCGTCGAGCGACCTCGTGGACGGGCTCCGCAGGCTCCCAAGCCCCCAAAGGACGGCTCGCTGGCACCCCTGTCCCCGCTTCCCCTCCTCTGGGGCTGAGGTCGCAGCCGCGTCCCCGCCGGGCTGAGGAGCCGGCGCGACGTCTAAAATAAAGGTCGAGCCTTTAAAGGCAACCGCTTGGACTCTGAATGTCTTGGTGAAGTTTCGGTAAGCGGGTCTCCCCCCGCGTCTTGTGCCTGTGTGCTCGCGGCCGAGGAATAATTAAATGCCCCGCGGTGCCCAGCTCGTCACCCTGCCGCCACCGTACGGTGCGGGGCGGAAAACCTCGGCGGGGCCGCTGGGCGCGTGGGCTCGTTCCCTTACGTGACTGCAGAGCGGAGGGATTATGTCAAGTGATTGCTATTCAGCCGGCTCGCCGATCCAGAGGTTGCATGGTCTGATGTCATGTGCGGGGCTGGAACAAAGCTTCTTCTCTCTTTTTTTTTTTTTTTTAAATAAAATTATTTATTTATTATTTTTTAAGGGGAGAACGGGGGCCGGGCGCTCGCCAGCGCAGCCGCCAGCTGGGAGGTGCCGGCGCCTGCGTTTTTTCCGAATGCAGCCCCTTTTTCCTAAGGTGTGCAGGGAAGGGAGTGCAGGTGCCTGACCCGCCTTGAAGCCCACCCCCCCTGCTCAGCAGCTCCTTTCCCCTGCTCCCGAGAGGGTTAAATGGGAAGGCAGAGCAGGATGATTGAGCGGCAGGGGGGGAGAGGGGAGCTGTGGCGAGGCGCAGCTGATCCCGGGGAAGGTGGGAGGGAGGCTGCGCGGGGACAGAGTCGTGTTTTACCACCGCACATGTGAGCGTCGCCTCCGGAGCGTGGCTTAACCCGGCGGGTCACCCGACGCGGGGCGTGGGGACGGCGGCGCCAGGTGACGGGGCCGGGAGACGCGGGACCGTGAGATTTGGGGTCCCGGGGCAGGAACGGGACGCAGCCGGTCCAGCCCGCGGTGCCACGGCGCGAGCATCCCCTGCAGGCATCCCCCGCACCCCCCCCACAAAGACCTCTCGAGGGTAAAGACCTTGGGTGGGTGTGGGGTGTGTGTGTGGGGGCGGGGAGTGACGGTTTGGGGACTTTTATAGGAATTGCTGCAGGGATTCGGGGGGGGGGTGTCTCTGGTGGTACCATTGTGGGGTGAAATCCGTGGTTTGCGACCTCCGTGCTTTGGTCTGTGTGGTCGGGGTGCGAAAAGGGGTGGAATTCGGCGCTGCCTTGTTTGACCTTGCTGGAGGAGGCTTTTTTTTTTTTTCCCCGGGATCGGGCAGAAAAGGGTCTGTTGTCGCTCCGGAGGCCAGGTCCTGGTCCGGTCCGTGCCCCGGTGCCCAGCAGGTTGCCACCTGTCAGCACTCACGGCGCGGCTGACCTTGGCCGCGCTGCTGGTTCCCTCGCCTCGCCTTCCCACGGGAGGCTGTGCCAATGGCTTATTTTTACAGCATGGTGAAAAAAAGACATTTCGGGCCACCTCCGGTGCCGGCTGGGGACCTGCTGCGTCCCCCCCCTCCCCCTGTCACGGGCTCCTGCTGGGAGTCATCGGAGCAGATGCAGACGGTGGTGGGCACGGGGTAGAGCATCTCGTAATGGCTGTGTGGGCTCGGCAACGACGGCTGCTCTGTGCACAGAAGCTGGAGGGCTCCTGCTGGAGGCTGTGCTGGTAGAGAAACGTGCTGGCATTTAGAAGCCGGGAGCTGGAGATGCTGTAGGATGCTCTTTACGCCCCCAGAGGCCTTCCTGTGCCTCTAACAATAGCGCGGCAGCGCTGCCTCTCGCTTCTGCCCCTGACGCCTGTGGGGCGGGTGGTTTGGGCAGCTCCTGGTGTCTTGCCCCTTCCTTCAGACCTCCAGGTTCAGGGGATGGGGCAGAAAGGGCAAAGCTGGTGGTTGGGAGCAGGGGGTCCCTCCAAGACCTCCACCGGGAGCAGCTGGTTATGGACGGAGTACGGACAGGGGGAACACCTGGTATGACCATGCAGGAAAGGGCCTGATGCAGAAACCCATCTGCTGGAGGGGCTCAGAGGGCTGGAGCTGCCCACGTTGGTCTGTTCAGGGTTTTTTGGAGCAAGGGTGGGTCTGGAGCAAGCCCAGGAAAAAAAAAAAAAACAACAGGGCTGGAGAGGGGAGTAGGACGTGAGTACAAAGGCTTAGCAGAGAGCACTGAAGGTCGGAGGATCAGCTGGGGGCAAGGTCTGGAGAAGAGCACGGCAAGGAGCAAGCACCAAGCTGTGCTCGGCCAGGTGGGGCAGAGCAGGTTGGGCTTGGCAGGGACAGGAGCTCACAGTGAGAAAACCGAAGGGTAAGGAGCACTGGGAAGTGTGCTTTGAGGAGCCTAAGTCTTGCTCATCTTTTGTCCCGAGCCGTTGGTCTCGTGCCTCCTCGAGCTGCTCTCCGAATTTCCATGACTCTGCTGGGTTTGCTGCTCCAGCAGCGTGCCTGTGGAGTGAATTAATTGCCCACCCGTTTCCCTTTGGGTTTCGGCCACTGGGTTTTCAATGCCTTAGTATAGGCATGGCTCTGTCCTAAGCCTCCCACATGATGGAGAAAGTGAACGCAGGGAGCTGGTTGCCCATGCTGACCTCACTGTGTCGTGTCAGGCTGTGATGACATTTTACCACCTCTTAATATTTCTGGCTTACTGCAACATTTAGCTGAAGACTCTAAGGGAGTGCAAGTCAGGCTAGAAAGTGCTTTTTTTTCCAGAAAAAAAAAGAAAGAAAGAAAAACCTCCCACCATCACAAGATGTTTCTGTCTAACGGCTTCATTCTCTCTCCGCTAAATACAAATTACAGCTCTGACATGCTGGAAGCACTTATCTCCAGCTGAATGCCAATTGCTTTCAGGAACAAAATGTTTGAAGTTCCTTTGAGGTGAGCGCGGCGGCGCAGTCCCTGCTGGCTCCCCGACTGCACCGCCGCCCCCCCAGCCCCTCGAGTCGCTCCTCTCCTTGCCCTGGGCTGGCGAAGCCCCGGGAGGCTGCCAGCAGGAGGCCGGGGAGAGGAGAGGGACGGGACGGCTGAATTTAGACCGTCACGCCTCCAAGGTCGGCCTTGCCCCTATAATAACCCAGCGCAACGCCTCGGTGCTCCCCGTCCAGGATGACTCTCCGCACTCCGGAGCTCGGCAAGGCAAAGGCAGAGCCCAGGGACATGCGGGTCCTGCCGCACTAGCGTGTCCCCCTGCCGCTGCTCCGCGTCCTCGCGCTTGTCTCGGGCCCCTCGGGGGAAAACGTGGACTTGAGGCGGCTGTGGTGCTGCTGGCCGGTGCGATGCGGGGAGAGGCGGCTCGGCGATAAGTGTGTGCCGCTCCCGTCTCCGTCCGCCCGAGCGCCGCGCTCGCCTTGCAGCCAGCTGTCTTTCTGCTTTCAGGAATAAGTACTCGGCACCAGGCAGCGTCGCCGTCATGGGGAAGGACTATTACAAGATTCTGGGCATCCAGTCCGGAGCCAACGAGGACGAGATCAAGAAAGCCTACCGGAAAATGGCCCTGAAGTACCACCCTGATAAGAATAAAGACCCCAACGCCGAGGAGAAGTTCAAGGAGATCGCAGAGGCTTACGACGTCCTGAGCGACCCCAAGAAGCGAGCCGTGTACGACCAGTACGGGGAGGAAGGTAAGGGGGGGGACCTGTTCTCCTGCTCCAAAGCAGGGCTGGCCAGGGCACGGAGACATCCCAGTGGCTGTCTGTTTGGGTCCAAGGAGGTTCGTATGGGGCTCGGGGGTGTTTTTGCACCCCCAGGGCTCACGCCTGCCTCCAAATCAAGGTTACTAGGAGCGGAAGTGGGGAGAGCAAACACTCCACCGACCCTGCTTTGCCTTGCTGCCAGAAATAATGTCCCGACCCATTTCTGTGCCGCCGCAGAGCCACTTTTGTTTCTGTTCCCAGCTGGGGAGATGGCACTTGAGAGCTCCGCAGTGCTGCCTCCAAAGGGCGAGCGCTGAGCTGATGGAAGTGAAAAGGAGCTCGCCTCCTGGGCCGTGCCTGCGCGCTGCGATAATGCTTTAGCGACCCTTCACTCGGCCTAAATTTCCCAGCCCAGTAATGTCCCTTTTTTCCTGGATGTCCCCCCGCAGGATCCCCGGTAGCGTGCTGGTTGGAGCGCTAGTCCCACTTTTCTCCCCGGTACAGGCTGACCTACATGAATCAAAGCTTTTCCCAATTTAAGTAATAGGTTTTTGTTTTGAAACTAAGTGGCTGCTGTTGTCTCCCGGTTGGCATGGAGGAGGAGAGCGGCTCCACCACACACAGCCTTATTAGTCGAATATGGAAGACTGCAACCCCATTTGCTGAGGGTGAGGAGAGCACTGAATAGCATCTGCATTAATCAGCCAGGGACTTGGGTGCTTAAAAGAGCAGCAGGTCTGCTATGGACAGGCTGCTCGGAGGAAGTCGCAGCCCCTCCTGTGTGCCCAGCAAGCGGGTGCATCCTCTTTGGGGACACCGGCAGGAACACACAGCGGTCAGAGATCCCTTTATCAGCTCTGTCCTGCTCCCAGCAGGCACGGGGAGGGCTCTCTGCCATTCAGAGCTGAACATGTCTTAGGGGGTACAGAGTCTTGCCCTGGCCTGATGAAGTTATACTCGCTCCTGAAAGATGCTGGGGAACAAGAAATGTCAGAAACTTATAGGAAAAACTGAAGGAGCTCCTGGAAGAAGCGGTCAGAGGTGCCAGGTGCTGTCAGCAGTCAGGCTGCTGGGTGTGAAAGCTCAGACAGACCCGGGGGAACTCCCTCATGGTTTATCTGAGCAAAACTACAGAGCTGGGCAAAGCTTTGGAAAATTTTTGCCTGGCAGCACACGCTCTGCCTATACGAGTTGCTTAACCCGTTATTTATGTCACCGCCACGAGGGACACACCGAGCCGCGGTGATTTGCTGCTGTTTAAAATTAGAAGCGGCTATCTCAAGCGAGAAACTAGCATTTCCTTGGAGGCACTGCCGAAACCGGACCCTGCCTCTGCAGGGGCCTCTGACTGGCGTCATGGGATTAAGGCAACTGCGTAAAGGTGAAACCTCCTGGCTGCAGCCTGCTGGGGACGGGGGCTCTCCAGGGATGACGACGGCTAAAATAAGAGCGAGTTAAGTAGTAAGGAAAAAATAACTTTAGGGGAGCAGCCCCCTCGTTGCAACGGGACGGGGAGGCTGGGCTTGAAGTGGGACCTCTTTGTCCCTGGTTCTGGGGCCACAGGCAGGGCCAGAGCTTGGGTTGAATTGCCCAAAACAGGAAAAACAGCAGGTTTGGTTCTTCTTGAGGGGCGTGGGGTTCTCTGGAGAAATTGCAGCATTTGCCCCATGGGGCTCAAGCACCAGCAACACCAAACCTCTTCGATGCTTTTGGTGAGCTGTGCTGGTTGCCTCAGCCTCGGTCCTCTCCCATCCCACTCCATGATTTTGGGAGTCACTGGGCTTTTGGCTCCCAAGCAAGGGCACGGCCTGGATTTCCTTGTGACTTGCAGCCACTCGAGTTATCCTGGAGCTCCCCAGTAAGTAGCTCTTTCCCTGCTGGCCCATAGTCACGCACCTAGCCTCTTCCTTTCGTAATCCATCCTTTTGCACAGAGGGTGCCTCATCCCTCAGGCTGGGGGAGGCCACCTTCCCCTGCCTGGGTTTCTCCGTAATTCCAGCTGTGTGAGCAGGCGGACACAGCAGCAGTGCCCAGAGAGCCCATGCAGAAATTCGGGGCACTGAGAAATGAGATGAAAGACATGGAAAGGCTTCATGGTAGAGGGGCAAACCCCATAAGCCCACCCCAAGCAGTGACTTCCACACCAGTCCAGCACTCCCGCAATGGGAAACCTTTCATTTTCCAGAAAGTGCTTGTTTTTCTGGAGTACATGGCCTGGGGGTGGAGAGTCAGTGTTTTGAGGGTCTTTGGCGTCCCATAAAGTGGGGTGGTCTCATGGGGTTTGCTTCTCCTGCCCTACAGCCCAGTCCCCATGCATGTTACGGGCTCTGCAACAGCACAGACATTCGTGCAGCAGGGCAGGGGTCAAGGAACGAGAGCCACCAACTACATGAGAAGGCTGAGAGCATCAGAACAGACCCCCCAGATTTGTCTGCTCTGTTTAATCCCCCTGTATCTCCAGGGCAGTTCTGCCTGGGAATGGCTGCTGGAAGGTGCAAGCCTCAAACTCTTCTGTCGGTTTGTGAATTGGGGTGCTAGAACCACAAGGGGAGGATTCCCACCCCCGTGGTGGAGGCTGATCCTCAGGTCAACCCCTTTGGCCAAAGGTGCAGCGAGTTGCTTCCCTGCTGTGCTGGGGGGTGGCTGGGAGGTCTGCTGACCTCCCTGTGCTCTGCCAGCAAAAGTCCTGACGGCTGCGCAGTTGCTCACTGAGTTCAAAGCATTTTCTAACGTGCTGGACACAATGCTCCAGGGCTGCGGCTGTCAGCGCAGTACACCTTGGGTAACAGATAACTCACCCAAAATGGGTTTTGTGCAGCACAACTGGGTGCCACGGACCCGAAGCGTTGACGGTGGCAGATCAGCTGCACACGCAGCTTGGAGTGGCTGTGCAGAGCCAGCAGCTTTCTTCTGGCAGGGAGTGTTTAACGTCTCATCTTCCCCCTTCTCTTCCAGGTCTCAAGACTGGAGGTGGCTCTTCAGGTGGCTCAGGGAACACTTTCCACTACACCTTCCACGGAGACCCCCACGCCACCTTCGCGTCTTTCTTCGGAGGCTCCAACCCCTTCGATATCTTCTTCGCTAGCAGCCGCTCCCGGGTGTTCAATGGCTTTGACCAGGAAGACATGGATATCGATGACGATGATGATCCTTTCAGTGCCTTCGGCCGGTTTGGCTTCAACGGCATTAACGGGGTTCACCGGCGGCACCAGGAGTCCCTGCACACGCGGAGGAAGGTCCAAGACCCACCCGTCATCCACGAGCTGAAGGTGTCCCTGGAAGAGATCTACCACGGCTCCACCAAGAGAATGAAGATCACCCGCAGAAGGCTCAACGCTGATGGCCGGACCATGCGGACTGAGGATAAGATCCTAAACATTGTCATCAAACGGGGATGGAAGGAGGGAACCAAAATCACATTCCCCAAAGAAGGGGACGCCACGCCGGACAACATCCCTGCTGACATCGTCTTCATCCTCAAGGACAAGCCTCACTCACACTTCAAGAGGGACGGGACGAACGTGGTCTACACCGCAAACATCAGTCTTAAAGAGGTGGGTATCAGTGGAAATGCCCTGGGTGAGAGGTGGCGCTGGGCTGTGGCCAGGACAGGGCTCAGTCCTCGTCCTGTGCTGAAGAGGAAGGACCAGGTAGGGTGTGAGAGACATGAGCAAAGTCCTCTGCAGGGAGGAGACCAGCTCGTGCTCAAGTTTTGGAGAGCCGCTCAGCCTCCATGCTGCAGGTAGGACGTGGGTACTGCAGTCCTGACTGAGCACACCGGGCTGCCTGAGCGAATGCAGGTGGTATTTACCCATTTTCTCCCTTCCCCATATGTCTTGCCCTTCTATTTTAGCGTAGGGTATTCACATATGGAGGAAAGCCCAGGTGCTCTGTAGGAGCAAGGGAAACCCCAAGTTTGCTGACACAGGTCTGGTCCCTGCTTGTTCATGTTTCTGTCCTGGTTGGTGCCAGGCACCACCCCATAAGAGAGCAGGGTCACGCAGAGAAAGGCAACACCTTGACCCTGCTGAGCGCTGCTTTAGCCCCGAACAGCTGCTTTCTTTGCTTCTGGCTTCCCTGGACAAAGGGCAAAATCTCAAAAAATGTGCTGTGAGCAAAACCCAGCGCATCCAGGCTGACAGCCGTGGAGGTCACGGTGACACTCGCTGTACCAGAGCAGCAAACTGTGCGAAGGTGGGAGAGGAAGGGGATCTTACCCCAGAACAAGATGTGCCGTTTGCTGCTGCTGCTGCTGTCTAACTACCTTTTAATAAATCCCAGCTGGCAGCTGCATTTAACATTGACGTTTTTGGCAGCTGCCATTTGCTGTTCCTTTCAGACTGTAGACGCTGTCTGTCTTCTTAATGAGCTGATTTTTTTTTTTTTTGAAGACAGATTTGTGTTCTCAAATACATTTAATAGAAATAAGCTCAATGGGCCAGACCTGAGGTAGGGAAACGTGAGCTCCTGAGTGTGCCAGCAAGTCAGAAGAGCTTTGCAACAGCTCTGCATCCCCGCCGGGGCTGTGACCAGCTACAGTGGGGGCAAGGGCAGCCCTGTGGGGCAGGCAGAGCTGGGCACTCCTGAAACAGTCATCTCAAGTTAACCTGTGAGCTTGGGAGTTGAATTTCCTTTGTGTTGCAAAGGGGATTTGAGTAAAGAGGTTTATTCCTGTGGTGGCTGGCCCTGCTGGCCCCTCCAGAAATACTTGGGAGAGGCTGCATTATTTATGGAGTCCTGCATGCCATATCTCAGATGTTTCCTTCTGTGCATTCCCGTATCTGTTAAAATTACCCCCGGGACGGCTGTCCTGATGTCTGGCCCACGTTGGTCCAGGTTGATGCTCGCCACGTGCGGAGCTGCCCCGTGAGCAGCACGCTGAGCAGCCCGCCCGGCCCCGTGCACTGGTGCTGGGCCAGGGGAAGTGCTGGCTGCCTCCTGCCCACAGGACCCCTGTGATCTCCATCCAGCTGCGGTAAACAGGGCATTTGCTTCACATCACGGCAGTCACAGAGAGAGACCGGTGGAAATTGCTGGTCCAGGCAAATTCCTCTGCTCTTTGAGCCGGGCTGCCTGCTCTCTGCGCTCCCTCACCGCAGACCAAATGTGCTGGGGATGCTCGGAGAGCTGCTGGCCTGGCTGCCAGCCCCAGCCTTCCGCTTGCCAGGGCAGGGCGAGCAGCGCTTTGCTGCTTTTATCTTACATGAGGAGAAGTAGCTTAAGTGCTCTGAAGCAGGAGCAGATGCCAGGAGCTCCCCGACACCATATGCCAGCATCTCGGTACGTGGCGGAGTGAATCACAGCACAACCTCTTCATCACCTAAGCCTACAGCCGTAGCCCCGAGTGCTTTCCTTGCACTGTTCATCCTTGCGAGTCTGCCTTTTTTAGCTTGAGCCTTGGTCTCCTTAGCTGCACAGCGGGGTGCCAGCAGGCATTCGGAGCTGTGATCCCACTCGTGGTCACGCTGGAGACCCCTGGCCAGCATCTTACAGCCAAGGGGGGCAATGCTCCTGGCCGTGGCCCTGCAGGGAGCATTTGGGGCACCAGGGCAGGAGAGTGTGACAGGAGGGCTTGGGAACGCAGCATCTGCTTCCTTACAGCGCCTTCTTGAACCTGAGCCTGCTCTACAGACTGCTCTTCCGTAGGAACCTGTAGCACCCAGCACCCACAAACCTCTAACCCATATTGTCTCTGGTGGTGATGGGTGATGCCACCTTGGTGGCCAGGCTGCCACTTCCCATCCCCACGTCCCAGCACCTCTGGTGCTCGCGTCCTCATCCCGCTGGGCACCGTGTCCCTCGTCTGGGACGGCTGCTGCCGCCGCAGGAGGTGTGAGAGGGCTTCCCCAAGAGACTCGTGGGCTGCAGGGACGTGTCCGTGCCTAAAATTACAGGCGCACACCGCAGTGGGAGGCCGAGGGAGGGAGGAGTGACACTGCTACGGCAGCTGCGCTCCTGGAAGGCAGATCTTCAGGCAGCGCTGGCGGGCTTCATGGAGATGGCAGCGGCGCCTTGCGGCATCCTTTACCTGGCGTCACCTTCCTCGAAGCATCCAGGCGGCAGCATCCGACAGCCCCCCCCGCTGCTGCCAGTAGAGCGGGACCCACTGCTGACCCAGATAAAGCTCAGCGCTCGCGGCTCAGCCATCAAACCCACGCTGGTTTCATACGTGGGGATAAACCGAGCCTCCTTCCAGGATGCAGGGCAGCTCCGGGGCTGCGCTCAGCGCGCGTCGCCCTGCTACAGGCTCTCGCTCACGAGCACTGGTGTTGCTTCAACAACCGGTTTCTCAAATGCCAACCAAGTTGGGCGAGAAGGCTTAAAAACAGGAACATACGGCGAAGGAGCGATCGCCTCTAATTCTTGCGTCTTGGCTCAGGGAAGGAAACACTGAGATCCTGTCTGCGCTCTCACCGCCTGCCTCTGCTCGCGTCCCTCTGCTTTTGCAGGGCAAGCACGGCGCTGAGGAGCAGCGCCCACGCCGCGAGCCTGGCAGGGGCTCTCTGCTTGGTGTTCCCAGTCCTGTCCCTTGGGCTGGGTGCAAGCATCCCAGCCACGCTTCTGCTGCCCTACTTTAGTCTCAAAAGCTCATTCTGGAAGCTGAAATAGTTGCCTGGCTTCCCTCTGGCCCCGTTGTGGTGAGGACGGAGCAGGGGACAGCATGTGAGTGGTCACCCCCTGCACTCCCCAGGTGCACTGGGTTGCAGCAAAACCTCCTCCAGAGCAAAGGCAGCACATCAGTCTTCTCTTGGCTTTTCTGCTACAGGCAAAAGGACAGTTGGCTGGTCCTGTTGGCTGGAAACCTGAGGTCTATCCACTGTGCCTGTTCCCTTTCTGCTTCCCATTGCGTGGCCAGAGATGCTTCTCTGGCACATGTGGACCCGTGCAGCACACCATGTCACATGCTGGTGGGTGCCAGGCAGCAGAAGGGCTCCAGCTTCCCTGGGATGATCTGTTCCCTCCATCCTTCTCTTCCCTCCAACCTGTCGGAGCCACAGCCATGCACCCCCTGCTCGCACAGAGCCAGCGATGAACCTCCTCCTGCAGCCAGAAAAAGCTCGTCTGGGAGGAGACCCAGCACAGATGGGCTGTGCAAGGAGACAGCAGGTTCCGTCTTTCCTCTTCTCAGCTCACCTGAGCCCTAGAGCCAAGCCCAGCATGGGTGGCTCTGCGTTGGCTTCGGTGCCAAGCCCTGGCACCGCAGCAGAAGCAGCAGCCATCAGCCTCAAGCCAGGGGGTCAGCGGGGAAGAAGGGCTGCTACTGCTGCTGCCTCCTGTTGCTGTGGCACTGGAGGCTTTTCCTGGGGAGGAGGCTGCAGAACATCCTCCCCCGCTTCCCTTGCAGGGTGTCTTTTGGGGACAGGCGGGCCGGGACCTCCATGCCCCATCCCGAGGGGACAAGTGCTTTGCATGCAGGACAGGACCAGCCCCTTCCAGAAGTATCGCTCCGCAGTCCTCCGTCAGCGGCAGCCTCTCTCCTTGCTGAAAGCCTGGAGATGCTGCTGCCCACGTGTACGGCAGAGCTGTCTGAGTTATTTAAGGACACGAGGATTTTCTTGCTGCATTCCCGCGTCACGTGGCTCGCTAACGCAGGGCGGCTTGCGGCTGCTGCCGGCTTCTGCAGGAGGCAGCTCCCGGCCCCGGGATGGGGATGGGGATGGGGATGGCAGCCTGGAAAACCAGCTCCTGGCTTTGCAGTGGGGGGGGACGTGGCTGCATGGAGGTCCCTGCAGCGGGGATGCAGGGCATGCTGGACCCACTCTCCCCAAGCCTGTGGTTTCGGGGAACCGTCTCGTTCTTGCTTCCTTCTTGGGCCACCAAGGTATAAAAATAGCCGCGGGGCATTGGCGCAGTGCAGTAACCCAACCCTTCGCCTGAGCAGGGCCTGGCGGTGGGGAGCAGCCCCACGGGGCCCCAGCTTCCAGGAAAGCGCGGTGCCGTGCCCCGTGCCGGCATAACCTTCGGGAGGCTTTGGCCGGGGCAGGGGGGCACAGGCTGTGCTATAGATAACCCCCGGGCTCCGAAGGGTGACAGCTGATGAACCGCAGAGGCATCCGATGAGCTCAGCTGGGTTTTTGGCTGCCCCCCCCCCTTACCCTGTCGGGCTCCCAGATTGGGTAGCGAGGGGCTAAATTTGGGCTGCCCTGTTGCTGCGAGCCGCCGGGCGCTCGCTGGCAGTGTCCGCTGGGAGGAGCAGGGGATGGGGAGCGGGGATCCTGCCTCCCGTGGGGCTTCTGTCCCACGGCGCTGGGGATGGGGAGCGGGGCGGGGGTCTCTCTGGGTGCACCCCTGGGTGCTGTGGGGCTGGCAGCCCAGCTGACAGCGTCTCCCTCCTTCTCCCCGCAGGCCCTGTGCGGCTGCACCGTGAACATTCCCACCATCGACGGGAGGGTGATCCCGCTGCCCTGCAACGACATCATCAAGCCAGGCACAGTGAAGAGACTGCGCGGGGAAGGGCTGCCCTTCCCCAAGGCCCCCAACCAGCGAGGAGACTTGATCGTGGAGTTCAAAATCCGCTTCCCAGACAGAATAGCTCCCCAGACGAGACAGATCCTCAAGCAGCACCTCCCGTGCTCCTAGAGCCCCGGGGACTCTTCGCCAAGCAGCAATACTCCAAATGCACGTGCCACAGCATCTGGCCCACACGGAGCAGAGGTGCCAGAGCACTTTCAAATGCAAAAAAAACACTTTCCTTCCCTAAAATTCCCATCCATCCCTCCCACCCCTTCCCCTCTCAGCCTGTTTTCAACTCCAGCAGCGGGGGAATGGTGAGCGCAGGCTCCTGCCCTTGCAACTCTCCTCGCTGCCAGCCTTTTTTTCGTTTTGTTTTGTTTTTCTAGAGGTCCAGCTTTGCTGCCTTGCACAAGCGAGCGGCACGGGCTGTTTGCCCGGGGAGGTGCATCACTTTGTGTTTTTTGTGTCACCTGCTTTTCAAGCCAACCCTCTGACTAGAGGATGGGCTCATAGGGGATTAAGCGCAATGTAAATAGGACTTCACAGGATCTCACATCCCACCGTGTTAGTTTTCTCCTCCCCTCTTTGATACTTGCTGCTGTTTGGGGTCCCGGCCATACCGAGGTGCCAAGGAAACTCCTGAGCGCGTACGGCCAAGGGACCGCTCCTGCGCGCGGTGGCCACTGTAGCCGGACCGTTTCTAACCGGGGACCACGGTACCTAGTCCTACTGCGGTCCACTCTCCTGTGCCAAGACCACCACCGAGCATCACCTGTGCCAATCAACAGAGCTCAAAGCACTTGGGGATGGTCCCTTCCAGCCTCCTACCCCCGCTGTCCCCCGCGCCTGCTGCCGGCCGGGGGGACGGGGGAGCCCAGGGTGGGAGCTTTCTTGTTCAGATGTGTTGAGTTTGCATTGCTGCTTTTTTTTTATACATATATTTAGCTTGTTAGGTAAACTCCGTAAGGGTTTGCTCTGCCCGTTTTGGGTTTCCTGGAGTGATTCACCCCTACTTTTGGGGAGCAGCTCAGCCATACCAACATCATGCCTGTGAGAACATAGTATGTGTGTAGCACAAGTCTGGGTGCAAAAGCAGAGCCAAGCGTCAGCAGAACTGTGGTTTTGACAAGCGTTTGAGTTCAACCTTAGGGATTTTATTAGGAAGAGAAAGGCACGTGTATATATTTTTCTACAGGAACGTTTAATTCAGGAGGTATTTCTGGGTGTTATGGTGGAGCTGGAAGGAGCATGAGGCAATCTGCTTGGTGGTTTTGTTTTTAAATGCTGTATTTTTTTAAAAACTTTGGATTTCCATCAGGAGAATTTTTATATTTCTTACCTTTCTCGGTCAACTCTGCCTCTTGCCAGTTTTTCCCAGGAGGGGTCCTGCAGACCAGCCGACCTGGCTCTGTATGGCTCCTCCACCACCTCAGCTCCGCATCTCCAGCCCGACCAGCACCGAGAAAGCCAAAACACCCCCCCCCCCCCCAGGCATCCTTTTTATAAAGAAAAATCAATGACTTGAAATAGGGGTCCTGGGGGGGTTCAGCTCACAGCGAGGCACCTGCCGAGCTGGTGTGGGGTGTATAGCTGTACAGTGCATCATACACGGCGGGAGGGCGGCCTGTGCCACGGCCAGGGCATGGGGAGAGGAGACCTCTTAAATTAAATTAAAGCACTGCTTAATTTTGTGACCAGTTTGAATTCAGGTTAGGGCATGATGCCTTTTCCCTCCGCCGCTCCCTGTGGAGTTCGATGTACGGAAACCTGGTGGACACTGATGGAGTGAGAAGACAGGTCAGCACGCAGATGCAAGCTGCTTTGTTTTTCTCAGTTTCAATGAGACCTGAATGTTTTATAGTGGTTCTCTCTTTTTTTTTTTTTTTGTATTTTTTTTTTTTTGTAATGTCAGTATTGAGAGAAAAATAAAGTATTTTAAAAAACATTAACTCCTTGGTGTGCACTGCGATGGGAGACACAAGGTCTGTGGTTGCCCTGGTGCAGGTGGTGGGGCTGGAGAAGGGGCTCAGCCCCCCCTCCCCATTAGTGCTGGGGGGACCCCATTTTAGGGCTCTGCATCCTTTCAGGGTTCCCAAAACACAACCAACATGGGCGGGGGGATGCGAGTCCAGCCAAGATACCAAGGGGATGGAGGCCAGGGTGGGCGAGGAGGGGCTGCGGGCAGTGGGGAGCTGTGGCCGTGGCGATGAAGGGGGCTTCTTGCTGGTGGGGGCTGCCCGGGGACCCAGCTCTTCTCAGAGATCCTCGGAGGCCTTCAGCCCCGGATGGTGGGCAGAAACCCTCCATCGGGGGGCTGACGATGCTGACAGGGCTGCCATGGGGCTGGGGTGGCCACGGGGCAGCTGCGGCCGGCCCAGGGCCGTGGTGGGGCTGTGGGGACCGGGGCCACAAGAGCACGGCCACGGCCTGCCCTCTGGTGGCAGGGGAGAGCGGCTGAGGGAGACGTTTGGGGTGCGGCAGGAGGGGGCCCCACTAGAATCACAGAATCATTAACGTTGGAAGAGACCTTCACGATCATCTGGCCCAACCACCCCCCTACCGCCAATGTCACCCGCTAAGCCCTGTCCCTAAGCACCATGTCCAACCTCTCCTTGAACACCCCCAGGGACAGTGACGCCACCACCGCCCAGGGCAACCCGTCCCAGTGCCTGACTGCTCTTTCTGAGCAGAAATGTCTCCTCATTTCCAACCTGAACCTCCCCTGGCTCAACCTGAGGCCATTCCCTCTGGTCCTGCTTTGGGGCCAGGCCCAGCGCCTTGCCCCCACGCTGCACACACCGGGCTGGGCTGGGGCCCTGAGGGCGTTGTGTGGGCTCTGGTGGGGCTGAGCTGTAGGGCTGGGGCACCACGGGCATGGTTCTAGGGCCACAGGGGCAGGACAAGGAGCTGCCACCCACGGCAGCAGTGAAGGGGCCCAAGCAAGCTCCCTCTCACGGGCTACCCCAGCCTCCATATGCTGCTCCAGGGCAGAAGCAGATGCTCCGGGAGCTCCCCCGAGGGCTGTCCCCATCAGGAGCCACATCCCAGAGGAGACAGAGAAGAGGAGGGGTTCCAGCCCTCCTGCTGGATTTAATTGTGCTAATTAAATTGCAATTGGGAGAGGAGGCAGGGAAACCTTATGCTCCCAGGAGCTGGGACACACGCACCACCACCCCTCTGCCTCCTGCCCCAGCCCGCACAGCCCACAGAGATCTGCCACCAGCAGGGACAAAGCGCAGGGACTGGGGGTGACATTCCCAAACCCACCCCCTGACAGAGCTTGGCAAGGCTTTTGTGAGTCCTGTGCTCCTGCTGCGGAACAGCCCTTTTCTCCTCCCCAGGTGGCTGACAGCAAACACATTGCAGAGCAGGAGCACGGCCCCATGAGCTGGCAGCATCTTCCCCGTAGTGCTGAAGCAAGGTGGTGCGAGGACAGGAGAGGCACGGTGCTGGCAGCCGGCTCTGAACTAGGACAGACCACCCGAGCAGAGGCCGCCCAGCCTCCCCGGAGGCTCCCGTGGCCTCCTAGCACAGCCTGCAGCAGGTGGCTGTGCTATTTAAGCAGCGCTCCCAATTTTAGTGCATTTCTCCCCACAAGCCCCCTTTCTCCTGGAAAGCCCCATCCTTTGGCCATGGTGAGACTCCCCTCGCCCCTTTCTATCCTCCCTTTAAGCCTTGGTAGGCTGATGGAGCTCATCTACAACTGAGAGGCTTTAGGGCCCAAACTCCCATTGCTTGGGGCCCCCACAGCTCCTGCTGCGGGAGAAGTCACCCCAAAAGCCCTGGGGGATCCCTTCTGCCTGTTTCATCCACAGTTCATCATCTTTGCTGAAATCCTCAGTTCCTGCAACCCTCTAGAAGCCGACAGCACACATCCATGCTCTGTGCCAAGACCTGTTGTCCTCTGGTTCAGGGCTGGGCCACATGCGGCCAGCAGCATTGCTCCTGTGTTTAAACACATCTTCCCTCGTCCAGCTGTACTTCCCCACCACCGCTAAATCCAGCCCCAAGCTGGATGATCCAGGCAGATGGCGAAGGGTGCCCCACCTACCTGCTGGCAGCCAAAGCTGCACGTTCAAGTCAGGCAGGGAAAGGAGAATCAAATTCAGCCAGCTGCATTTGCTGCGACTGCTCAGGGCAAAAGGAGTACTCAGCTCCCAGGCTTTGGGGTCAAAGGCGAGCACCAAGGCGCTGAGCTGAAGCTGTGCTCACCACACTCAGAGCTGGTCCTTGCGTGCCACTCTGCAGCTTGGGAACGTGCAAGCACCCAGGGCCTCCCCTTTTCCCTGTTTTAAAGCCAGACCCCACGCAGAACAAAATGGAAGTGAAAAGTAACCGTACAGAACAGGAGGCTCCCTGTCTTTCCATGGAATTCAGGGGTGAGCCCGAACACCACGCAGCACAGGTCTAGGCTCACAGGTACAGGCTCACAGCTGCTCTTCCTGCTGCAGCACTGCCCTGCAGCTGGCCACGCACCTTCCTAAGAGCAGCTCTGCTCTTTGGGCCATTTACCTGCTTCAGCAGGCGCAGCCCTGGCTCCAGCTACAGGTAAATGAGCACACGCACCAGGACAGGGCAGGTGCCAGCTGCCAGACCCAGGGCTTCTCTTTGCATGAAACGCTAAGTACAGCAGTAGCACATTTTTCAGTTCGGAGAAGGGAAAATAAACCAAGGAGTGGGCCAGGAAGCTGGAAGAAATTGAAGGAAAAGCACAAGAATATGATCAAAACCTGACTGCTGAGTGAAAGGCACAGTAAAGGCCAAGCTGACAGCAAAGAACCAAACCTTTCATCAGAAGCCCACAGGGACACACAAATCGTTTCTGCAGAAGGGGGAAATCTCTCTGCAGAACATGACAAACACTGCTGCTACAGCATCAGAGGAAGCTCCTGTTCCCAAACCACACTCAGGTCACGCTGCACCAGACTCCAGAGACAGCCAAAGAACTCCCTCGTGCCTGCCTTCAGGCAGGGTGGATGAAAGGGGGATTTCTGGAGAAGCCCTGTGCTGCACAGGAGTGAAAGCAGCGGGACACCCAACAGCTCATGGGCAGCATCAGAGAAGCAACACCAGATATCTGCCACTGGCAGCAGGGCTCTCTTACACGGTGCTTACTGCCAAGTTATGGCACAGGAGAGAGATTGTCCAACCAGTTTCTTGTGTTAACACGAGCTAAGAGACGTACAAGCAGAGAGCAACCTCAGACGCTCCAGGGAAATGCACAAAACAGACAAGAGGGGCAGCTGAGGAGTGCTCAGACAGCAAGTGAGAAATGGGGTTTACAGAGACAGCGCTGCTGATGCTGCAGCAGTACCACAAAAAGGAATTGCCAGGGGCCTGGCTAGAGTTTTGTGGGATTTTTATTTTTTTTTTAATTATTTTTTGTGTTTTGTTTTTTTTTTAATACAGGCTAGCGTTGTACCCTTTGCTAAAGCTGCTGATTCTGCCACGTAAACTAGAACAGAAATTTCTCAGAAATTAAGTCGGTTCCCCTCCTTGTTAATTCACTGTCTGCCTCCCAACTGAACATCGGTCTGTATTTGTGTGTTTGCAGAAAACATTCCCTGTACAAAGTCTGACGTGCAGCTACACTGTTCTGACTGAGGAATGAAGAAGCCGAGAGTCCACTGAACATTGGATTTTCCCTGTACAACGTGGCCTGATTTGGAGTTTGGTCCAATGAGGACAGCGAGTTAACCGTAGAGATCGTCGTCATTGTCTTCACTGTACACGTTGCCCCCGCTGCCACCTCCCGTGCCTTGGCTTGGACCAGCACCTCCCTGGTTTCCTGATGGGAACCTGCAGGCAGCAGTGAAAAAGGGGAGAGAAGCTCTTCAGAAGCTTCTTCACAGCTCAGCACAATCCCCTCCCTCCACAACAGCTCCCGGGTGCCAAGTACGAAAGGGGAGAAATGTGGTGAAGCCTTATGGCAGGTCATGCAAAGGCTTACAGTGCTGCCAGACGTTGCTCTCATTAAAGGAAAAAGAGCTGATGGGCTTCAGGAGCACTAACAGAGCAGCTACAGCTGACCTGCAGCACAGCCTGTACCACTGTGTGCTCAGCTGGCTGCTGTACACACTGCAGGGAACCAGAAAACGCGGTGGAAGAGGGGATTGTTACCCAGACGACAGCAAAGCTGCCCTCAGTGCTCTGCTCCTAGGGCTAGCTGAGCCACTTTGCCTTCCCCGCCTCCCTCACAGTTACCTGAAGCTGCCAAAGCCACGGCTCTGCTGTAGAGTCTGTGCAAACATCTCGTATTTCCTGATGTCATTGTCACTGACAGAGCGGCGAGCAAAGCGCATGGCCTCCTCAAAGTGATCCCTGCGTATCTCAGGAACCGGGTCCTCCTCCTCCACCTCCTGCAGCGGGACAGAGGGCCCAGGTGAGCTGTGGGCAGCCCGACACCCGCCCACAGCCCCCTTCTGGGTCAGGATGCAACAATACTCGCCAAGGCAGGGGCTAGAGAGGGATGCTACAGCAGACTGAGTCACAGCTGCAGCAGGGGCCTTCTGAGCAATGCCAGCGATGAGGCACAACAGGAGGCCCTCACCCTCCCACAAGAAGAGAACAAAGTGCTCCAGCTCAGCACTCTGTGCCGAGCCTACTCGTCCTCTACTGAGGATTACAGAGAGGAACACATCATCCCTCACCCACGGGCAGAGGTGGGCTGCCTCTCTCATGAGCAGGGAAAGCTGAGTGCCCCGCTCACCATGGCAGAAGGGTTGGTCTGCCTCTCACGCTCTCGCCTGATCTCACTCTCGATGGACTCGCGGATGGCCAGTTTGCAGGCACGCTGGCAAATTTCTGTCAGGTCAGCCCCCGAAAAGCCGTTGGTCATCTTAGCTAGGAAATCCAGGTCAACATCCTAGGGAAAAACAAGAGAGGCCTCTCCTTTACACCTTGCACTCACAGGTGACAAAGAAGTGCTTTTAGATCCCACAGTACCAAGGTGCTGCCTTAACTTTGGCCAATTTTAGGAAGATGAGCTGTTAAGACTCTTGTTTCTGGTAAAAATTAACTACACACAAAGGCAGGCCACACTCTCCCCGCTCACAGAAAGAGCCTGCTACACAGCTACAAATGCCTCTGCACTGTTCACCTTCAGGAAGAGGCAGGCTGACTTTCAGACATGATTTCCTCAGGTCTCAGCATTCGGAGTCAAATGAGATGACTGGAAGTGGAGACGGGGAGGACAAACAGCCTCCTCTACTCCTTCCTGTCAACTGACAGAGTAGCACTGCAACCTTCTTTAAAGCTTTCCTTCCCAGCAGTACTTAAAAAAATAAGAATGGCCTAAAAAAGTTTGCGCGCTTGACACCTGCTTTCCTCTGATTAACCCTGTGAGCTTCATTATTGCCTGCTTCCCAGGCAAGGGATAGAACTTGTATCTATGAAAGAGCTCAGCAACAATTAACTGCGATGGTTCCTCTTCAATTTCCATTTCCCACCCCCGTTTTCTACATTTATTTTTCTTTCAGAGTACAAGAATCTCCTCCATCTTGCCATAACAGGCGTTCCTGTTCCTGCACTGTAGGCAGAACTCTACTATGTGACAAAGACCTGCTGTGCTGACACACTGATATCTAGCTGCGTTGGTACCTCGTTTTAGAACTCGAGCCTCCCCCTATCTCTGCCATCTATTTCCACTCTTCAGGGATGGAAGGTTTCACAGCTCTGCAGTGCGTGGAGCAGTCCCCAGCCCTCCTCTCTGTCCCCAGCTCATGAGGAGCACGTGCAGCACACTGCAAAACCAACTCAGGTACAGTCATGGCACGGATCCTACCTTAGCAACTGGTGATTTCCTCAGGTTGGCCTTAAGAATAGCAACCCGGGACTTCTCGTCAGGCAGGGGGATGTAGATGAGTTGATCCAGGCGGCCAGGGCGCAAGATGGCTGGGTCAATGATGTCCGGCCTGTTGGTGGCACCGATGATGAAGACGTTCTTCTTGGTGGACATGCCGTCCATCTCTGTCAGGATCTGGTTGATGACACGGTCTGCAGCACCGCCGCCGTCTCCGATATTCCCACCTCGAGCCTTTGCGATGGAGTCCAGCTCATCAAAGAAGAGCACACAAGGGGCTGCTTGGCGGGCCTGCAAAAGGCAAAGAGAAACAATTAGTCCCTGCTAAATAACACCAGGCGAGGAGCACACTGATTTCACTCTAAGCACACCCTAAAATTACAGCAGCTCAGAGGAGTACCAGGGCACTACTGCCTCAAGGAGAGCTTGGAGGAGCTGCTCTAGAAACCCCCAATTAAACTCTGAGTAACAAGGTGAATTTCCTCAAAACTAAGAGCATCGTAGAGCAAGCAGAAGCGTGGTAACTCTAACGCCAAGAGGGAAAGCTGGAACCGATCTGCCAGGACCAAACTCTCCCAGCAAGATCTGGGGGTGTCAGTTGGTTATTTAGGCACTGGGGTATCCATAGTCACAACGTATCAAATAGAAGGGGCAAATCCAGTCCATCTTCAGCTACCTAACGGGTAATTACAGGAAAAAGGAGTCAGATCCTTCTTTGAGGTACGCAGTGAAAATGGGTGCAAACTGCTGCAAAGAAAATTCCAGTTAGAAATAAGGAAAAAATTCTTTATAATCAGAGAGTTCTAACATCAGCACACAGGCCCAGAGGTCAGCGATTCTCCATCCTTGGTTGGTGCTAATATGCTAATGTACTCATCAACTAACACACACGAGAACCTCACATACACAAACCAGATTTCCAAGTTATCTTCCTGCTCTGGACAAACAGCTGGAGCAGATGGCCTCTGAGGTTCCCTTCCAACCTACATTTTCCCCTCTCATTCTCCTTCCTGCTTTGCTCTTCCAGCAGCTCCCCTGACCACAACAGTGAGGATTCCCAAGGTAATCCCTACGTAGGACAGGAGGCGACACTATCTATAGGGAACTGGACGGCAGGAGAGGAACTCCTTTCTGCACCATGCATATTGCAGGACAAGACCCTGCAAGATGTTTTGAAAATCTGTATAAGTAAATAGCTAACGAGGTGTCAAAATAGGTTTTCAAGGTATATTGAGGATATTTATGTCACTCTAATGCCAGCCTCATGGCTAAGGCTCTAGCACATTTATTGTTCTGTAACAAAAGATGCAAATTGTAGTGGGAGAAAGAACATTTAATTAGCTATGTTCCCAAACAGGATTAATTCCCTAACATCAGGAAAGCAGCCCCTGCTCACAGTGCAAGTGGGGAAAACACGCACACACAAAAAAATACACAAATAAGAACTGGGCCAGTAAGACAGGCACAGTGGAGACGATGTTCTGGGAGTATCTCAGCCCAAACGTAGCACAGGGAGCAGAAGAAACACTTTACCTTGTCAAAGATCTCGCGCACATTGGCTTCAGACTCTCCAAACCACATGGTGAGCAATTCTGGGCCCTTGATGGAAATGAAGTTTGCCTGGCATTCGTTGGCAATGGCTTTGGCCAGAAGTGTCTTACCACAACCAGGTGGCCCATAGAACAGAACCCCTTTCGATGGAGTCATGCCAAATTTGAGGAACTTGTCTGGGTGCTCCACAGGATACTACAGGAGGAAACGACAACAAAAAATTCTCGTGATGAGCTAGAATAGGCCTGTACCTTGCTCCTAACAGAAACACCATCTGAGATTTCTAGTCAGTTAAACACAAGTTTCTGCCTGCTCAGGGCCTCTACAGATTTTAGATGAGAACTGGTTCAAAAAGCACCACAGCTCAATTGTAAAGCTGCCCTAAAATGCCTATTTATCCCTAAGAACTATTCACCAGTTTGGGTAGTTTTCCAGTACACTTAACCACAGCATTTTTCTGTCCTGCAGAAGCAAAAGGGAACAGCTCATTATCCAATCTAGTCAGCTCTGCCCTCCAGAGACATGCAAGGTGCCTGATGTGAGCATTTATCCTCAGAAGCAAGGTCAGAGCTAGGTGATTGTTTAACACCAGAAAATCAGACCGGAAATTAGATTTCTATTTATTTATTATTAACTCACAGACAGGTTGCCTCTACAGTGAGGACTGAGAGCAGGGATGTATCAGAAAGAAACCATCCTGATGCAGACACCAGAAGTTTCCACAGACATTCATGACTTTTTGTCTCCCTTCACAGAAGGCTTCACAATTATTTTTCACCTGTCTCAATGGTAACACCAGTAAAAAGCCCTTTGGAAGCTCACTGCATGAGAATCTTTGTTTACCTTCTGGCAGTTAAAGCCACCATGTAACAGGATTCTCAGCAATGGCCCCATTGCTGGCTTCCACCTATGAGAGGTTAAGCACAATACCCATGAAAGATGTCACCGTACGCTCAACTAAGGAAAGTCTGACGCTGCTTTCCATCACCTTCCTCTCCCTAAGCTCACTAAGATGGAACACCGTGGTATTTTCAGTCCATTACAAGTGGTTATCATAAAAACTGCATTTACCCTGTTCACAGTCCAAACAGGTATACGAAGAGGCTCTGGATTTTACCAGAATAATTATTACTTAACTGACTAGGCAAAAAATCGGCTGTAAACTCTTACCTGTACAAGCTCCTGGAGTTCTCTCTTTACATCTTCTAGACCACCAATATCTTCCCAGGTAACTTGTGGCACCTCTACCACAGTCTCCCGAAGAGCAGAAGGGTTGCTCTGGCTCAGAGCCCACTATCGTTAGAAGAAACAGCATTAAATAAGCATTAAATAATGCTATCATGTCGTGTTCACATGCTTCAGACAAACAATTAGACAGAAGAAAGGGGCACTCTTGCATTACCCTGAAGTCATCCATGGTCACAGCCAGCGAGTTCATCACTTCAGCATCGATGGTTTCATCTTCTAGGTCTATGAGATCCATCTTCTTTCTGATAGCCTGAAGAGCAGCTTCTGAGCAAAGAGCAGCCAAGTCAGCACCAACATGTCCATGGGTCTCGTTTGCCACCTGAAAGCAAAGCACTGACTATGACTCACAGGGACGCAAGCAAGCACTCTGCATGCTCTGGTGACTCACTCGGAGGTGCAACGAAACTCTGGAGGACAGAAACATCAGTGTTCCACTGTGGGTTCAGGAGACAAGTGCCACCTCATATTTAACAGGCAGAGACACTGCTGTTCCACCTCCCACTTGAGATCAAAGCTGCAACTGGAATTCAGATGGCAGAACACAGAAAGATAACCCCAAGAATGGAGTTCTTCATTCAAGACAGAAATAACAGGAACCAACTGAGTTTATATGCGGTATCCCATGTCACCACAACACTCACTCACCTCCCTGAGAGCTGTTTTAGGGTTACTAGTAGACAACCACAGCAAACAAACCCAGAAGGACAGTAGCAAGGCACATGCAGACTGTACTGATACACAGTTGTTTCTCTTAGCTATGCCACTTTTAACTAGTGAGAGAGGATTTTGGGTCACTGGTAAACTAGTTGGAAGGAAGCCCAGAGATCACACGTTCACCCAGTTTCACATCGTCCTAAATGAGCAACTACGTTTATACGATCAAAGCCATAACAACTCTGCCACAAAACACAGCATCAGTTAACGTTAGCCTGCACAGACGAGCTTTCCCAACGGCATTCTGCTCACCTGTTCCAGATCCACATCATCAGCCAGTTTCATATTTTTTGTGTGGATCTGCAGGATCTCCAGGCGCCCAGTTGCATCTGGGATACCGATATCTACCTCTCTGTCAAAACGACCTGGGGAGTACAAAACATATGTTGAGCTGCTGATTCTGCAAACCACAGAAGCTGCAGTTGCTGTCTTCCTCGGACTGAACGACATAATGACAAGCCACACGGACAATTTCAGAAAATGCCAGAGCTTTGGGTTTCTGCACAGCATGTATCAGCATAGTTGCAGAGTCAGAAAGGAAGAAAGGCCTTAGCTATTTAGGAAAAGTGGAACTAATGTATTAACTAGACTTCAAGACTACAAAAAGCGGAGTACTACTGGTTTAGCAACATTTTCCAAGCTTCATTTGTAGGCAAGGATACTTCCTCTAACCAACATACCACGAGACATTTTTGTTTGCTTCCACCTTTGTGTCCTCAGCATAAGAGTATACAAATTCTGAGAGACATATTTAGTTTTTTAGAACTTCCTACAGTAATCATCACAGCAAAACCCAGGTTGTGAAAGAAAAAAATTGCCCCATTATCTGGGGAGGCAGGTAACCTATATATTACTGCAGTATTAACTTAGGTACATACACCTATCATTTGCCTCTAGTAATGCCTCTACACACTGAAGATGCCATTTTCTCCTGCAAGCTTGACAGGTTTGCTGTTACACACTTTACCAACTGCTCATACACCAGACATTCATTCACACTGTAGAGCTTTGAAAACATGGAGCTTGGAAACTACCAGAGTCCTCATTAATAGAAGCGAAGTCAGACAATGCTTCTGCAACCTGAGGCGCACACAGCTCCTCAAGCAGTCTTTTACTCCTTCAGTGTGTCCTGAGCTAGCCTCACCTAATAGAGACTACCACATGATTTTGAAGCATTTCATTACTTCTGCAAGTTCTAACCTAATAAAACAGGAAATTGTATCAAAGGCCAGAAGCCTAGAAATTAATTACAAAGCAGCAGCTAGACACAAGTCAATAGTCTATGAAACACACAGAAGACATTTAGTATTAATTTCTGCTCAAACTTTCCAAGGCCCCTGAAACATAGTCTGTAACAAAGCATCTGATTGTATTGGGTTTATGTGGCATGGGCTTGGTAGCAGCAGGGCTGCAGGGGTGGCTTCTGTGAGCAGAGCCCAGCAGCTGCCCCATGGCATAGAGGAACCAGCTCCAGATCCTCTGAAAGGGACCTGAGCCAATAAGCGATGTTGTTTGTGCCTCTGGGAGAGCAGATTTAAGAAACGGGAAAAAAAATGCTTGGGGGAGGACATAGAAGAGGGTGGATATGGGAGGGAAGGTGTTTTTAGTTTGCTCTTCCACTTTTTAGTTTTCCACAGTGCTAATCTGCTAGTGATAGGCACTAATTACTAATCTCCCTATGCTGAGCCTGTTTTGCCCATAAAGATAATTGGTGAGTGATCTCCCTGTCCTTATCTCAACCCTTGAGCCCTTTCCATGGTATTTTCTCTCCCTTTTCCTTTGAGGGGGAGTGAGAGAGCAGCTGTGGAGGAGCTCGGCTGCATATCAGGGTAAAACCACCACAGTGATACAGAAAACAGTTGACAATCCTGGTTACCAAATCGCCTGAGTGCTGGGTCAATGCTGTTAGGTCTGTTGGTAGCTGCCATAACAATCACATGTGCTCTCTGTTTCAGTCCATCCATAAGAGTCAACAGCTGAGACACTATGCGACGTTCCACCTCTCCATGCGTCTACAGAGAGACAAAGCAATTATTAGACTAAAAAACAATTATTAGACTAGAAGCTCTACAGCACAGGAGCTGGACACGAGAGCCACGAGCTGCTAACAAACATTGTGAACTGCGTATGATTCTTCTCACACCTGACTGAGTTCAAGCATTAACTGCTGCTTTACCCTAAACTCAGACAGAGATTCATGCCAGCTGCTAACAGAAAGGGTGTACGTACACTTCTTTACCTCCTACAGGCTATCTTTACCTTCTCTCTCTTAGGAGCAATGGCATCCAGTTCATCAATGAAGATGATGGCAGGAGCGTTCTTTTCTGCTTCTTCAAATGCTTTCCTCAGGTTGCTCTCAGACTCACCAGCCAGCTTGCTCATGATCTCAGGACCTGAAAAATAGCAGCACTGTGGCACCCTGAAGAGACACAGCTAGCCCTGAGGCATGTAGATGATTTTTTTTTAAGTACAACATTCATATGGGAGTATCTATAGTTCAAGCCAAAGCAAACACTATCAACCAAGTTCACTAAATTTGCAGCTGAACAGGCAACAGAATGCGGAATTACTTTCTATCATTATTCTGGTGTGTTCAGTTTACTCTAACAGAATGCAGTGCTAGTCAGTGAGCTACCTTTAGCTGCCTCTTTTCTTACCCTATTTCACACTTGGTGAGCTTCTCTGTAATGTGCCACCACACACTGTTAATGCCAGTCCTAGCTTGCAAGAGAAGCAATCAAATTATATGGTGATAAATTATCAGGATAGGGAAGGAAAAAGCTGTAAGATACTGAAGCTGACTTTAGCTTGCATTACATGGGCACACATTTACCTCTATAAGATCCTATAAATGAGTTCCAAAACTAAAATAAAACAAGCAAAAACAAACAAACTAAAAAACAGCCTGCCAAAAAAAATATCATAACCTCCCCTCAAAGAGTAAAAAAAAAAAAAAAAAGAGTAAAAACACATCAACCGCAGAAGGAACAACAACAATCCCCTGAGACTTCCTACAATTGCTGACCCTAATGTTTAGGGATCTATCTATTCTGTTTATATTTTTCCATCACGATGATGGGAGTGGTCACAAAGAGAAAGCAAGCCTCTTCTGAAAGATCTGAGGAAAAGAAACCTGACCCTCCGGATGCAAAGCTGCTGCAACAGCTGACTGAAGTGAACCAGCTGCAGAGCCACGGGTGTGGGCAGGTACCACACTGTTTCACTTCAAGTAACTCACCGATTCATACCAGTTCTGCCTACAGCGCTGCCTGCAGCTGCAGGCTTGGGCCAAGCACACAGAGAACGCATCACTAATTCTGACAATGAATGTTACTTTTATTATGCACCAGAAGTACATGTCTCTAAAGAAAAGGCTGGCTTATTAGCACACAGTGACACCTTCCACAGACTTAGGAAGTAGATGACAAGGGTGACATACGGTTAGGAACAGCCCATTTACTTCTGACATCTTGAGATAAAAAGCGAGGCAGTTCCCTACTGCTGGTCTCTGCTATGATGTGCTGTACAATCCACTGCTTTCACCTTCATGGATCTGATAGAAATCAGGGAAGAAGAGCAGCGCTCCTCAAGTACAAGCATTCGGTTATTCCAGCACTGATTGCAGAATGGGACAGAAAAGCAGCGAGGAAAATTCAGAATCTGGTCTTCAACGGCCATGGACCAGCATCTACCTCAACTGCTACAGGTGAGAGCGAACAATACGAGGTCCTGTCACTTCTAGCTAAGTTCCAAAGTACTCGTTATAGCTTTCAGGAATGCTCCTCCCAATTTAATGTTATGTGAAACAAAAGTGGTCTTGTGCTTCACTTAAGGAAAAAGAACTGCAGTGCAGACCAGCTTCTTTTCTGAATAAAACATGCTGGCAGCAACAGAAATGAGTGTTCTACGCCCATATACAAAGAATAATCTCACTGCTTCACTCCTAGCTCTGCCCTTACCAACATAAATGAACACTCAGCTAAACAGACTCCAAATTCCCACATCACAAAACTGTCTTTCAACCGCTGCTACAAAGCAATCAATTTTAAGGACAGTGCCACTACCACTGATGCTTCCACGTAAGTGGCCTCTAAGTGTCCTCAGTGGGGCACTTGAAAGAGGTAAGAAAGGATATCAAGGACAGAAAGGTGGCTATAAGGTGGCCTTATCTAAACCATTCATTACCATTAGCTGGAAGAATGACCACACAGCAGGTCTGGGTCCAAAGCAGACACAAAGCTTACCATTGATCAGGAAGAAGAAGGCCCCAGTTTCGTTGGCCACCGCCCGGGCAATCAGCGTTTTACCAGTGCCAGGAGGACCATACAGCAGGATGCCACGTGGAGGCTGGGGACAGAGGCAAGGGATTTAGCTGGAAAGCCAGTATCTGAACGCCTGAGTAGCTTCACAGTGTATTCTGAGCACTGGATAAAGCCAGTCCGAAACTGTGATGCTGGCTCATGCAACAACTGCCATCCAACCATCAACACCCTGACTACTCTGCATGACACACAAACAAAAACCTTGCCAGTAACTGACAGTGATGATTCAAAGCATCTCTCTGCTTTACAAGTGCCAGTATTTTAATCTGTGTCTAAAATGTAAGGAAATAGTGTCCTAATACCAGCATTAAAAAAAAAAAGTTACTTATTCCCCTCCAATAAGTCATAAACCTCCTACATCAAAGCGAACAGCAAAGGCAACCTGCAGCACGCAGGTGCTTACTTACCTTCACCCCTATGGCCTTGAAGAGCGCAGGGTGTCGGAGGGGAAGTTCCACCATCTCTTTGATCTGAGCCAGCTGCTTCCGGCAGCCACCTATGTCATCGTAGCCCACTTCATTCAGTGACTCTTCTTCATCCTACCGGGAAGGAAAATTATTAAATATTTGAGTGAAGACAAGGGTTCAACAATCCCTTCCGGTTTACAGAACCAGGAATCTGGGCTATTGCTCATTGTTCCTTCTTTGCTGTTTTGAGATGCTTACTTCAAAGACTTCATGGTTTCTTCTACAATTGTTTTGTAGCTCTGACTTCCCAGATATACAATGGGAATTACCTGCATGTACCAAGACCTCAATGAAACCCAGCCTCTTGAATGACAGCCTCTGCTGCTACAGACTCAAGCACAAAACAAGCTGTGTGATCTTCTCGTGTGTCTAACTGATTAAAGCAGACAACGAAGCCCAGTATAAAATATTCTTTAAACTGCAAACGACATTTCTCAGTACTTGAAATACCCTAGCTACCATACAGTTCTCAGATGCAGTGTTTTCTTTTGGGACTGGCTCAAACTAACTGAGAACGCTGAAATTCAGATATGCAGATAAGACCAGCTGTAGCTAATTCTTCCAGTACAGCCCTACAGCAATCATTCTGCTCATGGGTGTTGAAATCTCTACTGGCCTTAGTTATCCGTAACCTAAGGCCACAATAAAATCATAAAATAACACAGCCTGGAATCTCAGAAGGGATTGAGCCAGAGCCCCACAGAGCCAGGAAAGCTGTGAAGCAGGCTGCTCAGAGCCTGACCCTGTCAAGCACTGAAGGTCTCCAGAGCTGGAGATTCCTTCTCTCTCTAGAGAGAACCTTTTTCCTAAAATCTACTAGGAATTTCCTTTGACCCAGCTTCTGCAGTTGTCTCTAGTCCCGTCCCCAGGCACAACCCTCAGAAGGACGCGGTCACCTACACCTTTCCATCAGGCAGTTGCCAGAAAGCCTGCCCCTTCACCTTCCCTTCTCTAGCGTAAGGCCATTCTCACAGCCTCTCTTCATTTATTTTGACCTCCAGCTATTCATCATTTTGCTGGCCTTGGCTGAACTTGCTCCTAACCGCCTCTACTGTGTCCTGAAGAGCCCAAGCAGGACTCATCCAGTGCCTCAAAAACAGAGATGATTTTTTCACAAGGCAGCTAACTTTATGAGGTATACAGCCACCTTAGCTCATAGCCCTGAGATTTCCTACTCTACAAAAGTAAGGTGGCCAACTCCTGACAGACAAGTAACTCAAGCTGCCTTAAACTTGGGATACTGAAGGCTAGACACCTTAAGGGATTGAATTAAAATAAATAAAACTGTTTAGAGGTTTCAAGTTTCTCATTCAAAAAGCATTAATCGCTTTCTCTTCACATGGCACGAAATTTAGCAACACATTAAGTCCTCCCTGCTATGGATTAACAGAACTCAGGATTTAAAAAGATACATCTAAGTCCAGCATGAGTTATCCAGAAGCAGATGCAAAACTAGCTGCTTTCAAATTGTACCATTTTCTCAGCAAACCTAAGCATTAGTCTTATCTTGGTGTCTGAGGAAGGATATTGGAAGCACATTTCTCCCATTACCTTCAGCAGCAGTTCATCTCCTGAAACCAGAGTTCCTAACCATTACATTCAATATACAAAATGGCAAACCAGGAACTGCAACTCTGCCGCTCTCCAGGGCAGCCACAGAAACGGATTTCAGTGGACAGAGCAGATTCAGGACAATAACTGCGTGGCAGGATTGAGCTCACCTCTCGTTTGATGGGCTCTCCTTCACAATGGATCACTGTGTCCGGAGCCACTATGCAGTAGGGACTTGGATCTGTCTCCACCACTTTGAATTCCACTGCACGCATTCCTCCACGCACCAAGAAGATGTCACCTGTAAAATCCCACCTTTTAGTAGCCTGCTGCAGCTGATGTCTGCAAAATGTCAACCCTTGTACTACCAGCAGCCATAGAGGATAAGGAAGTAGGTTACACATGCATATGCCACTGGCATTTTTAACACTGCTCTACATTTTAGAGTCAAGAGCTGCACGTACTGTGTGACTGCCAGAGCACTGTTTAGATCTGCAGCAGTTAAACTTTTCAAATTTCATCCAGAAACAAACAGCAAACAAGAGAAAAGAATACTCTGCCTAAATACCAAACAAAGGCAATGAATCACATTTATTTCCCATTCAGTTCTAATTCAACTGTTCTGGAACATTTTTTATTAAAAAACTTCCTAAAAATAATTAATGTGTAGTTTAGGAAAAAAATGTTCAAACTGGTTTACAATTTGTGTTTGATCAGCTACCTAGGCACAAACTGAGGTCAAGCATCCCTGATCTTTTGAAACTGGCTAAGAATAGGGACCAAGAGTAAGACGCTCAAGTTTTTCCTGTCTCCTTTAGAAACTAGCTATCACTTTACAAAAGAGGTGCCTGCCTCAGCGTACGGCCCAGAGACAGTAAACGGTGCAACCACCAAAACTGAAAAGTCATGAGACAGGAGAAACCAAAGCCAGACTGAAATGTCAAACCACTCTGAGATACAAAAAGCTTTCAAGAAGTTTGCAGAGCAACACGAGACTCGATCCCAAAAACAGGTTTCTTCAGCCAACTCTCAAACTGTCCCACTTTGACTCGTAGTGCCTTGCACTAAAGCACAGCAGCAGCTGACTGTTTCATTAGAGAAATTCTCTCCAGACACCATCTGCATATTGGTTTTGCTACTATTGCTCCAAAGAAGTGACTTTCAGAGTGGCTGTTCCAATCTGCACATAGACACGCGAAGTGCAGCCTTGAATGTCCTACTTCTGCCTACTGCCTCGAAGAGGGAAAACCCTAGCCAGAAGCACTAGAAGCAACCAGGGAAGAGGCAAAAAGCCCTAACAAAATAAAAACTTATTTGGAAGTGGTTATAATAAGTTGCTATTAGTTACAGTAACTGCTTGTCTCCAGAAGGAGAATAATACATAATATTGACTACGACTCCTGGCTAAACTGGGCTACAGAAGCTGGAAAACTTCATTCAACTAGTGTTTATAATGTATTAGGACCTACTTCTTCCAGCAGAAGTGCTACTAGCTCAGCTGTAAAAGTGCATTTCATTTTCTAAGCGCTCTCACACTTATTAATTGAATTACTCTGAAGAAGTGAATTTAGTCAGAGTGCCAGCTGCTCTATCCAACCAACTGATGAACACACAGGCAAACACACAATCCTTTTGAGTGGTAGTAGCAAGATAGGAGAGAATCTTATTAAATTAAGTTCTACCTAAGATTTTTCTAACACACTCCCATCCAATGTAGCAAGAAAAAAAAAGCAGAATACTCATGCTGTTGTGCCAGCCAGTAATAGACATTACCCTTTCTTCTGAAGATTAGGGAAAATTGAATCAGAACAAGCAAAATCTCACTCTGCAGATGCCAGTCTGATGCTTTGTTGAGATCTGTGCAAGTCCCCAGAAGTTCTCTTTACCCAGTCTCAGGACTGGACCACAATCAGCAGCATCAGGACTGCAATAACACGTGCTGTTACCTTTCCTGATGGGTCTGTATGCTTCCAGGAAGTATGGCTTGAGATAGACTTCAAACAGATTCCCCGTGATCCCTTCTACTGTGTCATCAATTGGCAGCACGTGGATACGTTTGCCATATTTCACATCTGGGCAGGGCTGGATGCTGCAACAGAAGAGAACTCCAATTAGTCACATCATCCTCGACTTACACCTGAGTCTGGAAACAGCAGTGATGTCCCTTCCCAGGCCAGCACAACCACCAGAAAGGACTCTCCAAATCTGCGCAGAGACTTTCCACCTGCCTAAGAACATTTCAGTGCTGACAAGGTAGATACCATGCCCAGCAGAGAGCTAGTCTTCACAACATGTGCCTTTCTTCATTCCTCTCAGCCCTATCCAGGCTGCCGGGGAGTTTCAGACTTTCTTCCTACCTCTGCTCTTCTGCCAGGATGCCCCTTGCCATCCCCAAGGCAAATTCAGAAATTACTAGTGCAGCCAAAAGACCTGAGAGAGTCAGAAGCTAATTTTTGTTTTAACAAGGAGCTACTGCTAAACCAAAAATAAGAGAAGGGGAGACGGGGGTAACTTTTTTCCTTATTCTCTCTAACTTACTACAAGGAATAGAGCCTCTGCTGCCGATAACCCTGATTCAGAGCAAAGGCTCTCAAAGTACCAATCAGTGGTAATTGGCTTGCAGCCAGGCATCTGTCAATCCCACTTCGTGGAGGCTGACATTTAGGTTAAAGTCCTAAGGCCCTTTTCCGCTTTTTAAATAAACACCACAGCCGTGATTTTACAGGGTAGGCAAACAGCCTACCGTAGCGATAGCTGAGTATCGAGCTGCAGCTGAGAGGCAGAAAGCTCAAATGTGCTTCACCTGCTACGAAAAGCCTACACTGAACTGCAGCTGAGCGTACCACTTTTCATAGGCCGCTCTGTCAGAGACTCTTAACAGATTCATTTACTGCATGCTTTACAGAGAGGATACAGCAAAAGGGTAAAGGAAAAGACCAACTGTCCCAGAAGGAAAACAGTTTACAGACCACAAGCAGGAAGTGATTAATGCATGAATCTGTATTTTGGCAGAGACCAGGACACGGAAGGTAAGACAATAGGTAATTAAAGATCAGCAAGAAAAAGTTATGAGGGCGAGAGGTGTGAAAGTTCTCTGACCCTTGCAACAAAGCTAATGTAATGTAATGCATCTGGAGGGAAAAGAACCTCTATAGGCACAGTCCCAGAAGAAGAGGGGAGGGCAGAGGCTCAATTGTTACACTAGAAAAGACTCCAACAGCAGCCTCATATCATTTTAAGGTAAGAATTCACCTTTACTTCACAGGCACTGGGTCAAAGCACTGTTCTGTTTCAACCCCGGCTGTGTTTAAAACTTGCATTTTCAAGTACAGTGAGGTACAAGTGAGGTACAGCCTCACCCCTCTCCTCTATGAAGCTTGTATAAAACATATTTTACATTTAAAGATTTATCCAGGTATCAATCCAGGAAGAGAAGTACCAGAAACCAGGTTCCAATTTCCCTAGAACATATAGGATATTCCACATCAGGAAGATGCTCAGGGGGAGGAGCTGTCAGCCTTCCCATATTTAAGCCTGCAAATTAGCATTTTTGTATTTCAGAAGCGTTCAGGCAGTTTCGCCCTACTCCTATCACAGAATGGAAACTGTTTTCTGTAACTTCAATGTTTTCTCACTACTTTCTTCAAGTGTTGCACAACAAAATTCCTGCAACACGTTTAAAACGTTCCTAATTCTAAATTTACTTTTATAAGAAGAATTGAAATATAGATAACATGACTATAAAGTTCCTTTGGGGATTTTTAATCTTGGTATTCAACTGATTCATGTTTCTGTCATTCATTCCTATCAAGTTTCAACTTCTGTATGCCACAGGGCAGCTTCATGCTTGAGCTAGATACTGTGAGATCAATTACGATATTGCTTAATGCCTTCCACTGTTAATGGCATAGAGATTAGAAATTCAGACACAAAAAAATTGCAAGTCCATCTGACAATGTAAAGTTGGGAAGAAAACTGACAGCAGTGGAATATTTAAACTATTCAATTTAATGACAGGACCTGGGCTCATGGAAGTGCTGAAGAGACTTCAAGAACCTTTAGCATTGCTTTTTAGTATTAACCCCAATATGCACAGAGCCAGAAACACACCCAAAAGCTAACTGAGATCCCTGATGTAAGCCATGCACTTGAAAATGTTTCTGGGGTCTCCTCTGGAAGACATAAGAATACTTCCTGCAGATCCTGTCTCTGCTACTGAATGAATGAATTCAGGGCCAGTGCAGAAGTTATTTAGATAACCCAGGGAGATGCAACAGTCAGTGAAGCAGTCCCCACCTGATCACATCACCCAGGCGCACTCTCAGGTTATTGCGAACAACCCTGTTCATGCGAATCTTCTCATCTGAGCAGGTATCATCTGACAGTACAATGCAGACTGCTTCTCTCCTCTTCTTTCCTTTTAGCAGAACAGTATCGCCTCTGAACAGTTGCAATTCATCCATTTTTGCCTATAAACAACAACAACATTAGAGCAAGCTCCTGACAAAACAAGAATTCGAGTGTTTGAAGGAGTTACTTGACTTTGGAGAATTATATGTCGGAAGACATGAATTAAATCCACAAAGACACAGGATCCCACTATGAGCTAATCCTGAAGCCAGACTAAGGGCTTAAACTCAACAGAATCTTAAAAGTTCAGCATCAAAATATATTTTAGCATGGAAGAGTGCTCGAAAACAAGACAACCCACCTCCCTTGCTTGTAACAGCTGCAGCTTCTTATACAAATAGCTAGATTCATCTTGCAAAGTTAAATTTCATGTTTTTTCAACATACAGCAGCAGCTTGCGGATTACCCAGATGAAATGCTTTGATTTTCCCCAATGACGCACCTGGGACAGTGACACAACACTGTTGTCTTCATTGATGGCTTCATCAACAATTAACCGATTGGGCCTGTTCTTCTGCTTCAGAATTGCAGTCGATAAGTCATCCGCTTTAGAACTGGGGAAGAAAACACAAGTTCTGAGTCTAAGCGATTCCACTCCTCCCTCCCCAGCCACCCCCCTGCTTTGGTCTCTATTTTCTATAGGTTTTGCTGTCACATCTTTTAAAAACCATACTTGTTTGTAAGACAAAGGAGACATTCTTCCCAGGCACCCGCATCAGGTGTTCAAACCAGAATGCTTTCTGTGAGCAAATATTGACTACCTTACCAGCCTCAAATGGAAATAGCTGTGAAGCTATCTGTGAAAAGAAGTGGTCAGTGAGATGTTGCTGACTGTAAGATGTTTCGCCTAAAAGAATTAGTCAGACCCATCTGCAATCACACGTAACCACTGCAACCGAAACGAAAGTTTAAGTCTATTTGGTGACAAATCCCAGATAAATAGGGGAATTAAAGCACAATGTTGCAGCTCCCCTGACAGGGAGAGCTGTAAGAGTTTAGCCTGTCAAGGGCTATTAGTTAAACCCAGCAAGCCAGTAGAAATATCCAAGTGTTCATTAAAAATATGATATATATGTTTTTTTAAGGATATAAGCACCTTCCTGCAACATCTTCATAGGAGTCACAGCAGCTCTAGCCCACTACACCACAAGAAATGTGACAGATTATTCATTTGTCGTGACAAAAACGAAGCAAAACAAACAGCAAGGAAAGGGAAGAAAGGCAGATTAAATCATTTCCTTCAAAATCTAATACAGCAAATTATTCATTTCCTTTAAAAAAAAATGAATTTGAACAAAGAAGATCTTGGAAGTTGTACATTAGCCAATCAAAACATTAAGAGATGTTTGGAACTTCCCTTGATGGGCGTCTGACTACTTTCTGAAAGTAGTCCACAAGTGCCAACATCTAAGGACATAACAGAAAATGATGCAGACTTTGGCTTGATTCTAACGAGACAAAACAAACAAACAAAGAATACCTGTCTTTGTCCTAAGCAAGTAGCAAGCAGCAGCAGAGAGCAGGAAGCTCTGAGGACAGCCGTGCTGGCTGCACCCTCCGGCTCTGTTTAGCTCTTTTAGGGACAAAATAACCAGAAGAAATCAAACCCTGAGTGGAAGTGGCAGAGCAAGCAGCTGCACAGCATGAACGCAGCACGCTGCAGCAGAGCTTCGCTTAGCATGTTCACTGCATCTTTCAGAGGTACATCAGAGAGCTGTGACAAACCTCCAGCAATGTTACCTGAGGTACCCCTCACACCCTCGAGACAGAAGCGTTTCCAAGACAGGCTGTGCAGTATTGGCTCCTCTCTCCGAGGCTTCGAAAGAAGAGGGGAACAATACAAGCCTATGAGAGCAGCCAGCTTGTTTCCAAACGGTTTTCAAGCTTTGCATAAGCTCTAGTAGCATAGGAAACATGTTGCAAATTAGGACATTATTTTAAGCAAACAAAACAAGGAGTTGTAAAACATGTCCTTCCAGGACTGCCAGCACTGGCCAAGTTGCCTTTTTCCCTTTCTTCATTAAGAGTGCAATAGGTAAGAAATTAACATCGTCAATGAGCATGTGAAGTGTTACACATCCACTCTCGAAACCCAAAGAGAGACAAGGAAGTCTGCTGGACACATCCAGGAAGAAGCTCACAAATTTCACCTTCAAGCTAAAACATGGTACTAGGAGAGTCTTAAAAGGGCTGGGATTTCCATGAAAAACTAACAGAGCACTAAGACAACTGAAACAAATAAACTGTCAGGTCTGATAGCATCTTGTAGTTAAAACAGAGGGCAGAAATAACAAACTACTTGTAAGGACCTTGCATCAGCTCCTGGACACTGGAAATTAATTTAGCAGGTGCATTTAAAAAGTTGAACTAGGGGACACCAGAAAGCAACAATACTTCTATTTAGTTCAGAGGCTGAATGTAATTCATACCCCTCCACACATGAGATGTGGATCCAAAGAGCTTCTGATAAGAAACCATTGCCGGAGTTTGGCTGCATAAACTGGCACTGAAACTAAGTAGCTCTCCCTCAGGACACAGAGATTGTAATGCAGCCTAAAACATGGACTGGGACTCCAGAGAAAAACAAATGGAAGAGGAATTGAGCAACACGAGAAAGCTTTTTGACCAAAGCTTCCAATAAAGTAAAAGCTGTACAAGAATTGGAGGGGAAAAAACAAAGTTCAGCAATCTTCCAGTACACAGCAAGAGTTACATTTAGTTCTGCTGAATCTGAAAACGAAGTTTTAGTACTGAAGAACTGAATCTGCAGTTCCCTAAGTAAGAAGTGAGGGCTGGATCAATGCTATCGGTACATTACTGCACTTAAAGCAATCGAAAAACTTGGGGGCATTAAGAAAGGAATAAAGGTATCCAGGAAACAGCACACAGATACCTAAATGCTTGGGCTCAGCTTCAGTTCTCTGACCTAAGAGTCGTGCCGACAAAGGGCCAAAAGTGTTAAGAAATCACATGACAGCTACACAGGCAAGTGATGTTGTTTCTCCTGCAGACAAGTGTAAGGACTTGTCCCGGAACAGCTGGGAACATTACCATCACCATTTGCCCTCGTTGCACCTCTCCTGGCGATTCCTCATGCAGTAACTGAAATGACAGCAAAATATGCCTGTGCCCCTCAACCACACTCAGACAACATCTACGCAGCATGGAAGGAGAGCCTGAACCAAAAATACTAAGCTGGAAAGCCTAAAGCACGGGTTGCGATCCTCTTCTGCCAACTTTCCTACGCATGCTGGTAAAGTTCATTGAGGGGCCAAGGCAGACGGCTAACCTAAGTAATTTTTAAAGCTCCCCAATGAGTTTTCTGTCAGAAATTGCAGCTTCTTCAGATCATCTGCCCAACTCATCCCTTGTATCAGCTCCCTCACACACTTTCCTCCTCCCTCACTTCTTTCACTGACTCAACAAAGAGACAAACTGAACACAAAACATAGCTTTAGAGCTGCTTGGGGATTAAAAGGAAATTATTAAAAGCTTGCCCCTAGACAGAGGGCAGGAGTGAGGACATAATCCCCTGCACAGCTAATGGGCAAACTTGTACATAAAGCAGGAGACATCAGTAAAATTGAAGCAAACACGTACTAGCCCTGAAGCCCCCAAAAATGGGTTCCCAAGTCTCATCCTTAGCCGCCCTTTCTTTCAGCGAAGCAGCCCAACAGACCCATTTTACACTGGGAAGGGGAGGGAGCCACTCTAACAACTTTTAACACTTCTATGTTTTTCTTTGTCAGAGCACCCCTTGTTCAGCACACAGTAACGCCCAAAGGCTAAGCGTTAGGGCAGACTATAAGAAGAGAGAGCAGAAGATAATTACTGACAAGCAATTTTTCTGAAAACAAGCACTAATCTCCAAAAATCCCCATGAACTAGGGAACTAAGATGTTCCTGCAAGTCTGCGGTAAATATATAGTGGAAAAGTCCCTGACTCAAAACGATTCCAGCTTCAGCAATGAAAGTGAAAACAATCACGCCTTCTGGAGGCTGGTGGGCCTTTTAAATCAATGTCCTCATGAACCCTCTTTTGAGACAAACCTGGAAGTAGTTTCTTACGATCCTGACCCTCAACATTCATGTTATGGACTGAACTGCCTTCCCCAGGTCGGCATTATAAATCCATAACGCATTTTATCCATTAAAGCAAACGATTGATGCTCCTGGTGACTGCAGCCACATACAGGGCAACCAACCAGTGAGTTCATCCCCGTGCCTGAGATGCCAAGTTCTCAAATGCTGTGCCAGGCTGGTAGGCACATGAAAACGAGAACCTCTTCAGAAACCACGCTCTGGTGGCTCTTGCGGTGCTGAGGCTCAGCTCAGCAAGATGGTTGCCAACAGCACTGAGCCCAAAATTGCAGCCAAGATGCAACTCTTGTTGCAGAGTAACTTCTGCTGATTCCTACGTGGTGGTGATAACTTTGTGAAAGTGGACGTTTCTTTTAAAGGCAGCGTTCACCTCAGCCAGCTGCAAAATGGGGTTTTTGGCCTATTGCTTCTAGCTCTGCTACGGTCACCGGATTCCCGGCACACCTTGGTAGGACCAAGCGGGTCTGAATTCCGGGAGTTGCAAAGGAAAAGGACAACGTAAACACCGGGCACTAAGGGGACGAGGAGGGCCTCCGGGAGGGCGAGCAGGTCACCGAGGCGTTCCTGGATTTGGGAAATTCTCTTCAGTGCTATTTTTAACACCCCTCGGCGCCCAACGCACGTGGGACGGCAGCGGGCTGAACACCGCCGCTCGGCTCCGTGCTGAGGAGCCTGAAAGCCGATCCGGGGCCTGGAAGCGAGGCCAGGCCGAGGGGGCAGGAACCGCCACAGCACGGGGGGGGGGCCCGACCACAACATGTCCGCCTCCACAGCGCCGGGCCGGGGTGGGGGGGCAAAAACCGGGCCGGGGCCGGGCCGGGTCGAGGCGGGGAGGCCTCGGGGCTGGGGGGAGGCATCGTGAGGGAGGCCCCGGCCTCGCCTGCCCTCACCCGCCGTCAGTGACTCGACGCTGGGGGGGGAGAGGGGTTGGGAGGCGCGCACGGGGGCCCCCTGCGGGCACGCGCCCTGGCCGGGAGCGCGCACGGCCGGGAGCGCGCTCGGGGAGCGGCCCCTCCCCACCCGCCCAGCCCCGCCTCCCCGGGGCCTGCATGACACAGCGGGATCGGGCAGCGGGGGCCCCGCCGCCGGGCCCCTCCGGCCGGGCACGGCGCCATCGCCGAGCCTCTGAGGGGAAGGAGGAGGAGGAAGGGGGGGGGGGGGGGGGAGGAAGGCGGAGGCCGGGCCTCGCGCCTCAGGGCTAGGCCGCGGCCCGCACTTACTCGGATCCCGAGGCCATGGCGCTGAGGGGGAAGGGCCGAGGGGCTCCTCGGAGCGGGGCGGCGGAGGAAGGAGGCTGCCGGGGCGGGCGGCGGGCGGGCGGGCGGCGGCAGGCGGCGGCTCTCGGGGTGCTCGGCGCTGCCTCGGCCTCAGAGCCGACTCATCGGAAGGGGGAGCTCCGCCCCGCGCCGCCTCGCCTGCCTAGCAACAGCGCGCGCTGGCCAATCGGAAATTCCGACCGGCGGAGGCTCAGCCAATGGGAAAAAGGAAAGGGGAAAAAAAAAGGGAGCTCTCCTTCTCTGCCCCGCCCCTCTCCTTTTTCCCCTCCCAATCGGCGCGAGCCAAGCGCGACGGCCGACAGCCAATCGTAGTGCCTCCACTGTCATGGCTGATCTACCTGGCAACGCGAGCCGGGCAGCCAATGGCAAAAATAGGAAAATGGCGGGGGAAGGCCCGCCGCGCCAGCGACCAATAGGAGGCGCGGGAGGCGGGTGACTGACAGCTCGGGCAGAGGCACTGGTGCGCTGAGCGCACCCGGGCTCAGCACGGCCGCAGCCCTCCGCGTGGCCCCAGGGCAAGTTTTGGGAGGTTTCCCCTGTTTTAAGGTTTTTTCTTTTTTGGGGGGCTCTGTGGATGGTGAACTCCCTCCAGTTACCTCAGAGAACACCAGGCACTGCTGACGCTTGCTCCCGGCCAGCCACTCCCTTGTTTTCCTGTGGGTGCTTATGAATAAATTAATAAATTAATTACCTGTGCTCTTGTGCTTAATTCTGCCCTGCCCTCCTTTGTTTTTAGGGCTGAAGTAAGGGGGGAGTGAATCAGAGCAACCACGGGGCCTGTCCGCCACCGGACTCCCCGCTCTGAGCGCGGAGGAGTGGGACCCCACTGAATTTAACCTCTTCCAGGAGCGCAGTTTCACCCTGCGGCCTATTTGGGTCAAGGCCAAATTCTTGCCTCATCAGCACCGACCTAGTTAGTGAGGTGATACAGTCAGGGCCTCGTCGTGTTGGACACCAAAGAGTTGTTTTCAACCCTTTCTTTAGGCTTGTGGAAGACAAGGCTCACCCAACGCTGGGACAGCACGGGTAGGGGACCTTCCCGAGCCCAAAATGTCCCTGGAGCGGGGAGTGATGGTGATGAGCTGATGCCAGCTTCAAAGGAACAAGGGTATCTCCACCCCGATCTCCCGGGGCATAGCCCACGGCAGCAGCAAGCCCATGATCTTCATTGCAAATGTTCACTCTGAATTGCCGGAGGAAAGAGGGCACAGGAAAAAGAAAAAAAGACTTACATAAATTGAATAGATCTGAGGCTTTTATTAGAAAAGGGAATCTGTTCTGTTTCTGTCTTTTGGGAAATCCAGCTTCACCCAAGAGCAGTTTTGAGTCCTGAAAGAGTCCCAATGTCACCCTGGTGCAGGGAGGCTCCAGGGCATGTGATGAGGACACTGGCTGGGTTAGCTAAAGGGATCCTGGCTCATGGTCCTGAGGTAATCCTGGATGCTTCTAGCAAGAGATTCCCTCTGCGGGAAGGCTGCCTGCTTCACACATGAAACCAGGTACAAGGGGAAGGGCCTGAAAAAGAAGGGTGTTGCAGCAACAAGGTCTGTGGTATTCCCCTGTTCCTACTAGGAAATTCACCCCTCCTGAGGAAGACAAGGGGGGAGCTCCCCTGACACATTCAAGCTGCAGCTGAAGGCCAGCAGGCGCTGAGATAAACCACCCCCAGTTTAAAGCACAGGCTGCACTGCTGGAGCTCTCATCTGCAGCTGTTTGACATCCCAAACGCCCCACAACACACCTTCCCTGCCCTTCCTGCTGCCCGTCTTCCCCCGTGGGCCTCTCCAAGTGCTTCTGCCAGTGAGCAGCAGCCTCCTGCTTTCGGTTCAGCTTCCACAGGGCTTGCACCAGATAAGAGGCAGCAGCTGGGTCACCTGCAAGACACGTCAGAGGAGGAGAGGTGGTGTAATGGGGGAGGACTTTCCCAGATGCATCACAGGCTCTAATCAGCCCCTGGGCTGGCAGCCAGGACAGAAGCCAAGGCAGATGATGTCAGCCCTGCAGTACAGCCTGCCACTCCTCTGCTTGGGCTGGGGTTCTCTCTGCAAGCAGGTCTGCAGCCCCAGTGCAAGGCTCCGGGAGGGAACCTCGGTCAGGGCTGGGAGCAGCAGATGTGGCAGACGCCGCTGAAGCTCACATCCCTACGGTTTTTCAGCACCGCTGGAGCACTGAGCAGAAGGGGCTGGTCCGGGTGCCCATGGGTCACCCCTGCAAGCAGCACATGCTATGCCTCCCCAAAAAAAGCCTCTCACCTGGCGAGACCTGCAAGCCGTACTGGAAATCCAGCAAGGCCTCCTTGTGCTTCCCCAGCTCCAGGAACTGCGTACCTCGCCCAATGAGGGAAAGCAACCTGATCTTCTGGAGAACCTCCACTTCTGCCAGGAGATTCCCTGTCACGGAAAGAAGAATGCACACACCTGCAGACAGCACCCTCCAGACACTGCCCCCACGTCCCAGGGTAGTGGTAAAACAGGCCACATGTCTACTTGGGCCTGTTTGTCTGCCAGCTCCAAGAATATCCCATGGCATAGCTCAGCTTCAGGCTGCCAGGCTGGGAGAGGCAAGGAGGCAGCAGAAGGAATGAGCAAAAAACACTGAGAGCTCAGTACATTACATGCCTACAGCTCAACAGCAACCTCGGCAGGCAGCAGCCTGGCCTTTGGCTGCTTATTCGCAAAAACTGGTGCAAATCTATCCCCTTGAATCCCATATCGAGAAGCTTTCCAGGTGACAAACAATGTCACCTAACAGGGAAGGAGGCAGAGCTGAGGGCAAACCCTACCCCAACCCAGCCAGCCCGTCCCTTCAGAGGCCCAGTATGGCGCGGAGCTCACCACACCGGGCCAAGTGCCTCCTGCCAGAGGTGGCAGTGGGACCACAGCCCCGCTCCTTTACCCACCACTGCCAAGCACACAGCTGCGGACAGCCTCACCTGTCGGTTCGGCGCCAGGCCCACAAAGGGGGAACCGCAAGAGCTCGCTGAGGCACCTGCAGGTGGGAGGACAGATGAACTTCAGTGCCATGCCCGGGCTGGGAATTCAGCTGCAAGCTGTCACATCAGCCCCCACACCAATCCACGCTCTGCCCACGCCAGCCATTGCTGCCTGCTGGGTTCCAGGGGGACTTCATCACCTGCTGAACTGCGTTATGGCCTCCTTGTTCTCGCCCAGCTTGACCCACGCCCAGCCCTGGTGCAGGTAGGCAGCTGCTCTCCATGTGAGGCAGTGCAGACTCTCCCTCTTCTGGGACAGGAGTCCCCCGGCCAGCCCCATGCCTGGTGAGGGGCTCTCTGGCTGCTCCAGCCCCTCCTCAACTAGTAACAACGCCCGTGGGATCAGGTCAGTTGTCCTGCTGATGACCTCCTCGCACAACGTTATGGCATCCCGGTGCCTCCCGTCCTGCTCCAAGGCGGATGCTGCTTCCAGGAACGCCTCAGGGATCCTGGGCAGAGCTGAGCCACCATCCAGGGGAACCTGGGGAGAAAAGATGGCAGCGCTCAGACAGAGCTGCAGAGCATCCTACTGAGCAGAAAGACCCTGCGCTTACTGGGAACCCGGAGCTGCTGCCCAGCAAAGCTCAGACCCACTCCCACAGATATTGGAGCCTGTGGGGGAGGCAGAAGCTGTGAAGCAGCAACATCCAAGAAGGCAAATCCCTGCTCCTAAGTGGAAGGCCATCCAAAACCAGGCCAACAGCTGCTCCCCACGGTTTAAAGGGAAGCTGTTTCTCCAGACAGCAGTGGCAAGTGGTCACTGGTGTGAATCCAAAGGCAGACATGCCACAGGTGCACACCCCCTGCTCATCTCCTTCACATCTCAAACTAGACACTGAAGCCTGGAGTCTGAGTACGAAGTCCAGGCCCAGGCCTTAGGATGGGGATCTGAACCTCATCTACCAAGTTCCCAAGGGAACTCTTCACCGAGATACCTGCCTGTTGCTGCAGCCCCTCCTGAAGCACGGCCAGAAAATCCAGGTAATGTTCCACCGCATCAGCCACCCTGCAACAGGAACAGGACACGTGGTGGAAGGAGCAGGGTGAGCCCAAGAAGTGCCAACAGCCAGGCTGAACCTGAATCACCAGCCTGCAGGCGCTCCCCGCACTGTACTCGCTCTGGTTACAAGCCCCACGACTTCAGCAGGCCTATAACAGCAGCACTGAACTGGGCCATTTCCAGAAGCACGGAGAAAGACCGCAGATCCCAAACAAGCAGCGTGTTGCAAGCAGTCCAGAGGCAGCTGTTACCTCCCCTCCTGAAGACACCGCTGTGCCAGCAGGTACTTCACTTCAGAGGGCTGGCGACGGCGAAGGAGAGAAGTGAGGATTGGCGTGTGGACGAGCAGCTCTGTTCGGATTAGAAAATATGGACTAAAGGAAGCAGCTGACGGAGGGTTTTTTTCCAAAGCCTGTGAAACAGGAACAGAAAATATGGTTAGCACAACCCCGCTCAAGTCCTAAGCAGCTGCAATCACTTGTTTTTGGCATCTGCAGATGCACCCAGACAAGCAGAAGGGCCCCATAAGCACAACCACACTGCTCTTACTCACTACAGCACAGCCATTTCCAGTAAAAAGGAAGAGCAAATCAGAATCACAAAGACACAGCATCAGGAGATGTGCAAGACCACCCAGAGGATGCTGCGCCTCAGATTTTGGGCTAAAGGTACTCTGAGCTGCCTGGAACAGCACCTCCCATCACAGCCACAGACCTGGTTAGACCAGATATTGGGCCATCGGTAATGAGAGCTCGCTCTCTGCAGCTGTGTTTGTCTGTTACGCATTTCAAACGTCTGAAGAGCCAACTCAGTGTTTCCTGCTGTGACCTGCTCCTCCCAGACAGAGCAAGGCTGCTAGGGCTAATGAACACTCCCTCACAGTCACAATCTGCCTTGTGAAGGCCTCTTTACTAGCTCCTTTATTAAAAGACTGATGCTCTCTGACACTAGAGCACAGCCTCTTCTCCCAGGCCGCTGAGAACATGAACTGGGACCCAGAGGTCTTGCTACATCCAACAGCCAGGTGCCAAGCAGGGATTCCTGACCAAGTGGGCTCCTTCGGGCCCACTGCTGAAAAAACAGCAGAGCAAACCAGCCCCCTAGAAGGCAGAAACCTACTTGAAGCTCTGTGCAGGCTCTGCTGGGTGATAAACTAGCCTGCAGCAGCAGAACGGGAAGCAGACAAACCTCGTAGAGCAGACCCAGGGCCTGCAGCTCCGCATCTGTCTCCCCCAGCTCCTGGTACACTGCTGCCACGTGGGACAGGGCAGGAAGGCACTGGAAATCCACCTGGAGGGCCCGCTTCAGGTGCTGAAGGGCTGTCTGAGGCTTGCCCTGGGTAGATGGGAAGAGATGCAAGTTTCAGGGACATCTTGCTGACACCTTCACCATTCCGCTCTGCTACTCCAGCGATCCCCCTAAGCGAGGGCAGCAGGCTCGTACAGGATATCCCAGCAACTCCCAGCCCCTCTGCACTGCCAGGCTGCCACGCAGAACTCACCCCACTGCTACAAAGCAGCACAGTCGTATCACTAGGCTGCAGCACTTTAGCCTCCCTCCCTCCCTGGAACTGATTTTTGAGCTTCTCTCTTTACATCAATCCTTTATGCTCAGACAAAAACCCTGCCTGGGTTTCGCAGCTGCCCAAGGAGAATGGGGCCACGAGGGTAACTTCTGCTCCACATCTCATCTTCTTGCAGCAGCCTAGAACCACACCGAGGCAGTGCAGACAGCCTGAGCCTCCCCGCGCAGCTCTCTGCTGTTTCCCCTCTCCTGCCAGCAGGGCACAAGTTTGGCCATTACCATTTGCTGAGCGCAGCAGCCGAGGCAGGTGTAGATCTGGGCCAGGACCCTCTTGGAGCAGAATCCTCCTGCAGCCTTCTGGAGAAGGGAGAGGGCAGCAGGGAGGTTCCCGGCCTCCAGCTCCTGTAGCCCTAGGACAGACCGACACCTCAGCTCTGCAGCTCCCCTTCCCACCCAGCCTTGCCCCTGAACAAGCACGTGTAGATCCCCCTCACCTTTTCCCCTTTCTGTGGGGATCCCACAGCCCCCCCACAAAGGGACCAGGCCCATGGCTCAGGCCACACTGCACCCCAATGTGCCCTTTCCCTCCTGCTGCCGCAGGGATCTTTTGTGTGACAGAAAAACAACACGCTCTGTGGAAGCATCCAGTAGAAATAATAGCAGTTTCCAAGCCCAGATACCAAGATGCCTGCCTATGACACCTTCAGATCTGTCACCTCCCTGCTGGAAGCACTACCACCTCCCTAGAGACTTTTGAGAGCTCTGTGGGCAGCACCTCCTGCTCTCCCTACGTGCACGAAGGCCTTGTGTCAGACCGAACACAGCAAGGCAGCGCTGGCGGCCCTGCAGCTGTTGGCAGGACAGCAAGTGAGCAAAAAGCTCCGCCAGGACAGAACACAGCAGTCAGATGAGATCAATCACTTGCTGCAATACCGGGCTACAGGGCTGCACAACAGCTTTGCGTGGCTCCCACAGCACTGTAATCCAGCAGGAACAATGTGTTTGCAAACAGGCAGGCACCAGGAGACAGACAAAAAAGGACAATCCTCAGAAGCCTTCTGCCAGGCTTCCGCTTTCTACAAGATCACTGCAGGGCCCGGATACCAACATAAAGCCACAGACGTGCAGAGAACACCCAGTGACAGCACAGAGACTTAGCTGGGAAGAAAGCAGAGCAGCTCTTTGGACACCAAATGGCAAGACTGAGACCCGAAGGCTCAGCCCAGGCCCTTTTCCTACAGAAGAGCCCTGAAACGCCCAAGGGCTGGTTAGCTTGGGAAAACCAACGGGGACAACAGCAGGGAGAAGGGGCCCTAGGACAAGAGACCAGGGGAAGGAGTGGCAGGGACGGGAATGTCCCCACAAACCTTGCAGGAAGGCTGCTGCAGTGCACAGGGTCTCCTTCAAATTCTCAGCGCTCTGTACAAGGGACATGGAGGCCCCCTTGGCCGGCACTCTCCATGCCTTGATGAGAGCGAGGAGCTCATTCTCCCCTCTGCTGCAGGGAGCTCTGCCTGAGTCCTGTGAGCACACAGAGAGAGAGAGCAGGCAACGCTGAGGGGGAGTGGGAGATAACGATCCCAGGGCACAGGGGAACAGAACTCCCACCAAACCCTTCACAGCGCTCTCTGTGCTGGGGAGCAAGGTCCTACCACCTCCTCAGTGTGACTCCTGACCCCAGTCAGCACCCCACCACCTCAGAGCGAGGTGCAGCTTGAGGGACGTCCAGCAAGGCAGATCTGGGTGCTGCCTGAGGGCATTTGAAAAGACAGGGACCCCTCACATAACCTGCCCCCGCCCCAATCAGCAGAAAAGGTTCCTCTCTGTCCCACCATCCACAGTTTGCTCCCTGCAGAGGCTGCACGTCCACCTGCAGCCCCCTTCCAGCCTGCCCCAGCCACCCAGCTCGGCACCCCAAGGCCTAGGGCCGCAGCACGTGGGAGCTATTCCAGGACCCACGAACGCAGTGGGGCTGTGTGGATGCCCGGCAGAGGATTACTCACGCTGACTGGGAAGCGCTCAGATCTCCAAACACTATGGAAACATTTTGCAGAGTGGGATTTATGACAAACACAATATTTATATCAGCTCCGCATTCTTTAGCAAACTGACGGGTATTTATTTGGGTCTGCACAGATATAGGTAGGGCACACGCTGTGATTAGGTGGAAACTCACAATGACAGCAAGAAGGCTAAATACAAGCTCTACTCATCCACCAGGCTAAACGGGGCTGCTGGCAGCAGGAAACAAGTCGGGCACCATCCCTCTGAGGCACAGGGAGCTGGCTCATGCTCACCCACAGGCACAAAGCACCAGCAGGATAATGGGGGGCAGCCAGCTTAAGGATCCCCCGAGGCTAAGAGAAGATGACTAATGCACACTGCAGAGCTGCAGGGGTGATACGCTGGAACAGCACCCACACACGCATGGTTACCTCAGCGCTGCTCAGGAGCTGGAAGAGGCCGGTGACGCTCCGCAGGCGGCTGGTGGCCAGCCACCACGCTGCCTGCAGGGCTGCCAGTCGGTGCAAGGGGGCCCGCAGTTCCTCATCGGTTACCTCCTGCAGCACCTTCTGCCACAGCTCCTCTGTGCTGAGGTCCTGCCCGGAGCTTCCACAAGCCTCCAGAACTGGAAGAGAGAGAAGCCGAAAATCAAAAGCAAGCCAAACACAGAAAAACAACAAGAAACAAAACAGCCATAAGGCAACAGGTCAGCGCCCTGTAGCAGACGTTGTCCCAAGAGGGAGAGAAAGGATGAAGCAAGCAAAGACTCCTCGCAATAAGAGATGGGAGGGGGTTACAGGTTTGCCCAGGCTACAGAAGCAGTGCAGGAACCAAGCTCTCGGACAGTGGAGTTAATGACTGCACACACAGGAGACACCTGTGTTTTGTTAAGTCCTCCTGAGGACATTTACCCAGGAGCAAGCATGTGCCAACACTGCAGATCCCTCTCCCACTTGCAGCCTTTTTCAGCAAGTTTTCTTTGAACCCAGCAGAGCATAATTAACAAAGCCACTTATTTTCTACTGACACTACAACTTTGCTAGAGACTTGGCACCTTATGCCTTGAAAACTCTCATTTCCCTTAAAGCTTTCTGCCCTTCCGCAGCAGGCTGACGGCCACGCAGCTGTGCATCACCCATGGCCACAAGCAGCTCTATCTCCTCCACTCCTGGCAGACACAGCCTTCCTCGCTCACAGTTCCCCCTCCTCTGGCCAGTTGCGGGACATCACCAAAGCACAGAGATTGTTCTCCTTACCCCTGAGGAGTCCCTGGCGTATTCCTTCCGCTTCTCCTTCGACAACACGGTCAGATGTCCCCATAACAAAGAGCAGGGAGTTGTACACGACGGTGAGCTCCAGAGGCAAGGCTGGGAGGGCAGCTGGCAGCCCTGTAATCAAAGCCAGTCCGACAAGAAATTGAGTTGCTTGGATGTGGCTTGAAGAAACCCTACAGCCATCCATGCTGATGTATTATCATCCTGCTCTGTGACAACAGAAGTTTCCTGTCAAGATTTTTTTGTTGATGTTATTGTCATGAGATTTTACAGCTTGGGGACTGCACTACCTGTACTGACAGCAGATGTCACCCCCCTCTCCAGGTACCGATACTGATACAGCCATCCACTTCTCTGCTAGCCAAGTGTTGCAGTCCTCCAGGCACTTCCAAGAGAACACCAGCAGCCTACCCTCTTCCAGCACAGATCTATCCCCTTGCAAAGGTTTCCTGTGCTGTGCCTTCCCAGGCATCACCACAGGACAACCCAGCCCCTGCGATGCTCTGTAACTGTTCCTTAGAGCATCTCTCTCTCTGTTCAGGATTCCTCCCTGGCCCAATCACAGCTCCTCAGCGCAATGTGGTGCCAAGCAGCCCAGTCCTGCAGCTTCACAGAGAAAGGCTTGCTCACCTTTTCCAGGCACCCCAAAGCTCAGCTGCGTCACCCAGGGCATCGAGGCCCTGGAGCATGTCTAGAGGAGGGCTATGAAGCTGGTGAAGTCTGGAGCACAAGTCCTATGAGTGACTGAGGGCACTGGGGGTGATTAGTCTGGAGAAGAGGAGGCTCAGGGCAGAGCTTATAGCTCTCTACAGCAACCTGAAAGGAAGATGTGGGGAGCTGGGGTTGGCCTCTTCTCACAACTAAATAGCGATAGGACCAGAGGGAATGGCCCCGAGTAGCGCCAGGGGAGGTTCTGGTTGAAAATGAGGAGCCATTTCTTCTCAGAAAGAGCAGTCAGGCACTGGGACGGGTTGCCCTGGGAGGTGGTGGCGTCACCGTCCCTGGGGGTGTTCAAGGAGAGGTTGGACTTGGTGCTTAGGGACAGGGCTTAGCGGGTGACAGTGGTGGTAGGGGGATGGCTGGACCAGATGATCTTGGAGGCCTTTTCCAACCTTAATGACTGTGCTTTTGCAGCCCTAAGGACCGGCGCTTCCACCCCACACAATTCGTGCCCGCAGCCAACAAGAAGCCGGGGGCCGGGCCTCCACTCACCCCTCATCCGCAGCAGCAGCTCCCCGAAGGCTCCTCGCTGCTGCCTCGCCGCCGCCTCAGCACCTCGGGGCCCGGCGCACCGCGCTGCCTGCAAGGGACGCACTCAGCCGCTGCCCTCGCGCCGCAGCCGGCCCGGGAACAGCCCCGGGGGAGCGGGGAGGGAGGCTCCGCACCCGCCATCGCCCTGCCAGGGCCTCGCTCTCGGCCGCCCAGACGCGGAGGCAGCCGGGCTCCGGGGCCGCCCCCCGCCGCCGCTTCATGGCCGCCGCCGCCGCCTCACGGCCTCCGCATCATGGCGTCCTCCTTCTCGCCCTCCTCTGATTGGCCACCGCCCTCCCGCCCAGCCGTCCCATTGGTCGGCGGGGCAGGCGGGAAGCCGCCGTTGCCACGGCAACGAATGGCAGTTCGCGGAGAAGGGGGGATGGTGGCTGGGAAGGTCCGAAACTCGCAGCTGGCGAGCTTCGCCTTCCTGGCTCTATGCGCTGTGGTGCCTTCTGTGGCGCAAAAGTCCCGGGCGCTGAGGGACAGAGACGGGGATGAGGTGGGGAAAGGGGCACGGGAACTGACTGCAGGGAAGGGAGACGTCCCAAGCCACGATGTCCCCAAAGCACAGCCCCCATGCTGCAAGCATGAGGGCATGGGGAGCCCCCCCACAGCCACTTTCCCCACCGTGGTGGAGGGCTTCAGCCGCTGGTTTTCCACTCAGCACAAGCTGGACACAAAAATTCTCCCCGCTGCCTGTTGGGTCTGGCCCACCAAAGAGCGATGAGGAAGTATGGTGGCAGAGCTCCCCTCCTGCACAGACAGACAGGGAGCCACTGCCAAGCAGGGCACACCGCAGAGCAAAATGAGTGGCTTCGAGGGGCGTAGGGTGGAAACTTCTCCCATAAGGATGGCACACTTCGCCAAGGGACAAGCAGACCAGAAATAAAACATGGAATAACTGCTCCCAGGGCTGCCCCACATAGCTTTGTACACTTCCACCCCAAAAAGCAGAGCTCAGGAGCATCCAGCCAGCATTGGTTTGCCTCCAAGTTGTGCCACCAAGAGGAGACCAGGTGCCGTGATGGAGTCCTGGCCTGCTCTAATGCTGCCCTCTTCTCCACCTACCCCAAGGACATCCATCCCCACAGGACATCCCACACAGAGTGCTCCAAACTGGGGAGGTGGTGGCCAGGAGGAAGGGAAAGGGCAGGACTGCGCAGCTCCCATCAGTGTGTTTCAGCTCCAGGGGAGAACCAGCCAGCTCTGGTGAAAACCTGAAGGGGAGGACACAGGGCAGAGCCTTCTCCCCCAGCCCACCAGGTTTCCCTGGCTTGGACTTTGGCAGGTACCTTTGACCGTACACTTTTTGGGGTTTTAAATAAGCAAGCACAGCCACGTCTGTTCCACCACCAGCAGCATGTTGTCATTCCGAGGTCATCAAGCCTTGGACAAACGTTAACTCTGTCATCCTGAACGTACTCAGAAGAACAGCAGCCAAACAATCAGCTTGAGGGCCACTGGGGAAGGCTTGTAAAGACTAAACATGTCAGGGAAAGAAAGAGGATCTCCAGCCCTTGGAAAACTTTTCTTGACTCTAAATTCTTTGGTGTAGTAGCCAGTCTCCCTTGGCAGAACAGCCAGCACGAGTGGCCAGTCCTCTGCCCTCAGCATCACCACAGTGACAACAATGTACTTGCAGTTTCACTACCACAAGTAGCAAACCCAGCCGAAGTGAGCCAAAGTGCATCCTTAGACCTCTTTGAGAGGACGCGAGGAATGAGGTTATGGTATTTCTGGAGAGGAGACTGTGGCATGAATAGGCAGAATGATTTGTCTGAAGCGCCCCGACAGAGCTTCAGCTTTTGTCACAGGCTCAAATCTGTTAAAACGGGAAGCGGCTAAAAAAGCCCTAATTTTGTCTTTAAAAGTCAGAACTTATATTCCGCAGTGTGGACTCAACACCGTCTGGTAGGTCTCTGGTGAGACACATGTGCGTGTTTTTAGGGAGCTGCAGCTCAGTTCCCTCTGCCATGCCGCGGCCTCCTTGGGCTGTGAGCCTCCAGCCCCAGCAGGACCGCACAGAGGCCACATCTTTGGGAGATGGGGGACTGAGGAGAGGACGCTTAGCGCTCTGACCATGAACAACAGGCACAGAAAGGCTTGGCGGCATGATGGCAGCTGTTGAAAGAGGACCTAGTCCCAAAGGCTGGAGAGAACAAATGCCAGGGGCTTGGGTGGCAGCAGCAGGGGTGTCACAGGCCAGTGTTACAGCCTTAGTGACCATAAGGACTTCTGCCAGCACACAGACATTTGGGCAGCAAGCTCCTGACCAGTTTATGAGGTTATGAGAAGACCTATGGGGACCCCAGCCTTGGGGGTTAGCAACACCTTAACCTCACATTAAGTGAAAATTCACTGGGGAGCTGCTACCTCCATCCCTTCCCTTCTCTCCACACAAATGCACACTCAACCCTCAGCATGACCCCTGTGGTACCTGAGAACCCTTTGGCCACTAAGGAGTCACAGCACACAGCTAAAAAACTATTTCAAGGATGAAACTGCTTAAGCCCATCTAATTGTGGGTTGCCCCCTTCCTATCCCCACAGTTCCCAGCTGCATGCTGCTGCTCCTGTACTTGTACCAGCACCACTGTGCATGCTACCAGGTTGCAGTGAGCCAGCCAGGGCAGTTGTGCCAGCTACAACACAGTCCCTCGTTTTGTCAGGTGAAATTAAGCAGGACAGGCCCACAGGGCAGGGGAGATGCAAGGCTGAGGTGGAAGAGCACAGGCAGGTGAGGAGGTGGCCAGGCTACAGAAGCCAAAATCAGAGCAGTATAAGCCTCTCTGGAATTGCACCCTAACACATGAGCAAGCATCAACCACCCTGCTCAGGCAAAATATAACTAAACCTGTCCTCAAGGGATATTTTCTACAGCTGCTGGGCACTTGGGGCTGTTAGCAAGAACTCAAATGATCAGTGAAGCGGCAAGACACTTTCCCCAAGACTCTCCAGGGCAGAGGAGAAGAGCCCGGGAGTTACACAGGCAGTCTGCAGCGAGGAACTCAAGCAGGGGCAGTTACAATGCATGAGTTAAAAACCCAACGGGGACCATAACAAAAATCAAAGCTTGAAACCCAGGCAAGCAGTCCCCAGCTCTTTCCAGAGGAGAAAGAGACGACAGGTTTCATAGCACCAAGTAACGCCACACAGTGGTTCAGGGCAGTAAGAAATCCCAGCTCAGATCAGCAGTGCAGGGGGAATTTAGCTGGAATGCAGCCAGGCACCATGGTCACTATCTCCCACCCCTGCCCACACAGAAATACGTCTTCTGATTGCAAGCAGTCAAGAGCAGGTAGGAGATAGCTCGCTCACAGCACAAAGCCCCATGCAGAAAAGCAAGGTTAAGAGGAAGATAAGCACCAAGTATTGGATCACAGGCGCCATCCTCTGCAGTGCGTGGGATCCCATCAAGGTGACATAAACATCCCCCAGCATGTATGCACACACCAGCGGGTTAGGCCACCTTGCAGAGGAGTTGTCACACGCTCAGGGCTTTCAAGCAGCTGTTCCCAGCACGCACCAAGGCTGCTCCTGCAGTTAGGACAGCTTCTCCAGATTCCCCCTTACTCCTGACAAGGCCCAATATACAGGTGAGTCAAATGCTCTGTCTCTACATCCGGATGCAACTCAACCATTCCCAATAAACTGCTGGCATCCTGTGGCATGTGCTCAGGAGGAGATGGGGAGCCCTGGCTGCTACAGCCCAGTCTGTGTGGACACTGCCAGGCCAAGATCACCAGTGGAGCCTCAGTCGTGGACACAGTTCTCCCTGCTACCACCTTCCCAACAAGCTAAGCCTGCTGCTGGCTGTACAAGACAGCCAAGCCTGCTCCCCACTGCCCTTAGTAGTGTCGAGGAAGACTAGGAAAATAGGAGTACAGGGCGGGACGAGCCTCACTACAGACCAACAAACTGGCTTGACAGTGGAGCAGCTGCCACCGAGACCCCAGGAACCATCTGCATGTGTAATCATGTGCACTTTGATCCCAGCGTGAAAACTGAGCATATGGAGAGAAGCGGTGGCTGCAGGACCCAGCAAGAGGGCAGGGTTGTAGCCTTCCCTCTCCTCCCTTTCCCTTCCCTCCCCTCCTCAGCAATCCCCTTCCAGTAAGTCAATGTCTCTGCTCAGGTAAGGTGACGTTTCCAGGCACCTTGCTGGCCCCTGCAGCCTACCAGCTGCACAGTGGGGACAATTGTCAGGGAAGTAGCAGCAAGACCTCCTGTCGGTGTTTTCCCAGAGGAGCACTTCAGGACTCTTGCTTCTCTGCTTCCTCCTGCTGCTAACAAGCTCCCAGCAAGAGCTCCAGCCTCAACCGCTGAGAAACACGCTCCCCGCAGAGCATCGCGGCGAGCGGGGAACAGCTGGCACCGGTCCTTTTGTGCATCGCTTAGGCAGGGAGCTGGAGACAATAATCCCCGACTGCTGTCGGCAGGCACTCGTTGCTGGCGGCTGGTGTATCCCTCCGGGCCCCAGGGAAGCAGGGAGGTGACCACAGCCTCGGCCGACGAGCAGGTCAGGATCCCCACATCTCCACCGCTACCTGAGCTGAAGCTGGCTGAACCAGGTGCTGACGGCACAGTCCACACGCATCACCAGGGAGATCCCCAGCAGCAGGCAGATGCTGCTCACTACGAAGCCCAGCGACTCAAAGAGGAACCTGCAGGCACAACAGACACAGTAAGGATATCACAGCCAGCATGCTCTGCTCACTCCCAGTGAACAGTTTTCCCTGACAGTGAGAAGCTGCTAGCATCACAGATCCTAAAACCTGAATTACACTCACTCCCCAGCAGTGCATGCTGCCTGCAACCTAGAAGTAAAGCATGCCTCTGGCTCCTGACTGGTTTACAGGCTGTTCAGGAAGACACCCAAGTGGGATATGGAAATCCTATGAGGCCAAGGACACACCAAATGCCTGCTATCCCAAAGGTCTGCATCTCATTTGTGCTCTGGTACCTCTGCCTTTGCCTCCCTGACATGAATATTCTTAGCTTCCAGGTGGGCTCTGAGTGGCCTTGGAAATCAACATAAGGAGAAACTTTAATGCTCTAGCTTGAATCCACCTTCTGAACTTGAAACAAGAAATAGTCAGGGACACTCCTACAGCCCCTACTAGATAAAATGTCATGAAAGATTAATCATATCGTCACTTCCAGCATTACTGGCTGTGAACTCTAGCCAAGATGTCAGAGATATGAGCCCTCACCCAGCATCGGAGCAACTCCTGGGACTTACTTTGGGGCAAAGACTTTCCAGACCATGAGGTGCCTCCTGAGGATCATAGCTGCACAAACACAGGCCAGAAGCTGTGGGGGAGACCAGGAAAAACAAGTTACAGGTGACTCTGGAGAGACCTCCTGGGCAGTACATTCACATCTGAAGGTGGTACTAGACCTGATGGACAGCACCTGATGGGCTGGTATGGCACACATCAGAAATAAGCAACCCAAAGGATTCCCTTCCTTTGTGTCCTCAAGCCAGGAAACACAAAAAGCTTGTGGTGCACACAGGCCCTCTGAGGAAAGGGCTGGTCTGGGACAGCACCAGGGAGGTGAGAGGGACATTCCTGCTGTCCTGCTGCAAGGGCCTGCCTTTTCCCTTGCACTGTCCCTGGTCTGACCACACAGGAGGGCAATTTGAAAGGCTGAACCCCAGAAAGCCACTCACTTCTTTCCTCGGATTAGATTTCTGATGCTGAGCTCCCTACATCACAACATGAAAACAGATGAAAACCAGAGCTGGTGCAAACAGAGATGCATGATCAGGATGAGGGGGAGCAGGACTACAACCCTGCAGTTTGTGAACAGATGTTCCCACTCTGGGCAGATGGAAATGAAAAGCAGCCTAATCCACACTTCTGCTTCCATGTTGGAGCCCTTCCCAAAGCAAAAGGCAAATGGCATGGTTAAGAAGAGGAACTGTGCATCTGCTCTTCCACCTGCAACCAGGTGTATCACCCCTGGGTCTGCCTCTGCCCTGGCTGAGCCCCTTCTCATGTCAGGGTACCCCATGGTTCTCACAGCACACTGTTTTCCTCTCGGACAGCCACCCCGCCTCAGCCCATACCTGTGCCCCGAGGACAAAGAGGTACTTCAGCCCCAGCTGCAGCAAAGCAGCAGAGAACTTCTCCGGGGACTCCCTCAGCCTCATCTCCATCATGTGCTCCTCCACCTCTTGCAGCTCCTCCTGGGGCTCCTTCTTGGGTTTCTTCTTCTGTGAGCTGGGCATCTCACACACAAAGGGCCAAAGCAGGAGCAGAGGGCAGCCAACTACCTCAAGGACAAAGGCACATGAAGTTACCGGGAGCCCAGGAGATGAGGAGCAGTCTAGGCTCTGCCGTCACGCCCTGGACGTGCAGGACGCATATACCCCAGCTCCAGCTTGCTGGTCAGGCACAACTGCATGGAGGCTGCAGGCCACGGGCAGCTCTGTGGCCCCAGAAAGGGACAGTGAGGATGCTGCTGTTCAGCTGGTGCCGGAGCCTTCATCACCTCGCGCTCAGCCTGCAGGCCTCCAGACAAGGCAAAGCAGTGAGCCATGCCTGCTCAGGCTCAATGGCCCAGGAAGAAATTGATTTACCTGCGAAGAGGATATGGGAGGCAAACGTGTTGGCGCCCACCAGGACAGCAGGAAGGAGGTTCGTGCTGTGGTCGAGGTGGAAGCCCACGAAGGCTGCATTCCAGTGGATGGCCGGGAAGATGGGCTGGTGGCCCGTGGAATAGAAGAACTGGGAAGCAGCAAGGAGCCAGGAGATGACTGCAAACCAGGGCACTGAAAAAGACTCTGAGAGAGAGAGGAGAAGAGAGGTGGGGAGACGAAGGGGAGAGAGATCAGCATCAAGGAACAAGACAATCCAAAGAAGCCTACTGGGTTTTCTTCCAGGTTCCCTTCCCACACACTCTTCTGAGACACAGAAACTAGTCAGACTGCTAGCACAGGACACGGTGAGTGGCCAGGCATTCCCTCTGCTGCCCACCCTGCTCCTGGACTCTGTCAGTGCCAATGGGCTCGGTGGCTGTTCACACTCCAGTGAGAAGGGATGGGGGTAGGATTGCCTCCTTCTCCCACATTGCCTCCCATTTCTCTTCTAATACAGGATTTAAGCAGTCTAAAAGAAACCAGGAGGATCCTCCAAGGAGGATCAGTGCACTGCCATTCCCCAGGAGTGGAGACAGGGCCCCACCTCTCCCACTGGAACTAGGACAAGGCTGCTGCAGCTGAGGCTCAGGGTGCACATCCAAAGGACACTCCACCGAGCCCCAACTCACCAGTGTCTCCTGCGAGGCTTCTGGCACGCGTGTGGATGTGCAGCAGCACAAAGGCCTCCAGGAAGAGGAGCAGGAAGGCGAGACTCAGCCGCTCGCTGTGCAGAAGCATCAAGAGGAAGCCCAGCAGGGTGAGTGCTATGACTAGGGCCGCCGAGTACACGCTGCCCAGCCCATACGCTGCGACCGTGGCCCTGCAGCTGCCCCGCTCCAGGCGATTCTTCTGAGACTCCTGCATCCTCCTGTAGATCTGAGGTATGACGTGGAGGAAGTCGACTTCGGAGCCGGGAACCCCCTGGTAGGGAGTGACGATGGATCCTGCCGACTCCCGCGTGTCCTTTGCGAACACCGTCATGGGATGGCACAGCAGGAGCAGCAACCCCACGGACGTCAACCCGTAGACGGCCCAGGGAAAGGCGACGACTGCCACCTGCACCAGCTCCTGCAGCTTGCCGAGAGAGTCCTCGGCACTGGAGGCAACGGCCCAGTAGCAGGCAATGCAGAGGACCACCAGCGGGAAACCCCAGCGCACAAAGAGCACGAGGGGGTCCGAGCTGTTCAGGTTGCCGTAGTGTCGCAGCCAGCTCCGCACTGCATACACCATCCCGGCCAGCAAGGCCACGCACAGGAGGTAGAAGAGGTTCTTGGCCCGTGTGTTTCTCAGGCTGGCAAGAGGCGCAAGGAAAACAGAGGGCCGGCACTGAGGGATTTCTTCACGGCACTGGTGGAAGAAACCGGAGAGGCGCACGCAGACCAGAAGCATGGCCACGAGGCACAGCAGGTACCAGCTCTCTTTCCGGTAAGAGGAAAAGCCAAGGAGCTGCTGCTTGGGGCCTTCTGGCACAGTCAGGCGACCGTCCCAGTGGAGCTTCCCCACCAGCAACGTCACCAGTGAGGCCAGCAGGAATGGGGCCACCCGGGCCTCAGCCACCACAAAGCTATCGGAAAACATAGCTCCACAGCGGAAAAGGAGAATGCCCATGGGGAAGGCCAGTACCAGCCACGCTCGCAGCCTCTGCCTCGGGCCAATGCTGGCCAAGGGTGGCTGGCTGCCCACCAAACGGGCTCGTTTGGGATGCCGGCCCCACCAGTGCCAGAAAAAGCCCAGCTGAGAAGCTGCGGCTGCACAAGACGACAGCAGGAGGAGATCCAGCCCCTCCTGGGTGAACGTGCAGGCGAGACCAAGCAGAACAGCCACCACCAGGCCCCAAAGCAGTGGGTAAAGGAGGCAGCTGCGATAGAAAGAGTCTGACACTGAGGCCAGCTCTGAGGCCACGTAGCAGAGCAAGCAGGCAGCAGCAATGAGGGCACAGCCCCCCACCATACGCAGGGGATGGAAGCGGGCCCAGGACTGGGTGCACACAGCCCGTGCCTCCCGCAGATAGAGCTGGAAGCGACTGACAAGGCTTCTGAGCCTGGACTCCATCTCTGGAGGTGTCAGCGTCGCCCCCTGCACCTGGGCCAAGAGCTGAGTGTGCTCCTCCACGGCGCTGGAGAAGAGCTCCTGCAGGCGCTGGAGCTGCTCTGCTGGCAGGTCCTGAGCCACCAGCGAGTAGGAGCGCAGGAAGCGATCCACCTGTAGCAGGAGAGAGCACACCGGGTCAGAAAGCAGCACTGGGAAAGTGATTCACCATCACCTTCCTCACACAACCCCTTCAGAATGGAATTATTCTGAGCCCAATGTCGACTTTCACACTTTCACCTTCCTTTTTTTTTTTTTTTCTCCTGAGGATAAACATCAAATTAAATAGCTTGTAGTGGATCAGAACAAACTGTTCTCTCTTTCTGAGTACAGGTACATTAATGCATTATACCACGGGCTAAGGACAGCTCCTTCTGCCTCTTACTTCAAGACCACAGGAACAAGGCCAGCTGTAATCCCAAAGTTTTAAGAAAAGCATTAAGAGGGCATTAGCAGGGCAGGGCACCTGTGTAAACATCAAGCTGCTCAGCAGTGTAGATCAGCTCAATCCCAAAAACACATTCACATTGCTTCCAGTTGTCTCCGAGTGCAGGCAGAATCAGCCTGCCCCTGCCCATAAATGGCAAACGTTCGCACTAGCTCTCCCCCCGGCTTGCACGACCTCCCTGGTAAGCCAACGCTTCTTAAAAACCAATGTGATCAAGCCAGAAACCTCCTCAGACAACTAAGTGCAAATATTTAAATAGGCAGTCCTGGATGAGGCTAACTCCTCGCAGACAATGATGAATATTCTCAGTGACTAATGGACAGTAAATTACATTATCATCTTTAAATGACAAAGTACCCTGCTCCTCTACAAACACACTGCAGACACAGAACACTTCTGCCTTCCCATCAGCAATCACATCTTCTCCAGCAGGCTGAGAGCAGCTCCCACACAAGAAGCTGTGTGCAGCAAATTCCCCACGTGTCCAGGAGCCGGGACTGCACAACTAACCCCCGTTACGACCCCAGGGCTATCAGCAAGTCTCTCCCTGCTGTTACCATGCAAGAGAGGAACAGCTCAGAAAGCTGTGCCTGTACCTGCTTGGCGTTGACGTGGTAGACGGAGAGCTGCTGCAAGGCTGCAGACGCAGCATCGCCGTCCCCGGAGAACAGCTCAGCCATCACCTCCCCGATGTTACTGTAGGGGATGGGCACCCCCAGTAGCAGGGCCACAGTGGGCACCAGGTTCACCTGGGGAACGGCCTCGGGCTCCTGGAGAGACAGGGGAGGAATGAGACTTTTGGCAAGGACACAGGAACGTGGACCTTCACCTGGGAGAGGGGATGCATCCCTGGGAGAGGGGAAGGCATCCCTGCCGAGAGAAGAGGCTGTGGAAGACAGGAGGGGTTAAAGCATGGGAAGCTCAGCCCTCCTGAGAATAGATGAGGGAGGACGCCTGCAGGTCCTATGGTCTGGTTCTGTCTATCTGACAGCTCATCAGGCCTCACTCAAATGCTCCTCACAGCTGGAGGGGCCTGAATCCCTCTGAGGGTCTGTGACTGGGTCCCAAACACTGGCTCCACATTTCCACTTTCTCAGGAAGGTGACAGACTCGCCAGCCCTCTCAATCCAAACCACCCTGATCGAGCTGTAACCCTCTGTACTATTACCCTCTGTACCCCACGATGCAGTTTTCCCCCTGGATGCCACCTCAGGCAGTGGCAGCTAAGGATCAGCTGCTTCTCACCTCAGGAGGGTCAGTGCCAAACAGGGGTGTTTTGCTGTACACAAACAGTGCTGCATTCACTTCCTTCTCGCTGTCACCACCGTGGTCTCCAGTCTCTGTCATGCCATGGTCCCCAGCCACCAGAAGAAGGGTGTCATTCCCCAGATGTTCCATCAAGGACCTGGCACCACGATAAGGAAGGTCAACCTTTAGAAGCACAGGTGGGAGACAACATGTCCCCACAGAGCCTGCCTGCACAACAGAGGTGAAGCCCACAAAAGGATCTGAGCCAAACTAAGTGCTGACACAAAGCTCTAACAACTAAACCAGGGACGAGGGTAATGGATGCTTCAAAAATGAACTGAAAATTCAGAGCCCTGAGACAGGGCGGGCCAATGTTGCCTAAAACCCCACAGTGCCTGGTTCCTTAAGGCCTTAAGGGACCTCTGAAAAAGTACGATTCAGAAGGAACGTTCCCAATAGGAACAAATTTCAGGCTGATCCTATTTGGGACTTGTCTATTGTTGTCACATTGCGTGAGCAATCTCCTACTTCTAAGGAAGAAAGAGGGGATTTGTCCCTGAAGGATGCAAGAAGTATGACATGATGTATGCTGCATTCTCACACGCAGAAAAGCAGGTTACTCCCTCCTTCCAGCAGCAAAAATGAAATCAAAAACCACAGCATTTTGCGCTGTGTGATCAGAACTTCTGGATCCCATTCTGCCCTCTGACGCAAAGGCACAACTCACGAGCCTGCACAGTAAATGCAGCATTCCCTAGCCAGGGTTCTCCAAACGCTTTTCAAATATTAGCCAAGCTTCAGTATGACAATCTCTATTTTAGAGATGCAGGAACTGAGGTTCAGCTGTACTCCACGTGCACCACCACCTGATGGTTTGGTTGAGAACCAAGGCTCCAAGATCTGAAGACAACCTCGGCTTCAAAACCAAACCTTGTTCTTTGCCATTCCCTCACAAACGTATGTCTACACAACTGAGACTGTCCCACAGCTGGGGTTTTAGCTGCTGCTGGCGATCACAGACATTTTCTGTGGTAACAAGCACAGTAAATGTTCCCTCTTGGCCTCTCCATCCATAAATGCCTTGGGAAGATCCCACCAAAGTGGCTGAAAGCAGGAGCCTGCTGGCAATCCCCACCACTGCAGTAATCACCTGAGCATCTCATTCATCTGGGTGAGCTTCTTAGCCATTTCAGGATGGTCAGGTCCGTGTTTGTGCCCGCAGTGGTCCACGCCGAGGAAGTGAGCAATCAGCAAGTCCCACTCACCGCTGTCCACTGCAGAAAAAGAGAAGCCTTGTCAAATAATAGCCGAGGATTTGGGAATGTGTTCTCCTCCCGGATCCCTTTGCCAGGGCTGTCTGGCTACCTCTGAAAACTGTTGATTCTTCCCCTGCTGCCATCTTCACTCCCATCTTTCACGCAGATTGGTTAAAGTTTTAACAGAGGCACACTCTTGACCTCTGCACCTTGATGCCATGCTGTGGGGAGCCCAACGCCTGGCAAGTGCCCCAATATCCTTATTTTTCATTCAACACCCCTCAGGAGAGGAATGGCCCAATGTCACCCAAGTCACCCTGAAATACCCTTAACTCAAACTGACATAAACTGAGCTAAACCAAGGGGAGGCTCAGGAAAAGGAGAATGCAGAAATACAGTCCTTCCCTGGAGATATTTCAGGTCAGACTCATCAACATGCCCTGCTGCGTCCCACCTGGGACATGGGCCTGCCACACCACTGCTGTCCCTAGGTAGAAAGTCACCCCAGCCCCTCTCCTCTGCTCTGGGGTCTTCACCCATGAAAACCAACAAGCTTGCAGCTCAGTGACTAACTGCATCTCTCCTACAAGGCAGCACCCACTGCCGGGGCAAATTCCCCACCTTCCCCGTAAAAGAACGCTGCAACTTTGATGTACCTAGATATATGCACACATAGAGCAAGGAATATTTCCCCTAGTCCCACGTGCTCAGAGAGGAGTCTGAAATCTCACAAAATTCACTGATCAGTCTCACACTTCACCTTCTCCCCAAGACTGGGATATCAACACTGAAATTCTGCTGTGCGCAGCGCTGTGCCCCAGCCTCCCACTGCATAGCTGCACTACTGGGTATGTCCTAGGGCACTGCTCAGGTAGCCATGTACCAAAATTAAATGTGAGAAGAGAGCTGGTCCTCCTGCTCTGTCCTGCCAGTGTACTTCTAGGATAGCTTTAAACTGTAACCCAGTCCTACCAATCTCTGCTCTTTCCTGGAAAAGTATTTAGAGAAGCAGTTACAGGCCCTGAAAACTGGTTTATCTGTGGAAATCCAGCAAGAGCACTGTAATCCCTAGGTAGTAGACAATAATGGGTGAGACTGCCCAGCGCCACTCTGGAATAGAATAAAACTCCACAGTCCTACCCCAAACTTGCAGCAGGACCCCTGCATAAGGTAAAGGGTTAGCCAAGCTGTGGGGGAAGAGCTGCTTACCAGTTGGATAGAGATGCTGCAGGATCCCATTGTCCACAGTGTGAAGATCCTTCACGTTGAAAGAAGGGAAGAAATACGAGCGGAAAAACTTCTTTGGGAAGAGTCCTTCCCAAGTGTCATCACCCATGAAGACCACTCTTCTTCCTGAGGCAGAAAGAAAGGAATTAATGGGAGCAGGGAGCACACCTGAGTCACGTCATTACCCACGTTAGTGAAAAGAGCCCGGGCAGATCCAGGTCAGGCTCTGGAGCACTGGCTCCTCTCCAACCCACACTCACAAGTGACCTAAAATTAAAATTCTGGGCTCAGACCTGAAACTTGAGTGATGGGACTTCATATGCAGAAAAGAGGAGGCAAAAGCACGGCAACTTTCCATCGCCCTCACTCTGCCCATCCCCGTCCTGTCTGCCACCAGCCACCCCTTGATGTTTTCACACAGCCTCTCCAGCATGGGAGCAGGAACCGTAACCCTGCACAGGGTCTACTGGCATTTTTGGCCTCTGATGATTTACTGCACGTGCCCACCTTTCTCATGCACAGGGAAGCTGACAGCCCAGCCCTGCCGCCTCACCCCAGGCACAGGCATGACTAACATCTGTGCTGCACTGAGCCCTAGAAGGAAATCTCTGGGTGACACAATCACAGAATGGCTGAGGTTGGAAGGAACCTCTGAAGATCACTCAGTCCAACCCCCTGCCCAGCAGGATCACCCAGAGCACATTGCACAGGATGGCATCCAGGCACGTTTTTTAGAATATTTCCAGAGAAGGAGACTCCACAACCTCTCTGGGCAACCTGTTCAAGTGCTCTGTCACCCTCACAGTAAAGAAATGCCCTCTCATATTCGAACGGAACCTCCTGTGCTTCAATTTGTGCCCATTGCCCCTCATGCTGTCGCTGGGCACAACTGAAAAGAGACAGGCTCCATCCTCTCAACGCCCTCCCCTCAGATATTTATACACACTGATGAGGTCTCTCCTCAGTCTTCTCTTTTCCAGGCTAACCAGGCCCAGTTCTCTCTCTCCACTCCATCATCCCACCCTAACAAGCTCTTTACAGCACACCCAGACAGCACCAAACTACAAAGAAAACGCGGTGACAGCCGCAGGCACCCTGTGTGACACCCCACGACATACCTGGCCCCAGCTCTGCCCCTATCAGGCCTATCACCCGACTGCAAACACAACCCTCTGGCAATGCCCTTGGCTTCTCACAGCCACTCCTGGTGGTGACCTTGTGACAGTCACCGCCTGTACAGCCACTTTCACCTGCTTTCTCACCATCTTTGTACAAATCCCAGCCATGTTCCCATTTGTTTCCTACTCTCAGTTCATGGCAGAGAAATCCAGCCTACGTGACGGCTCTGGCCGAGACAACTGACATCTGGGCAAGGGTGAAAAAATTAGCTGATGGGCAGAGGTGTGGTAAACAGCTCCCTCGCCAAGGAGAGAGAGCAATAAAGGTCCTGACCATCGTTTTCCATGTTCCCCCTCCGGGCTGGACACCACACGTACCGTTCTGCCCCAGCTGTGCCAGCAGGTTGTCCTCCTGGATCGCGTAGGTGGCAAAGTTGCTGCCCACATCGATGAACGTGGGCAGCGACCCGGTGGTGAGCCCCTTGATGCGCTGCATGGTGGCGGTGGGGGGATCAGCTCGGAAGCGGTAGAGGCGGGCATGGCGGGGCTGGGAGCTGGCCAGGTGGTGCAGGAAACTCAGCTTGTTCTCGTAGGGCAGCGGGCTGACCTTGGCTGGGTTAAACCTGGCGAACTCGAAACGGAGGGCATCGATGATGACCAGCACGGCCTTGGGAAAGCGCCGCGGCACCCAGCAGGAGCCTGGCGGGAGGCTCTGCTCGTCCCACGGCGGTGGCACGAGTGGGTCTGAGCAGGAACTGCTGTTGGCGAGCTCGATCCGGGTGAGCAGGAAACCGCTCATGAAGAGCCCGATACCAGCAAAAAAGAGAAAGCAGACCCAGGCCAGGAAGAGCAGCACCGGCCACCGCTGCATCCTGCGGGGAAGAACGGGTAAACTCAGTCCCCTGCGGCTCTGCCGGGGCCAGGTGACGGCCACCCCGCCAGCACCCACCCCTTGCACCCTACTGCCCCTACAAACCTCCCCCTGCACGAACCTGTGGCAATGCGCCTTGTGCAGCCACCCCCCGGCACCCCACCTCCCCTCCGCCACCCCCTGACTCTCCCAGCCTGCTGCCTACCCCCTGCCCCCTCCCCTGCTCCCCCAAACCCTCTCCGCACCCCCAAACCCCCCTGACACCCCCAAACCCCCCTGACACCCCCAAACCCCTACCACCAACCACCGCTCCCCCCACCGCCCCCCTGACACCTCTCGCCCCCCAGCGCCCCTTCCCCGTGCCCCCACTCCCCCTGCAAACCACCCCGCCGCCCCCCAACCTCTCCCCAGAATCCCCCCACGTCCCTCCCCCACCGCTCCGGTCCCTTCCCCACCCTCCTCACCGCTCCGGAGCCTTCCCCCCCCCCCCCCCCGGCGCCCCCCGGCCTCGCTCACCTGCGGCCTCCGCGGCCCGGCCTCCGCCGCCCTCGGAAGCGCCCAGCGGCGGCGAGGCGAGGCGAGGCGGAGGCGACAGCGGCCCCCGGCGGCCGGGAGCCGTTCCCCAGAGCGGAGTCCTCCAAAATGCCTTTTTTTTTTTTTTTTAGGGAGCCGAGACGCTCCCCCAAGCTCAGCCAGAGCGGGGGCTTCGTTAGTTAAACTCAGCGCCACCGGCGGGGCTAGGGGAAAATCCCCGCCGCCCGACCCCTGCCTCAGCCCCGAAGCAGTCCCTTGGGGTCGCAGGGCTCCTGGGAGGTTTGTCCTCCGCACGGCTCGGGTCCCCGACGCACTCCTGTGCTGCTCCCCTTCCCCTCCGAAAGGGCCGCGAGCCCTCGCTGGGCGCTGACACCCATTGCCCCAGTACCCAGTGCACCCCGGTCCCTGTCCCCTTAGGATGGCAGCGACAGCTCGAGCCACCACGTGTGAGGTGAAACCCAGCCTGGTGCGAGGCTGCACGCAAATCCAGCCACAGGGACAGGCAGCCCACGGCCCCACAGAGCAATCCTCTTGCAGATTATCCCGGCCCCCGAGTTGCTCGGGATGAACATCACCTCGTGCGGCGTCCTTCCGTGTTGATACACAGCCCTGAGCACCACGAGGATGTGCTGCAGCACCAGTACTATTTATTACATGATTTAATCCAAATACAAAATTAGGGCCAAGGGAAGAAGAAGAGAGTCCCACTGGGGAGGGCAGCAGAACAGGGCTCTCCACAGCCCGGCAGGCCCTGAGCTAGTGTCCCCTCTCTCGCGGGTGCTGCGCTGTCGGCGTGTCCAGTGTCCTCCAGGCCCCGCTAGCTGGAGGTCGCCTGCTCTGCCTTCAGCACCTCCGTGCTGGGGGGCTGGGGGTCCCCGTGGGCTGGAGCTATTTCATCCTGAGTCTTCACAGCTTGCGTCTTGGTCAGCGTGGTGTATATGCCCAGGGCCTGCAGGGAATGAAAGAGACATCAGGGAGGAGAGACAACGCACGCTTACAGGGACTGGGAAGGCCCTGTGGGGCAGCGGGAAATGTCCATGCTGCGGGGCTGTGGCAACTCTTGACAGGACACACACAGGGCTGGGACAGGGCAGGTCTCACAAGGTAGGCAGGGCCACAGAGGACTCTAAAGGGGCTTTGTTCAAGGTCCTGACGTTGCCGTGCTACACCACAGTATCAGACAGCCCCATGGGGGACTCCTGCCAGTGCACAGCGGTGCCTTCAGAAGCTGACCCAAATCCCTGTTCAGCCCTCTTTGGTCACAGGGACGGAGAGGGAAGAGGCAAACTTCCACCTCAAAGAGACAGAAAGTCATCACTCATCTCGTATTTTTGCCAGCTTATTTTGGCATGATAAGAAGGGTGCTGTCTCCTACAGCTGCAAGCTGGCTCAGGCCAGTCCCACAGCCAGGGGCTGCCACAACAGAGACCCTCCTGTTCCCACAGGATGCTGCAAAGCAGCTTCCCTAGCCCACACCTTCTATTTCACACCCACCCACTGGGCCAAATTCCTCCTCATGTCCACGTCTCTTCTCTCCCAGCACCATCACCTTCCCCACAGGGGCTGTGACCTTCACCTCCCTCAGCCTCTGACGAGAGGCAGGGTCCCTCCTTTGACACTGACCTGTGCGACCATGTGGGTGATGTCGCCGGTGTTGGCTGGCAGCAGGACCGTGTTGGAGTCTTTGGCAAGCTTGGAGAAGGCGCTCACGTACTGCTCGGCCACAGAGAGGGAGGCAGCCGCGCTGCCATGCTGCAGAGAGACAGCCAAGGCTCATCAGGAAGGAGGCTGAGTCACGCACCACCGAGAGCTCAGCCGTGCCCGCATCCCCAGCCTGCCCCAGATGTCAGCAGAACTCTTCACTAAGATGCCAGGGGGCATCTGCGAGAAAGCCAGGTGCCACCCCAGCTTTGGGATCACCTCCCCGTGCTGGCACCAAAGCTTTGGCTGCCCCAAGGAGCCCTCACTCACCTGCTGGGCCAAGGCAGCCGCCAGGAGCTGAATGGCCTCGGCCTTGGCCTTGGCCCTGACCAGCATGGCATTGGCTTCTCCTGCAACGAAGCACGGAACGCACATCAGAACAGCGGCAACATGTTTGCAAGAAGTGCATCAAGAAAATGTGGTGCATGCAACGCCTCCTTTTCCCTAACAATAGCACTACAATTGTTCTGCAACACCTCTCCGGCTGCCCCAGGCTGTGGGGAAGCAACACCAGCTGCAGCACAGCCCGAGGGTCCCAGCAGGGAGGAATGAGAGCAGCTGAGGCAGCCGGGCTCACAGCAGTGCAATCCGCTCCCAGGGAGCATCACCCCTCGATACAGAGGGGCGCAGATCCCCTGGTGTTCAAGGCACGTTCTAGCCAAAGGTGCTACCAGCAGCTTTGTTGATTTGCTCAGCCTTCTCGGCTTCCGACGCCAGGATCTGGGCCTGCTTCTGCCCCTCAGCCACATTGATAGCAGATTCCCGCGTCCCCTCTGACTCCAGCACTGTCGCACGCTTCCGTCGCTCTGCCTCCACCTGCAAACACAGGTCAGATGCCTGCCTGCCACAGCCACTCTGGGGGAATCCCACCCATGGGGCAAGCGCAGGAAAGACACACTTCTACGTCCCTACTGTGCAAGTGCAACTTAGCAAAGGGTAAGAAGACAGCTACAAAACTCTGAGTGATCCCCAGCGAGGGCTGGTTCTGCTTCCCAGATGCAGTTTGCTGCAGCAGTGAGCACAAACCACAACACGCCACACTGCCCTGGTCCCGGGCATGCTGCTCACAATATACCACACTGACTCCATGTGGGGCACTTGCTGTAACGCCGCTGGGCACCACCAGCTCACAGAAACTGCTCCCAAGAGCACCCACCAGCCCACACAACCCTCCTCAGTCTGGTCCACATCTAACAGGCCAGCTCGCTTCCCCTCCTCCCCTTCCAAGCCTGCCCTGGGCTCTGGCACTCCGTTTTTCTCAAGGGGAGACCTCCAGCTCTGGGATCTGCTTCCTGCAGAGCCCAGCAGGCCCCGGGGATTTTAAAGAGAGCTGGCAGAGCTTGCATGTACCAGGAAGGGGCCACCACTGCAGAAATAAGAATGGGAATTATTTACTCAATAGCTGTGTGTTCACAGACAAAGTGCCAACAGGCATCCCTCCCTGCAGGACGGCCCAGAGTGCTGCCAGCTCTGGATGGAGAACAGACATGCTTCATGGAAGAGGAAACTTCCCTCTCATTCCAGATCGCCCACCCAGAGAGCCGAACCTGCATCTGCATGGACTCCTTCACCCGGGGGGGCACGTGGATGTCCTTAATCTCGTAGCGCAGACACCGGATGCCCCAGCAGTCTGAGGCTTGGTTGATTGCATCCACTATGTTGGCATTGAGGGACTCACGCTCCTGGCAGGTACAAAAGAAACAGCAGAGAACAAAGGAGAGGTGCTTAGCATGAGACAGGGGTCGGAAATGAAACAGACACCTCATCTCGTCCAGAAAATCCCCAACTCTGGAAGTGTAGGGCAGGGCAAGACGCTTTCCACATCTCTCGGAGGGGTCACCCTCTCCTAGAAAGGGCAGTGCCCCAAATCGAAATTGCTGATACAAGCATCTGGTCTACACCTGGATACAGAGATGTCCCAGGAACACAAACGCTCCTGCTTCTGTCCAGTAAATGCAGCACAAGGGTTACAGCCCCCCTGAACCAGGTCAGCCAGGACACTCATCACTGGGCCTAAGCAAAGTGTAGCTGACTTGAGAGAAACACAGTCACGCCAGCTGGGTGTGGACATTGGCCAAAAAGATCCAAGGCAAGACCCATCTCCAAGGATTCACAAACAGGTTGATTGAAACAGAGGCCAGACGCCATCAAAGCAAAGGGCATGTTAGTGTTATACGTATCAGCCTGGCCGTACAGGCCCTGCAGGGTTTCGAGATGCTGCCAGATGTTGGCAGCGCTGGTATCCACCTTCCCTGCTCACCCGGAATACTCTGTCGAGGGAGAGTTTGCCAAGTTCAGATCTCATGGTGGTCTGGGCCAGCTGGGTCACGGCATATTCAGGATCCTCCACCCCGTAACTGGCCTGGGGAGCAAAAGCAAAAACAAGAGAGCCTGTGGTGTTGCTGAAAGGGATCTCGAAAGAGGCAAGGTGAGGAAAGGTTGTGCTAACATGAAAAACTGGCCACAGACACCCCCATCAACCTCCTCCTCCATGAGAGCAGTCCCAGGGAACGCAACCCACCCGCTTGTGGAGCACAGCAAGCCCGACAGAGGCTGGAGCATGCATCTCAGAGAGAAGAAGGCCAGGAGAGGCTGGCCATGGTGGCCGGCTGTGTGAGGCTGCACATGCAGAGCCTGCAGGGCACCGCCACGGGTGCTGGAGGCTGCAAGCTGCCTCGTGCCTCCAGGGTCAAGCTGGGCCCCAGTACAGCAGGGATGGTACCTTGTAGGGGTCCATGACCCGCAGATAGAGCACTCCATCAATCTGCAGCGTGACGTTATCTGCCAGGAAAAGAATGACACATCCTGTTTACCAAAGCAGAAAAGAAAAGGCATGGCAGCCCCCCTCTCCCCTGACAGAATTAGCAGAGCTGGGCAGTCATTCCTCTCCTTCCTGTTGTCAACAGTGTGGCACAGAGAGAGGGATTAGCTGAAATAGATCTCCTTGTTTAAAATGCTTTGTAAGAAGGATCCCTACATTCTCTACAAAATGTCTCACTCTGACTTTTAAATACACCAGAAACCTCCAGGTGTCAAGATCAAAACATTTAATGCTGTAGCTATCTTAACAGGTAAAAGATTTAGGAAGAGGAAAAAAAAGAAACTTAACACTAGAGTTATAACAGACAAGTCCACCAACCAGATACAAAATTTTTGTATGTCATTTACAAAATCACAGGGAAGATTTTTCCTGGTTCAACACATGAAAACTTTTGAAATCTAAAAAATTGATTATTGCCTGCCGTATTCATCATGGCAAGAAGTGGAGCAGCGCAGAGGGGCACACGGGACGTCCAGGGGTTCTGCTGGTCATAGTGTCATGGGTATGGGCAAGTCTGAGTCCACAGACATTTCTTCTCAGAAAGAGCAGTCAGGCATTGGAACAGGTTGCCCAGGGAGGTGGTGGTGTCACCGCCCCTGGGGGTGTTCAAGGAAAGGTTGGACGTGGTGCTTAGGGACATGGTTTAGTGGTTGACGTTGGTAGTAAGGAGATAGTTGGACCAGATGATCTTGAAGGTCTTTTCCAACCTTAATGATTCTACGATTCTAGGAGTCTGGGACATTTCCTCTCATCCTTGAGCTGTCCGTTGTTCACCACAGATGCAGGGAAAGGGAAAGGGCAGGAGACAGAACCTTTTCCTTACCTAGGGTGACAGCTGACTGCTCTGGGACATTAATGACAATTTCTTTGAGACTCTGAACGTAACGAATCCGATCCAGCAAAGGGATGAGGAAATTCAAACCCTGCGAAAAAGGTGAGACCAGGCAGCTGAGCCCTGAAGCCAGGCAGAAGTTTTCCCACCCAAAGAGCTCAGACAACCTAGAGAGAGAGGAACAAACAAAGCCCAAGTACGCGACATGCTGCAGATGCTTCGGGCAGAACAAACGTGGTGAGTTTAGGTTTCTCACTGCTTTTAACACACAATTTTAAAGGAAATTAGACTGCGGGCACCTAAAAGGATCGCAGCCTGACAGAATAAGCACGGGTGCTCCAACCATCCCGATTCCTCGTGCGAAGCACGCGCCTCGCCGCAGCGACAACAACCTGCCAGGCCCAGAAGGGCAGAAAATCAGCTCCTTACGGGCTCGAGGATCCGGTGGAACTTGCCCATCCTCTCCACCACCCAAGCCTCCTGCTGCGGCACGAAGAGCACCCCGATGTTGACGGGCAGGCCGGAGTTCAGCCGCTGCGGTGCCGGGGCCAGCCACGCCGAACGCTTCAGCTGCTGGGCGCGCTGCGGGACCGAAGGCAAGGGATGGAGCCCAGCGGCGGGCGGGCAGCCCCCCGCCAGCCACCACCGCCCTCCTCACCCTCCTCCTCTTCCTCCCCCTGCTCCCCCTCCAGGCTCGCAGCCAGCACCCTCAGGGCACGCGTACTGTCCAAAGGGGACTGGGTCTGTGCACCACGGCTGTTCACGGGGCTCCCCCCGGCTCCGGAGCTCCCCCCCAGCCCCTTCCCTCACACCCCGCTTTATTCGTAGGGGGCCACAACCCTCCGCCCCCCCCATCCCCGAGACCCTCCCGGCCCCCCAGCTCCGTTACCCCGCGGTTCTCCCCCACCCGCCGCCCCCCGACCCCTCAGCGGTGCCCGGCCCCGGCCGCACCCGCAGCAGCCCGGGCCCTGCCCGGCCCAGCATCGCTCCCTCAGCGCCGCCGCTCCCCGCCCGCCGCCCCGGAACCTCCCCGGGCAGCGCCGCCTCTTCCGGAGCCCTCCCGCCGCCTCCCGGCCCGCCTCAGCGGCCCCTCGCCTTGGTTCCCCTTCGTGTCCCTCCCCCGCCCCGCTCCTCATTCCCTCAGGGAAGCGGTGAGGCCGGGCTCGGTCTCCAAACGTTTATTAAATAAAACCCAACACAGAAGTACCGGTGCGGCGCTCCGGCAGGGGGGCAGCTCGCTGCTGAGGCGGCCCGCCCCCCCCCCCCCCCGTCTCTCCCCCCACCCCAAATTTATCTCCCCCCCACACACACGGCGACCCGCGGGGCTCCCTTGCTCCAGGCTGGCCCGGGTCTGGCCCCCTTCCTCTGTCATTCCCCAGCCGCAGGGGTGAGGGGATTCACCAGCACGCCCCCCCCACGATGTTTCAGCCACCACCGAGATGGCGCCCAGCGAGTCTCAGCCTCGCCACTGGCTTTTAACAGAGCCCCCCCCCGCTGACAACTCGGCCGCCCGCTCCCTCCACAGGGGGACACGGCCACCCTTGCTGGCCCCTGGCAGCCCCATGGGGCTGGGGGTGCAGCCCCCGCTGTTTGGGGCCTCATCCCGCACCTGTAGGGGAAGAGCAGCGCCCCCGATCCTCCACCCCCCCAGTGACAATAAATACTAATAAATACAAACTTTCCAAACTTTCCACGCTTTCCGCTCGTGCCCCGGGGATGGGCACAAGCAGCCTCCCCCCTCGCCTCCAGCCATGCCTCCCAGCTCGGAGCAGCACTGGCAAAAGCCCTGGGCATGTCCCTGGGGTGCTGGGGCTGTCCCTCCTCCTGAAGCCCCTTCGGTGATGGCGGGGGGCACAGCCATGACATCAGGGTGGGTGAGGAGGTGGCAGCGCTTCATCTCTCCTTTACTCATCTCTCCCCGAAGCATGGGGCTGGGAGCTCCCCGGCAGCCCCGGGGCGAGGGAGAAGGTCAGGCCCAGGGCGAGTAGCAGGGGTTCCTTGGCATCTCCGTGAAAGATTTCAGTTCATAGGGGATCCCCGAGTCGACCTCGATCGACTTGCGGGAGAAAAGCAGCCGGATGTCGTCGTGAAGGTAGATCTTCCCCGACTTGGAGCTGTGAAACCTGGGAGGAGACTAGTGATAGGACTAGAGGGAATGGCCCTGAGTAGCACCAGGGAGGTTCAGGTTAGAAATTAGAAATTTCTTCTCAGAAAGAGCGGTCAGGCATTGGAAGGGGTGCCCAGGGAGGTGGTGGTATCACCATCCCTGGGGGTGTTCAAGGAAAGGGTGGACGTAGTGCTTAGGGACAGGGCTTAGTGGGTGATATTGGGGGTAGGGGGGTGGTTGGACCAGATGATCTTGGAGGGCTTTTCCAACCCTAATGACTCTGTGATTCTGTGGAAGAGCCTCAGACTTGCAAGCATGGGCAACACAGCCTCATCAGGAGCTGGGGACACAACTCCTTCCCCTCCTGTGGCCCCTGGTCAAAGTGGCCACGCTCTGTTTACCTTCAGAGGGACAGAGGTGGCTGTCATCAGGCAGGACAACAGCTCCCTGCAGCCCTTCCAGTGCAAATAGCAGCTGGTTCCTACTCCTCCCCAAGGCTATGGGGTCAGGCTGCCACCCCAGAGGGGGCTGCAAGTTTGGGGGAAGCAGGGACATAGGTGAAGGGGGTCTGGGAGCCCAGGACAGGTCTCCATCCCACCCCATATGCCCTACCTCAGGTGCATCAGGTAGCAGAGGACCCTGCGGGGCGGGCTGGTGCCCGGTGGCTCGCTGGGGGCCACGGTGGCCCCTTCTTCCTCCCCCACAGGCACCAGGAAGATGCGGTGGCGCAGGAAGGTCATGTGGTTGGCCGGCATGTCCTGGAAGTCGTACGTCACCAAGAACATCTTCACCACAGTCTTGTTGGGGTTAAATAAGGTCTGGGGGTAGAGGATGGGTGGGTGGGGGGTCAGAGTGGCAAGGGCCCAGGAACAGATCCATAGGACAGGGCTGGGGTGTCTGGGGGCAACAACAGAGGACACAAGGGACCAGAAGAGTTGTCCTTGCCGCACACCAGCCCCAAGGGGCTTTGCCTGAGGCTCGGCTCTTGTCCAGTCCGTGTCCCTCACAGAACAACCAGCACAGGTCACTCAGAGCTGGCCCACAGCTACATCCTCTCCTCCCACCTCTACTCCCATGTTCCCATCCCATCCCCACTGCACATACACACCCCACCAGCCTCATCCTTCCCCACATCTCCTGCCCCCTTGTCTTCCTGCCAGCACCCTAGGGGTCCTGTGCTCCCTTCACTGTGCTTTCTTGGTGGCCATGCTACTCCTCTGCACAAAGATTTCTGGCTGCTGCCCCAGCTAAGCAGCACAATACCAGAGAAGCTGTGGCTGTCCCATCCTTGGCAGCGCTCAAGGCCAGGCTGGATGGGGCTTTGAGCAACCTGGGCTGCTGGGAGGTGTCCCTGCCCATGGCAGCGGGGTGGAATTAGAAGTTACTTCCAACCCAAGCCGTTCTAAGATTCTGTGATAATGGATAACTCCACCCCAGGGAGCAACAGGAGCCCAGCTACCACTCACCACTTGGATGGTTCCAGCTTTGGGGACACTGTAACCCTTCTTTCCCAAGGCCTCCAAGTCAATCACTCCCTGGGGCAAAATAAACAGCATGTGTGAGAGAGAGAGAGAAAAAGCCCACGGAAAGCCCAGCTGGGATGCAGCATGGGGCCAAGACCCCACTTTCTCTTTGCTTTGCAGGTTAACTGTTGCTCCTGGCATAGCTGGTGGTTTCCTCAGACGTGTGGCTGCTTGAGCCGAGCTCTCCAGAGAAGAGCAGCCCCGGAGGACATGCAGTGTCTGGACACAGCCCCTCACTCATCTCCCCCACGAGCCCAGCTCATGTGCACGTACCAGGAAAGGTGAGGGCGCGCTGTGTTCAGAGATGTCAAAGTAGGTGACGTCCACAGGCAGAGTGGCATGCTGGGGGCAGTAGGAGCCGCTGGCACCAATCTCTGCTGTGAACCCCTCGATGCGTCCTGACGGTGCAAAGCGCCCCTTCAGGATGGACTCCTGAAAGAGGAGGGAAGCGTTAGGGACTGGAGGCTGCCCAAAAGGGACCCTCGCTGCTTTTTCAGAGACAGATCCCATCCAGCCATAGGTGGCCTCAAACCAGCCTTCTGTCACGGAGAAGAACCTGCTGTTTGAGCTGTCCTGGCGGTGAGCAGCTGCCACGTCACACAGCCAACGTGCACGAGGCCCTTGGTGACAAGCAACCCAGCCCCATACCAACTGCCACAGAAAGCAGCCGGCTCCCGTTGGGCTCAGCTTCTCCCAGCCCGATGCCAACCCAGCCCGAGCCCTTGCGACCCACCTCCCTCCCCAGCAGGCCATCACCGCGTGGGTGCTGTTACCTCAAAGTTGCCCAGCAGAGCGTGGCTGACGGTGGTGGTGGCCCAGGGTGCTGCAGAGGGGCGGGTTCCCCTCCGGAGGCTGCTCCGGAGATGTCGCCTTGGGAGAGGAGAGCAAGAATCAGTGTGGGACCAGAGAGCACATCTCCCTGGGGGTGCAGATCCCTCTCCCCTGTTGGAGATGGAGACATGTCCCTCCCTCCACCCCTTTCCCTGGTAGAAGTTGAACCATTTTCCTAACCCCAGGAGCAGCCTCCCTCCACCCCACAGCCCGGAGTCTTGTGGAGGGGAGATGCCCAGGAACCCAACCCAACCCATCTGCCCCACAGCAGGCTGTAGGGTGCTGGGATCACTGCGCACCCCGGACCTGCTGCGAGGCAGGAGCCGCTGGGACACTCACGATTTGAGGCGCAGCCCGCTCTTCAGCCTCCTCCCGACCGCAGTGCAATCTGCAGAGCTCTGGAAGGGACATGAAACCAAGGAATGTGTTAGGGCACCAAATGGGGACTGTGCACCAGCTCTTGCCCTGCCTCACATCCCTGCTGGGATGGCATGTGGGGCAGCGTGAAGCATGGAGAGGATGCAGAGCTGCCCAAACCCAGACCTGGCTGCCAGGGCAGGTCTTTCCCCTCCCAAAGTGACTCTGCTGAGGAAAGTGGTGACAAAACCCTAGACAAGGGTGCAGCACGCAGCCTCCCACCCCATAAACCACATTTAAGGAACAGTAACACATACAACAAAGCTCCCTGGCCAGTCTGGGAGAAGTCCTATCCCAAGGCGATTCATGCAAAGTCTGGGCAAATGGTCGGGCTGCCCACAGCCAGGCTCCTACAGCTGTAGGGTGGGGGATTAAAACCAGGGCCTCACTGCTGCTTCCTTTTAAAAGTGCCCCCCTTTTCAGGGGTTTTCCTTTCTGGAAGCCACACAAAGGGCAGCACAACACAAAGGGGTGATGGAGCTAGCTGGCATGACTGGGCTGGAAAACTGAGGGAAGCTGCTGGAGGACCTCACTCTGTAAGGGCAGTGCTGGGGGCAGCCAGGCTGGGGGACAGTCACCAAAAGGCCACGTGGACCGGGATGGAGCTGTGTCCCATGCACAGCACATCCTGGCTCTGAGCAGCAACAAGCCAGGGTGCCTCCGCTTTTGTCGTATCGGCGGCAGGCAACAGACATGTCCCAGGGCTCGTGACTATCCACTGCGCTGTGGCACTGGGACAGGACAAGGCGCCGTGCCACCGTGGGCCATGTGCCCAAGAGGGACAGCTCTGGGTGTCTCCAGGCTGTTCCCTGCCTCCTCCCACCCCTCAGCGACGCTCACCTTGGCGGCAGGGAGCAGGTGGTTCCAGAAAGGGGCCCCCTTGGCGTCGGTGCTGCGGCAGGCTGTGGGCACCGGGTGGCACGGCAGGGCCCTCTTCTTCCTCACCGGTGAGGACAGGCTCTCATCCTCGGAGCAGGAGTCGGCCACAACCTCACCAGCGGGCAGCAGCTTCCTTTTGGCCGGGCAGCTGCTGCCGCTGACCCGGCTGCTCCCGCAAGGCGTCTTCTCCAGGGAGCTCAGGCTGCCAGGCTCGGGGCTGAGCACTGCCTGCGGAGCCGGGGGCTCCTTGCACCCGTTGGCCGCCACTGGCCATTCCTCTCCTCCGCTAGCCCTGCTGCTCTGAGCAGGGCTGCTCCCTGGCTTTTCTCTCCTCCCACCAGAGTCCAGCTGGGACGTTTGTGCAATATTGTGCAAATCAAGGTCAAGTAGGTTGTGGCCACTCGCCCGCTCCCCGTTCTCCCCGCAGTCCGCGGGCTGATCCCCCGGCGGGACGGGACAACCATCTCTCGTGTGCAAAGTACTGCAAGCGATGTGCTGAGGCCTGGAGGAGGAGGAGGCATCCTGCGGCTTGTCCTCTCTGCTGGCCTTGGGGCTGCGGCTGGGGCTGCCCTCGCACCGGTGCTCCACCACCCGCAGCCCGCTATGGGAGAAGTGCTGGGCAGAGCCGCACAGGGAGAGCTCCTCCACCAGCAGACCGTCCTCGAAGGTATCGTCATCCTCCAGGGCAGCCTGCCCGGGGCCCCTGTCGCACTTGCCGTCCACCCCCCCGCCACCCCAGTGAGTTCGTTTGGGATCCCGCACCCCCTCCGGAGTTCGCTGCTCGGGGTAGCCCCTCTTGACAGCCGGCCGGCTGCCTGCCCGCTGCTCCGTGCTCTCGGAGGAGCTGGAGAGATGGGAGAAGATGGAGACCTGGTAAACCTTCTGGCGTTTGATCTCCGTCTCGTTGTAGCCCATGAGGATGCCGTGGTGGGTGCAGCGCTGCGAGGAAGGCTCCAAGGCCGCCTCTCCGCTGGGTCGGGGCAGGCCGGAGTCCGCGCTGGGTTCCGGGGGCAGGGACGTCTCCGCGTGGATGTGCCGCATGGAGCCTCACTTGGCTGGGCCCCACGAGGAGCTGGAGCCAGGACAGCCCATGCAGCAGCAGGAGGGGGACTGTAAAGTGCCACAGGTGACGGTGAGAGGGCAGGGGCAGGAGCTGGACCCTCTCCCTCAGGACGTCCAAGTGAGCCCCCCGTTACGGGATGTGCTGCAGCGCAGCATCTGGAAAGAGAGAGGAGAGAGGTCAGCCGGGATCAGGGTCCTCGTCCTGCCTTCTGGAGCTGTGGGAGGTGGGCAGCCCTGCTCAGACCTCCCTCCCCGGGGACGGGAAGAGGAACCAGCCCGGTGTGGCTTCTGCAAGGAACCCCACAGCATCACCCACCTCCAGGATCAGCACTTCCCTCCCGGCCTGGGCACAGAGAGGAGTCTCCAGCTGGGCTGGAGGCTACAAGGGACAAGTCTGTACAAGTGAGGAGAAAGGGGCCTGCCCTCTGTCAGGGACCTGACGTGCTCGTGCTGCTCTGGAGCACAGGAGTCAGGCAGGTCAGACCAGTCCCGGGGCTCTGGACTGTAATCACCCCTCTGGGCAACAGCAAACAGACCTCGGCGCGCTTGCCAAAGAAACCAGCCCCAGCCGCATGCGCTAAAGGAGGCAGGGTTGGCTTCGAGGCTGCCAGCCCCACAGTGGGGACAAGAACTCCTCTGTGCAACATGGGGGAACCTGAATTATTGTCACAGTTAGCTCTGCCAGCTTGGACCAGAGTCCTGAAACAGCTGGGTGGCACCAGGGGCTGCAGAGCCCACCACGGGTACCTGCACCATCCATCCACACCATCCATACCACCCATCCCCGCCTGCTTCGAGGACTCAGCCTCCTTCATGCAGCACAAGGCTTCTATTTCCATTTTCAGCCCAGTTTCAGGGTTTTGAGAATCCTGGCCGTGAGCTGTCTGGCACAATAAACCCTAAAATGTCTGCAAGAGGAGAGGAGATGGGATGTCTACTGAAAATTCACTGGCCCACCACGGAGCTTCAGAGCCTGACAAACAGCCATTTGCCTGTCCCGGCAGCTCTCTCCGCTCCTGTGGAACAAAGGCTCGGGGGCAGGCGTGCAACAGGGGAAGCAGTTCTCCAAGCAGGTCAAGGCCATCTGGAGACTGAGGCCACCATTGGTATTTTGATCCCCGCTGTGATGGGGATGAGAAGGTGCCAGGCTAGGGTAGTTGAGGCCAGGGGCTTCAAGAGAAGCAACAAAAGGTGTCCCCACGCACCAGTAGGTGCTGGAGGCCAAATGCCTAAACAGCAGCTTTGCTGAAAAGGCCCTGAGAGTCGTGGTGGGCACCAATTTGACCACAAGGGAGTGGTGTGCCCTTGCCACAAAGAGGCTAATGCTATCCTGGGCTGCATTATGTGGAACAGTGCCAGCAGGTCGATGGAGGTCAGCAGGTCCCCGCTGCTCAGCACTGGTGAGGCCACACCTGAGAGGGTCCAGCAAAGGGCCACTAAGATGATTAAGGGACTGGAGCATCTCTCCTATGAAAAAAGGCTGAGAGCTGGGACTGCTCAACCTGGAGGGGAGAAGGCTAAGCCACCTGGACGTGGTCCTGGGCACCCTGCTCTGGGTGTCCCTGCTTGGGCAGGGGTTGGACCAGATGGACCCAGAGGTCCCTTCCAACCTCATCCCCTCTCTGGGGCTGCGTAACCCCCATGCTGCAGCCCGTCCTGGCTGCCCCCACACTCACCCCTCTGCAGCAGAACCCCACCGTGCTCCGGATCAACCTCCCCGTCCCGCCGTGGGCTGTCGTTGGCACAGCTCGCTGAAGACACCTGCCAGCCAGGCACCCCCCAGAAGCGGCGTGGCTGCCGTGGAATGGCTCCCACCATCACGGTGTGCCTCCGAACCTCTGCGCCGTCCTCTCCAGCTCTTCAGTCTCCACAGCAGCTCTGAGGGCAAAGAAAGGGGGAGATGGAGGGCTGGTGAGATTCAGAGGCTCACCAAGAGCAGGGCAGGAGGCTGGAATCACGGAATGGTTTGGGTTGGAAGGGACCTTAAAGATCACCCCGTTCCAAGCCCCGTGCCATGGGCAGGGACACCTCCCACCAGCCCAGGTTGCCCAAAGCCTGGTGCTGCCTGCCCACAGGGTCAAACAGGCAGAGAAGGCAGTACTGAAGTTCAGCCTCTCCCAGATCCAAAGGTCACATGAATCTATAGGTCACCTCAGGCAGTATTTTCACTTTACTTTCCATTTAAGCCACAAATACTTTAAGCTAAGCTGTAAACTCTCATATCTTGCTTGTCCTTTACACCCCTTTTGCTTGCCTTCCTGCATGAAAACCTGCGTATAGGAACAGATCTCTACTTCTTTTTGGTGATCATTCCATGGCCTGCCTTCCAAGACGCTGCAGATCACCGGCAGCCTCTGGGCTTCCAGCTAGCCACCGGGCTCATGCCCGTACACCCCATCTGCCCACAGCACAGGACGCTTTCTGGCCATACAGACAAGGAAAAGGGCTTGAAATTGCTTTCCTCTGGTAAGAGATTCATGGCAGGGATGGCGGAAAACAGCAGCCTCACTACCCTGAGCACGATGCCCTCCCATCAGCCTCCCCCAGAGCAAAGACAGCAATCCTTCCACGTGCACAGCACTCACCTGCTCAGAGGCACCCTTGATGTGTGAAGTAGATTTGTAGATGCAACACAGCTCTGTTGTGGTCACGATCCACCAGCACTGCTGCTTTGATGCCTGGAAGAGGGCAAAGAGGAGAATTAACCCAGGCAGCAGCTCATGGTGCAACACAGCAGGCAGGAGCCTTTGGGCACCTCCATCCTCAGTCCCTCTGTTATGGGGCTGCTCAGGAGCTTTGCAGTCCTAGGAAGCTTTGGGTGAAGGAGGAAGTGCTGCCCACCGCTGGGGACCGTGCACCTCCCTCCCCATGAAGCCTCAGCCATGGAGCTTCCCTCCAGGCAGCCACTGTCTGTGCCCTGTTGAACAATCTGACCACGAGCAGTGCTCTGAAAGCTGGAAACAGCAGGGCCAGGCACATGAACAAAATCCCTGTAGGGATGCTCAGAGGCACCAAACACCCCATTGCACCTCCTTCTGGCACCCTGGTGCAGCAAATTCTGCATTGGTACAATGAACATGTGGCCTGACCCTGACTGCCACAGAAAACTTGCTGTTCCCTCGTTACATTTCCAGTAAGATTTGCAATTAGTCCCAGTCTCCGAGAGCAGACCAGCCCAAAAGCCACCTCCATCAGAGCCAGGGGAAGAGCACCACCAGCGTGCAGCCAGAACAGAGATGCAACACGCCAGCTCCCACAGATCACTCACAGCAGGACAAGTCAACGCTGCAGCACAACCACCCCCCTGGTCTCAAGCCTCGACAAAAGCTCTTTGTAAAGCTCAGCTCCTCCTGGCACCCTGCAGGAAGGCCGGCAGAGGAGCATGTGGGTGCCTGCAGCCACAGGAGGACATCACAGCGTTGGCACACTGTGCTCTGCCTGCCTGGGATGGGGAGAGCTCTCACCACAGGTAGCTGCTTCCCTCCTCCATCCTGGGGCAGATCTGCACCATGACTTCCATGGCACGCCTGGCCACTGGGAAACAAAAAACCAGCGGCAAGAGTCAGCATGGGGCGGCGGGAGAAAGCCACATCCTTCCTGTGCGTGTCCACGCAGGACAAAAGTGCAGATTCAGCCTGCGCCTTTCTTTCTCTGACCCACGCCCCTCTGCAGCCACAGCCCTTCCCAAGTCCTCAGGCAGGCAGGCTGAGCCCTTTGCTCCCCAGAGGCAGCTCCCTTGCAGGAGGAAAGGAGTCTATCAGGAGATGCTGACACCACAAACCTGCCCCAGCCGAGATCTCCACGCCAGTCACCGGGCAGCAGTGTGTACCCCCAGCCTGAGTGGCTGCACCATGTTTTGCCAACCCAGATGCTGCTGCCAAATGAACCGTGCAGGGAAACACCAGGATTCCCCAGCCTACCCCCAAAAGCACCTTCAAGCACACCTGGGACCCCCTCACATGCCCCGCAGCTGGGACAGGGAGCAGCAGGAGCACAGCACTGCTCCTTTCCTGAACACATTGGGAGGGACGGGCCCCTTACAGCACCCAGCTGGAGCCTACAGCCCCTCTACAGAGCAACACAGGGACCCCAAACTACCGCACCTACAGCAGGGACAGGGAGACATCACCTGGACATCTCTCCCTTCTTCTTCCCCCAGAGCCAGGCATCTCCGAAGCCCTGCTTCTGGCAGCCCGGATGGGACAGGAGCAGGTCTGGGTCCTCCCCAGCCCCGCAGAGCTGTACAGGTGCCACCCGGGGCTCCCTGTGCCCACACCAAAGGTTTGGTCCCTCCTAAGCCCAAGCAGCTGTGATTTTGCTGGTGTTTTGGCTCATGCCAGTGCTCTAAGATGGACTGAATGGGCTTTGCCTGCAGGGGGAAGCCTGGCAAGAGCTCCTCCTGCTCTCTGCCCTGCTCACACCAAGCTCCCAGGCCACTCCAACAGCAATGGGGCCAGCAGGGCAGTCATCTGCCCCAGCCCAGCATCCAGACAAGCAGGATGGCTGCTGTGTGGCAGAGCTCCCCCTGTACCAACCACATTTTGAAGGAGAATAAATTCCCTTCTACGGTGCTGCGGTGCCACCAGGGTCACAGCCCTGCTGTGGTTTGGCCAGAGTCTCCCCGCACCAGGATCCAGAGCTTCCCCTTCTTCCCCCAGCCTGGCTAGACCTGGGGAAGGGCAGCTTCGGGGGTGATTTGGGGGCAGGACGGGCAGAGCATTGGGACAGGGGTACCTCACACCAGGGAGAGGAGAGCAAGAGCTGTGCCCAAAGGGACCCAGTAGGTCCCCAGCAGGGACCCACGCGGCTTCCCAAGGCCAGCGAGACAAGGGGACACATGGCCAGGTCTGAGCACCGCTGCCTGGGGCAGAGCACCAAGACCGTGGGCTGGCACGGATGAGAGACCTTCTTGCACCTTTTGGACAACAAAAACAATGCCAAGCTGGTGTTTATACTGCCTTCTGCTCCCTGTCCTGGGAAGAGCCGAGGAAACCCTTGCAGCCTCCCTGGGTTCAGGCAGGAGAGGGGCTGGCATTACAGGAGGGCAGAGAATCACCCGTGGTACGTGCAGAGCACGAGGCAAGAGAAGAAGCAACGGAAACTGCTGGAAAGTGACTGCCTAGAGGATAAGTCAGGGCTCTGCCAGTCCTATCTGAACCCAGAAAAAGGAAGAAAACGTAACCACTGGACGTGTAAAGCCACAAGGTCCTTGGCACACGCTGAGAGCGGAGCCTGAGAAGCGCCGGCAGGCAGAAAGTTCCCATCACACGCCTGAAGGACGGCAGCACCAGCAGCAATGCTGCCGTCAGAGGATGGTTTCTCTGTGGCCTGCAAGATCAGGTGCACGGCTGTCAGCAGGGATATGGACAGGCGAGGCTGGGGACCACTTCCAGCACCATCCCTGGGCGAGGCGGCAATCCTGGAGAGAAGGCAGTTAGAGAGGTGCTGCCGGAGCAAATGGTGCCTGAAGGGAAAGATGAATGGGCTTCAGGCTGGGGAGGAAGGAGCTCACGCTTGGTGGAAAGGAGGGAGAGGGGAGGAGAGAGGGTGCGGAGGGAGGGAGCATCCCTGCCCCGCTGCAAGGGCAAGCCCTGCTCTCGGGGGCTCTGAAGGAGGCCCGCTGCTGTGCCAGATTTACGCAGCTGCAGAGCCTCGCTTAGTGCTGGCCCCTGTGCTGATGGCAGGGAGGAAGCCCCAGCCCAGACGGGAAGAGGCAGTGCCCACATCAGGAGTGCGAGCTCCTGGAAACCGCCAGGGACAGCACCAGGGACAGACCCCACACCTCCCTCTGCCCGATTGCACTGTCCCTCCCTCCCTCCCAGCCCGCAGGAGGGGACACCCTCCCAGCGCATCGCTGCAGGGTGACAGCACCCCCCCGGGACAGAGCTCCCAGGTGCCCAGATGCCCCCCGTCCCCGTCACGGGCTGGGGTCTGCCCCACGGTGCCTTCCCCATCCCCATCCCCACAGGCAGGTGCCGTGGGAGGCTACGTGGGGTCCGAGCCCTCCCGCTCAGCCGAGCCGGGATAACACAATGAGAGCTCCCCCGGGAGCTCGGGAAGCCCGCAGGCTTTACCCCCGCACCACCTGACGCCCCGCACCCAGATCTCTTCCAACACCTTGCCTCGGCATCAGCGATGCTGACAATAGCCTGCGGCTGGGAAGGGGGCTGGCAGGGTCTGCAGGCAGATACTACAGGCGACGGCAGCCACCTGTGTGTGACTTTCCCCCCTGCCCAAACCCCGTCCCCAGCAGCCTTCCCTCCATGCACGGCTGCCCCTCTCCCCCAGGAAAGCAAGAGTCAGAGAATGAAAGGCAGCTCAGCACCCGGCAGGACCATCGGGCTGCTCTCCAAAGCCGGCAGCACCCCCTGCCCACCCAGCCCAGCAGGCTCAAACCTCCGCGATGCAGCCTACGGCGTCAAACCGGGAGCCCACGAAACCCGCAGCACGCAGAGCGGGGAAATCCCACGCAGCAGCAGCCGCTCGGCTCACCGGGAGGACAGCCCAGGTTGAGGACAGACCTTTGTCTCTGCCTGCCTGTCTCGCACGCTGGCTGCTGGAGGAGGAAAAGGGGGGCGGTGGGGGACAGCGAGCAAAGATAACACCCCTAGGAGGGATGTCACACTCACGTTAATCACTTGGAATTCCAGCCAGCGCAGACCCGGGCGCTGCAAATATGGGCAGCAAATGGAGATGCTCAAAGCTCTGAAATAATTGGATCCTTTCACAAGAGCCGAGCCCAGAATCCAGCACAGGAATTCAGTCCCCGCTGGAAGTCGGGAGATCAAATACGCGGAGAGGCAGGCGCAGCACACGCAATCCTCAGCCGCCGCCACCGGATCCGCAGCCCCCCGCGCCGCTCTCCTCTCAGGTGTCTGCCCAGCAGGAGTGATGGCACGGGGAGGACCGCGACGGCGAGCCCCGCGTGGAGCCCAGCTGGGGACCGTCCCCTCCCCATCCAACTTACTCCACTTGTGGCAAGGTGCAGAAGCGCTGCCAACGAGACAGGAGGTTTATCGGAGGAAAGCGGCGGCCTCGAAGCCTTGCTCGGCCAGAGGGGCAGCCCATGGGAAGGAGACCCCCGGAGCCGCCCGCCAGCCCCCGCGGGGCGATGCGCAGCCCAGCAAGCTTGGCAGCCCACGTCACGTCCCCGGCGAGACGCGCTCACGGCACATGCAAGCTCCTGCTCAGCGCCTCAACGGCGATGAAAAGGCACGGAGGCTTCTGCCAGAAAACAAAGAGGCAGCGGCAGCAGAGCTGGGGGTGGGGAAAACTCTCCGCTGCCCAAGAGGATCCCTGCGGAGGCAGCAGGATGCTGACGGGCTGCACCGCAGCTACTCACCCCCGCGAGCCCACCGTGGCACCCGCTCGCCCGGCGGAGGGAGGACGGAGGGTGGGCCGGCCCCGGTCCCCTCCCCGAGGACGTGTGGGGTGGGAAGTGCTGCAGGACGCAAGCCAGGCCCAGGACAACAGCTGGCCACAAGGGGAAAATTCCTCCGGGCTGGCTTCGCTTCGTCAAACGCCGTGTCTTTCCACCTCGGGGTAACCACCGCTGTGTGCCGCCGCTCCCGAGGGGAAAGTGCAGCCAGCACCATGCGTGCAAGTTTTATGGCGAGGAGAATTTGTGGAGTTCAGCACCGTGCACACTCCGGAGTTGACCTTGCGGTGGTGGTTACCCCGGGGTGACAAAAGAAGTGCCACCCCACACAGGGACACGAGGGCAGGTGCCCTCCCTGTCCCCTCGCTGGTCCCGTGGGTGGCAGCCCAGGGAGCGGGGACTGCGGCCGTTGTGTGACCGCACAGACTGGTGGCTCTGTCCCAGACCCCAGTGCCAACTGGAACCGATGGGAAATTTCCCACTGTTTGTGCTTACAAAGCTCGCAGGATGGCTGCAGGAAGCCACATGGGTCCTGGCAAAGGGCAGGGACCACGTCTGCTGAAGCACAATGGCCATGACCGGGGCACCTACGTGCTGCCACGTGTTCAGCAGGACACTTGTCCAAGGGAGGCATCCGCCAGCTCCAAGCAGGACTAGGTCGTCACCACGCTAAGTGAAGCACAAACATGAGGATTAACAGTCCTCTCGGCCTGACTATCTGATGTGCCAAGAGGAGGAAAAACACCCTGGGGTTGGTTATTCTTGCATTAGAAGCCCTGGGGAACTCTATCCTGACCTGCTTAACTTGACCCTAAAGGAAAGGCAAATCACTTACTGTTAACTCCCATCCTGTCCGCTCCCTTTCGCAGGGCAGCATGACCTGAGCGGGCTCCTCGGTGCTGCGTAAGCCCCTGGCAGGGTGCTCTGGGGCTGGGGGCTGAGGCTTTGCAAGCTGAGGGATGTCAGCACGGCAATCAGTGGGTGATGGAAACCTCTTTGCTCACACCTCAGCTGCCCCCTCTTTTCTCCCTCAGTCAACACCCACCCCCGGCCACCTCCGCACACAACCACAGCCGTCCACCTTCCTCCTCACCGTGCCCCGACTCCCTGCAGCCACCCACACTGCCTGATCCCGCATCCTCACCTTCCCCACATCCTCTGCCCGGCAGCCTGGCTCTGCATCCCCTGCTGCATGCTGATTTTCACTCTCACCCCACATCCCTGTCCTCCGCAGCCATCAGACCCTGTTTAGGTGCACCCCCGGCGTGTCCCCCGTATCCTCAGCTCCTTACATGAGCCGTGTTCCCTCCTGATCTCTGCAGCTCTCACCATAGCCCACACCAATCTCCCCACATCCCCTACTGCCGCCCTCCTACAGCCCCACCAGCCTGAGCCTCCTCACACACACCCCACCAGACCCAGTGACAAGTCCCCAGTTGGCAGAGCCCCAGCAGTGTCACCTTCCCCTACCTGCCCTGCTGCTCACCACGTCGCAGAAAGTCACGGAGATGCTGCATTACCCGGAGCAACTCTGGGCGCAGGTGTCAAAGCTACAGATTGGAAGATGGAGCAGGTGAAGCGCCTGCGGTGAGGAGGGCAGAAAGGATTGTGCACGCAGCGCTGACCCCGTGGGAAGCGTCCTTGCTCGCCGCAACCCCTCTTGCGATACACTTCCTTTTACCGTAAGAGCCCTCCAAGGGAGGTGCTTGGGCACCGGCACCCGGCTCGGCGTCACGAAGCTGCAGCCTGCAGATAAGGCGGCAGCAGCTGCAGGGACATCCAGCATGTCTTCCACTCCCCGTGCTAGACGTCTATGTGGCACAGGAGGAGTAGATACCACCTGCACCCCCACCTAACTCATCCCTTTCCAGCTGCGATTTAGGAAGTCTCAAGGCTGTGAAGGCCAGCGCAGTGACACAAGCTGGGAATAAATTCAGGGTGAGGCTTTGGAGGTGTTTGACTGTAAAGAACTGGATGTGTCCAGGAGGGCTGCTGCGAGGAAGGGGCATTTCCACCATGAATTCAACGTCCCGTGTCTTGTCAGGGAAAGGCAAAAATCTCTCCTTCCAGTGAGGACTGAAGATAAGAGAGAAACTCTCTGCTGGCATTAGGAAAAGGGTGCCACAGTTGTCATCTGAACACTCCCCACTGTTGCCCAAGCAAATACACGAGTTCACAAGCCTCTTTGAAGCACAACAAGAGGGCCTGGGATGCCTGCTTCCAGGCATACTCAAGCCAGTGGGGCAGCACCACCTCCTGCTTCACCCCATGGAACCCCCGAACCCCTTGGTCCACAGCCCCAAACCTCCAGTGCATCCTGCAGCTGCATGCAGTGGGGACGGCCTCGGGACGGAGGTGTTGGATGGAGATGGCAGCATTGAGGGCACCAAGGCCCATGTTTTGGTGGCAGAGGACCTGCCCAGGGGCTAGCACCAGCACACCGGCAGGTGCAGCCTGCAGGGACCGCACAGCACTGGGGCGCCTGCATATCAGCATCCTGCATCATCACTGGGGTGACAGCAAACAGGGCTGGGTTCAAGACACAGCCATGTCAGACAAGCCCCCTGCACAAGACACGAGTTCCCACATCTGTCCTTACAACACGAAGACCCCCCCCTAAGCAGTCTGTGGCTTGCTGCGCTGCTACAGCTCAGAGATCTCAGAAAGCAGCTTAACCATCACCAGCAGGTCCAAAACACCAGCCCTGGTGGCAGCTATGTCACAGGGGACACAGACATCCCCCCATATATGATGTTCATCGGGAGACCGCGAAGGAACCGAGAGCTCTTCACGGACCACCAGGCACCAGCGAGTCCCCGGCCACGCAGTAACTTACCCACACAGCTGGGAAGAGATTTCAGGGGCCTGTTGGCTCAGATCAGTGGACCCCGCTGCTCCCGATGCGTGAGTGTTGTAGCAGGGACATCCAAGTAACGCAACAGGACCCAGAGCAGGGTTGAGCAACAAGCAGATGGCACAGAGAGGCGGTCAGGGGAAGGGAGCGCGCAGCGCTTGCACCGAGTCGCAGCCCAGCAGCAATGAGCCCAAGGGAAAGGCTGAGATGAGCAACTTAAGAAGGGCGCTGGGGACAAACGCGGGCTCATGGGAATGTCCTAGACCTTGAAAACCCACATGAAAGTGTCTGGAGAGCCTAAATGCCAGGGGCATCCTCTGCCAGATGGGGAGGCACATGTAGCTGTTGCTGCAGGTCAGCTCTGCCCAGGCTACACGCAGCCCCCTTTGCTCTGTTACTCTTGCAGACAGGACAGGGAAAGCACTAAAAACCCTTTTGGCACTTGCACGCGGGACTCAGGCTTCTGGAGCATCAGACAGCAGGGTCAAAGCTAGGAGACTCAATAAATCGCAGAGCGAAGCTGTTTCTGGAGACAAGGCTGATGAAGCTGCCAGCAGCCAGCCTCGCAGAAGGACAGGATCAGAAAAAGAGCAGCCATGAGAATAAAAGGCTGGCAAAGAAACAGAAAATACTGGGAGCAAGTAATTCTTTCCAGACAGTCCTTTGGGCTCATCTCAGCCTCCATCTGCTCCCTATCTGCTTGGGATGGTCAGGCAGCTGGAGCCTTTAAAAAGACTACTTTAAAAAGACTACTGGTGACTTCCCCCTCCAGTTGTCACCGTCTCTGGGCCTGGGTCAGGCACCACGGGGAAGATAACCCTGGAGCCCCTCCAGCTGTGGAGCCGGAGGCTGGCATCCACTCCAGGCCCCGAAAGCACGAGCATCCCCCTGCAGACCACAGCTCCATGCTCCCAGAGGAAAAGAGTAGGTGGTTTATCGCCCTGTGCTTTACCGCTGTGGTATCAGAGACTGGCCTTTAATGCTTGAGCAGGGAGGGAATAGCATGGTGTTCTGGGGAAAAGGGTGCTCCAGCTGGGATAGGTAGGGGTAAAGCAATGAGCTGGGTGATGCTGCAGCACCTCTGTTCCCAGCACTGCAGGTACTGCATGGCTGAAGTGAACCAAGCCAGGAGAAGGGCTGGTGTTTGCTGTGCCACGGCCAGGGGATGGACAAACAAACCTCCGAGCCCTCTGTGCACCTACAACCACGTCAGCCCAACAGACCGTGAGCTGTTACACTGCTAGGTGCCCCGAGGGCTGCAGGACCAGGCAGCGATGCAGGTAGGAAGGGACCTCACGGTCCAATCCTGCTTGGAGCAGGGCCAACCTCGAGCAAGTCACTCGGGGGCTGTCCCTGCCGAGGGCTGAGGCTCTCCGAATTTGGAGATTGCTCCCCCTTCTCTGGGCCCTGCTCCAGAGTTCAACTGCCCTTGTGGGGAAATATTTTTCCTAATATCTAATTGGAATTTCCCTTGATGCATCTTGTGCCGCTGCCTCTTATCCTGTTCCTGGGCACTTCCCAGGAGAGCCAGGCTCCGGCTTCTCTCCAAAGCCACACCAGGCAGCTGCCGACAGCGGTGATACCCCTTTCCCTCTCCCAGGCTGCACAGACCTGCTGCTCTGACTGCTCCTCTCCTGTCCTCCAGCCCCTCATCACCTCCACGGCCTCATCTTCGCTCACCCCAACATGCCTGGAGCCCAAAACCTCCCAGGCAGGAGGAAGCCCCGCAGGAGGAATGGGGCAAAAGGTTAATCTGCAGAGACTGAGCTCAAGGGGCTGAGAAGCTGGCCAGCAGGAGGGAGCTGTCACCCGTGGCAGGGAGGCACACCACCACCTCCTGCCCCAGATGGAGCCTCCTGCAAGCAGGCACAACTCAGCAGCCTGCCTGCCCTTCCCTTCCCCTCCTCACCTCCAGCAGGCTCAGCAGGTGATGGACACGACACAGGGCCAGGGCTCCTGGGTGTCTCTGGAGGATGCTGGCGCCTGTTGATCTCCATCCCTCCCAGCCAAGGGTAAAACCAGGCAGGACAGGAGGTACCTGGAGCTGGCTGCAAGCCTATAAGACCTTAGGGATGTTGAAACAAGAGGCTCCCCCAAACACAGACCAGCGGGGGGTATTTTCCCTTCAAATATTTGATCCATGTCTCTGGTTGTCAGAGATACCGACTACCTATTTCAGCACCTGCTGCAAAATACCTAGGTGGGAATCCCAAATGCCTGCTTCAGGAAGCTTAGCCCTAAATACACAGTGATTTGCTTTCACTGCTGGCCCTACTTCCACCGTTCCCATGGGGGACCTGCCCTCAGCCGTGATGAGCAGGACCACCAGGAGTCAAACTCAGCAGAGACCAGCTGGGCTAGATAGAAATTAAACAGCCCAGAGCTGGAGAAGGTGAGCAGCCATCCACGACCCCCCGAGGACACCCCCCAGGGTCTGCAGCAGTGCCAGAGGGGCACAGATCCCACAGGGGATTTCTGCAGCTGTGGCCCAGATCTGCACAGCATCCTCCCCAGCCCAGCTCTTCCCCCTGGCTTAGCACAGACCTACCTCTTAGCCCTCTCTGCCCCAGCAGGGACCGTTCCTTTTTCCATCCTGCCTCTCCCGTTCTCTTAGTGTGGAGGGGAAGGTTACTGGGCAGGATCCGGCCAGGACAGAGACCTGCTCAGGTTGCCCAAGGCAGCTGCACGCCCCACTGAGTCCTGGGACAAGGATTCACCCTGCTCACCAGAGGCTGGGCTGCCCTGACATCGCTTTGCTCCCCTGCAGTGCTCGTCTCCGGTCCTTCTGGCAGTGCCTCCAAGGACACGGACACGTACCGGCAGTGAGACATGAGCAGGGACCCGGTGCAGTGCTCACCCAGGCCCAGTGCAGCACACGGCCGAGCTGAATCCTCCCCCGCCTCCACCGCTCTGCTTCCAGAGCCCTGAGGCTCCCCCAGCTCCTGGGGGTACCTGGCACGGGCTGCCAGACCTTTGGGCTCCCCGACAGCCCTGGGACAGCACCTGCCTTCTGCTTCCCGCTGACTCACCCCCCTCTGACTCACCCCCTCCTCCTGCCTGACTCACCCATTTTACCACAGCCAGCTGCGGGCGTCAGGGCAATGCCACAAGCTCGGTGAGGCAGCAAACAGGGCAGGGGAAGCGGTGCCAAACCCCCCTCCTCCCGCAGCGCTGGCTCGAGGCCACGTTGGGGCGGCGGGGCCAGCCAGGAGTGGGAGCGCTGCCATGCGCGAGCACGGCCGAGATAAGGAGCGAGGAGGCTGGGGGTGGGTTTCCTCCGGGCTCCGAGGCTGCCTTCCAGGAAAACCCGGTGGTTTTATCAGCCCTCTGGCAGCCTGACCCCACCTCTGGCTGCTGGAGGGACACCCGGCGGACCTGCCTTGGGCACAGCCCGATGTGTGTGCTCCCGTGCTGCACCTCTTCCCAGTTTGGCTCTGCGGGGTGGAGAGCTTCCTTGGCTGACCTCAGGCTCTGGAAGGGACCGAAGCAGCCAGAGGTGACAAAAGGCAGATCGCCCATCACTGCTCCTGCTGGGGAGCAGCTCTGCAGAGCAGAGCACATCCATCAAGGAGCGTGCGAGAGAGAGCAGGCACGCAGGGAAGACACGGATCCATGCACACGCCTGGGCTGCGGAGCCGTGCCTCTCCCTGCTGCAGCCGCATGGATCCATCTCCCACTGAGAAAATCTGCCTTCTCAGGGCAAAGAGAACCAAGACAAGCCCCACGGCTTCTCCTGCAGGCTCCCATCAGGATGCTTTGCTCCCCAGGGTGCCCCCAGGGGCAGCAGTGTGGGAGATGCGCAGTGCTCACCGTGTGCTATCAGCACGGCCAAAGGCACAGCCAACACCGCGGTCACGGTGCCACCAAGGTCACAGCACCGGGTAAGCACCTGAACAAACCAGCAGCCACCAGCAGGACAGGCCCAGCAATATAAATGCATGTGCTGAAAGCAGGCTCTGAAAAGAAGGGCTTCCTGATAAGCCCTGGGGAGGCTAGGAGAGCACAGAAAACCTACACGAGCTTTTAAACAAGAACGTGCCCTACATGCAGGGGCACTGCTTCGATCTGAGACTGATGGTAACAGTGTCCTGATGGTGCCCCATTTGTGAGTAACAGAGGTGTAACACCATAGCACCCTTCAGCCAGGCTGGGGAGAGGATCAGAGGGGAAGCAGCCACGCTGCTCTCAGTTCTGACATCCCTCCCACGCCAAGGGATCCCTTTTAACTCTCTTGTGCCCCCCCTTATGCAGCCCACGTGGCTAAAGAGTGACAGAGCATCCCTTCAAAGTACAGTGACAGTGACCTTACTGCCTTGAAACAGTGCACATCAGGGCAGCAAGCTGGGAACTGTCAGCAGAGAGATTTATTCACCCACCTTTAAGTCAGTGGCATGGTTCTGCTGCTCAGGTGACGTCAGGGCAGCGTGAGAAGTGAGGATTTGGGGCAACGACAGAGGGAGAAGTTCAGGCTTTCTGAATGCAGATGCTAAGCAGCGAGAAGTACGTGAAGTTGATGCTTCTGCTGAAACGGTTCCTGTTAACAAGGGCAGGCACACGGATTGCTAGTCTGACAATGAGCCATCTACCAAGGTCAACAGAGGACATTTACCATCTCCAGGAGCCCCAAACCAAGCCTTTCATTTCTGGGTTCCCCTTCCCACAGTGGCTCTGTACTCCCCACATCTCCCTTCACAGTGACTGAAAAAAACAGAGCAGCCACAAGGCTGCTAACTTAGCTGGTGGCTGCAGCGACCCAGCCAGAGTAGCCAGCACGAGGACAGAGGCTGTAACAGAGCCGGTTCCCCTCCCAGCATCTCCTCTTGCCAGGACTCAGGGAGATGAAATAGCTGGAGCTGGCACCCAGCACTCATGGAGCATTCCCTGGGACCACTTTCCATCTCCTAGACAGAGCCCAGTGAAGCATCAGCCCTTTGTTCCAAAAATCACATCCAAGGTCATCCGATCCAATGTAAGGACCAGACGTGGAATTTCTTTAAATAAAAGCTTAGATTAGGGAGCGTACCCGTGGCGAGGGATGGAGTTGAATGGCCAAGCGCCTGCTAACCCAGCCTGCAAGTTTTAAGGACAAAGCTTCCTTTTCTGGTCAGTAACACAAATCTGAGTTTGCTAAAATTGGAAAGCCCACCGTGTGGCTTGCAGCTGGCGCTCACCCTTCCTGCAAGCTGCAAACCCCTATTGTCTTGGCAGCCCCGACCAAACCTCCCTGTGCAAAGGGATGCTCTTGTTGACTCAGCACATCCTGCAGCCCTCCGTACACATCCTGGGTGGGCTGGCTCGCACCGGCCGAGGCTCGGGATGGAAACAAGCTGTGCTCTCTTCCCACCTTGCTGTGGGAAGGGAAGTGGAGGTTTCTGCCATCCATCCCTTCCCTTGCTTCTTCTGCTGGTCCCTCTGCTGCTGTGCCCCACAGGGCACCCAGCGCAGATGACGCTAAGCAGGGAGGCCAGGATAGGAAAGCAACCAGGCTTAGGCTTTCCTGCTGAACTACACGTGCAAAAATCCACTTTTAGCCTGGGCAGGCATATAAAAGCCTTCTGACAAAGCAAAACGTGCCTGCAGGCTCCCTTCTGCATTTTGGAGAGGGCCTCCCTCGCAGGCATTGCCTTGCACCCTCTGCTCACCCTGCAGCACTCACTGGCGCAGAGCAGGAGGGAGCAGCCCCAGCACTGGCTGCACGGGTGATGCCACAAATCCAGCTGCTATGTGCGGGGCAGCTGCAAGTGCCCCCTTGCCCCACACTTTTGGATAGCACTTACAAGATACGTGTGTGCCCCAGTGTGGTCTGTTCAGCCCAGACAGCCTCACCACTTCCCCATGGATCGAAAGCTGGTCTCCTTCCAGCAGACAAGGGCTCCTTCTTCCTCCTTTGTTCCAATTAACTTTACACCAGGATCCTTCCCAGCAGGACTGTCCCCCTGCATTTAACCCCCACTCCTTCAGACAGAAGCTCCTGCTATCTTTGCCCTGATCATTTCAGCTGTGTGTTCCCACCCTGATCGGGGTACCCAGACACCCCGATGTGCTGCTGGGTCCTTCCCTCTCAGCCTCCCCAGTCAGCAAAACAATTCCCCACTGCAGAAAGGATGCTTGACACGTTCACTAACAGCCTCAAAAGCAGGGGTGGGAATAGCACAGCTTAAACACTTTCACATCAAGGAGTGAGATACAGGGGAAAAAACAAAACAGAGCCACCCCAAAACGTCAGGACGGAAGGTTTGAACTGAGCAGACAATCCCGGCCCCCCGGCTCCCAGCCTTGTGTTCAGTGCTCATTTGTCTCGGGATACAATTGAGTTTTCACTCTGGTCTTAAAGCTCCCCAAGAACTCGCTGTCACCGTTTTCCACAACCTCCTCTCTCTCTGCCCCACTTCCAACAGGGACCTCAACTGCTGCTGGCTCCCAGCAAAGGGGTCTCCATGACCTTTGTAATTCAACACACTGGGAAAGGCTCAATCCCTTCCCTCTATTCCTATCCCAACTTTAAAAGCCCTCTTTGTTCCTGCTACAAACCCTGCCCCACGACCGTGGCTTAACCCTTGGGGCACTGCCTCACATACAAAGTGCTTCACAGAGGCACGGCAGGTTCCAACAGCCACGGGACCTACGGAAGAGCTGTGCTGACAATCTGCTGGAGGCTTGCAGGATGCGGAACAAGACCCCTTCGACCATCCTCACCCGCATCCTCAATATCATACACCGCCAAGCAGTGCCTGTGGGGACTCTGCCCCACGCTGCTGCAGCGACACTGGGGTGGGAAGGGTTTGCAGCTCTGTACAGTGCCTGTCCCCAGTTTAGTAGGTTAATTACAATCCGTGCCACAAGCAGGCGGATTTGGGGCCGCAAAACAGGAACAGGGGTGAGGAAGGAAGCAGCAGGACCGTGTGCTCCTCTCATCACTCCTGCAAGGACCCCTCTGCTTCTGCCCCAAGCTGCAAAGCACGGACAGCGAGGGATGCCACGGAGCTCCCGCTGCAGCCTGCACGTAGGAGAGAGCACTCCTGACTCCTCCTGAGCAGGTAAGCTCTGACCCGTGCCCCAGCAGCAACCCGTGAGTCAGATACTGGTGGAAGCAGGGCCACGGGACCACCCGTGATCTTAACACCTTGCACATGGGTGAGCAGAGGAGATGGGAGATGCAGCCAGCAATCCCCAGCCTGGCAGGATCCCCGGCATGGCAGCAGGCAGCGTGGGGCAAGGCTGCTCTGCAGCACCCAGAGATGCCAGCTCTGCGGCTGGGTCGGAGCAGAGCTGCTTTGCGGCACCCCAAAACGCCACCCTCACAGCAGGCAGGGCAAGCTCGCGCCACAGCACCCCAAAAACACCTCCTCTACAGACAGGATGGGGCAGGGCCACCTTGCAGCACCCCAAAATGCCATTTCCTACCGGCTGCTGCAACTTCCCCTCCACCCCTTACCAGTCTGGTTCTGTCCCTCCCTGCCTCACAGGGAAACCGAGGCACGGCGTGCGGTCCCTGCCCCGGGGAAAAGGAGCAGATGGGCAGCACCCAGCACTGGGGAGCAGGGTGAGGATGGTGTGGCCCACATTAGGCTGTCATCCCGTCACTGGCCAGCCCCTGGTGAGGGATGTCTTTGCTGTAGGGGCAGTGCAGTGCACCCCTGCAGGACGGGGTGGGAGGTGCAGGGTGTCAAGCAGGAGGGCATAGGCACAGCAGCATCTTTGTGGCACGGAAAGCTCCTGGTCTCTGCACCACTCAGCCTGGCCCGAAGCGGCCCTGCTGCTCCTGCAGGAGGGGCAAGAAATCGCAGCGGTGCCCGTCAGTAAATGGGGGGAAAACAGCAGCTTTCTGCCAAACAAACCTCAAGAAAAAAGTCGTTCACTTAGCATTAGGGGATCCTGCCCTCTGACAACCCCAGCATACAGCAGGTGCACGTAACTCAGCCAAGAAAAGATAATATCACATAGAAACCAAAAAAATTAGACTCTCAGAGACTGCATTATAAAACAGAAGAGTGCCCTGGCTCCCAGAAGGCTGGTAGGGGGCTGGATCACCATCCATCTACTCTGTAAAGACACAGACTAACGATAAAGATTCGATCATTTAGACTCCAGTTCAGACATTTCACTAATGTTATTCAAGTTATTCTTTCTCTGCTGCATTTATCATGACCACAGTGAAGTTAAGAGCCCAGCGTTGCTGTCCGGTTCACCAGAGCTGCCAAATGGGAACACAAAGCTCACACTGCAGGAAGATACACAGCTATCGGGCACTTCTCATCTACAGATCTCCCAGCATCTTCGCCCAGGTTCCTGTCCCCTGGTCCTGCTCCACCCTCCCGGGGACCCTACAGAGCAAACCCCTTCACCCTCCTAGGGACATGCATTCAGGTGGCATTTGCTTTTGTTGCCACACAAAGCATAATGTTACTGCCAATATCCTTGCCCCAGCTCTGCTTCCCAGGGCACAACATATTAGATTAAATTCATTATCCCCTATCGCTTTATAGCGCAATCTTTTCATTTCTCTCTTAACACACATCTGAGACATATCAAGTTTCAGACAAGCTCACTCTGAAGGAAATTCCCTGCTCTTTCCTTACAAGGATGTATAAAAGCAATACCTTTTCTTTTTGGTACTCCTCTTGGAGGTTCACTTACAGAACAGAATTCGACTTTTCTCCTTGTACCACCACCTTGGTCACACCTTTCCCAGGCTGTGGAGGGCAGCATTCTCAGCACTGCTCACGCTGATGCAGCTCCACCAGCGACATTTGGGGTTAGGCTGTGAGGACGCTTTCAGGGGTGAGATGCCTTTTCCTTCCCGAGAAACGAACACAGGCATTTCCTCGTAAACTGCTCCTCCTTGCTTCCAGCCTCTGCTACACGACAGGCCTCTGACAGCAGCTTCCTACAGGAAGCATCGCTGCGTTTTGTTCGGTTACTCTATCAGTAAGATAGTGCAGGGAAACAGAATGAGAGAGAGCTGTTATCGGTAATAAATCACTCTTACTGAGCTGCCAGGAAGAGAGCTGCAGAGGAGAAAGGGAGAGGCTATTTCCAATCTGCAGCCTGCTTCCTCCACACATCCAAGCCACGAAGCAGCCCTTCGGCTGCAGGAAACAGGCACAGCAGCCAGAGGAGCACTTTCAGGCTGGCAGCTTGGTGCCAGGACTTCTGGCTCTCTCCATCAAGTTTTATCACCCGGCCAGGACAAATTGCTGCAAATACCTTTAGAACCCAGACCAGCAGCCGCAGGGAGAGGCAGGCCGACGGGCCCGAGACAAAAAGTCTGAGAACATTCCAGTTCCTCAAAGCCTGATAATATTTTTGGCTCTTGCAGGCTCCTAGAAGATGAATTGAAAGCTCAGACCTGCCACTTGATGCCACAAGTGCTTTCCTTTGCTGGCAGCTGCGGCAGAGAGGACCTGAGGAATTACCCTTTGCACACCGCTGGCCCAGTCTAATCCCATCAGCAAGGGAAGCACGGTACAGAAGGGACACAAGTGCCTGCTAACTGTTTGTGCTATGCCCTCACCGCACAGCCACAGCATTGCTGGCTGGCAGCAAGAAAACCCCAGCGCAGTGGGTCCAGACGTGCTTCCCCCAGGTTTCAGTTGAACAAAAAGTTGGCTCTTGCAGAATCTCCTTTATGCATCTTCCAGACAGGGCAATCTGTACAGCACCACTGGGCTTGCCTATCTTTCACAATTTAGGGAATGCAGGTAGCAGTGCCCACCGAGGCAAAGTTTTCTTCCGGACACAATGATTCCTCATGTCCCTACTGAAATCCCCAGCGGTTTTTCAGCAGCAGCACCACGCTTGTTGCTCCTGATGTCCAAAAGGTCACCGTCCATTTTATCAGAGTGATGCTCCTCAACAAAGTGTCCCCATCTGGCTCCATGCAGGCATGCGTGTCCCAAAGCCGCCGAGGCGATGGCAGCAGAGCGCAGCACGTAACACACAGTACTTTCCGAACCTCAGCGCCGCAGCTCAGCCAGGAGGAAATCTCTCTTGGCCGCCTCTCCCTAAATGCTTATTCCAGCACTGAGCACCTAACTCCTCCCCGAATCGGGAGCCGATGTGACCCCGCTGCCTTGGGGCTTTTCTGATCCTTCGTGCTGCGCTTAAAAATGCGCAGGGCGAGGAGGCGAGGCAGAAAAACAGGGAGCAGCACTTCAAAGATGACACGGTTATAACTCATTGGGTCACAGCGCCCAGGAGCTCGAGTCTTAGACAAGGATCTCGGCATGCAAGGTGCTGTATAAATGGAAAAAAACACTCTCTGCCCTAGAAACTGGCAATCCACGCCCCAACACACACACACACCCCGCACAGCTTTATCCACTCAGCCCTGCCACCGCTCCACGATATTTCATAGCACTTCCTGGGGCCTCAGTCTGGAGGAAAGATCAGAAGAAACGGGCTGTGCAAATGAGGTCAGAGGGAACTACTGCTTGGCTCAATGGATTTTGATCACTCTGCCACCGTCCACGCCTGTAACATATTGCAATGCCAACTCTTACGCCAAGTGCTGAAGGTCGCGTGCGTTAAGAGCGGTGCTCGGACTGATGATCTGAAATTGCCCTCAACATCAGGTATCGGCGCCTCAGCTCCCCCCATGGGAAGGAAGCTCCAGCTGCCAGTGCAGAAGACGTAGGGCTGTTTGGGCATCCTTTCCCCTCCAGCTCTGCCTGAACATCCTGGTCCCAGATGAATCCTGACCGCAGGCACCACGGCAGCATGCATGTCCTGTAACAACCCCACGTCTGACCAGCATCAGTTCAGAGCATCCTCTGAAGGCAGGGCAGGCTCCTTCCTCCCTCGTGCTGGGCTGGGGGCAGAGCACTGTAATTCACAGCGAGCACTGACCTTTGGAAGGTGTAACGAGAGAGGTTTACAGCTCACGCAGTGATCCGTGTCGAGATGGGCAAGCTGTGCTTGCGACCAGCCAGTCCCGTTCCCCTGGCTCACACCCAAGGCTTTAGGCACTTGACAGATGACAGGTCAGGTCTCAGTCACACTCGCATTATGGCCAGGCTGGAGCCTGGCTTCCTGACCCCTACTCTCCATGCAGCAAGTGGCAATGATGTTCCCTGCTTCCTTCAGTACCAGGAGCTGGCCCTCTGCCAGCCTCTGGCAAGGGGTCTGCCCGAAAGCAGCTTCAGAATTGCTCAACGCCTCCCTTACCTGCGCAGAGGATGGTCTCAGACCATATCACAGGGCTCATCAGTGTCTGCTCGCTCCCCATCAGCGTACAGCTACCCCGGAGCAAGGCAAACCGGCTGCGCGAGGTGGACGGCGCGGTACGGGGCCCGGCACCTCTGGAAGATGCAGGCACGGCAGGACCCACTTACATCGATTAACCGAGGATGAGCAAGGGCAGCAGGACGCCACGCTGCCCTCCGTGATTCAGTGAGAGGGCTTAGGAGACCAGTTTCCCTCCGGCTGGGCCTGCTCTGCAACTCAAGGCTTCAACCCCAGCAAACAGGAGCTGCCTGAGCCGGACAAAGTGCCGCGGCCGCTCGCCCCGAGGCTGCTCCCCGGGGAGGACGGCTGTGGGTGCTGGGGGGGCACCGAGCCCACAAAAGGAGGGGTCCAGGGCTGCCTCCAGGGCTGCAGCAGGATGCATGGCCGGCCCGGTGGCTGTTCGAGCACCGCGGCACAGGCTGCCGAAAGCTCGAGTTGCCATGGCAATCCCCCCAGCACGCCCCGCTGCCTCCCTCCTTTGTCTCTGCTCCCCCAAGCCTTGCTGTCCCCTCCCTGCCATCCCACACGCCAAACCTCCTTGACGTGCTCCCAAAAAACCCCAAGGAAAAAGAAGGGGCAGAGGGGGCAGGCGGACCCCATAAGCCCCCATCCCGGCCCACCAGGTGGGCACGGTGCCCGCGCCGGACCCAGGCGCATCGCCCCATCTGGGTGACAGCGTCCCCGCGGTGACACGCAGCCCCTGCCCACCTCCCGCTGTCACCAGCAGCACAACGTGCGGCTTTCTGCACGTCAGAAAGCCCCCTGCAGCTCCTTCTACCTTGCGGCAGCACCAGGTTTGATGGAAACAGAGGTCCCACGCTCCTCTCACCGCAGCCCAGTGGAGGTCTCTAGGGCGGCAAGTCTCCGCTCTCCGGTCCCAGCCCATTTCCACTTTAGGCAGTTCTGTTCTGCTGCACTTAACCTCGCTGTGGCTTGAACAGGAGACAAGATCCTGATTCGCTTCCTGTCCTAAAAACTGTTGTCTACTGTTGCTATGTGCTGTTAAACAGTTACTCAGCCCAGCCTGCGAGCACAGCTCCTCTCCCTTTCTCCTCTCCGACACAGGCACGAGATGCAAGGAAAGACAGAGGACCCTGCCGAGCCACATTCAGGTGTGATACCCGCCAGTATCTTTAGAAGAATTCATTTACTGACTTAACAAGATGGATAAAACACTTTTAAAAGCTCTGCTTCCCTCTCTGCCGCTGCTCCTCCCTCCCCTGCCCTTCCCCAGATCGCGCAGGGCCCACCACAACGGGTTACATCACTTGAGGGTTATAGCAGAAGCTAGCAAAGCCTCGGTCCTCATCCAGGATGAGTAATGGAGCTCAGGAGAACGTGCAACTTCCTTCTGATACCATCAAACGAGTCTTACACAGGCTAAAAATAAAGATGGGCCAGAACGACAGAGCCACATCTTGTCTCGACACAGAACTCGGCAGAGCTCGGTGCTAACCTCAGCTTGGCTGAAAGACGTGACAGCAATCGCCTGAGCAGGTGGAAACCAGAAAGTTCAGAGGGGCTGAGAAGCCTTGCATGTGTGCAGATAAGGGAGAGGCCCGGAGGCCTCACCCTGCGCCACGCTAGGTGGGAGGATGTCAGCAGCAGATGCTGTGCAGCCACGCAGAGGAGGTCAGAGCCCTGCTCTCATGGGCCTCGGAGCATTTCCACACCCAAAGCCTTCACGGAAAACTGCGTTTGGTGCTGGATGCATCCATCCAAGGTGACAGGAACTGACTGCTGTGAACAAGAGGGATGCTAAGTTTTTGGCAGGCAAAGGCTGGAAAGCTGATGGTTTGCAGGCACGCAATGCGTGGGCACCCACTAAGCAAGGTCCAAAGGGTGCTTGGCATGAGGCTGAAAAAAAGGAGGGTCACACCTACACCCGATATGGAAAGGATTTGGCTCAGACACTTTAGGTAAGTGAGGAATTCAAAGTTCTTCCTAATCCCCAGCACACTGTGCCCCTGCAAAACCTTTACACCCTAGTACACAGGACTCTTGCATAGCAGGACTGCACACAAATAGGAGCTCAGAGGGACATCGGCAATATTTGGAGGCCTAAAATTAGCCCCAGCAGATGATCCTCTGCTCCATTCTTGGGAGCAGTGAGAACTGAACAAGGATCCAGCTGTCCCAACACTCCCAAGAACAGGATCTTTGAATGCCCGCCCTCCTTGCAGCAGAGATAGTAGGGCAAAGAGGGGATTCCTTGCATAACTCCAGTGCCAATACATGCGAGGAACCCAGGCCCCAACCCTGGAGGGGGAGCAGCATTTCCTTGAGGTTTCCAGTGGAAAGAGGACCTACCGGTACGACCAAGGGGCAATGGCAGCCCAAACGTGCTAAGAGCAGGCTGGCTGATGCTAGGCTGACCACTTTCTGCTGAACATCTAACCCCGGCTTTATTAGCTCTGAGTTTGACAGCAGGGCATCGCATCCCCTTCCTGATGGAGGCACTGCAAATCTATCCAAGGGTCTGCCAGCTGTACCAGACTACTGCCAGCTGCACTCATCTGAGCTAACAAACTTAATTCAGCCCAAATATAAACTCACTGATATCACCTGGGGTAGGTGATATCCAAGGCAGAGGGAAGAGGCTCATGCTATGGCCAGGTATTGGGAGAAGCTGTTGCATTACACATACACAGAGGTTTGCTGTCTTGGGAGGTGTCAAACTATTTGGTCAAAAGTTTAAATAAAAAAAAAAAAAGTGGATCCAAGATGGTGATCCTTGTGTTAAAATGCCTCTTGTCACAAGGAAGGTGAGCCCTGAGAGAGTATTGAGAGCTTGGCGGATGGGGATCTGCAAGCAGCTCCAGCAAAATACACCTCTTCTCTGGTCGAAGCCACATAATACATCTCTTTTCCATCACCAAGGAAGATGTAGGATCCCAGCAAGGAGCAGGTGTTAGTGCCAGACACACCTCAGCTGGACGAAGGGGCAGCTCTGCTGCCACCACCCCATGTCACGGGGAGTTGGAATGAAGGACGTCTTCCTTCCCTCCTTTTAACCTCCCAGGTGAATCTACACCCCTGCCTCACTGCCTGCGGGTTCCACCTCGGCATCAGGCTGAAGGAAACGGGAAGGAAAAGATGGCCCGAGGCCCAGCCTCCACTTGTCTCTGGCCTGGCCCCAACCTTCCTTGGCAGACGCCGAGAGGAAGAGCCGCGCAGCCCGGGCAGTCACGTGCGCTGAACGGCGACTTCCCCACGAAACCTCTCCTGGCCAAACTGCACCTGAGCTCTGGGCCAAGAGAGAGCCTCGCTGCGGTTCTCCAAAACCAAAGCGCAGGTGAAGGCTCCCTTCCCAGAGGCCTTCACATCTCTGGTCAGTGGCAACACAAAGGCTACCAGTCCTCCAGAAACTCTTCACTGATACACCATGGCCGAGAGCCAGTCTCCCTCCTAGAAGTACAAAGCCTTGGGAAAATGCAGGCAGAGCTCAGCTGGTTCTGACAGAAAGCAGGATCGTGCCTGTAGTGAGCTCTGGGTGAAGCCTTAGCCCTCTTTTTTCAGCTGAAGGACAGCAAGCAGCAGAGCAGCAGCTGGGAAATCCTCCTGCTCCATGCTGCTGGTGGACAGGAGCACAAGCTCAGCGAGCACCACAGACAGCAAGTTCCCAAGGGTTTAAAATACACTGCCCTTGAGCTTCCGACTGGTGACTGTGCAGTGTTCAGCAGTGTTAGCAGTGCAGGTGACACCCACCCAGGCTCCCTCGGCCACCCTGACAGCCCGGGGGTGTGAGCAGCTCCGTGACACCCGCTGTACTGAGCTGTCCCCGGGGTACTGAGGGGAGGCAGGAGGAAACCACAGCGTTCCTCAAACTGTCCTGGAGAAGGAAGAGACGCCGGTAACGATTGAATGAGTGCTAACCTGGGCACAGGGCTGAAGCAGACAGGAAAGGCAGCTCTCAGCACCCGCAGCGTGGTCTTGGGGCTCCTGGTTCTGGCTCCATTGGGTCACCTGGAAAGACAAGTGATACACATTAAAGGTACACGTTAAATTCATCTGAGAAATAACCTGCCCACACCCCCAAGACGACCTCCCCAGTGCTGGCTGGCCAGCGATGGCTCACATCCCAAGCCAAGCAGTTTTATGGCCTGCGCATAGCTCCGAGGGACCCTGAGCACCACCAGCATCGTGAAGACCCCACCATATCTCCCACCCGGGCTAAAGCCACCCCTCCGGCTACAACCTTCCCCCATGGTCCCAGTTATCACCCCGTGTACAACACTGCTCCAGGCAGATGTGCTGTTGGTTCCCTCAGGGAGCCAGAGATGGATCCAAGAGACAGCTGCTGAGGTCGCTGCCGCCGTTTCCCTTCCCCAAACTCAGGGGGAAGCCTTGGCTTTGCCCCACCACACGGGCGCTGCCTGTACATCCACGGGCACACCGGGATAGGGTTTAGGGACAAGCTCAGCCTCTGCACTGCTCTCCCCAGGCTGCCCACCAAACCTCACGGCACAGCCAAGGCAGGAAGGGCCAAACACCGCTGCGGGGGGACTCAGCGCTCTCAGCAACCCAAAGAGACCCAGCCAAACCCGACGCTGCAGCGTTTCCCAGGCTACAGCAAAGGGGGGGAAGCGACAACTGCTTTATAGAAAACTCCACGAGGCCAGCCAAAACTGTCACAAAGGCGTTGTTTAAGACTCTTCCCTGGGCTCCCAGCATTGCAATTACAGGCTACCGGAGACAGCACTGTGCAGAAGCGATGTCCTTGAAAACCAGGACAGCACCAGCCTCCCCCAGACCAGGCCTCACACTCCCCTGGTCACTCGGATGATCAGCAAAAGCTGGCTGGGGGCAGTCCCTGCTCCCCTGCAGCCATGCTCTGCTCTGCAGCGGTACGGGCTCAGCCTTTGCACCGTGACATACAGAGGCACCCACACACCAGCTTCCTGCTGCACTGGTCCATAAAACGACCGTGAAGGCACCCAGAAAGCTGCTGCTTGATGTTACCTGCACCTACCCAGCTGGGAGGTCAACCTGTGCCAGTGTCCCAGGAGAGATGCCACTGGGATGCTGTGCTGCTGGTCACCAAGTCACCAGGGATATGGTTTCGGAGAGCTTACAAGCAGAACAAGCCCTTGTAAGAGCAACTTGTGCGTGTGCATATAAATATATATAAGATATATACGTTTGTATACACATTTAAAAGCCTCCACTGATTCCCTGCTGTTCCACACCGGAAGGCTGTGAGCATGAGTGTGCCAGGGACAAGAATTGCCTCAGACATGGCTGAAGAGCTGCCACCCACATGCTGCCGTGGCACAGGAAGCGCGGGCGATCCATCCGATAGGGACTGGCAAAAACCCTTCCCAGGAAGGCAGCGATCACCCCCCGTGGGCTGAGGCCAGGAGATGTGGATTATCACTTCAGCTCCTGCACAAAGGGCTTTGCGTCTCTGTTAACTTCCAACAATCACAGTGTTGGCATCAGCCCGGGCCCGGGACATGGGTTCATTACTAAAAGCACTTCCAGCTGAATCGCTGACTGTACTTCTTGCAGCACACAGGACTTCTCCGCAGGCTTCCATCCAAGTGCTGTTCTGCCACCGCACTGCTCGGCTGGGGGTGGTCCAGGCCACCAGGCAGGCGGCTCTGGCTGCAGACCACCGGCCTGTCCTGCAGCTCTGAGATGCAGAGCACGCGAGCTCGGCTGCTGTTATCACAGGGTTCACAATCAGCTGGGGACAGTGACAGAAACGGGGAAAATTAATCGTCTGCTAAGCACTGGAGAGGCCAAGAAAAGGAGACCACGAAGGAGAGGAGCAAAGAGAGGACAAAGATGTGTGCAAGGCAGCTTCCCAGTTAAATAAAATAGTTTCTAGAGCAAACCTCAAACGCTGTGAGGTCAGGTTCTCTGGAGGTTACAGCAACCTGGCTCGCTTACCTGTGAGCACAAGAGAAATGGAAAAACAAACGAAGAGCTGCTCAGAGAAGACTGCCCCAGGAAGCAGAGCTGCCAGGTGCTGCAAACAGGAGAGCAGACCAGAAACACGCAGCTGTTACCCGGGGGCAGGGACCCACGCGACCCGCTGGAGGGAGGGGGTCCCGGCTGTGCTGTGAGATGGCAAGGGACCAGGCAAAACCTCCAGGAGAAGATTTTCGCTGCAGAATCACCCACGACATCCTCCACGAGCCATCTGCTAGCGTACAAATGACTCCCTCTGGGATTTCGCCCGCGTTGCCCTTCACACCTGTCCTGCTTCAAACCCGACTCATTAATTCCTCCAGCCAGGGAAGTCTCCGATAACTCGATCGCAGCTATGCTGACAGTCTTCTCAGAACACCAGAACACCATTTTCCTAACCCGTACAGCTTTGTATCTTCCCTTTACATCCGCTGCCACATGCATAGAGACGACACGTTTCCTCGCTCTGTACCCGGAAAGCATCCTGCCCCCCAGGCACTGTGCGTTTCCACACTGTGCGTGACGATGCCACCAGACCTAGCACTGAAAGGGGACAAGCACGGGCAGGCACGGAGCAGTAAGGGCAGGTACCGGGCTGGGGAAGCGTCAGGAGTCTAGGAAAACCAACTTTCAGGAGCCAGATCAATGCCCAACCCCTGAAACCATCCTCAGGATCAGGAGAAAAACCTGGAAAAAAAATAAAAAAAATCAAGCCTGGGTGTCTCTGCCCTTTGCTATGCAGGGACATGCCAGGACTAGACGCTGGTGCTGGACAAAAAGGAAGAAGACAGCAGTGCAGATGTGCCTCCCCGCCCTCGGAGGCCAGCCGAACCCGGGGAGGGAGCTTCCTCCCCTCTCCTCAAGCCCAGGAGGGAGCAAGACCTGAAAACGCCGAGGGACCGGGGGGGACGCAGGGACGGGGAAAGCTCGGCACGTACCGGCAGCAGCGCACACGGCCTGGGCGCTTCGCTCAGCCGCGAGGCAGCTGCCAGGACGAACCCTAGCAGCGAAACCAAAGCGCCGCCTCGCTCCCTGTGGCCGAGCCCCCCCGGCGAGCCGTGCCTCCGCCAGCAGGCCCCCCCAAAAACCCGGCACCCGAACGGCACCGACCCCGCAGGGGCGATGGCCACCGGGCTGCATGCCGGGAGCCGTAGTCCCGCGGCGGCCCCTGCGCCTCGCTCACGCCAGCGCCGCTCTGCCTGCCGGGGCGAGACGAGGACGGCGGCGGGGCTTGGCCGGGCAACGCTTTGCCCTGAAACACTCGGGGAGGGCTTCTCCCCGATAGCCTTGTCCCCAGAAGCCTGGTCCCCAAGCCCCTGGTCCCTAAAACCCTCAGGAGAGGCTTCTCCTCAAAACCCTTGTCCCCAAACCCCTTCCCCCTAAAACCCTCAGGAAGGGCTTCTCCCTACATCTCTTGCCCCCAAGCCCCTTGTTCCTAAAAACCTCAGGAAGGGCTTCTCCCTCTTGTCCCTAACCCCTTGTCCCTGAACCCCTTGGGAAGAGCTCCTCCCTGTATCCCTTTTCCCCAAGCCTCTTGTCCCTAAAACCCTCAGGAAGGGCTTCTCCCTATACCCCTTGTTCCTAACCCCCTTGTCCCTGAACCCCTCGTCCCAAAACTCCCTGTCCCCAAATGCCTTGTCCCTAAACTCCCTGTCTCCAACCCCCCTGACCCCCAAACCCCCTTCTTCCCAAAACCCTTGGGAGGGGCTTCCCCTTATACCCCTTGTCCCTAAACCCCTTGTCTCTGAACCCCTTGTCCCTGAACCCCCTGTCCCTAAAAGCCTCAGGAAGGGCTTCTCCCTATACCCCTTGTCTCTAAACTCCCTGTCTCCAAACCCCTTGTCCCTGAACCTCTTCTCCCCGAAACCCCCGGGAGAGGCTTCTTCCTATACTTCTTGTCCCTGAATCCCTTCTCCCCGAACCCCTTGACCCCAAAACCCTTGGGAAGGGCTTCTCCCTATATCCCTCGTCCCTAACCCCTTGTCCCCGAACCCCTTGTCCCTGAAACCCTCAGGAAGGGCTTCTCCCTATATCCCTTGTCCCCAAGCTTCTTGTCCCTAAAACCCTTGGGAAGGGCTTTTCCCTATATCCCTTATCCCTAACCCCTTTGTCCCCAAACCCCCCTGTCCCTAAACTCCCTGTCTCCAAACTCCCTGTCCCCTAAACCCCTCCTCCCTATACCCCTTGTCCCCGAACCCCTTGTCCCCAGAACTCTTGGGAAGGGCTTCTCCCTATATCCCTCGTCCCTAACCCCTTGTCCCCGAACCCCTTGTCCCTGAAACCCTCAGGAAGGGCTTCTCCCTACCCCCCCCGTCCCTACCCCCCCCGTCCCTACACCCCCCGTCCCTACACCCCCCGTCCCTACACCCCCCGTCCCTCACACCCCTTTCTCCCCAAACCCCCCAGGAAGAGCTTCTCCCTATACCCCCCATCCCCAAACCCCTTCAACCCCAAACCCCCCGTCCTTGCCCCCCCCGTCCCCACCCCCCCGCTCACCTCACGCCCCGCCTCCCCCCACCCCCCCCTCCGCCCCCCTCCCCCCGGGCCCGGAGCCCCCCGAACCTTCTGGAACCGGAACCGGCTGGGGGGTGCGGGGGGAGGGGGGGGAGCGTTAACCCCTTCGGTGCCGGCCCGGACCCAGCAGCGCCGCCGCCGCCGCCACCGCGGCCCCGACTCCGGGCGTTCCTTCCGGGTCCGCCGCGGGGCCACGCCCCCCCGGCCGCCTCCGCGCCGCTGATTGGTCAGGTGGCTTGGGGGAGAGGGGAGAGGAGGGTGGGGGAGGCCAATGGGAGGGCGCGGCGGTGGTGACGCGAGGGGCGCGGGGCCCGCCCCCTCCACGTGCGGGTGTGTGATGACAGCGGGGAAGGGGCGGCCCCTCGCGGGGAGGGTTCTCATTGGCTGGCGGGGGAAGGGGCGGGGCCTGGCTCGGGGCAGGGGGGGAGGGGGGAGAAGGGGGGGAAGGAGGGGGGGGGGCGCTGCTGTCGCAGTGACCCCAAAACCCCTGAGGCGGCCCCACAGGGCCCAGGCCCCACAGAAACGCACCCCACGGGCACCACCCCGTGAACACCGCATGTACTGGCCCCACAGGGCTGGCCTGCTGCCCCACAGGGCTCTGGCACCACGTACACACGCCCCACAGACACCCGCCCCACTGACACTCACCCCACGGACACTCACCCCACAGGCACCCACCACATGGACATCTGCCCCACGGACACCCGCCCCATGGTCGTGGCATGTCCCGGCCCCACAGGCTTGGCCTCCTGCCCCTCAGAGCCCCAGCTCCATGGACACCCACCCTACAGACACCCACCCCACAGACACAGGGTGTCCCAGCCCCACAGACTTAGCCTCTTGCCCTACAGAGCCCCAACCCCACAAACACCCACCCCACAGATAACTCCCCCCCCACGGACACCCATCCCGTGGACACCCACCCCATGGACACCCACCTGTCCTGACCCCACAGACCTGGCCTCCTGTCCCACAGATCCATGGCACCACCACAGACACCCACCCCATGGACATGCACCCCATAGACACGGCATGTCCCAAAACCACAGGCTTGGCCTCCTGTCCTACAGACCTCTGGCCCCACAGACACCCACCCCAAGGACGCAGTGTGTCCTGGCCCCACAGGCTTGGCCTCCTGTCCAACAGGCCTCTGGCCCCACAGACACTCACCCCATGGACACCCACCCCCATGGACACCCACCCTACAGACACCCACCCTACAGACATCTACCCCATGGACATGGTATGTCCTGGCCTCACAGCCTTGGCCTCCTGCCCTACAGACCCCCAGCCCCACAGACACCCACCCCACAGACACCCACCCCATGGACATGGCATGTCCTGGCCCTATAGGCTTAGCCTCCTGGCCCACAGACCTCCCACCCCACACACACCACCCCCCAGCCCCACCGATGTGACCTCCCCCAGGCGCAGCCCCGTGGGTGTCCCCGTCCCCACAGACACAGCCCCACCAAAGCGCCCCAAACCCCCTCGTGACACCAGACCTGAGTGGGACGAGCCCGCTGCCGGCCTGGGCAGCTCCATGCAGAAATCGCAGGGGTTTGAGGGAGGTGTGGAGGAAATGCAGCGTGAATCAGCCCACAGCTGTCCCTGCTGCTCAGCCGGCCGTGGTGCTGCCCTAAAACCAGCAGGTTTGGGGCCAGCACGGGGCGTTTCACGCTTGCCACGTGCAGGTGCTGGTTTCGGGGAGGAAGAGCCCGTCTGGGTTCCCCCACTCGGTCACAGCAGGGGCTGCCTACGTGGCAAAATTGTCCCCTTCTGTCCCGTGGGGGACGTTTCAGAGGCTGTGGAAGCGCCCCATGGGCTGGAGCCACTCGGTGGGCACGGCACGGGCTGTGTTCGCAGCTGGAAGCGGCCGAAACGAGCTCGGCATTAGCAAATGGTTAATGAGCCATTATCGGCCTGAGCAGGAACTGAACTGGAACAGCTTCAGTCACCGCCGAGCCCCATCCAAACGATCTGCTGGTTCAGCTCCTTGGCTGTGGGGAGATGTGGGTTCCTTTGTCCTCGACAGGAATAATACATCTCTGTGCATTGTGTGGGCAGCGGAGGATTAATAATGCCCCAAGTTATTTACCTCCCGCTTCGGAGCGCTTAGGGTTTGCGAGCGATGTCCCTGCCGAGCACGCTGTCCCTTAGCAACCTCCTCTGGTTTTTAAAGCACGACTTCAGCTCCAAAAGCAGGATTAAGGAGCAGGACGCCAGAGATCATGCTAACAGGCTTGGTGGGGCGAGAGCATTGCCTAACCCTTTCTGGGTCGCTCTCCGGACAGGCACATTCTGATTTTTCATCCTCTCTGCTCTGCTTCCCTGCCCACAACCTCCATCGGGGCCATTTGGTGATGGACGGGCACAGGAACAGGACTGCGGGGCTTTGGGGAACGGCCGGAAAACCTCCAGAGGCTCAGAGGAGATGGGGAGAGGGGAAGGGTCCCGCATGACCCATCCCACCCCTGTGCACAGGGAGTGATGTCCATCCCTGGCACACGGCTCCATGCCATCATTGACGGTCTCTCGGAGTCCCTCCCGCTGTAAGGGCCGGCAGCGGGGTGTTTCCCCAGGAAGATGAGGTGTCCCGGGCAGCGTGCGGCGCCACGACGTCCTTCCGTCAGGAGCCCCGCTGCCCGCAGGGCTTCCCTTTGAAGGGTAACGCTGGCGAGGTGCCGGCAGGGTGAGTTCATCACTGGGTGAGTGCCCTGCCAAGCAGCCCGGCCGGTTTGCCAGGCTGCCGGGAGCTAGCAGGCTGACACCAGCCAGGCTCCTGCCGAGGTTTTAGTTGGCATCACGGAAAGGTGACCTCCCCGTGCACACGCGCGTTTCGTTGGTGTGGGTGGGTTTCATAATCCAGAAAGTGCCGCGTTGGAGCCAGCGCCTCGCCCCATGCCGGCAGCCAGGCCGGCTGCGTGTAGGTAAAGAGATACAGGAACGGGGCGAGGGATGGGCTCAGATGGACCTGGGGCTCAGCCAGGAAGGGATCACAGTAGATTTTGGATGAGCTGGTAGGACCAGCCATCACGGTGCTTGGAGGCGATGCTGGACCCAACACCCCGTGGTGCTGCACCAGAGCCCCTGGTCATCCCCACAGGAGCCGGCTGTGCAGGACTTCTCCCTCCCAGCCTCCAGCACCGAGCTCATTTACCTGTTCAACCGAAACGTCTGTAAGGCTGCAGGTGACTCAGGCACGAAGAGCATCATCCCCAAGCGGCCCTCCTCCTCTCTCAGAGGGGGCAGGAGTGGCGTTGCCTTGCGGCACCTGCGGGAAGTCCTCCCTGTGTGGCTTGGAGCAGGGATCGGGGTGCAACCCAGCTGAAGTCACCCCAAGCGAGCTTGGGAGCTGCCTTGCCCCGAATTGGGGGTGCCTGCTGGGACTCAGAGTCGTGCAGGAAAGGGGGGGTCTGACAGCACTACCACAAAGGTGGATCTGATGCCGCTTTAATGAGCAGTGGTGTTAGGGCCAGGCTGGGCTGGTTATGTCCTGCTCTGAGCAGAAGGTTGGGCTGGGGCTGTCCCTGCCTGTCCCTTGGCAGTGGTGCTCAGGGGTGCCCAGCTGCAACCTCATACCCAATGCTGGAACAGCACCTGGGGTCAAAATTGAATCATTTAGCTTGGAAAAGACCTTCAAGATCATTAAGTCCAACTCGACCTACCCAGTCCCAGCACATACATGCCAGCTCACTGGGGAAATGACCCCTGTGCACCTCTCTCCTTTGGGGCACACAAAATCCTCGCTCCATCCTTGGACATCGCTGAGCCTGAAGACATGGGGGAGCAGCTCCTAGCATCAGCCAGGCCCAGCCTGGAGGTGGGAATTTGGTGCTTTGGGTTAAGGATGGCACCAGGGATGGCTCTGGACAGGGTGCAAGTGGTGCAGGCATCTGTGGCAGAGCAGCACCATGCCCATGTCAGATGCAGGAAGGCTTGTTCTCCCATGCCCCAGCATCTCCCACCGCTGTGTCCGTGCAGAGACGTGTTCTTTCCTTCCTACCTGGCTTTAAAAAAAAAAAAAAAAAAAAAAACAAGGGAGGAGCTGATAAACTCAGTTTACCAACCCAGATAGCATCTGTTGCAAGCCGCCGGCTGTGCCGGTGCCGGTGCGTGCCAGGGCTGCCCGGCGCCACGCGGTGACGTCGGGGCCGTGTTAGCCACGATAGCACTCGGCAAACATCCCCTCAACGTCATCTTGGCAGGGTGGCAGTGGTGGAGGCCATGCAGAAATGCTCCCACTGGGGCCAGGGGGTGCCTGTTGGCTCAGATTTTGGCTGAGCCCCATCCACAGGGCTCGGTGGCGGCTGGTGGCTAGGAGGGATGTTCCCCTGTGGTGGGTGAGCGGGGTCCCAAAGGGGGCTGCCGGGCAGGGGTCGAGCTCCGTGGGTCCATCTGGAAGCTGGGGGGACCCTGGGGTTCCTCCCGACCCTTTGGGGTCGCTGGAAATGCCTTCCCTCGCCGTGCTGGGTCAGAGGATGCTGCCTGTTGGCACCAGGTGGCAGTCCAGCCCAGCTTATTTTCAGCAGGGAGCTGCCCGGAGCCGTGGGAGGAGAAGCTCGGAGCAAGGAGGAGCAGTGCCGAAAGGGGGAAAGGAGCCAGCACAGACGGCCACGGGGAGCGACGGGCTCTTCCCTGCCCTCCACGGGGAGCAGGGACACGCAGGGGGCTGTGACAGCGTTTTTACAAAGTCACGATGCGGTGGGGGTTCTCCTTTGGTATCAGGTCTCACCTCTCGGGGCTCACCGTATTCCCATGTGGAATAATTCACTGGATCTTCCTGGTGGTGCTTGGCCCAGCCTGCGATTTACCCATGTCCATGGGGCAACCAAAGCTGCTGCCTGTGCCCTTGCTGCTGGATTGATGCCATCCTGATGCGCTCCCTTCCCCTTCTTCCGTTTGCTCATCTCTAGCAGGGACACGTGAGAATGCTGCTGATGTGTTAGTCCTTAATAGTGGCCTGCACCAACCACCATTTCCTTTGGATTTAAAAGCAGATCTCACGCTGAGCATGCTTACCCCTCATTCTGCAGTACAGTAATACGAGTTTTGACATCCTAAATCCAGGCATTGGGCAACCCTAACCCTTCCCATCATGGCAGGACCCTGTATTTCAGGCACTGTACCTTTGTCTTAAAACCAAATCTTTGGGGTAGGGACTGCTCCCAGTTTTTGGAGAAAAGCCTCACCGAACAGTTCATCTTATCCTCTCTGCATCTTAAGCACATCTGCATCTACAGAGCAAACAAGGTCGGGAGGAGCCCATGGAGCAGAGGAGCAGATTTGAAGGAGGGGATGTGCTAACTGCTGCCACTAATGGGTTCAGGTCTTGCTGAACATCACAACTTGAAAGTGCCCAGATGTGCAAACACACCCAGATGTGTGGGGATGCCCAAGAAGAAACCACTCTTGCTGAACCCCTTCGGCTCCCGGTGCCTGGCTCTGCCCCTCTCCTGCCAGCCCTTCATTTCAGTGAACACACCCAGTCCCTCATTGGGCTCTCAGGAGGACTGAGACTTAAACATCACAAAAATCCCCACCAGCTGCCCGTACAGGGCTCCTGGTTGAGTCTCACCAGCTTTGGAGCACCAGCAAAGGAGAGCAGTGCCATGGGGGAGGCAGGCCCCTCGCCTGCGGGCTTTGCATGGCACCGGTGGAAGATGCTGCAGCAATGCCTGGAAAGTGGTCTGGGGCTCCCCAGAGCAATTTCTGGCTTTGAGGGCTGCGTTTCACGTTTAGATCTGCATGACAAAGCCCTGTGAGCAGAGCTGGCTTGATTTCATTTCAGAGAGGAAAAAACGCATATTCGCCAAATGACCTAGTGCTGATAAACATCACCTGATGATGCAGCTTATGCTGTTGAGTCCCTTGGCCACCATACCCATGCTGTGGAGGCAAAAGGGCACTGTTGTTGGCACAGCCAGGGTAGGTTTAATCAGCAAAGCTCAGGGATGTGAAAGCCCAAGGGCCGGGTCAAGCAGAGACCATGACAATCTCGTCCTGGGTGCCAGTGGCTGCACAGCGGTGGGAGGCACTAGGCTGCTTTTAGGGTACCTGTCCCCAGGCTGTGCAGCCTAAACATGCTCCATAGGACTGAGCTACTTCCAGCAGCTGGCATCTAGCTCAACATGGCTGGCTCAGGAGCCACCACTTCACCTCCACCAGTGTATTGTGGCAAGGTTTTGGTACAGGGGGTTTGCAGGGGAGGCCTCTGTGAGAAGAGGCAGCAGCTGGAATAAGCACACAGGGAGCACGGGGGTCCCTGTACCTCTAATATACGTGCTGCTCCGCAGCCAGGCATCTACTCTGCTGCTAAGTGGGTGAGGGAAGGAAAGAGGATAACATTCATGAATTAAAGTTGCAGCCCTTTCCTCCTCCACTACTAATCCCTGTTCAGATTTAATCAGGCAAAGAGCGTATTTCAGCCATTGCGGACTGAGTTACTGCAGCAGCTCCACGCTCCCCAGAGGCTGTGCTCCAGCGGCTGCCGTGCAGGCTCACAGCAAAAAGGCAAATCCAGCAGCCTGAGGCCTGGCAGCAGGTAGAGACAATGCCAAGGGAGATGAAATGCCGGGGGAAAATGAAAAGAAGTCATCCAGCACCATGAGGATCTCAGTGTGCTGGCTGAGCTAAGGAGGCAGCTCAGATTTGGGGATCATTGCAAGATGGGCGTGGAGGGATGGTGGAGGCTGTGGAGATAAAGAGAAGCAGAGGATGAAGAGCAGGGAGAGCTGGAAGACAAATGCAGCAGCTTTGTGTGCTTTTTCATTAGGACCGTGTCAGCCTGGTTCAGGCATTCAGCTGGGAAAAGGGCCTTTGTAAGGACCCCAGGCTCCCTTTACAGTCAGTGGAGAGAAGTAGGTACTTTCTGGGCACCTAACTTAGTTTGAAAACGTTTTGGATGGTGAAGGCAACTGTTCCTGAGAGGTGTTTGCACTGATTTTGTAGAAGAAGATTAGAAAGAGCCCAGAGACAGACACCCATGCTGCCGACACCTGCATTTGCCCTGCTGAATCCTGACCCAGAGGGGATCTCACAGAAAGCTGAGGGGGTGCCTGCTGTGAAGGACACCGAGGGAACAAACTGGGAGGACACAGAACTGAAGGAAAACATGGTCATTGTCCCTGTGGTGACAAGTGAGGGAGAAAAAAATACCTGCTCGCCCTCTAACTGTGCATTGGGACAGCAAGAGGACCAAGAAGGGGATAGAAAATGTCCTCAGGAGCTTCACAGGAAAGTGGGGCAGTTGTACAGGTTTACACAAATGCAATGTCAAGAAAAAGCGCCTCCTGATTCACTTCACGGTCAAGGCACTGGTACATCCCACCTCTGCAAACAGCTAGGTGGCCATATGAGCATACAAAAATGTAGAAGGGATGAGGCTGAGAGCATTCAGCACTGATGGCAAGGAAGAAGGTGCACGGATGAGTTTTGAGCAAACCCTGAGTGCAAAGAGAAAGTTTCTTTGGCTCAGTTTGCTTCTGCGAGACTGCTGCCTGCTCCCAGCTGTGCTCTCTGCTCTGCTTTTGGCCAGAGACTCCAGTGTGCATCACAACCCAATTTTCCTGCTATTGGGAAAGTCAAAACCATTGACATAAGCACCAGAAAATCTCTGCTCTTTCTTCTTGGAAGCTGAGGTAGGGTAGAGATCCTGGCTCCTCCATCCCTACATGCAGACATAATTAGCATTAAAACTTACTACCTAAGGAGCAGTTAGAGACTTTGAACCACAAATTCACCCTGTCAGCATTAAACTGATGAGGCCACAGGGAGAAACTCTCCCTAAATAGCACCCAAACTGGGCAGCCTTGTGATAAACCCTCAGATTGCAAGCAACCCCCAAGAAACACATTAGGTTAGAGCTTTGGCTCTGGGGCTTTCAACACCAACGCACATCCTGCAGGGAAAGGATGTGCTTTATTGCTGCTGGATGCTGATGGAGCAGATGCTTGCACACAGAAGCAGCACTTAGGCTGCTTGGTAGTATCATGGGAGACTTCTACAGAAACTTGGCTGCCTTAAAGGAAGGTGGATTCAGATAGGGATGGTTTCTTCTGTGTTGTTTCTGCTTTACACATGGGGCCATGGTGCCAGAAAATCTGGCTTTTTGTTGCCAGTCAGGCTTGCTGTGGATGCTGCAGGCTGTAACCAGCCTGTGGATGTGTCAGCCAAGGCTCGTTTTTCAAGTGGCTTCTGAATGTGGAAGACGGCACCGGTGCCACCAGTTGGGAACAGGAGGTGATAGCTGAAAGAGAGCTGCTGGCCAGAGAGGAATTGCTGGGTAGGGCGACAGGCAGATGATGAATGAAACATCCTGGGATGGAAGGAAAACACTGGGTATCTTTGCAAGCAATCAGCAGCTTTGTTTGTGTGTACGCAAATATTGCTTGGAGTATAAACAGCCAGCAATTAAGGATCAAAACACAGGAAAAAAATTATGGCATCTACCTAAAATTTCCTGCATTTCGGATGCTGACTTTTTCTAAACTTGTGCAGTTGCCAGTACTCAGCATTTTTCCAGGCAGAATTTTCCATGTAAATGCATGTAACTCTGAACATGAAAGCAAACAGCATCTGGAAACAAACAAGTTGTAATGAGTGTCGTTAAGAATTTCAATCTGTAAACCACAAAATGATCCCCAGCATGTCTAAGTGGCTCTGCCAATCTGTTTCTTCCCCACCCACTAAGCATAGCAATGACATTGGGTTCATCTTCCCACTTTGGGGTCCTACTGCTCACACCTCAGCTTTATGAGCAGGCTTGCAAAATGAGCATCCTTGCCCAAATGTCAGGAGGATCACTGATTACCACGGGCAATACCCATCCTACCCATGGCAGCCCATGCTCAGTGGAGCCATTCCCCAAGCTCCACCAGCATTTGGTCTCCCATGGGCAAGGGAAACAGCTTTGCTAATGACTAGAAGTCCTGAAAGCATCAAATAATTTAGAGCCAGGCTCCCCAGGGAAGAGGAATGGCATATGCAAACAATTACCTAATCATGATCTAATTACCGAACTGGAATTTGGCCAGGATACTGGGACCCTAAGAAAAAGCTTGTAGGGTCTCTGTTGAGTGCATGCACTTGGGATCTTGACTTTATCGCTTAGCAGGAAGTATAAAGGGCTGGAAAGCAAAGCTGGTACTGTACAAAAATGCTTTGGGCTAAGCAAATGTCGTTTCATGTAGGTTGTTTCCTGGTGGCTTCTTATTTATACACATTGGAGACACACCTCTGCCTCCTGGCAAGCCTTAGACCCCCAGCTGTTAATTTGGCAAGGGCAGGGTTTGGTCCAGATGGGTGGACCATGGCTTCACCTTCTGCTGAGCATCTCTGTCATGACCCTTTCAGCTTGTACTGGTGGATGTCACTCCACGCTGTGTGGTTTCTCTGCTCAGGTGTGAGAAACTACACAAATGAGGACAGTCATCTCAGCATACTGGGAAAGATACTTCCCTGTAGGTGAAGGAAGACTAGACCTGAGGTGCTCTCCATCCGCTCCTACATCACCCTGCTTTCTGCTGCTCCTCTTGACCTGATCCCAGTGGTGTTACCCTGCTGCTGCCTTTTTCTCTGGGATTATTTTTCTTTTGTGGCCATTGCCTCAGTGAGAATTTCCTCAGTGGTCTGGTAGGCTCTGGGAGATGCTTCAGCTGAGCACCCCTCAGGCAGATGGGCAACAGGCTCTGGGTGTCCCTGCTTGAGCAGGGTTTGGATCAGATGGGCCCAGAGGTCCCTTCCAACCTCAGCCACTTCGGGATTCTGGGATTCTCTGAGATGAGAAGGAAGGGAAGCGAGGGGGGAATGATAGCCCCTGGGTAATGTGGACACTGTTCAGGGTGGAGGTGCGGGGGCTGGAGATATTGGTGGCCTCTGCTCCTTCCCTTTGTGTAGTTTTGGACAAGTCTCCCAGGGGAGCTGTGGGATGGCTTCAAATCATGGTATATCGCAAAGGGCTCGAGGCATTATGGTGAGGTTTGGGGCTGCCCTATGCAGTACCCCACAGAAAGAATCTCTGTGGGGCTGGCAGCTACAACCCAGCACCCAGGGACTCCTCCGCTTCCACAGCTTGCTGCCAAGGCAAACCTTGACGGTGGCAGGATCCTTGCAGACCCCTTATCTCAGCTCTAATGTTTAAACAACCATATCTGTGCCAGGTTATTTCTCTCCACCTTTTGCTGATTTCCATAAACAATTTTATGTAACCAGCTGGGTTGGACTTCCATTAGCATGGAGCAAGGTCTTTTTAGTCATTTTATAATAGAAAATTAAGTTGAAAGAGCAGTATTTTCCACTTTTAATTTTTATTTATTTTTAATTTTTTTTTTAATCCTCAACTATTGGAAGACTTAAAGAGCTCTTGAAAGGTGGCTGTTCTGGTTGCAATATATCATATGCATATGTGATGTATCACATGGTCTGAATTTTTGGGTAGACTTGTGTGGTGCCAGGAGTTGCACTCGATGATCCTTACGGGTCCCTTCCAGCTCAGGATATTCTATTATTCTATGATATAATATAATATAATATGATGTAATATATCATATAATTATCATATAATGATAATACCCAGACCAAGAAACAGAGAAAATTTCAGGTTGTTAGTTACAGTTTGAATTCTGCTTTTGCATTTGCTGTTTATCACTATATTTCATTCAAAGATGCAGCCAACAGTATAGAGAAATAGTCCCTAAGGGAAACTCATCTTGTTCAAACAGATGTTATTCAAGTAGCTCCTGGGGAAGATTTTGAGAAGATTTTCTATTTTTATTATTCTTTCAAAACCCATCCTCTTGCACCTACCACCAGGGATACACAGTGAAGTCCAGCAACCTCTGTAATAAAGTGTTACGATCCACAAAAACAGCAGCTTTCAGGCTGTCGTACTACATCTTCTGTGACTTATCTTCACCTGCAGCTGGCTCTGTTATGAAGGAAAGTGCCCCACAGTTGCCAGCCAGGCAGCATTGTGGACACAGATATGTTAAATCTTGTGTTAACCTGCAACAGTCAGCAGCAGAGTGCTAGGTGGTGCATGGGCGTTTAATGAAGCAGAAGGGCTTCTCTTATCTTCGCGTTTTACTTTATTTGGATTTTTTTTTTTTTTAATTTCAAATCCTTTGGAAAAAGGGACAAAAGGAGGAGTCAAAATGTGATAGTAGTGAGACTCATGGGCAAACCTGGGAGGACAGCATTGCAAAATGCTTGCTCTCTGCACACCCCTGCAAGGAGACTGGTGGCAGAAGGTGTTCACAAAGGGGCTTTTTTATTATTATTATTTATTTATTTATTCATTTATTTATTTTTATTCTGCTATCGCAGCTCTGAAAGCTGGATGTGTGTGTGCAGGAAGGAGGAGGGTGAGCCTGCCTGCATGGCTGCCTGCATGACTGCTTTCCCCTGTTCTTCGTGTAGCTGGCGGCACACGTGCACGCCGCTTGGACTGCAGCACCTATGGACACCTGCGTGGAGGGTTCACTAGCCTGTTAGCAGAAGAAATGTCAGTCAGCCAGCTACTTCTAGAAGGCTGCTGGTTCTGTTAAGCTGTGGGAGCTTGGCCCTTCCTTGCTATGTACTTTATTGTTCTAGGAAATAATTTTACAAGAGCACCATAAAAATCCTCTGACAAAACCCATATTGTTCATAAATGCAGTCCCATGTGTCTTACAGAGGCATCTTTTGTTTTAGTATGGAAGCCCCTTTCTCTCCCTGCTGCTCTCAGACAACATATATGCTGTGGTATGAAATCACACCAAAGGGAAGAAATTCCAGCTGGTTGACCCCAGCAAAGCAAGAGGGACCCAGTAACCCCAAGGGGTAGCATGGTCTCCTTTACACCTGTGACACTCTGTGCTAGAAGGTGAGCAACTCCACAGCTTTTCACTCTGCTCTTGGGATGGTGAAGCAGGGCAAGCAGACAGAGGAATCCTCTGCAGTCTCGTGGTGCTTCTTCCTCAGAGCCCATCGCTTGGGCTGTATTTGCCAACAATTTTTCCTTTAGCTTTGACAAATAGCTCATCTTTTCTCTCTGCAAATATTCCTCTTCAATGAATAAAAACTACAAAAGCAAGAGGAAAGCTTTCCCTCTAGGCTTTTCTATTGAAGAATAATCTTCTGTATTCCTCAAACTTCTCCTGTTAACATGAACAGAACAAAAACTGAAGGCACAGCTGTAAGGCAGGAAACAAGCCTGTCTGGGGTGAGGGCTTGTGCACCTTTCCAAGATAAAAGCACCTCCTCTTGGAAAAGCAAAATGTGTGATTTCTTTAAAGTGAAATAGTTGTTCTCTCTCCCTTTCTCTCTTTCTCTTTCTTCCTTTATAACAGGGAAGCCACAGCTCCATTTAAATGTGAATCAGATCAAAGAGGAGTGTGAAATAGCACAAAGGGTGTTGCATGTTCCTATTAAATCAAAAGGTGACCATCTCACAAACCACACATTGAATGTGAGACACCAACCTCAGGAAATACTGGTCTGATATCCATGTGGCCTGCTGTGTACAACACATGCCATCCGTATTTGAAAAGAGTTAACTTAGAAAGAAAGAGCTACAAAGCAGAGATCATACAGTCAGAGCCAGTGGAAAAGATGTCTTTTTTTGTCTGGCAAAGGAAAATGGGGAGAGGAGATGGGCTAGTTGCCTACAAAAACACCTAGTAGGTAAATACTAGGAAGGGAGAAACCCTGCTTAAGTTGAAAGGTGAAGTTGGAAGGAGGATAAAGAAGAGCATGAATACGTATAGGCTGGAGATGGTAGCTGCTGACTCATTCCTGTATATCACTGGAGCAGATCACCAAAGAGTTTGTGAAAAGGTTGCTCTGTGGCCACAGGGACAGTGCTTCGGACTCCAGAGGTTCCCAGCTCCCCACCACAGATGGCAGATCTGTGCCAAGGGGAGCTACTCAAGGATAAAACTTAGCCAAGAATAAATATGGCTTAAGTGGGAGTATTTCTGCTGGTCAGAAAGATCATCTGAGTTTAAGGCAAGGCTTTCAGAGCACCTGAACATCCTTCAGCTCATGGATACGTTAAGGCACCTGTTTTTGGAGGAACAGCAATAGTGGCAGTGTCCGTGTTGGCCAAATGAAGGTTCACTGTCAGAGAGCACCAATCCTAGCACGTATCAAGACCTAAGATGACCAGATATTGGGAAAATATCCCCTGTCAGGGTTTTTATTTTACAGAAACCCTGTGTTGCTGGCTTAGCTGCTCGCTGCTTGGTCAGATAGAGACATCACGCTGCGCATGACAGCCCATGTGTGCTCAAGGACGAAGAGCCCCAATATGAACAAGAAATGTTGTCTTTGGGATGCTTGGGATCGTTGCCTGAGAAATGAGTTCATTTCTGTTGACTCCTGCATGAGTGTTTGAAAGACTTTTCTGTGAGCAGCTGTAATTGAGAGGTCAGTTCCCATGGAAGCTGCCCTGTTACACAGAGGGTTTTTTCCCTGAGATAAAAGGATGCTTCTTGCTTCTCCAGCCTTTTGAACAGGGATTTGTAATCTAAAAGCTGGCAGATCTCTTTGTGCTATCTGTCTGATATGGTTATGTGGTGAGAGTGTCTGAGCTTCCCATCTTTGCTAATGTATTTATCTTCAGGAAACCCCTTATCTTTAATACCTCCTCCGTTAATAATTGTCACAATCTCCATTCTGTGGATGGAAGATTGAGGCACAAAGACTAAACCCTACCCAAGTGCCCATGCTATGTGGGGAAATGGCTGCAGAGAGTGTTTTGAAGGGCCAAAGTGGGACATTAGGGAGCATGCCAAAAGGAAAGACTCAGGCATGGTGACAGGTTGAACAGTGCGGGGGGAGCCTCTGGTTAAAATTAAGCCAGTGGTTAATGCCTTAAATTGACAGATCACTGTCACTTCCAGATTTATCAAGTCATCTTTAGGAAAAGCCAAGCTGGGGACAAAGGAAAGAAGATACGTGAAGATGCAGCCCAAAGCTTGGCTGGTTGTTTGATGGGGATTGCTGTCTCTCACTGCCCTGTTCACCTCTCTGCCCTGCAGCATGACATGAAGGTGCACTCCTTTGGGTAGAACATGAGGCAGAAGTCCTATCCACTTCCAGGCCTTTAAAATTTCACAGTTATCTTCCAGGTTGAGCATTTCAGAATGTTAAAGGCAACATCTTGGTTTAAATATAATGGAGGTAATTACAGGCTACTTCCAGTGCAAGTATGCGTTGTTCTACTGCTACTGCACTGACTGTCTGCTGTGATCCACTCTATGGAAAGCTGCACTCCAAGATACTATTGAAATGTTTCCCCCCCACAGGTAGGATGCCATGGAGTGTTGTGAAAAAGATCCTGCAATCACTTAGGTGTTCTGCAAATGTTACATTTTATTAGTGAATAAACGGAACAGAAATACCAGTGAAAGCCAGCTTAGTAGCTTGTTGCTTTTACAGCGAAATCTGAGTGGTGCTCCCCAATACTGGAATATCAATCCACTGCTTAGTCTATATTCAGCACTCAGTTCCTGCCAAACGTCATGGGGTAAATTAAAAGCATTTTTATTTCCTTATCTTTAGAGCTTAGCCCCAAAAACCTGGTCTGAGATGATTTTTTTTTTGTCAGTTGCATAACAGAAAAATCGTTTAACAGATCTAAAGCTTTTGATTTAAAATAAAGCCCCTGTGGGTTTGCTACACACCAGGTTTCAGTTTGATCCATTCTAAAGCAGTAGAAATACAAAATTCAAAATAGGCATAAGAGCAAGAAAAGCAGAGGAAAACACAGTTTACTTAGCGTGCAAATATATCTATGGGATTGCTCTTTCAACAGAGAAACTATAACAAATTGGCACGTATAAAACAGCTGGCAAGCTGCAGTAAGTCAGGGACCACCCATTTATAACCTTCCTATCGAACAGCAGGTGATCCTGAACCAATGACTGGAGCTTGAGTAGCCAGAGAAAATTAACTCTTGTTCTGCAGAGAATGAAAATTAGGCATCCTGGGGTACAGTTGCCTGAATTTTCTGACTCGTTTCTGAATTTGCAGAGTACCTCAGTCTTAGTTCAGAAAGATGAATAGTTTCAGGGTGTCAGTGTGCTTGCTGCACCGTATTTCCCCTCTTTATATCAGTAAAATTCTCCATTAAAATAAAATCGCAGTGCTGACAAAGTGTACTGCCTGTGCTAGTCGAGCACACTGTGAGCTGCAGAATTTAGATGTAGTCTGCAATAGGATTTAGGGCTTTGCTTATAATTATTTGTGAACTTTTTATTCCCTTTTGTGGATTTATAGAAACAGACCTGGAAAGATCTTCCATGTCTAAGAGGCTGAGGACAGTACAGGAAGTTTTGTTGTTTTTTTTTTTCTTCCCTCCTTATATTGCAAGTGAATTGTAATACTAAACTATTTCTGTACTAATGACAACAACGTCCAGAGGAAGAGCTAGAAAAAATAACAGAAAAAGATGCATTTGGAGACTATCACTTCATCTGGTAAAACACAGAGAATTTGATTTCATAGAACAACTTTAATTTAGAGGGAGGTAATTTTACCTTGCAAAAGTTTCTCTGCAGTAGCACGGTCCCTCTTCCAGCCTATCTGAAGTGGAAAGGAGGGAGGGGATGGACAGGCACAAAAGGAACCACTGTATTTGGGAGTTAGGATCTGGCTGAAGTACTTACACAAGCAATCTATTTGGATCTGACAAAGATCGTTAAAACACTTCCATCAGAACTGCAGGGAATTCATAACACCTGAGATAATGCCAGTGTTCATAGTCCTTGCTGGTAATGACATCTCTCCCAGCAAAGCTCCTAGCTACAAGATGCTTACTTGATTGCCGTGCTTACTAATAACGTTACTATGATTTTAAAAAGTGTGACATCATCTGCTTTCGATGAGGTAATTTCTGTATTATGGTAGCATTTGCAAGCTGTAAGGAAGATGGGGATTTGCTGTACCAGGTTCTGTGTGATGCTGTAGGTGACAATCATACTCCAAAGATTTCAGTCTTTAAATTAGGACAGGCAGAGGAATGGGGAGCAGCAAAAGGAGAACAGTCATGATGGATTTAGAATGATAGAATCACAGAGCAATCTAGGTTGAAAAAGAACTTCAAGATCATCAAGTCCAGCCATCAGCCTGACCCACCGAGTACCACGACTAAAACACATCCCTTGGTGCCATACCCACATACCTTAAATACCTCCAGGGAGGGGGACTCCAGCACTTCCCTGGGCAGCCCGTTCCAATGCTTGACCACCCTATCTGTGAAGAAATTCTCACATGGCTAGCGCACAGATTAGCTCCTGTGCAGCTAAAGGGTTTTCTTTTGCAACAAGGCTGCAAAGGAAGAAGGACAAGGAGAGGTGTGCGAACAGCTTGGAGACCCCCAAGCTGATCTTTCACTGCCAAAAAGTTCTGAGACTCCACTGAAAGCTGAGGAGTACTGGAGATATGGAAAGGCTGAGGATCTGGCATCCTACCCTCAGGCATGCAGGAACTCAGACGTCCCCTGGAGTTAACTGGGAAGCCAGTGTTGTGCTCCGCTTGCAGCTAGGCAGGCTTTGAGGATACGCAGCCAAAACACAGATGCCGGTACTACCAGACTTAAATAACATGTAAATAAGCAAACCAGAGCTTCTGTGGAGCATCTCAGCAGCACTGAAGTCAGTTTGGGGCAGCAGGAGGAGATCCCTTCGCCACCTGCCTTGGTGCTGGTCCTTAGAGCTTCCTTGCTGATGATGGCTGCTTGCACTGCTGGGGGAGGAAAGTGTTCCCAGTCCTCTGAGACCGTCTCTGGCAGCAGCTCACAGTCTTCCCGCTTGTCTGCAAGAACAAAATTCAAGGGACCCCCCTTGCTATTTCAGAGAAGCTGTACATGTTTTCGCCACATCTCCACGACTGATACACTTCTGTGCAGCAAACGCAAAGGCAGTAGAACACAGTGCTGCGCAGGACAGAACTCATTGTCTCCTGTCTAGGTCTGAATTTTGGGAAGGCTTCTTTGAAAGACCCAGCCAAGAGACTTGCCCCGTGCCCGTTGCAGGCTTTTGGGATATTCTAAGCATTAATGGCATAGAAATCACATTATATGACACTTCGCTTTCAAGTATCAACTTCAGAAATTATTTGTTACTCGTTGGATCATCTGTAACCAAAAGCACACTGCAGTGTGAGGCTTATTAACAGCTTGGGATGAAGAAGTGTGAGGGTTCTGGGATGAAGCAACGCTAAAAGAATTAGAGGCCACCAGATAAAACTACGAGGACCAGGCTCAAAGGAGCGCAGGAGTGAAACGGTCAGAAAAAAAAGAAAAAAGACGAGCAAAGCACCGTGGGTTGGAGGCCCGGCCCTCCCTGCCCTGAGGTGTTTCCCGAGGCGGCGCCCCCTGTCGGCCATGTCGGGATGGCTTCGGGGAGCTCCCGCCCTGCCCTCCCCGCCCCGGCCGCTGCCTCCCCTCGGCGGAGCTCGGCGGCCCGGCTCCTCCTGCGCTCCTCCCCCGTTTCTCCTCCTCCTCGTCCTCCTCCTCCTCGTCGCCCGGCCGACCTGCGGCTGCGGGGCGGCATGAGGAGAGCCGGGGGCGGCTGGTGGGGCCGCAGCTGAGGCGCGGCGGCGGAGGGGGGCCGCCGCCATGTCGCTGCTGTGCGTGCGAGGTGAGTGGGGCAGCGGCGGGCGGGTGCCCGCGGTGGCGGAGCCGGGCTCCCGGTGGGTGCTACCCGTAGGTGGTGGCCACCCCGCACACCCCTCGGGGTGTCCTGCCTCAACTGGGGGGAGAGGAGTGGGGCGAAGCCGCGGGGATCCCCAAAGGGATCCCCAAAGGGATCCCCAAAGGGACAGGTAAGTCCGCCAGCACCTGCCTCCAAAGTTGGTTTCCACTCTGAGACGCCGCTCACGGTGGGAGCGCAGCTGGAAGGTTTCAAGTCTGTGTGGGGCTTTTCTCGTTTTATTTTTAATTGACGGTCTCCATCCCTCTTGGCATCCCAGTTGCCTCTCAGTTGAGCCCATGTTGGGTCGAGAAGCCGTGAAGGTGGCGCCTAGCCTCGCACCTTCAGGTGGAGCCTTCGGCAGGTGGCCGAGTCCCCCCAGGTCTGGCCGAGGGCAAGGACAACTTTTGGGGCGAGGAGAGGCCCCGAGGAAGGCAAGGAAGCAGCAGGTGTGATGCCAAAGAGCGGCAGTCCAGCCTGGTGCCAAAACCTCGGAGCGGGGAGGAGCCGTGTTTGAGTTTCGTAGCTCATTTGTACACGAGTCAAGACGCTGCCGCTGAATGAAACTGCGCTGCTGGCAGAGAGCAGGCTGCTGTCACTAGCTTTAACGTTGTTATTCTCAGTGTCTGTGCTTCTAACCTGCAACATTATTTCAGATACATTACCAATTATCTTCTCCTCCTGCTATCGAGCCTGGTTCACTTGCTGAACAGGTTACTGAAAAGTTGTGCTTTCTCATGCAGGATGGGTTGCAGTGCTAGTCGCTTGCTCTTTATCTCCAGTTCTCAATTTCTTGCTCTCTTGTGCCAGAAAAAAAAAATAAAATAATTAAATCCCTGAAGGGAACCATCTGCCAGGACTCGTGCTTCTGGGACGTGTCTCCTGTCAGTGTTCTGCGCTGAACGCTGGTCGCAGGGTGTCCCCACAGCTGTGCCCTTCGGCTTAGAAGTATTGTTTTAATGTTCTCAGCTCCTTTGCCAGATATGATAAAAAACTGACACTGGTGTGCTGCTGCCAGTTCAGCTTTTCTTTTGCTCGTCTCTCTTGGTTTGGTAACAGCTCTTCACCCAGCTGTTCATCACCTTTTTGAATCAAAATCAATGTTTTGATGATAGTGTTAGTAAAACGATGCCAGCAGAATAATACCAAAGTGTATTGAGTGTGCAGTGTTTTGGGGAGGGCACTATCCCTCTATGAGAGGGCTTCTTAATTAAGTTTCAACCCTTTTATTAAAAAAAAAAAAAAAAATCCTGTTTTAAGAGGTAGGAGAGTTTTGTAAGTGTGGAGCTTATCATAAAAATGTTCTCTGTAATCTCTAAAGCACACTGAGCATCTCTGGTGGACTTATAAATTTGGAAAGTTTTGCCAAAATGTCTTAACTGAAACTGATTCTTATTAGCTCAGGGATGCTTACATGTTACGTTTTTTCCCCCCATTCTTTTTAGTGCTTGATCTTCAAAATGCTCTCAGGCTGTCTTATGAAAAAAAATCTGCTTTTGATGCCACATGGCACTTGGCCACTTGTGTTAAAGGTGTATTTATACCCCTTCTACTAGGAGTAGTGAAAGACCATGAACTGGATGTTGCAGTTACGGGGACAGTCTTGCTTTGCTAGGGTGTTCCTTCATGATCCATTGAGCCTTTGGGACAAAAGCATTTCAGTGGTCCAGAATGATGCACTTTTGTGTTTGTCTTATTTTGTCTGGGTGCAAAGATCTAAAGAAGAAACTTGAAGTGGTTGGTGACTGTGTGGTGGAAAACAGCTGTGAAAAATATCTTTCGTATCCACCTGCTGTGCTACGATGGTAGATAACACTGGCAGTGATTTAGATGATACAGAGCACCTTTATTATAAGAATGCAGAATATAGTCAATTTACTAAATGTGTTTTTTAAAATGGTCATGACTGAAAGAGTGAGCTCATGAGAACTCACAAGTATGAACCATTAAACATAAAATGGTGTTATACTGGTGTAGAGCAGTCTAAAAAACAAAATAGGTACCAGAAGGTGAGGTAAAACAATCACTTTTGGGGCAAGCAGGAGTAAGTTCTGTTGGCTTATGTATTTATTTATAACAAGCTGCTTTTTTCATTAAAAATGATACACATGTAAATTTGCACAGTGACTTGGGGTTGGATGCTGTAGACCTGAGATTAAAAACAGAAAGACAACCAAAAACCTGTGAAAGAGAAATAGGTGGTTAGGACGCTGTTAATCGCCTCTGAATTGCAGTTTAACAGATAAAAGCGAAACATGGAAAAAAAAATCTAAGTGGCAGAGTAACATGAGACCTAGCAGCCAGAAAGTGTTGTAATTCACAATTTTTTTTCCACTTGAATTATGTGCATTAATGATATTTTAATGAATGGATAATCTAAAACAGTGCACACAAAACAGATCCGAGCTCTGCCTTTGTTCCCCAAAGGGCAGCTGACATTTGTGGCTTGATCTCATTTTTTAGTGGTACATTTCTTTTTCTTCTCAGAGATCAAATCAGGTATTTTTTTCAGAAGCTTTGTGCCATGTCTGTTGTAGAAGTACCTGGCAGGAAATCTAAACTCAGCAGAAGTCTGAGTCTGGCCTCACCTGCAAGTGTTTGGAGGATGTGGGAAGTGGTTGTAGGAGTGATCTAAGGGACTCTTGGGGAGGAGGAGTCTTGAAAGATGCAGAGGGTGTAAGAGAAGGAGAAAACAAATTCTGAATTTTACACAACCAAGGCCTTTAGAAGAGACTTCTTCATATTTTGATTCTACCGCTTAAGTGCTAAAGAGATTGCATATACTCCAGTTCAGAGCAGCTGTGTCTGGATTATGTCTCATAATCTTCTCTTGGCACAGTTCGCTTTATTAGTTTGCATTTAGGGTTGTGTTTGTGAAAATAGCATGTATTAAATAAAAGTAGTCCCAGGGAAGCAGTCTAGTTTTTCACATCAGTCTTGCATTGTAAACTTTCTTTTTTTTTTTTTTTTTCTTTTGGAAGTCTTGATTTTTACCTTGGATCTTAACTTCATTAAATTTCTTCCGATCTTTCCTGTCTACCAGCTTACAGGCAGAAGTAGCTGCTGTCTCAGAGCAGCTTGCAAGGGTCATACCAAGCGAGGACCACCCCGAGGTTGGATCACCTGGTCACCAGTGTGTTGTCATCGGTTCCTTTGCTCTGTTTGCATTGTTGTCCAAAGATGCACTTCAGACCCTTTCACTTGCTCACATTTATTACATTTTACTTTGCCACCAGCTCTTGGTATCTCAAGATGATGGCATAGCTACTTGCCAGACCCAGTGATGGCTCTATTCTAGTCTTCCTTCTTTATAACAGCTTATGCTGTGTCTTCAGTTCCTTTGTCTCCCTAGCTTCTGGACCTACCTTCTCCATCTGATAATAGTAATAAAAATTGTGTTGCTTTGTCTCATACATCACCTGTCCCGTTCACTGTATCAGTATCTGAAATGCTTTACTTTGCCGTTCCAGGGATATTGGCAGTGGGCATCTTGTGTCATCCCTGCATGTGGTGTGTGGCTTAGTCCCGTGAGGGCATGGTGCTTTTTGTCTTTGGGTCTGGTCTGCAGCGTCTTTGTGAGACTTAGCTGCCTGAGGTATGTGGGACATGGAGTTAGGAAATTTGTTCTGGTTTTGCTCTCTGAAATTTTAAGTTTTTGACTGCTGTGGGAAATGATAACACCTAGAGGCTAGGGACTTTCTTTTCATTGCATGCTGCTTATGTTGCTGCTGCTTTGAAAAGCTGCAAAGCTTGCTTATCTGGTGACTTTTTTTTGGTTTGTCAGAATAGGTGGAGTGGAGCTCAGGGAACTTAACAGCGCTTTGTTGTGTTGGCAGCAAAACTGGGGTTCCTGCCCACCTGGTTAAACTCTGTCATTCAAGAGAAAGAAGCAAGTGGGGAAAATGGAAATGGGTGTTACTAACACTAGAAATAAAACCATGTCCACCTTGTTGAATGTTTAGAAATATCCATAACTAGAAGGCTAGTAATCAATCACAAGGGCTTTTTCTTTGTGTTTAAGGGTTTTTTTTTCCTCAATACAATAGCCTCAGCTCACCTCTGTGTTCCTTGTGAGGCTGAATGCAGTGCCTCCAGCTCTTGCTTCTCAGTGGTGAAGGACTCTCTCTTGTAAATAGTACTCTTAGCAATAGGGTGATTGTACTTCTGTGTTGCGACTGCTTTCTGAAATGGTTGCAGAATTGAAAAAAACAAGACGGCAACAAAACCCTACCTGCTTTTGTGTAGATTAAAATGGAAAAGAGCAGAATTAGATTCTGAAGACAGTAGCAGAAGTGCAGGTATTAAGACAAATACATTGATTCATGAAGAAGTTGCTGTATACTATAACAGACTCCTTTTCTCTAGCTGCAATTAATCAAGAAACTACCAGTGTATGTAGCGTTGGAACAAAATAAAATGGGTTACAATTTTGGGTAGTAATGCTAAGATAAAGTGTCTTAGCTTTTAAAGGAGCCTCATTGCATTGAGTTTTAAGATTGGGGTTTGGAAGGTTGACGTTTAATTGGTGGCTTAATCAGAGAGGGAACTGTAAAGCTTTCAAGCTTCTGTCGTTAAGTAGTACGAATGCTTAAAACCTACAGACTGCATTTGTCTTGTGATGCACAGATGTTCGTTCACTTTTCTGTTTCAAACCCTCCTTCAGCTTTGGACACTAGTACTGCAGCGTTTCAACAGTGTGGATTCCTTGTTTTAAGAGATCGGTCACTAAGAACTGCTGGAAAATCCTCTCTGGTTTTCAGTGGGGTAAAGGAAATGTACAGAGGTGCTTCCTGAATTCGAGCAGCATCTGCTTTTTTTTTTTTTTGCTCAGTTGGTGTCCTCTCAGCTGACTCCTTCAGTTTGGGATCTGCCAGGTCAAATGTGTTAAAGTTGTTTTTAACGTAATGTTTTAATATGGAACATACTGATGGATTTAATCCAAGTGCTGTAAGTTCCTCGTTTTGAACTGTAACAGTCTGAGGGCTAGTTACAATTTACATAGTGTCATATAAAGTCCAAGTAATATAACTGCTTTTTTTTTTTTTTTTTTTTTTTTTAAATCCTGGACCTTCCCTTAAATATTTGGCTTGGACGCTTGTGAAATGCATACGTCTGGTGGCAAATGATCCTTTTATTACTTTGCCTTGAAACTTTCCTCCCTTGTTTTTTTCCCTCTACCTTGCTAACAATTTTTACACAGTATTTTGGAAACTACTTTAGTCACGCAGTGAAAGCTGTTCTTACTGCTCTTCCTAGAGAGCAGAACCGGAGTGCTATGTCTAACAACACTTCTCTTTTCATACAGGGATTTCATTGTGTGGTCTTGCAAACAGATCAGGAGCTGCTGTGAGGATGTGGTTGGACTTCCCTCAGTCTCTCTTTGGTATTAAAACCTGCTAGTACCTCTGGCATTTTCTTTGTATTAAAGTGCGTGGAAGCAACTTGCTTTCACTGCTTTATCAGTCATCATTTCTTCAGAACTTTACCTCCTTAAACACTGATTGCTGTATTAGTTTTTACAGACATTTGCCTGGTGTGCTCAGTGATCTGTAGGCTCCTGTCCTCCTGTGAGCATGCTGAGTGTCGCCTGGAGTGTGGCACTCTGGTCTCCTTAGGGACTCTTCTAATCTTTCAGCATGTATTTAAAGCAAATGTCACTGGGCTCCAGGCTTCTTCAGATGTCTAGGCTTTCTGATTTTTATTATTTGCATCTTGGATTTTGTCTTCTCTTACTGGTAGACTGCAAAGTACCTGGTCACACAGGTGCCTTGCCTCTCCCCGGGCATGGAGCAAATGTTTATTGTGTGCTTGTCATTTCTTTGCCATTGGCAAATTAATCAGTGACTGAGTTAGGATGGCAATGTACTTGTTAGTGTTTCTTTTTATCCTCTAGGTTGATAAAGATTTTTTTTGTTGTGTTTATTTCATCTCCCCCTACACCTAGGGCCAATTAACATGTATTGATAACTGTTTATTTCTTGTATGTTGTGTAGTGGCTTGTATCTCTTTGCTGCTTTTGGAGTGGGGTGGACTAAAACGGTACTTGCTCGAGGAGTAGTGGCTTTTTGGTTCCCTAGAAAACTCTTCATAAATGGTTTCTGCATCTGATATCACAGTTTCTGTTCAATTTTATTTTTCTCAATGAAATAACTAATAACTATCCTCAGCTTTGTGAATTTCTGAACTGTCTCTTGTGTATTGCTAGGTATTTGATTTGATCACAACTACTCTAGGCAATTTTGAAATCATTGTTCTGCAAAAGTAAATTGTGATAGGGATCCAAAGTGGTTCTCCTGCTTAGTGCTGTTAGTGGAATGCTATCTACAAGTTTTAAAAGAACTGTGGAATTGCCAGTAGGCCTAAGGACTCCCCAGTATTTCTCAACTTGACCAGCTTTATTTGACTAATACTGTCTTCTGTGAGTTCACATTTCAGTTAACTACTACCATACCAAGCACCTTGCTTGTAACATGTTTTCCTGAGTGTCTGTGTTTCTAGTTGAGACAGAAAGAAAGCTTCAATTTTAATCCAGAATAAAAAAAAAAAAGTTTAAACACCCCCCAAACTATGATTGGTTGTTCAATGAAAAGATGAAGTGAGGTTTACAGAGTGTATCACAAAAAGCTGAGATGCCCACCTCCTTCACCAGGCTTTCAATATAGACTCCTTAAGTTATTTTTCCAATTATTAGCTTTGAGCTTCAATTGAATTATCACACTTTCACGTAATACAGTGAGTACCTGTTGATGTTAGTGATCTTTCCCTTCTTAAGCAGTGTGGAGTGCAAGAGACCTGCAATGGATATGGGGTCAGGTTAGAGGAAGAGAAGTCCTCAGCTGAAGAATTCTTTTGACTGGTGTTGGTTGAACTCCGTAAGCACCACGTTACTACATGAAATCATACCCTGCTGTTGTGGAAGGTGATGAGGAAATGGAGGATGGTGCTGGCAGGTTTGCTGTATCTTTCACAAGTAGGTGAGGGTATCTTAAAAATGAAAATAAATGCTACCAGCTGACGGTTGTGACTCAGCTCAAGTTCTCTCTAGCATGCTGCTCTTGAGTGTTCGTAGGTTCATCCTTTTCTCAGGTGAGTTGGAGGAAGATTTGGAAAGAACCGTGAGGGAGTTGGGTACCTGCATTCAATGGGAAGCCTACGTTCAAAGACCTTCAGCTTAGTGAAATTCTATACTGAGGGTGTTTAAGTACCAGGTCCAACCTTTCCTTAGAGACAGGGTTTAGTGGATGACTTTAGTAGTAGGGTGGTGGTTGGACCAGATGATATTGGAGGTCTTTTCCAATCTTTATGATTTTATGATTCTATATTAAACTGGGATGTTGTCAGGTAGATACTACTCCCCCCCACTTTGTTTGCAGGATATACTTTCAATGTCCAGACTTAAAATTTGTAGAGGTTTTATCATTTCTGGGCGTGGTTCCATGGGTTAAAAGCTGTGTTAAGCATTAAAAAACCACCCCTGATTTTGTTCCCTTTTTGCCTGCCTGTAATCTAGGAAAAGGGTCATTTAGAAACAGAAACGTGGCATGATCTTCAAACAGCTTTATGCAGGCTTCAGGCCCCTCATCTTTTTCCTTGCACCCAAACATCACTTATGAATGGAAAGTGAATTGAACTAGAAGGGAATGTCTGATGCGGGATAAGAGAAGGTGTCTTCTTTGAGATAATCTCTAGCCTAAAACTGTTTCTGAGTTTTAAAAGAAGTTTGGCTTCCAGCCCTGGCTGTGTCCCTTTAAGGAATACTGGTTTTAACCTTATTACTTAAAGCTCCTGTGACTTAACCCTCTTAATTCTTTACAGCCAAATGCTCTTCTAAGGAAACTCCAGCATTTCCACCATGGAGATGTAATTTATTGATACAAAATAATTGCGGAATTACTCTTCTGAGCATTGGCTCACTCCGTGCTTATTTTCTCAGCCAAGGTCAGTGTAATAATATTCAGCTTAAGGTGCATAATTAAAAAAAAATAATTAAAAGGAGGAGTTTTACAGTAAAGGCTGTATTGGGTCACTCCTCTGTCCATACGAAGTCTGCAACATACAGCCAGCCTGGTGCCATCTTTCTTGGCTTCTGCTGAGGAAGGGAGTTTGGGTGTGGAGCTAAACCCATTAAACCCTTCATTCCTTTAAAGCTTTGTGCCAGCACAATGGTAGCTTTTCACTGTGGGTATTTTTCGTATCTTTTTGTACCACTGGGTAGCTGATTGAGGCCAGACAGCATTGTAAACTTCAGCGATGGAGAGCTGCGTGCTTTATTCTGCTCTGCACTGAATGTTGGCATCTTGAGTGTTCCAAGAAGGTTTCTTTAAGGCAATTTTTTTCAGCAAATGCTTGACCAAATTATTCAAAGACTGCTATGCAAACTCATCTCTTTCAGATGATTTTTTTTTTTAATTGCTGAAAAATATTTTTTGAAAGATATTTCAGAACAGTTCTGTATGGTCAGGTAGTGATGGAAAGGCTATATCTGAAAAAACTGTGGGACAAATTTCATTTAAGCCATAATATAGACTGAAATTTTCTGCTTGGCCAACTTCCAGTTTCCAAGGAATTAAAATAAAATGTAAATGAATATGGAGTCGTTTACATTTCTGGAAGGAAATCCTTTATGAACACCTGCTTTTCCTGAGGGATTTCACAAACCCCAGAACTTGTTTTCAGGAAATACCCAGGGCCTTCTGACTTCCAGTGCTTGTGATAATTCACATTTAGCCATCACATGGTCTTCTGCAGCAACAGCCACGGTCCTTTGCAACTGGAGTCCCTGTGGGGTGTTACGACTGCAGGTGCACTGGGGATCTGCAAGGTGTTATGCTGGAAACCTTTAATAACTGTTTTTTTCCATCATGCCAGCAGTACCGTGCACTAATTGAGGTGATGCCAAGGTAGCTTATCAGCTTTGGGTGAGGAGGGAATTTGACTGCTGCATTAAGAGCTACGCACATTTTAGAAAATTGTGTGTCATTCTGATTCTGTTCAGCCTCCCAGTCTTTTGGGTTCTTCTTCATCATGCTTTCTTTATAAGCAAGTGGGTGGCGTTCTTGAGGAGGTTGCTTGGCCTCTTTGAAAGGTGCATTTCATGTGACTTTTCTTAAGAGCCGGAGGGCCATAAATTACTAAAAAGCTCAGGCTGCCTTCATTTTCGGAGGTGGGAGTTCAAACAGCACCAAAATTATAACGATGTTTCGTAGACTAATAAGTTCTTGTTATTTATGAAATAAATTCTTTCTATTTTTTTAGCTCACACACGCCCCAGACTTGAAATCCTGATTTGAGCTGAGACTTGCAGTATGGAAACTTGGACGTGGCACGTAACATGAATAGGAGTTGTTGGGGAGGCGGAAGTGGATGTGAGACAGTAATTTTGTTTCAGCCTTTCCTGCCTGGTATAACTTGCTGCGTGTGCAAAATTTTATTAGATTTTCACATATCAAATTCAGTAAGTGGAGTCTGCGTATGCTCCATTTTAATAGCAGATTTTTTGAGGAGATTAACTGCTTAGAAACTGTATAGTTATAAGGCCAAAATGGATTGTTGTAGTAATCTAATATGACCCTCTGTAGGACACTGTATTTTTTTTAGTATAACAAGTATTTTAGTATAACAAGTATTTTTTTAGTATAAGATCTTTTTTAGAAAAAGATCAGGTTCTGAATTAAAATTGATGAAGGATTTGCGGCAGTTCTAGCCAGCAAAGTTGATTATCATCATACACGACAAATTTATGCTTTTCAATCTGAACTGGTTGTGCAGCTTAGCGTCACAGCAGCAGGTGTGCCTTTACTTAGGTTGGAGAAACTGTTAGTAAATTCTGATCCGCCGCCCTTCCAGTGCTTAAGGACTGGGGAAAAAGGGAATTTGGTAATGCCTGTTACTTAAGTGGAGGTTCTTGGATGTTTTATGGATGATCTGACTGTAATGAGAAACACTTACATATATTTTTTTGGTGGTTGAAAGGAGATCAAGACATGCCGCAACCTGCCAGGCTGGCATGTTAAATCAGTGTTTTGTTACTCTTTGGCTAGGTGGAAAGAGCATGGTTTAGCAGTAGGCTAGCAACAAACCTGTTGTGAATTTGAGTTTGTAGTTACCGTTCTGTAAGTGTTGGACACTTCAGTCAAAGATCTAGAAATGTGTTCAGGCTCTATTGGAGCAGCGCTGCACGTGACTGGAGTGTGAATACACCGGAGTTAACCCTGTGCATGCTTGCTGGGGCTTGCATTCCAGTTTTTCTCTGCAGCAGGAAAGAGCTGGTGTTGGAGATGAATTAGGGATTGCATGACTCTAAAAATAACAAGTGATGTGTAAAGTTATAGGACGTAAAAAGAGTAAAAAGTGAAATGCATTTTATTAGTAGTTTTTCTGAGTCCACTTCCTAAACAGCACGGTGGGAAGCTTGTGACCGAAGTGGTGGTGCTGGGGCTGTTGGTGTAGGACTCGAAGCAGCTATGGCAGGGGTTATGATGGGAATGGAGGTGTTGAAGGAGATGCCCTGCTCTGGCAAGAGAGCAACAAAGGTGACAGGCAATATTCTGCTGTGTTAGGGATACAGAATTGTAAAGCGGCATTAGGGTGGATAAAAGAGAACCAGCTGGGCTGAAATTACTTTGGGAAGAGCTGATAAGAGCTTCTGCTGTGGTAACACTAAGAGATCTGCGTAGTCCAGGATTTAAATGTGGGTAGAAATCTTGTAATGTGGTTAGAGAGAAGTGTTTCTGGGCATTGTCAGTGTGGCAGGCTAACTCCCCGCAGCAGAGGAGTGCTGTTGGTCACGGCTGGGTACAGAGCTGTGTTACCTGGCAGTTTCATCATCACATGGCGCCTGCAACCCTAAGAACAATGCAGATAACTGTAGTTGTGGCTTTAAGCAGCACAGAGGATGCGGAAGAGATGCTGGACGTGGAAGTGAACTTGGTTTGAGTGACCACAACTTAACCTAGGGGAAATTGAAGAGCTAAACCAGTAGACCAGCACCTGCAAAAAGTATATAGAAGTTTTTTGGTGAAGTCAGGAGCTTGAGTATGGAGGGAGACATGGAAGTCTGTGAAGCTACAGGGGCAAATATTAACATCTCACATAACAAGGAAAGGCTCCTCCTAGGGAATAACCCCAGAGCTGATGATTGACCTGAACACTGTGTCAGGATAACGGTGAGCAAACACAGAATCTCTGTGAGGTGCGGGCAGAAAAATCTGTTTGAAAGGAAGGTGTGTCTTGAGGATCGGGAAGTGCAGGGATAAGGCAGGGGTTTCCAACGCAGCAGAAGAGGTGAGCTCTTGCAAAGGGTGTTAAAACAGATAACGGCAGGTGCTTTGGTCACACGAAAAGGAGAAACAACCCATCTCACAGAGGAAGGAATTGGGCCACAGTGCGTAGGGACATTGTGTAGAGTAAAGATGAGCTGGGTGTGATCCCTGAGCTGCAGTTGTTGCTTCTTTTGAAGGCTGAAAATGATACACAGATGTAAGGGGTTGGAGCAAATCTTCTACACCTTAATGAACAGAAGTCAGGTAAACTCTAGCCCAGAGTGCTAACATGTACAACACTTGAAATTTGAAGTCTGGTAACTGCTGTAAGCCAGCAGTGGCATCACCTAATTGGAGAAGGAGATTGGTGGTTTCTGTGGGGTGGCAGAAAGATACGGAGATAAGGGAGATATGTGGGCAATATGTGCATCTTGACCTCAAAAACAGGGGAGACTGTGATAGCTTGAGGTTTAAAGTGAGAGTAATAAAAGCTTTATAGACAGATGGAAGCTGTGTGGAAGGTAACTGTGTATGAAGGTGGTGTAGGCTTGCGACAGGCAGACTGTGCCGGGCTAACCTCTTGGCTCTGTATGACAACATGCATCTTGCCAATCGCCCCAGCAGATGTTTCTCTTTGAAGGAAGTTGGAACAGGCAGAAGAAACGTAAGGTGGGTAAGGAACTGGCTGTAGCAGAGGCTACTAACATTGAAAAACTGGTGGGAAAAGCAGGTAGATGTCTTCCGCTTGTGGTATGGCGAGAAAAGTAGGAATGTGTGTGTCAGACTTGTTTTTAAGCCAAGTCCTAATGGCATAATCGATTTGGAAGTAGAGAAATGTAATGCATGAAGAATTAAGTGACCCTGAGAGCATCCGTAAGGAAAATGAGCTGGTATTAAGTGGAAGAGTTACACGTGTAAAGGCAAATTACAGGAATTTCTGAAAAACAAGGAGCTTCATGAAAGAAGAGGAGCCCTTGTGACTCTGCACCGTGTTGTCAAACAGTATGGGAAATTGTGGAAAGAGGAAAAGGTGTAGCAGTGTGTGCTGGGGAGAGTATTCCTGGCACAGGGGGAAGGACAAAGGCATGGGTAACTTGTCCATGAATGCAGCAGCCTGCACAGGATGAGCCTGTTTGGGGTGGACAGGCTCAGGTAGGACTTAATAGAGAGGGTGGAAGTAAATCTGTCTGTCTCTCCCTTCTTTTCAGTCCGTCAAGTGAGAAGACCAGGAGGCTGTGGCTTCTTCCACCCGATAAACAGGTGTTGATGGGATCTATGCCTTCTGTCCAGAAATAACTTCAGGAAATTAAACACAGGATGGAAAAAGCCACTTAAGTTGGAGGATAACCTTGGCATAAGATATAGTAGATATAAGTGTATCATGTGTTAAAGTCTGGTCTGGAAATTAGGGTACAGGACTTTGTGAGAATGGAAGCTAGAGGTGGTGACCACAAAGAGCCCTTCCAGTCTTGTGATGCACTAGCACTCACAGCAGACAGATCTCACAGCACTAACTTCATCAGGGTCTGAATTCCTACTCTGACACCTGTTTGTTATAAACAATATATATTAAGGTAAAGTTTTGATGTAGCGTTTTGCTTAGTTATACATCTTAATAAGAAGAAACCAAACTGCAAGTGGGGAAATTTGCTTATACTAAATTGTTACGGAAGGCTGTTTATTTTAGTTAACAATTTTGATACTAATGGTATTTACCCTGATGGAATTTCAGTGTAATTTTTATGGAGGCTGAAATACAAGCAAACACATGGGTTACAGGAGAACTGTCTTGGGTGTAATCTTTGTCAATAGTAACACCTGGTTGTGATTCAGTTCTGTGTATCTGCTGTGTCAAAACAAAAATATTGGCAGGTGAGTGCTAATGTGTTCAGGAGACACAGCTCCTTCAGATACCAGTACTGCCATGGGAAGCAGTCAGCTGCTGTTCCTAAATGATGCTTGGGTATCAGTCTGTAGCTGGGTTTTGGAAAACACATTCTGTCTTTACAACCTTAACTTAGAAGATCCTTTTCAGCTTCATTCTAGGGAATATCGTAAGTGATCAGCGTCCAAAGACCTTAAGCAAAACAAAAGAAATCCTGAAAGTTACTGCCAGTCTCACTGCCCTACTTCTAGAATTTGTCTTTGTCCTCCAGGAACCGGTGTTGTCTGAGCAGTTTGTGAATGCCAAGGGTAAAGTCAGGCTTCCAAAGAATTCATTTGCAAGCAATATTCTGTTAGATTCCCAGTTCTTGTGTGGGAATCTCATTCAGTTATACCATAGCTGATATACCGAGTATTTCTTTTACTGTTCCTTAGTGCTTGCAGTCAGCTTAGTTCTGTCTCCTAGATGTTATGCTTGCCTCTGGTTTGTGAACCAAAGCAATTAAATATTTAAGTAACATAATGTTAACATTTTCACTAAAACTATTTTTGAAATTTAGACCAATTCTGCTTCATTATTTGGTGCAGGAAAATGCAGGTGCTGTCTTTCCTGGGAGCTTCTCTCTTGCTGTAGTATGGTGGGATATATATATATTTAAATATTCCTGAATCCACCACAAATACGCTGTTGCTTTATTTTTGAGTTTCTCTTTTGGCCAGTACGTTAACCTTCTGAAGTTGAACAATGAGATTTGTTTAGCTCAATCCCTCTCAGGGCAAACTTGTGCTCAGTTGAGCTTGACGAGTGGCCATGTTCATTCAGTTGGCTGCTTGCTTGCCATCGTATAACTTCAGTGAAACTACCTGAAGATACCGAGGCTGTGATTAGATGGCAATCACTTCTGGTGTGGTTAGCCAGCAGCTTTTGCTCCAGGGCGCTTCATGTTGAACCTAAATCTGTCTTGGGAGCATAGAAGCCTTAGTCATTCAAGGGACTAGACTGATGAGTTCAGTGCTTTTGTTGACTAAAGAGAGAAATACATTAAAGTTGTTTTATTTCTATCTGTAATTCCTGCTTTTTATTCCTTGTTTGGTACCAGAGACAGCTTACTATGCCTGAGCAGCTGCTGCATGTGCTTCGTGTGCTGTAAGAAATTAATTGTGAAGAGGTGGATTTCATTTTCAAATAAAATAAAAATGCTGAGGGAACTCACTTCTGAATTAGGTGTAAGTTTTTCTCTTCTCTTTGGCTTTTTTTACATGCAAGCTTTTCTTGTAAACTAGTTGAACTATCGGTTTGTCAGCCAAGTCAGTTCACCAGCTCAGAGTGTCTTCCAGCAGACAATATGTTGTCTGTCTTCCTGCCTTCTGGTGTTAGGGTACAGCTTACATTATACATACTTCCTTAGTCATTGACAGCTATGAGCATATATGAATTTAAGTCTGTCTTCTGTGAAATTAAATGGTGCAGGTTTTGTTCACGGTATCAATTAAGGCATTTCCACTTACTTAAAGTAATGCATTTCTCATCCTCACAGAGCTTGAAAGAAGGGTAATTTGTGTCACTGAAATTAGAAGCCTCCTTTCTTCTCTGCCCAGTAGTATTTATCTTCTGTATCTGCAAATTCTGAAAGATTTTATATTTTTTTTCTCCTAATCAGGCACAGATTCAGGAGTAGGGATGCTGTCTCTTTTGATCACTAAACTGTGAAAAGTTAAGAGAAACCTGTAACCTGCAGGGAACTCCTTTAAGAAAAGGGACTGACGCACGATGTAACAATAAATCTGAGAGACAGACACACACACAGTAACTCACTCCAGTATTTTATATCCAAGCTGTTTTTGTTTTTTTTTTTTAATATATATACCAATAAAGTGAAGGCTACAAAGTGAAGGAATATTGGAGAGAAGAGGCAGCTTGGATTGCTGTTTAGTTCACCTCCTGGTTGGGGAACCAGGTCACCTGACAGAGCTGTCTGTGTTGCCAGCGTCAGGAGGATTAACCTCTCCGTAATCTCCGTGATTTGAATAAGAGATTTTGTTCCTGTCCTCACTGCTCAGTACAAAGCAGCTGCTGAGCAAAAACTTCAGGGAATCTTTAGCAACATATCTGTGTTGGTCAGCCAAGAAAGGAAGAAATAGATGTTAGAGGATTTCTCCAAGCTGTGCTATTTATCAGCTGGTTTCTGTGTTTGTATGTTAAGTGTGTATAGGTGGAGCTCTCCTCCAGAATCAGGGAGGTTGGCTACATCCTCCATTGCCTTCTTGTTTAGAAGGAGTTTTCCTTCTTGTTTAAAAGGAGTTTTGTTACACAAATAGGATCAAATACGTTTCTCCATCACCATCCTCTGCTTCCCCCTCCTCTTCCCCTAGTAAACTTTGGACAGAGGCATCACCTCTCGGTTTGTTAATCACAGCATAACAGAATTTCAGCGTGTGTTTTCCCACCTCTCAAGAAAAATTAAAATGATCCAAATGGTCTGAGGTGGGTCCGAATGGTCTGAGGTGATGCTCGCCTGCCTGTGCTGGGTCTGGCCGAAGCTAGGAGGGATTAGATGGCTTGTGTCTGCATCTACCCCAGAGAAACCGTGGTGGTAGTAATAAGGGACTTCACTCCTGAGATTTTGTGGGGCTGTTAGCGGTAGTAAAGCACAATTCTAAATAAGCATCTCAGTATGCTGGCTCCTGTCTTGCCAGAATTAACTTGTCAGCTTGCATTGAGATCATGATTATTGTCAGAGAAGTTGAAGAGGTGAGTAATGAGGTAAAGGGCTCTCTGGAGCGTTTTGACTTGGCGTGTCTTTGAGGCACCGTGTCTGTCACAGGCTGTGGGGCTCCTGAGGGTTGGAGCTAATAGTTTCTGCACAGCCTTTAAGGACGGGTAATTAGATGCCTTGCTAGAGGGAAGATTTTTGTCTGGGCGCTGGGAAGCTGTCATTGCAGCACGTCCCAAAGCTGGCAGAAGATGGCTTATGATTTCTGCTCCTTACCTGAAAGGTGACGTGAGGCTCAGGTGGTTGATCTGCTTTGTGATGGCTGGGGAAGTCTCCTGAGACCGACGGTCTGCCAGCTGGACTGTGGGACCACAGGAGAAAGAGGGATAGATAACCCTATGCCTGGGAAGAGCTTCTGCAGTGCTGCATCTCACCTGGCTTTGGGAACTCCAACACAATGTGACCACTCCTCCCATTAAGCTTCCACCTCCTTCTTTCTCCTGCACGCCATTTAGCCACACAAGCTGCCTAGGATTGGAGGCTTCTGCACTTTTTTTTTGTTTCCAACTGTGTTTTATGTAAAAACTGGAAAATACTTTATGGGCTGTTGGTGCTTTGGATTTGCTAGCAGTGCTAATCTGTTACAGGGTGTTGTAAAGTTCAAGGATTGCATGTTCCTACTTTCTTTACCACTTCCCAGCATCTGTTTCCAGCTTTTCTGGCTGCATGGTTCATGAATATTCTCTTTTTACCCGGACAGAAGGAACAATGTTGTCAAGCTTATTTCAGCTGCTGCTTATCTGAAATCAGTTGAATGCTTCCTACTGACTTTCAGGAAGCTCTTTCTGGGATCAGCTGTAAGTGAACTTAATAAAGCTCCTGCTTTGCAGTAAGGAAGCTTCAAGTGCTAATGCTCAGTGTATAAATGATGTGAGCTGTGGCTTACAAAATAGCTTGTCAATATTTTAAGCATTTTATTGATAAGATCCTGAAGGTTTTGGGGTAAAATGGCGAGCACATTATTAAAATGTGATTCTTTTCACAATACAACCTTTGTCCTTAGTGGTCATGTTGGTATACTGGTCGTGTTTTGCCATTGTGGATCCTGTTCTGTGCCAGCTTTTTAGTAAAATCACCATTTACTAAAATCACCATATCCCTCTGCAAGTTCAGAGATGAGGGGAGTTCTGGGTCTTGGGATCTGCAGTTTTATGAGTCTCCTCCCTTCCTCTCTGTGAACCTATCCAGTACTAACTGCTCTATTTAAAATTTTGTTTTCAAAACAACAAATAACAGCAAGACCTTGCTGCTCAATACAGATATGCTGAGAGGTGCTGGTGTCAGGATCCTGGAAGTCTGATGTTTGCTATCCCTTCAGGGAAAGAACCAGTTGCAAACCTTTTACTTTTCCTGTTTTGTTTTGTTCCCTGTCACAGTTGCTTTCTCCAAGCTGCATACCTAGTTTCTTTTATTCTTCCTGTCCCTTATCCTTCTAGTAAGATGATTTTGATTTATTTTTTTTTTTTGTGAGACACAGGTTTGATTTTTGTTCTAAAAAACTCTTCATCCCCAATTCCCTCAGCACATATTCTGTAGCACTATTTATAATTTTCCGTTTAATTGCTGCTCTTTGAGAAGTTTCTAGACCTGCCTTCAATGTTTCTGCACGGGTGTGCTAACTACCTGATAGCGTTTCCTTGACCTGTGAATTTCTGCTGTTGAAGTAGTTCAAGGAATGTTTCAGGCGGGTGAGTTCTTGAGCTAAGCAACAAGCACGAATGCCTATGACACTCTTCAGTTCAGGAGCATGCAAACCTGTGTGAGGCTAAGTCAGTGTGTCAAATCAAATCTGGTAACAGATTAACCTGTAAATGAGATCCAGGTGTCTCTCCAACTGTCTGAATCAATTTTGTCATTGAAAGTGTTTAGAGGCCTACATACATTAACTGTCTTCTGCATTTAAACTATTGTAGAAAGTAAATTGAATTGCCACCCCTTCTATTGCGTGACATGTTTTAGAGATGTAGGACCTTTTAAATGAAGGCTTCTTTTGCTAATGAGGGTTGAGTTTTATTTAAAAAAAAAAAAAACAAAAAACAACCAAACAAAAAAAACCACACAAGAAAAAAAGGAAAAATTGTAAAGCACCCTGTGTTGAAAGTGTCTGCAAAGCTGGACCTTTGTTTCAGGTATACCTTGATAATGGGGTTTTGTCTGGCATGTTTGCAACTCTCAGGGTTTTCTAGCAAGTTTTAAATTTGTTCTGTTTAAGTTTCTAGGTAACTTTTGTGTAAGGATGGAAGAAGTGGAGCACTGTAAAACTCCGGTGCAGGTAGAGCTGTGCTGTGTGTACTTTGCAAGCTTTGTGCAGAAGCTGAGATAAAAAGTGTCAGAATCTGTAGGAGGTGTGAAATTACCTGGTTCACCAAAGCGATCAGACTGTGTGTTGGACAGAATAGGTGCATCTTTGTTCTGATCATCATGCCATCATGCTGTCCTGCCAGCTTTTTTGTTCCTGTGTAGGCTGGCCGTCACGATGCCCTGCCAGCTCTCCACGTTCGTGTGAATGAGACAGAGCAGGGAACGCTCCAGACAGCCTGCCGCTGTGCTGTCGCTCTGATGCCTGTGGGCTATGGCAGTAATAGAGGAGATTTAGGCAAGACGGTGACATATAGCTTCTATATATATAAAAAGCTTGCCTTTTCCTGGATAGATTCCAGTACCTGGCTCGCCAAAGTTCAGCCTGTACAGGCGATGGGATGCCGAGCCCGAGGCTGTGAAACTTCTGGCAAGAAGCAAATGCTGGGGTGAGGTTTAGCGAGCAAAACCAGGCAAGAGGAGGCAGCTGCAGTGTCCCTTCAGGACTGGAAATGTCCCTCGGGTCCTGTGTATGGGGGTGTCTGAGCTGTGGAGGGAGGCAACCAGGGTGCTTTCTACCTGTGGGTTGGGACATTTGTTTGCACGCAAGCTCTAAATACTACACTGCCAGAGGATTTACCAATAAAACAAAGGAATTACTAGTGAAGTTTGGCTGCTGCCAGGTTTACTGGGATGTGCACTTTGGATTTGCTGCCTACGGTGGTCCTGAAGTTAAATGGGGTTAATATTGTCTGTGCACAGGAATCTGGAAAACCCTTCCAAGGAGTCAAATGTTTCCCAGCTGCGGTAAGTCACAGTGCTGTGGGCAGAAGGGGTGGAGTGACTTTGAGGAAGCTTCGTTGAAAATTGTGTTGTAAATCAAATAAATTTAGTAGCATTGTGTGTCTCTGGACAGGGTAATGAATTTGCAGATCGTCTGAGCAGGAAGATGCTAATTCACATGAATTAAGAGGGATTGTAATTCATTCTCAAGACATCTGGCAAAAGGGAAATCCCTTGGGTAGATCAATTTGCTACTGCAGGCAACAGAATAGAAGCTCTTTTTTTCTTTTTTCCCCAGGAGAATCTGAGAGTGGTAGTAGATGATTTTTATATGTGGTTGGTTGCTGAAATGAGCACACCTTGCTTTTATTTGGCATTGCTTTGGTTCCCAAGGCCTTGAGAAAGGTGAGACAAGTTGTCCTGTGGGCATTTAGAGTGGTCAGATTGAGGAAAGCTCTCTGCTACATGAACACGAAATGCAGTGTGAAAGTGTTTCTTCCTTGATTAACTATTAAAAATTAATAAACCACTATTGTGTCAGTTCCATTTATCCTGGACTACTTACTGAAGCAGCTAGATCTCTCAGTTCAGTTGAGGTAAACATCATGGTACGGGTGCCTTGCTGCTGAGGCCGTCCAGATTCCTCCACAGCTGTCGCAGTCCAACAGGTGATGGATTTTTGGAGGACTATTTCAGGTATTAAGTCATAAAAATTCTGCCTTTAGGAGCAACCTTATTTCTTCTGGGACTGATGGAAGTCTGTGTTGGGTTCCTGCTCTTCTTTCTGCTGCTGCCAGAGCAGTTTGCTGGTCAGCCCAGCCCTCCGTTCACACCAGGCCATAACAAAACATTATCCTCTGTTTATTGCCAACACAGTCTCAGCTTTTACGTCTGTTGGTCCGTGAAGGTACCCACTGTGTTTCCAACACGTCATTCCTGCAGGGAGCACACAAAGCTCTCCTCACCGGTTCAGCGGAACAATGGCTGTGTGCAAACCCGCGGTTTGTTTTCCCTGGCAGAAAGACAAAGCATAGTGTAAGAGATGTGGCTTAAGTCTCTTACCTGGCCCTGAGGCTGAAGGAATGTCTCGCTGCAATAACTGCCTTAACTCAGCTGTGTGCTGCTGCCAGGGTCGGAGTCCAAGCAGGTGCCGTGCTCGGCTCCTGCAGGGGCTGTCACGGTGCTGCTGAGCCCCATTAGGTTGCAGGGGGGCCTCCTGCACAATTATTCTTGTTCTGTGCTCGTTCAGGAGAGTCCTTTCCGACTGTACCTAGCATAGATCTGAATGGGTGAGAATGCAGTGGAGCATTTCTTTTTAAACCTGTCTTGGGCTGGAAATGCCCAGGTGGCTGCACGATGCCGAATTGCCATAACGGGCTTGGGAAACCATTAAGCTGCTGTTTCACCAAGACCTTCCTTTCTTCCTTTCTTAGAGTTACAGAGGGATGAGAAGATTTTCATGGCACAGTCGGTGTCGCTGTTCTGCTGTTGCATGTGCAGTTCCATTTAATAGCATAGCTCTGATGCTGCTAGGCTTTTATAGGGACTGTATGAAACAGGACTGGGGTCAGGGTCCCTGCACAGCCTCTGCTTCCTCTGGCTTGGAGCACCCTTTTTGGATTCAGGTAGTGGGAAAGGCAAGGATTTCTTGCCCGCAAATGTGAGGTGAGGATCTGGACAGGCTGTGCGTGCAAGATGTTCTTTGGGGTGGGAAAGGTACTTGTGGGAGCCCTTGGTGGATGCTCCAGTCTTGCACCACTTGCCAGTCTCGTGGATTTTATAAGTAGCTTTCAAGAAGTGAGTAGGAGGTGCTGACTTTCTGCCTCTGTGATGAGTACGTGTGCTAGAGCAGTTGCTCCAGGGTTCAGACAGCGAAGCAGCTACTGAAGACTCAGTAGCTTGTGGAAGATGTAACAGACCTGAAGGGCTAGAGCACCGCACGCCAGCCTCTCCCTTCCCAAAGGGGTCCCCTCCGTTCCGTGTGCGTGCTGCAAGGGTGCACGGGCAGCAAGTTTGGTGCACTGCCTTAGTCTTGGCTAGTACCTTTTGCTCTTTGACTAGAGCCTTTTGCTGTGGGCTCTCTCTGCTGCTTGAGCAACCTTTGCACCTCGTGCTGTGTATCTGTGCGCTGAGGCCTGAGCACCTGCGGGAGGGGAGGAAAGCGCAGAGCGAAGTGGAAATAGGAATTGATTCTGCTGTCTGACTGTAGAAGTTAGATTACGTGGCCTGCGCTCAGAAACACATTAAGGCTGCATTCATGTTTCACAGGGAAGAGGAAACTATTTGTCAATTTGCTGATCACGAAAACGCACTTTGAATGCTCTGCTTTCTGCATTGATTTTCTTTTTAAGAGCACTAATCAAGCTTCATCCTCTCCTCCTTCCCTCTTCTCCCACAGCCCATCCACAGTGCTTGACTGGCCTCTGGAAGGATGTAGATTTTGTCGTAGTGTGGTGAGTGACCAGCTCGGAAGTCATGTGCTGGGTTTAGTGAGGATGTAATCTTTTGGCCATCTGCTCAGGCACTCCCCATGTCCACATCCCCCTGAAGTGCAAGCAAATGTTAAAGGTGAGATTGAATCTACGGGTGCTCAGAGCAGCCGTGCTCCCTTTAACTGAGTACAAGTCTGTTCCTGATCAGGTTGTCGTCTAAACCTCCTAATAATTTGGCATGCTTGATTTTAATCCACTGGCTGGTGTATGGTGCACCTAGTCAGAAAAATGTCCATCGGATGGAAAAGTGAGAATATTTGTGTAAAATTGAGATTATCTCTGACATTTGTCCTGCTGTTGGTTTTCCACCTTCCCACAATGATTGTAGACTTCCGTTGTGACGTCTGGCTTGTATTTTATCTTTCCTAGTCTTTAAGGGTCTGTTTCATTCTGCAGACCTTTGTAACTGATAACCATAGAGCCTCTGAAAAGCTAGTTTGTTTACTTATTTATTTATTTTTTTAGTTTTAATACAGCATCACAGGCAGGACTTCAACCTAAACGTTTTCTTGTGTATTTATAATGTTAAGGGTTCCCCAAGGAAAATTGTCTGGATGAATTGAGTGCTTGCATCAATTTTCATCACTTTTTTTTTTCTATCTGTCTAGTTTGCATCCAGTTATTTCAGTGCAGTCTGTCTGCTTTATAATAGCTGTTACCAGCGGTCCTTGAATTGAAGTGCAGTACGTGTCTCTCTGATATGCCAGTCTTTTTCTTTTCCCCTTGCAATTAAATCGTTCTTTGCTTGCACAGCGGGAGCAGGTGCACCTCTGCGTCTGTGTAAAGCAGTGCTCGCACATGGCAGTGCAAAGCTATAGGCCTCCTTCCTCTCTGATTTTCTAACATTTTCTTTCCTCCTCTGCCATCCTTCCTCTACAGCGTTGCAGCGGTGTTGGAGGATTATGGCTCAGCCCAATTTTATGTTGGCCTCTGGATGCCTGGGCTTTCTGCACTGCCCTCTTTGCTGAGAGCAGCCATTGAAACCAAACAGGATTTAATGTTTCCAGTTTGCTTAGAAATGCAGCTTCCCCGGAGCTCAGAAGTGCCCATGGGATAAGTGGGTGTAAGTCAGGAAACCTCTCATCTGGATCTTTGCTTCTTGTCTTCAGCTTTTTACGTTGTGGCAGTACAGAAACAACTGTATCTGTAAAACTTGGCGTTGCTAGTGCTCTGGAGGATGGTTTTCTTTTTTATGTTTTCTTTTATACAAGGCAGTATTTCACATAGCTTGATTTCAGTCTGCCCTCCTCCTACTGTGAGCCACCAGCAGCAATTTTTTGGTCTTTGTTGCAACACTGAGTAAATAAGTTTTAGTGCTTTGGGTTTCTTCACATCTTCATTGCTGCTCTGCGTCGTTTCTTGGGCACTTGGCATATAGGAGCTCAATAAGAGCTGTAAGACAGAATTAGCAGGTGAGGGTACACAATGTGCCCTCAGGGAAGTGACCCTATTGTATTTTGGGAGCTGCACCTTTGCCGTGGCTTTTGCACACCTGTAGGAAGTGCTTTCAATAGGGCTAACAAAATAAAAACGTGTCCAAATCGCTCTTCCTGAGAACCTTTTGGATGTGCTATGTAAACTGGCAGAAAGCAAAAGTTACCTATGCAGATGAGACTGCCAGGCGTGTGATCCAGCTCTTCTTTATAAGCCCTGCTGCTGAGCTGAAGGTGCAGCGCGTTATGTGCAGGTTGCAGCAGACTTGTGGTCTTCGTTTGCCCTTGCCTTGGGACATCCCTGCTGCCGTGAGCCCTGAGGCAGCGCAGGGCTTTGCTGTGTTTCACCAAGGGAACCTCTTAAATATTAAGAGCTGAGGCCGTTGTGTGCACACAGCATCTGCCTCTCAGCTTGTGTATTGCTTGCTGCAGAGGCTGTGTCCATCTCTGTGTCTAGGGAGATTTACCCACTCTGGCTGTTTGTTTTTTTTTTTTTTTTGACAAATAATATGGGATTTCTGTGCTAGGAGTGCCTCCGCTTCTCTGTGAACAGCACTGGAGCTTGTTGCAGCCAGGTAGAGACCAGCTGAAGATTAATGCACATCCCCTGCCCTCTCTTTCTCCCTTTTCCTTTCCCTTGAGCAGATGCACTTGTTTCTGTGTCCCCTTCATTTTGTAAAGGGGAAGGAGAGGGGAGGACCTGAGGTGAGCTGGTGTATGCCCCCTTCAGGGCAGCGTTTGCTCATTAAATGTCTGTTTTTGTGGTATCCAGAGGCACCTAGAAAGTGGGTAAATTGTCCTCCCCATTGCTCAGCGGTTAAACAGGTTTATTTGGAGATTAAAAAGGAATCTGTGTCTTCAGTCAGCCCCAACCATTGTGTCTTTTTCTTGCACCATTAGGTTTAGCGTAAGGAATGCTTCAGGCTCTGAAACTGGAAGAGAGTGAGCCTCCTTATTTTGGACCTAGGGCTTGCAGGCCATGGCAGTCTAGCAAGAAGCTACAGCTCTTTAAACTTTTATGTAAAATATCTGTCTTGTACTGTAACTGGTACAGCATTCCCTTCATGCAAGCACCTACCCGAACGGCAGATGTTTGCAAAGCAGAATTTATCAAATAGCAAGGGTGTTCTCCAGCATCAGACCCCACTGCAGCTCTGTGCATGTAACCACGTAAGGGCCTTTTTCTTTTTCTTTCTACTGTTACTATCTAGAATTTTTATCTTGGAAGTTAGACCCTGCAAGCATTTAGTAAGTATCGGGTGCTTTGTTTATTGAAAGGAAATTTACTACATTGGTTCTTAAGCCTTTTGCTCTCAGGTGTATCTTGCTTCCTCGCTTGTTAAATATGTTTTCTTCTGAGCGTTTGTTTTCTGCTGGGAAAACTACCTGGAGCCTGGAGATGTCTCATCTTAGTGCTTACACTTAGCAATACCAGTGAGGATGTGAGCTTGCAAAAGAGAACTGTAAACAAAATCTCCCCTAGGTGGACAGAGCCCTTCTCCATCCAGTGAGATAAGAGCCAGTGCTGTTTTATGTTCTAACCGTTGTTTTCGATAAATACTGTCCTGGAATTGAATTAACAGAGGAGAGCTCTGAAAAGTGACATTTGAATGCAGACTACTCTTTGTTTGGCGTACTGGGTTAATTTGGTTTACAGATGTCATACCAGGGCTACTATTCAGGCTTGGTTGTTTTTGAGTTGTGGTTGAGAGTCTGCTCAGCGCTGCTGAGGAGAGATCCTTGGCTTATAAAGAAATCTCAATTTCTTCTGGGTGTCTGTAACCATGTAAGTGAGGGGGGTATGAAACGACATCTTGCTAAGACCAGAAATAACCTGGTTTGCAGAGGACTGATTTTGCAATTGCTTTGCATTAGTCATATCATATTGCTTTCCAAACTGTAATCCTGCAATTCCCTTTTAATTGCATCATTTCAGAGAGGTGAAATGGGGTATAGAAGAGCCTCTGTCACCAGAACTGTTAAACTGTGAAAATAAGTACAAATTTCCAGCTTCCAGGCTTCTACTGGGGGATGTTCTCCAATTAATATGACGTCCTGTGACACTGTCACTTGAATGAAACTTTAGCAGGACAAAATCACTAACAGCCTCTTTTTTTTCTTCTCTTTACAGTAAAAAAAGCTAAACTCCAAGGACCACCAGGTAAGCGGTGCTCTGCTGGTTGTTCTAGTCAGTCCTGTTTGTAGTGATGGAGACTTTTGAAGGCTCCCTCTAGGTTTCCTATACTCCTCTCTGCTCCTTCATGTTGTCTTTATGAGGGACAAAAGCCACCCCAAGAGTCCAGGCAGCCTGAGGGTGTGACCTGGTGTCGTGGTACTGAGAAATGTCTACCTGTTCACCTCATCTGCACAGGTGATGGCTGAGGAAATACTTCCTCTACTGTCACCACTTCCCATCCCACCCTGCCCTTCCCTCTCATCCTTCCATCATTCCTCTTCAAAACAAGATCTGAAGATGTCCACCAGGCAGAACTGCCGTGTGCCTGCTTGGATCAGTGCCTCTTCGATCCCGATCGGGACTGCTGGATGGTACCACAGAATTGGTTCATTCACTTAGGTGGCAGTCTGCAATGGCTGTGATTGAGAATGAAATCCCATCTGCAAGGTTTTGTATTCACGTAATAAAAGAAAAACAGCTGGTGGCACCAAGGGCTTACAGTCTAAGCAAATATTTTACTGTGCTAGACAAGGAATCCCGCAGCTGGTGAATATGCTTATTGAATGAAATTCTATTTATTTGTTTATTTTACAAAAAGAATAAGCAGTCTGCTTTTTTTTTTTCCCCCCCTCCTTGGAGCTCGGTTTCAGGAGGTCTGTAAATAAAATACTTGTTTGAAATATTGTTACTGGAACTTTTTAAGGAAAGAATGAAGCGTGGCCTCTGGGACAACACCTAGTAAGGTGTTTAGATCCAAAACAACAGCACAGCTTTATTCATGATGTATTTGTTCAGCTCTGTTCTCTTTGTATGGTGGTCCTCGGGTTATATAGCTGAAAGCTTCCCAGGTCTCTTGTTTGTGCATTTTTTGCCGTCATCTTTTCCATACTCCACTCGAGGTCAGGAGCTGTACGTGCACCAACCTTGCTTTTTTTCCAGGGTAAGAAAACTGAATGCACAGACTAGAAGGGGGCAGTGTGTACTTCATCCTTTTTCCATGTAAGAACCCTTCTCTGGGCTGCATTTGTCCTGTAGTCTAGATATAGCTCAACTGAAGTGTGTGGCTTCACCAGCAAGCCCAGGATTCCAGGACAACGCAAATCAATGTAGCTATACATGAGGGAATCCAACTTTACACTGCAGAAAACATTTTGATGCCATTACATACATGGCAGTGCCATAGGTCTTCCGTCAAACTGTGCTCATTTCATTTCATTTGTTTTGTGAATAGAGCAACTGCATGTGGAGGTGACAAGAATAATTACAGTCTCCATAAAATCCTAGTCTATGGAGAGAATGGAAAGGCTAGAACATATTAATTCACAGAAAAGAAAAATACAAGGAAACAGGGAAAATATATACAAAATAAAAGACAAATGAAAGTGGATAGGAAGGGATTTTTTTCCTGTAGAAAAAGAAACTTGTGATGGTAAAAGGTGGTAAATAAAAAGAGAAAACATTTCCACAAAAATAATTATCCCTTGAGGCGTATTGTCAAAAATAGACTTGTAGCCATGATTTTAGAAACACTTAAGAACAGGCAAAGAAAAATCATAAGACAGAAACTGCTTTAAAATAAGTGAGTGAGATGTAAAGTGGGAGATGTCACTCCTACTTGAGTTTCTGGATCATGAAGTTCCCCTTTCCTACATGTCCATTTAGGATACTTGAAGCTGGATGCTGGGACATGCTAAAGTAGCTCACAGCAATGTGAATTTTGGCAGTATTAAAATGGACTGTGATCTGACGTAAACTGAGAATAGGTGCAGCAGAACATCAAAGTATTAAAATTTGCACACTGCTTTCTAGCTACTTAGTAGATGTCTTGTTCTGGGTTTGATGAAACTGATAGGTCTGAGTTGGTAACTCATCTTAAAAGGGAGTTTTTGTTCTTAGATGCTGATATTCAGACTTCATGTGTGTCTATGCTTGACTGCTTTTGGTTTTATTAGCAAAGAGTTAGTAGCAACTAGGAAAAAAAGTTGTTCTGGGCTTTTTCTTCAGATTTAAGAGGAAAAGCAAAACATCTGAACAAACCCTGTCTTGTCAAAATGTGAGCATAACACAATTTGTCTAGGTCAGCTGGTTTAACCAATACAGATCAGTTTTAGCACACTCAGCATAAATCACTTTTTTCTTTCTGCCTGAGTAAAGTGTTTTTTTTTTTTTCTTTTTTGTGGACTCATAGATAGAAAATCAGATGGGAACTAGAAAAGTAGTTAGGTCAGAAGGGAAGAGATAGTATGATCAGCCCAACAGCTTCTGGCTTTTGTCTTTTGCAAGTTTTATTTTTAGCTGTGCACAGTCCATGTGATGGGCCCTGTTCCTTTGGAGTGTCTCTTACTTTCATCTGCATTTCAGGAAGCAGTCACTCAAAGCGGCAATGTTCTTCAGGATTTTATACTTTTTCCTTTGTCCCTGACTTACTGCAAGAGCTTAGCTATCTATTTTTATTATTATTATTATTTTTAAAAAAGTGGTTGAAACTTTGTTAGAAGATGAAAGGCATCTTGAACTTTTGGGTCTTTAACCCACTGATGTCCTTCCACCTGGGCTTTTGGTTTTGGTCCCCCTGGGATGCAGTGTACAGACTGAAAACCTTGAAATGTTGTGCTTATGTGATGAAATGGTATACTGAAGAAGAAAACTTTTTGTCTCTTATTCCCCAGATAAATTCAATACATATGTGACCCTGAAAGTGCAAAACGTGAAGAGCACGACGGTAGCAGTGCGAGGCGACCAACCATGCTGGGAACAGGACTTCATGTTGTAAGTGTGGTGCTGTGCAGTGGTGAGGTGCTTGTGGGATTTGCACTGCCATTTACATGAAGTTGCTGAGAGACTGGTCATCAGACAAGCCCGTAGTAATGACACAGCTCCGAGGTCAAGCAGGGAGTTGAATTTAGCTGGCCAGGCTCAGGATTATGTCTAGTAATGGTCGAGGTAGCCCTGCAATTGCCAGTCAGGTCCTTAGTGGCAAGGCTGAGGTGGAGCTGGAAAGTCTGAGGGTTGGGTCTGGGGTCCATGGGCAGATGCGGGTGCAGCTGTGGCTCAGCTGGAGATGAGCACATCTGCAAGACAGCTGAGGTGAGGACTGAAGGGCTGTAGCTGGGCTTAACTGGAGATCCTGGGCCATGGGAAGAAGGTATGGGTGGAGGCCCCCGATGAGGCTGGTCAGGGTAATTAAGACCTGTTAGTGCACTCAGGGCTTCAATGCTGTGATCCTGGTTACCTGTGTGCAGGAGCTATTCTTGATCAGACTTCAGACTTTCCAAGGCTTGCATGTTTTCTGCCATTGGCCTGGTGCCCATGAATGTGTTTTCCAGCTCCCCTACTGCAGCTGAGGGGGCTGTCAGTCCCTGCCACGAGCAGCAGAACTAGTTCCAGCTCTCCCAGGACTTCAGGTGCAGCTGGCACCTGTGATTTGCTCTGGTTCTCATAGTCCTGACACACAGCCAGAGATTTCCCATTATCTTTTAGAATGGTGGCTTTTTTTTTTTTGTTTGACTCGAGTGAATGAATGGCTCATTGATAGTGCATCTGGTTTTGTTTCTGTAGCTTTGTAAGGCAAAGTGAACGAAGTTTACTAAATCCTCGACACCCAAGTTCTTTTATCTGAACTTGACTTGGACACTGCTATTAGGTGGGGGAATCATGTTGGTCTTGTGGAATGCAAAGCTGGTGCTGCTGTTTTTGAGTGGAACTAAGGTGTTCATACAGTGTCTGTAGCAAGAGATGCACATGGGGCCTAGTGAGCATGTTATCCAATCCAGCAGCAGTTGGTTCACCTCTGCCAGAAGTGGGAAACTTTTGCCTCTGAGCAAGGAGTTCACCTGGGTCAGTACAGCGTTAACATCAGAGCAGTGCTCCCGTCTCTCTTCTTTTATGGCCGTTGTTTGTTTTTGGAACAGCACCTGAGGTGTGTGCTTCAGGAGGGAGAGTTTGGAGCCTGTCCTTCAGTGTCTGGTGAAACACATGCTCCTGAACTCCATCTGCTCAGCTTTGCAGTTTCTTTTTGCACAGAGGCTGTGACTGCCGCTAACATAAAGCATGCAGGACTGGGGAAAGGTCGGGGCAGGGAATTGCACCTGTCTGCCAAGTCCTATACCAGTACCGGAGTCACTAACTCATTCTTCTGTGATTTGTGCCTGAACCATGGGCAGAAAATAGCTTTAAACATGGCCTGGTACCGAGGAGGCTAGTCAGCAGTGATTTAAGCATGGCACTTGTTTGTGTTGGGTGACTGCTCTAGGCTGCTCCTCCTTCTCCCTCTGACAGCTCTTGGAACTGCTCTCTGATTGCAGATAGGAGTTCGGCTAGCATGCTGTCAGGTCACTGTGCTACTCCGTAATTAGTTGCTAGGGGATAGGAAAGCAGAATATTAGCTGAACCACCTCAACATTATCTCCTCTGCTTTAGCCAGGCAACAGTGCAGTTGGGAGGCTTCTTTATAACAAAACCATTTTTTTTCTCCAAACACAGGAGTTTTTCCCTGAAGGAAGGGTGCTTTTACTGTCTGTTTACCATTTTATAAGGTGTAGTAGAACACAGTGTATCCGAGGAAAGACTTTCTATCCCTGTATGTAGTTTTTGCTTCCTCTTTGTGAGAAATGCTCTTTGTGAGAAGTAACAGTTCAGTGTTTGACACTCTGGGAATGTTTGAGATTTGCTTTTTACCAGATCAGCAAAGCACTTCAGTGTTGTCTTTGGGGACATCTTCTAATTTTGAAGCAGCTTTAAACAGGCTGCATACTTGCAACAAGCACCTCTGAAGTGAAAGTGCAAACTGTGATGTTAGAACATGATGATTTAATGAGTGTTAAAGTTGTTAGAAATGTCTTTCCTTTAAATTCTATGTGCGTGTGAGAAGGGAGGGACACCAAGTTAAAATCTCTTTTGTTCTTTGAAGCTATTCTGCGTCTAACCAGAAGGTGGAGAAATGGAGACAGTCAAAGGCAAACAAAGCCGTTGCACTGAAAATCCTTTTATTTTTTTAAATCTGGTGACCTGTCCTGTGGAATTCTGTACAGGAACCTGTCAGATGTCTTAAGGTCTTATTATGTCAGTGTATATTGAATCAAAGAATGTAGTTTTACAGTATATCTTTCCTTCTATTCCATTTGTGGCCTCCCACTTGTCCAGCCAACAGAAAATCAGACATTTTTGTTATTTCAGGTTTGTCTGTTCAATCAGATAAAAGTCAGGCTCTCAAGAGGCAAGCAGTGGGAAGGCAGAGCAGTGACAGCACAGGTGGACAGTTCTTAGCTTGGCTGTATGGAGTAGCAACATCCAAAAATAGAGTCACAGAATCATTTAGGTTGGAAAAAACCTTCAAGATCATCAAGTCCAACCATCAGGCTGACCTACTGAGTCCCACCACTAAACCACATCCCTTAGTGCCATGTCCACACATCTCCTAAGTATCTCCAGGGACAGGGACTCCAGCAGTTCCATGGGCAGCCCATTCCAATGCTTGACCGTTTTCTCTGTGAAGAAATTCTGCCTGATATCCAATCTAAACCCCCCTGAAGCAACTTGAGGCCATTTTCTCACCTCCTATTACTTGTCACCTGAGAAAAGGGACCTCCTTGCTGCAGCCTCCTTTCAGGTAGTTGTAGAGTGATGAGGTCTCCCCTCAGCCTCCTCTTATCCAGCCTAAAAAATTTGATGTCAGTGTGCTTTGCTCTGGCTGTAGGATTTGTTTTGAGCCTTATAGACAAAACATTCTCTTATGAAGTTGTAAGGAATCTCTGGGACAAAGCTTAAATATATGCTGGGATTTGCAGTGGTTCTTTTTTGGCCAAGATGACATTCTACAGAAATTAGTGATTAGCTAATTTCTTTTTTAAACTTAGCATGGATGCATTTGACTGCACAGAAGGACAGCAAACAGCAGCACTCTGTGCCCAAGATACTTTTGGGGATTAGCAGTTGCACAAGGAAAAGTCCTGAGCTCAAAAAAGTGGGAGCTACAGCCTTTGCCTATAGATGGGACAATGTTGTATCAATGGACAGATCAGGATTCTTCTGTACTCCATTGCTTTTACCAACATTCAGGCTGTGCACCTGTTTATGCTGTTCTTATGCTGAATTTGTGATGTATTTTTCGCTCACTGAGAGGGAAAACAATTATTATGTCCAAGAATTTTGCACTCAGTGGTCATGTGGCCAGAGCGGTCGTGCTGCCAGAGACTTGCGTGGCTCAAGGCCTTGCAGTGCCCTGCAGAGGAACAAGCCAGCACTGGAACAGAAGCAGCGAAGTGTGGCCCTGTGCAATAGGTAGTGCTGCTACTGCAGCATAGCTGTGTTTGGGACTTACTCTTGGCATGTGGCAGCTCTGGAATACGTATTAGCATGTTTGGACCTGACAGAATATGCTTGTGTTGCTGAGGGTGAGGATACACCTGCTTTGTTAGAAATGGGGTAGCTGATGACAAAGAATTGCTCACCCCTATATTTCAGCCCAAGATATATTTCATCTTCCTGTGCACATAGCCATTGAGATAATTTTCCAACAGGCAGTCCATGCATGAGATAGTTCACGGTTTTATTTTATAGTCTTTTTGTAGTTGGTGTTAAATTATAAGAAAATGCTCATTAGGAATTTCCTATGAGCACAAGCTGCCTTGGCCACACACTTCTGGAAGCTGTCTGCAGCTTGACATAGCTGTGTGGAAAGAGTTCACTGGGATAATCATGTTGGTAGTGCAGAATGTAAAGCGGAATGGTTTTGTGTTCTTCTTTTTCCTCACCTGTGCTGCCTTTTCCTTTCTTGCAGTGAGATCAGTCGGCTGGACCTGGGCCTAATTGTTGAAGTATGGAACAAAGGACTTATCTGGGACACCCTGGTTGGGACCGTGTGGATTGCTTTGAAAGCCATTCGTCAATCTGATGAGGTTAAGCTGACACAAACTTTATTTTTACAACTCCAATGTTGATAGTTAGTGTTACAAATCTAGTCTGGTGCAGCTCAGGACTGTGCTTCTCAGCAGAACTTCCACTTGCAAAGTCAAGAAGGTTGTCTGAGGGAAGAGGGCTGTGTGAGCATGACTGTGTGTGGGGTGTGTTTTTTTTTTTTTTTTTTGGACGAGGTTCCCAACAGTGAGATCAAAACTGAACTTAAGTAGTTGTCTCTGGTCTTATATGTTAACTCAGAAAATAGGGCTTAATCTGTTAAGGAACATGTATATTTGACATGTGTCTGAGGTTTTGAGGACCCTTTAGTCTGATGCTCAAATTTCTGTAAGTTCCTGCTGAAGGGGGTGTTATAATTATTATGATAACAGACAAGCTGACTCTCAAGGCAGGCCCAGAACGTTGTCCTTTTTTTTTTTTTAAATTAAGGGTGCAGTGTTAAGATGTTTTCTAGTGGTGCTGATACGTACTGAAAAAAAAGTAGGAAATAAGATGCACTGATATCTATAACTCCTCTATCTACCAAAATTGGTAGTTCTGTGTTTCTTGCAGCTAAGTGGGATAGTTTTTTTTTAAACCTCAAATTTCAGGTCATTTAATTAAAAAATTACTGAATTTGAGCAGGGAGAGGGAGTTTATATTGTCCATAAAAAGAAAAGGGTGTGGATGCCCACTAGTGTGGCCAAAAGGCATAGCTGATGCTCGATTCCTCTGGCTGCCCAGGTACTCCCTGCTGACTGCCTTTGAGTACTTCTTACCTTTGCAGTTCTACTTAAAACATTAGTAGGTCTGTTGTGAGGTGTTTGCTTCTCATCTTTATAAAGGCCTTTAGGACTTGGAAGCCAAAACTGCCAGCACATGCTGTATGGATGTCATTAGGTGTTAAAAGCAGGTACTATGTCTTGATAATACTGTGCGGAGGCTCTTCCTGGAGTTTTTTATCTTAACAAATGTGTGACAGGTTGCTCCAAAAGGACCTGTCAGACTTTAAACTTCATCTGTGGCTTGTGATTCACAGGAAGGTCCTGGGGAGTGGTCTACGCTAGAGGCAGAAGTTGTAATGAAACATGATGAAATCTGTGGAACCAAAAATCCAACTCCTCACAGAATTTTGCTGGACACGAGATTTGAATTACCTTTTGGTGAGTGCATTTCAGTAACTTACCTAGGGCACTGACAGCGGAGATAAAGTGTCTGGGAGCAACCTGAGTCATAAAATCAAGTTGTATGTATTTGCAGTTCTGTCAAAATAGTTCAGTACAGATCAAATTGCTGCTGTTCATTTCATGTTTGGCTACTTTCTAACTTACAAGATAAGAATCAAGAGGGAAGATTTGAAGGTCTCAGAGTGCTGGAATGTTTAGACTAGCAGCAGTTTAAGAAACCACTAGTAATATTTCAGGATTGTGCAGTCAGACATTTTGTTCCTGAGTGGGGAACATTCGCTTCTTTGAATCTAGACACATGTGGCTCTGGAAGAGGTCAAGTTTGTTGTTAGAGCTGTTTAGAATGAGCTGTATGTGCTAGCTGCACTTATACCCTGCTAAAAGCATGCAGTTTAGTTAGTGGAACATTAATGTTTAGAGCCCCTGAACGTTATCATTAACAGGGTATGTAAATAACTTGGTGTCATAAGAATAACTGCCTTTTGGGAAGTTACTTGTGGTTGAAAAGTACAGAATGTGGAAAAACAGCTAACTGGAGCAAACCCATCTTAAGTAAAGGTGTGTGGGTTTTTTTGTTGTTTGTTTTTTATTTTATTTTTTCTGAATGAGGAGGTGGGAGAACCGAAAGGAAGGGCTTAGCCTAGACTGCATCCAAGGCATTTATAGAGCTCTTCCCAGCTCTTACCAGACCATTAGAACAGAGATGATGTTCTGGGGGCTTGTGTGTGTGCGTTTTATTTGTTTTTCCCTTTCCTTTCCTGCTTTAGGCCCTTTAGTGTTTTTTAAATGCCTGTCATTGCTGGCCTCATCTCTTTTTTTTTTTTTTTTTTTAACTAAGCCCTTGGCAGAGTTGAACAATTTGATTTGCTCTAAGGACTGGTGGAGCATTTGTACACCCCTTGGCATTTGGCCAGCAACTGCCAGGATCGGCCATCTGTTGTGGAAAGAAGTTAGGTCATCTACTAGTCTCATAAACCTCCCTTCCTGGTGCAAGGGAGGATGTGGGCTTTGGTCCTGTGGCACTAAAATCGATATAAATTGCATCTTGTGCTCTGAGAGCTACGCTGAGTGTACTGTTGCAAGTGCACAACTGGCTGGATGGTGCAATTAAGGTGAGTGTAGTGTACCGTAAAGGTAGCAGGCACTGCTCTTTACAGCCCAGTATGTAAAGGGGAGAAGGTGTCTGACATCCTAAGCTGTCTGATGCTGGTGTGGAGACATCCCTATTCCTCATAAAAACTCTGCTGGTGATTCACTGCTGTCACACTGTCAGTAGGAAGTTCATTGACTAGGGGGATTGGACCTTCTTTCGGAACAATCCCTTAATGCATTAACTTGGAGAAGGACAAGTGCAGGCTTGTACAGATAAGTTTTTTTTACTGGGCTGAACAAACATAAAATTACGTATAAGGAAAAATTCCCTAGGGAAGAACTCTGATATGTTGTCAGCATGTTCTCTTTGACAGCACACTTTAACTTTTTGTTGCTAACTATTCAAGATGCAGTAAGTCTTGATATCCTCAAACAGGAAAGTTTCATTTCTGCTGAGGTCAGCTCTAAAATGGTACCTGAGGATGTTGCCGTGGATCCCCATGGATTAGTGCTTTCTAGTGATCCATACTGGACCTTGCAGTCAGGAACTGTGCTGTGGTTTTCTTTGTTGGTGGTTTGTTTGGATTTTGGTGTTTTTTGTTTTCATTTTTTTGTTTTTAAAGAGGCAAAATTAACTTTTTTTTTCTAAAAATATCAGAATTATGGAGCTTTTTTCCCCAATTTACTTCAGCAGCATGTAAGCTTTATTATGAGTGTGGCCAGGTGACACTGAATGAAGCACCGTCTGTCACTCTGCCACTTTTAGCTGCAGTGCTGGGTAGATCCTGGGTAGGTTTTCTACGCAGAGCTTATGGATATAGCTCAAAACTGTTGCATTCAGCACAATTTCACAGTGTCCCCAGCTAACCCTGATTCATTGCTTATGCTGACGCCCACTGCTCTGTCCTACGCATTAAACTCCTGTGGATATTTGCATAACCCTACGCAGGTTGAAGAACTACTCTCTCCGTGAGATTTCCATTTGTAAAGTTTTGACAGATGTAGGCATTGTCACTGTTGTGCTTTACATGGTACAACAAGGTACAACAGTTGCTGCTGTCCCACCATGTCCACATCTGGGATTTATTTTTTGAGATGCTGTAAATCAGAGACTAAGTTCTTTTTTGTTGTTTGCTTGTTTTTTCATTCAGTTGGGGATTTAATGACATATAAAATCCATTCTCTGAAAACAATAGGCAATGGTGATCTCTTACAAGTGCTGGAAAAATGTGCTTAAAAGGTGGGCGTGTGTATGATTGTGTGTAAAATTTCTATGGATTTCACTCATGCTTTTTGAATTCTTCTTCAATTTGATTCTTATTTAAAAAGGGAAGGGGCAGAATGCAAAAGAAGGAGCTGGAAAGATTTTAGCATCTCCTGACTGCACATTCCCTTTCTCAGGAGGTGACGTGGTAGTATCAGGAACTTTCTCAGAGCTGAGTGTTACTGTAGTTCAGTGACCCTCCTATACTAGGAAGCGTCTCTCATTGTAAACATGGTCAATTGTGGGCCACAGGCTATGACTTTAATGCAAAATAATGGCAAACTGATTTCCAACTGCAGAGGTACTTTTGTGGATAGCTGCTGTAGCTAGTCCTCATAGTGGATTGCTTGGGATTGGCTGTGATGCTCAAATTTAGGGGTCTTGGCTTCTCCAGCTGTATTTGCAAAAGTACTGGCTCATCAAGAAGGTAATGCCAGGTCTGCTTCCTCCTCAACCCTTATTTTATTCACCATCCCACTTTGCTTTATCTATCTAACTCTAATCTCTGTATCCATTATATACCTAAGAATAGGGGAGCACAGCTGAAAAATAACAGGAATGTGAGGTTAAATTTAAACTTTCATAATTTTCCTGTGTTATGACAAGAGGAACAATGGCATTAACTTGTGCTGTGGGAGGTTTAGGTTGGCTATTAGGAAAAAATTCTTCACTGAAAGGGTTGTGAAGCATTGGAACAGGCTGCCTGCTCAACTGTAGTTGAGTCACCATCCCTGGAGGTCTTCAGAAAACGTGTAGATGTGGTGTCTGGGGACATGGTTTAATGGTGGACTTGGCAGTGCTAGGTTAAAGGTTGGACTAGACGATCTTAGAGGTCTTTTCCAACCTAAAAGATTCTGTGATACCATGATTTATTTTATTTTATTTTTATTTTTTAATGTGAGGAGAGGAGCAATTGACCATTTTGATGTGGGGTGAAATATTGGTTCTTTGGGGCAAATGTTTAGCCTTCTGACAGGGAGAGAACACAGCAAGGGTAGCTAAAGGCAAGGCTGGCAGCTGCTACCTTCTCATCTAAGTTCATTCTGATGGTACTTGTAAATGATCTCTGTTTTAAAAGAATGTGAATTTCTGATGGCTTTTTATGTTCAGACGGTATCAAAAAGTGAACTTTACTCTGCAATTCGTGTTTTGGAATGTGTTACATTTTGTGATTTTTTTCAAGTATAGGAAAAACAGACTTCCTGTAAACTGTTACGTGGTACAGAACCTGGATTTAACAAATGATGAATATTAAATGTAATAGAGTGTTTTCTCCCTGCTAATCCACTCAACACAGGACTCTTGTTTTTGCTGTTTTGTTTTTGTTTTTAAACAGTATTTTAAAATTATGTTCTACAGAACCAAAAAATCTAATTCTGAAAAGTAGGATTTCATGAAGAAAATTAAGAATGTTAAGTAAGTAACAAGAATTTAGTGACTTTTCTCTTTCTGATATAAGACAAGTGATCATTTGTAATGCATCTATTATTTGTTCCCTTGCTTTCTACGCCAAATGCTGAAATAACAGGAACTTGACACAGCTATATTGAAAGGCTTTTATTATGGAGTGTGAAAAGTTGTCAGCTTGTGCCGTGTTTTGTAATGTCCAGCAAAGGATGGGAGCATCAGCTAGCTGTGTGAAGGCTTCTGCTGCTCTTCCCTGGAAGAATGCCGCTGCCTTTCTTAGAACTTCGTTTTCAGTTTGTCCTTCGAGACAAGGGCAGAGGCTGGTTGAACAGCTGGAGGTACTGAGCGTGTGGGATCTTCCTCTTGGGAAGACAGCGTCTGCCCGTATCATCTCCTCCAGCAGTGCTTCCCTTCTCACGCTGACTGCACGTCTGCTGCCATTGCCTGTGGGGTAGAGAAAGAAGAACTATGAGGTGGTTTAGGCTCTTTTTTCCTGCCCTCTGAGACTTGGAATCGTGAAGGGAGGTAGCTCAGCTCACAGCCTCTGCATTGCTCCTGGTGGATTTGCTGAGGAGCCCTCCTGTAGCTGGGGGGCTAGCAGGGGGGACTCTTCATGCCTGCATGTTTATACTGTCTTGTTTTTATCAGCTGGAAACTGCTGCTTTAAGTCCACACGGGGAACTAAATAGATCGTTGATCTGCCGTGAAAGTTCTTAAGTCAGCAGCTCTGTCACTGTAGACGTAATGTTTTAATAAGTGTGTTTGCAGTGACACTTGGGAACATTGTGTATCACATTTTGTTTCCCGGGTGAAGTCCTCCTGGCTGTTATAGATGCAGGAGAACCTGAGCAACGTGTGTGCACACGTGCAGCTTGTGCTGCTTTCCAGGCCTGCTAAAATGCATCTGTAACAAAACAGTGTTCTTCCCTTTGGCTGTGCTTTTGTACTTTTTCCGTCACTTCTGGCTGCTCTGTTTCATTTAGGTTAGGTGATGCACAGAAATAACGTACCCCAGGCTACTCATATCTACTTATTTAAAGTGTTTCAATATGTTTAGCTGGAGCTTGAAAAGTTTGCGAGGGATTATAAGAGGGGAAAAAGAAAAAGAACAAATACAAAACACCAAAAAGGTAAAGTCCTTGGTGTAAAACATGATTGCATATACAGTGAGGTTAGTACAAAAAAGCCAGTCTTTCTGTTTCCTGGATTAAATTTCTCTTTTTGGTTCCACCTGGTATTCACAGATTCACAGATTTTTCTAGGTTGGAAGAGACCTCAAGATCATCGAGTCCAACCTCCGACCTAACACTAAGTACTCCACTAAACCATATCCCCAAGCTCTACATCTAAACGTCTTTTAAAGACCTCCAGGGATGGTGACTCCACCACCTCCCTGGGCAGCCCGTTCCAATGCTTAATAACCCTTTCGGTAAAGAAGTACTTCCTAACATCCAACCTAAAACTCCCCTGTCGCAACTTTAGCCCATTCCCCCTCGTCCTGTCACCAGGCACGTGGGAGAATAGACCAACCCCCACCTCTCTACAGCCTCCTTTCAGGTAACTGTAGAGAGCGATGAGGTCGCCCCTGAGCCTCCTCTTCTCCAGGCTGAACAAGCCCAGCTCCCTCAGCCGCTCCTCGTAAGACTTGTTCTCCAGACCCCTCACCAGCTTGGTCGCCCTTCTCTGGACTCGCTCGAGCACGTCCATGTCCTTCCTGTAGCGAGGGGCCCAAAACTGAACACAGTACTCGAGGTGCGGCCTCACCAGAGCCGAGTACAGGGGCACAATCACTTCCCTCGACCTGCTGGCCACACTGCTTCTTATACAGGCCAGGATGCCGTTGGCCTTCTTGGCCACCTGGGCACACTGCTGGCTCATATTCAGCCGACTATCCACCAATACTCCCAGGTCCTTCTCGGCCAGGCAGCTTTCCAGCCACTCATCTCCCAGCCTGTAGCTCTGCTTGGGGTTGTTGCAGCCCAGGTGCAGGACCCGGCACTTGGCCTTGTTGAACTTCATGCAGTTGACCTCAGCCCATCGCTCCAGCCTATGCAGATCCTCCTGCAGAGCCTTCCTGCCCTCGAGCAGATCGACACACGCACTTAGCTTGGTGTCATCTGCAAACTTACTGAGGGTGCACTGGACGCCCTCATCCAGATCATCAATAAAGATATTAAAGAGGACCGGCCCCAGTACCGAGCCCTGGGGGACTCCACTAGTGACCGGCCTCCAGCCAGATTTGACTCCATTCACCACAACTCTCTGGGCCCGGCCATCCAGCCAGTTTCTAACCCAGCGAAGCGTACGCCAGTCCAAGCCCCGAGCAGCCAGTTTCTTGAGGAGAATGTTGTGGGGAACGGTGTCAAAAGCCTTACTGAGGTCAAGGTAGACCACGTCCACAGCCTTTCCCTCATCCACCAAGCGCGTCACTTGGTCATAGAAGGAGATCAGGTTCGTCAAGCAGGACCTGCCTTTCATAAACCCATGCTGACTGGGCCTGATCGCCTGCTTGCCCTGCAAGTGCCGCGTGATGACCCTCAAGATAATCTGCTCCATGAGCTTCCCCGGCACTGAGGTCAAACTGACAGGCCTATAGTTCCCCGGGTCTGCCCTGCGGCCCTTCTTATAGATGGGCGTCACATTGGCTAGCCGCCAGTCAACCGGGACCTCCCCCGATAGCCAGGACTGCCGATAAATGATGGAAAGCGGCTCGGCCAGCTCCTCCGCCAGTTCTCTCAGTACCCTCGGGTGGATCCCATCCGGCCCCATCGACTTGCGCACATCCAAGCTCCGTAGCAGGTCGCCAACCATTTCCTCATGGATAGCGAAGGCCACATCCAGCTCCCCATCCCCTTCCACCAGCTCAGGGCACTGGGTGTCCGGAGAACAACCGGTATTGCCGCTAAAGACTGAGGCAAAGGCGGCATTAAGCACCTCAGCCTTTTCCTCATCCTTAGTAACTAGGTTTCCCCTCGCATCCAGTAAAGGATGGAGATTCTCCCTAGTCCTCCGTTTCGCGTTGATGTATTTGTAAAAGGATTTTTTGTTGTCTTTAACGGCAGTAGCCAGGTTGAGCTCCAGATGAGCTTTGGCCTTTCTAATTTTCTCCCTGCACAGCCTCGCTACATCCTTGTAGTCCTCCTCAGTGGCCCGCCCTTTTTTCCAAAGATTATAAACCCTCTTTTTTCTGCTAAGCTCCAGCCGCAACTCTCTGTTGAGCCAGGCCGGTCTTCTTCCACGCCGGCTCATCTTTGGGCACGTGGGGACGGACCGCTCCTGTGCCATCACGATTTCCTTCTTGAGGAGCGCCCAGCCTTCCTGGACTCCTCTGCCCTTCAGAACCGCCTCCCAAGGGACTCGGCCAACCAGCATCCTGAGCAGCTCAAAGTCAGCCCTCCGGAAGTCCAAGACAGCAGTTTTACTGGTCCCCTTCCTGGCCTCGCCAAGAATAGAGAACTCTACCATTTCGTGGTCACTCTGCCCCAGACAGCTTCCGACCACCACATCTCCCACCAGTCCTTCTCTGTTTGTGAAGAGAAGGTCTAGCGGGGCACCACCCCTGGTAGGTTCACTGACCAGCTGCGTCAGGAAGCTATCTCCCACGCTCTCCAGAAACCTCCTAGACTGCTTTCTCTGTGCCGTGTTGTGTTTCCAGGATATGTCCGGGAAGTTGAAGTCCCCCACGAGGACAAGCGCCGACGATTTTGCAACTTCTGTCAGTTGCCTATAAAACTCCTCATCCGTCTCCTCATCCTGGTTTGGCGGTCTATAACAGACCCCCACCAGGATGCTAGCCTTGCCGGCCTTCCCGCGGATCCTAACCCACAGGGATTCAACCTTATCATTCCCAGCCTGGAGTTCTACAACATCGAAAGATTCTCTAATGTAGAGAGCCACGCCACCTCCCCTTCTGTGCTGCCTGTCCCTCCTGAAGAGCCGATAGCCAGGCATTGCAGCACTCCAGTCGTGGGAGCGGTCCCACCACGTCTCCGTGATGGCAACCAAGTCGTAGCCTGCCTGCTGCACAATGGCTTCCAGCTCCTCCTGTTTGTTACCCATGCTGCGTGCATTAGTGTAGATGCACTTCAGCTGGGCCATCGCCTTCTTCCCCGGCCTAGCCATTGTTTCCCCCGGCACAGCTCCGACAAGCCTTGTTTGAGCCCCGTCCCCCTTCTTACCTAGTTTAAAGCTCTCTCTATGAGCCCCGCCAGCTCCTGGCCTAGGATCCGTTTTCCCCTTGGAGATAGAGACCCATCTGGGGCCATCAGGCCGGGTGCCGAGTAAAGCTCCCCATGGTGAAAAAACCCAAAATTTCTATGCTGGCACCAGCCTCTGAGCCACCTATTAACCACATGAGCTTTCCATGTCCTCTCCGTGCCTCTCCCTTCCCCCGTAGGGATGGACGAGAACACCACCTGCACTCCCGCTCCCTCCACCAATCGTCCCAGCCCCCTATAGTCCTGTTTGATGGCCCTGAGGCTTCTCTTTTCAACATCATCGCTGCCAGCCTGGACTATCAAAAGCGGGTAATAGTCAGAGGGGCGAACCAGGTTTGGAAGCTTCCTGGTAACGTCTCTGACCCTGGCCCCAGGGAGGCAGCAGACTTCCCTATGTGTGGGGTCAGGCCGACAAATAGGGCCCTCCGTTCCCCTGAGGAGGGAGTCGCCCACAACAATCACCCTTCTTTCTTTCTTGGTGGAGGCAGTCCTGAGGCGTGGAGTCAACTTCCTCACCTCAGGCATCCTCCCGGGTAGGCTTCCTACCTCATCCTCACCCACCGGTCTCTCCAGCTCCAGGGCCTCAAACCTATTGTTCAAGGGCACCTGGGAAGGCGGCGCCGGAAGGGGAGGGCATCTCCTGCGAGGTCGAGCAGGGACCTGCCTCCATTCCTCCTCAACTCGCAGGTCCCCTCCCTCTGCCCGATGGCAACAGGGCAGGGGGTCCACCCCCCTTTGGGGCGTCTCACCCTGGTCCCTCTCCCTCCGGTCCTGCAGGGAGTCGCTCCACCAGTCTATCTCCCGCTCGCACTCCCTGATATCCCTCAGCCTCTGCACCTCCTCCTTGAGCTCTGCCACCATGCGGACCAGGTCGTCCACCTGCTCGCACCTCACGCAAGCAGTCTCTCTGCCCCCCGCCGATGGCAGCAAGAGGCTCAGACACTCCCCGCATCCGGAGACCTGAACTGCCGCATGTTTGGACGGGCAGTCGGTCTGGGTGTGCACTGACTTCCTAGAGAAAGCACCGTGCCTGGTGGAGACCATCGCAGCCCAGCTGACGGGAGAGTGCCGTTAGAGGAGTTGTCCCTATGGGCGGGTGTGAGCGCTCCGCCCTGCCTGCCCGCCCTGCCTGCGCCAACTGCCTCGCTAACTGCCGCGTCACTCCCACCGCGTCACTCCCTGTTTGCCGGCCCTGGTCGCCGCGCTCCTGGTCGCTCGCGCTCCCTAAGGGCTGCCTTTGAACGGCCGGGGGGAGGAGCTGACGCTGTCGCTGACGCTGACGCTGCTGGCCCCGCCTACGCCTCGTCAGCCTCCCTCACGAGGGCTGCCGGTGCCTGGCGGCTCCCTCACGTAGGCTCGATGCCCGAAAAATAGCCCTGCCTGTCCCGATCCCGCGCTCCGCTGCAGCACGCGTCTGCCCCGGAGCCGGTCGCCTCGGCAAGTGTTTGGGATTCTTCCCTGGTGTATTTTCTCCTGGTACTCTGGAGATGGGTGACAGCTAAAAGCAGAAAGGAGTGCAAGAGTGTGCTGATGCTGCTAGTGGTAGTACCTGATGCAGACAGCCAAGAGATTTTTTTTCCCTTTTTCAAGTGAACATATTTTTAAGTGTTTACCAGGCTTGGGGTTGGGAAGCAATCATCTCCTAAAAAGGGCTGGTGAGACTTGTTGTAGTCTCTGTTGCTCCTGGTGATATAAAATGACCTTTCTTTGGGTCATCCAGAAATTAAACTTTGTTAATGCCCAGTTCTGTTGTGGAACAACAATATAACTTGTTAGAACTTCCACATAACCCATTGCAGGTTCCAGATGCAGCTCTTGCCGTATGTTTGGTAGTGTTATTATGGTGCTAGCTTGTGGTGTATGGGGGAAGGAGCAGACCTGAAGCCCTGTCTGCAGTGAGCATCTGTGTGTGGTGGGCTGCGGTGCCGGGCACTGGACTGTCAACTAAATGTCCCCTGCCAGCCTTATGTTCTGAAATGTTTGATCTTGGAGAAACAGGATGACTGAAAGTCATCTTCTGTAAGAACGCACCAAAGTGTGAGCATTTGAAATACCAACTCAGTAATGATTCACGTTAATCCCTATAGTACAAAGCATTTTTGTGCTCTTTTAAAAATAACAAACTGCCTTCTTGATGGGAGGAAACAGTTGTACACTAAGACAGGTTGGAGCAGCTTTCTCCACTGATCAAATCTGATCCTTCTCAGGAATGAGATAGACATATCAAGGTAAGGAGGCAGCTTTTTTTTTTTTTTAGAAACTTTGCTGGTGTGGAGAAGTCTCCTCAGATGTAGTGAGTGTGTGCTGCCACAGACTTTTCGAGATGCTGCTTTTCAAGTGTGAAATTGTGCTGTTTAGAGGCAATTTTACCCTGTTCCCCTATTTAGAAGCTCAGTGGCTATGTGTGAGTTGCACAGGATAGAGTACTTAAAATGCATTTGGCTCCTGAACTATAGCAGTTTGGGTCTGTGCCAGGCTGTTTCTAGTAAGATAATTGGAGTAAAAATGCTTTTAGTATTCACATCACTCCCAGCAAGGGAGCATGCTGATCTGCATCTACCCATCAGGTGGAGTAGATATTCTTTGTTGCTTTATTGGGAACTGTACAGAAAGAGAAATGCTTAGGTCTACAAAGGCTTTTTAGTGAGAGCTTGTGAAGACTCTCATTCCTCCGGAAAGGCGAGGAACTGGGGCTGGGAAGAGAGGAAGCCAGGCGAAGGCTTGTATGAAATGTGTCGGGGGGGAGATGCGTTTATTTTACTTACAGCACTTATTCTCCTGGCACATGCCCCAGCCCTGGGCTTGCTACTTGAGGAAGAGCTCAGTTGGCACAAGGTGATGTTCAAGCAGCAGAGCAAGGAGCTCTGGACCAAGGCCTCCCAGAGTAGAAAGAAGCTTTTGTGCTGAAACTCCTGGTTATTGCAAGTTAGAGATCTCTAAGCAGGAATCTTCCTGGCTTGACCTCAGATACACCTCGTCAGCACCATGTATGTGCCTGGTGAATGAATTCTCGCTTGAACCTGGCCATGGTCTCCGGACCTGCCTGGCTCACATTGCTTGGGAGCTGTAGGACAGGGCCCTGGCTGGCAAGTCCCTGCCCTGCTGGCCGTGGGATCCCCCTCGCCTCCCCTCCCGTAGGGAGCATCCAGCCCTTGGTGCTCCCTGACACCAGGAGCCCAGAGAGACAGGGATTTCAGCTTTCAGCAAATGATGGCAGTAGGAGCAAGGGCAATAAAGCTTGCGACCTTTCTGTGTTGATGTCACAGTAAGAGGCCTCAGGACGCTAGGGTACAGGTCTTCCCATCCCCTCTTTGTTCTTGTTCAGCAGTTTTGTTTCTCTGCCGTATGGCCTTGCTCCTCCTGTTTACTGAGCACGTTGTCAGTGGAGTGCTTGGCTGGCATCAGATGGCCTCTTTTTGGACTAGTTCAGCTTCTTATCTTGTAAGCTAAAGTTAATGTAGCAGAGTAACTTGGGCTTGTAGTCGAAGCTGGGTAGTGATGTAGGAGCTGGCTAGTGGATGTAGGCTTGTAAGCATCATCGTCTGTGAGCTCTGCATTAGGGATCTCCATTCTCTGCATTCCAAAGAACCAGCTTCAACAAAACAGGTGATTAAGGCCAGACACAAATGGATGGGGAAACTAAAAATAGCAATAAACTTACTTCTCAACTTTTTTTTATTTAAAAAAATCAGTAATTCTGTCTCATTGAGTGTTTATTCTTCTGAGCAGGTAACTTGACTGAAATTTATTGTTTCATGTTTAAAATTTGCTGTGAAGTAGCTGTATGGCCATTAGTATTAATGACAAGAGGGTCCCTAAGGTCAAAAAGACATCCTTAAAACAGCCATTAGCTAGACCATGGCAGACGTTATTGCTGACTTGTGTAAGAAGCTGTTTTGCTAGAACAGCAGCAAACCTGTGCTAAAAATCTGTTAGCTCTGTTTGTAAAACAGGCATCTTGGATACAAGATAGGAACAACAAATACAAGAGGCATACGGTGCTCCTTGTTGCCTGGGTGTGCAGCTAAACTGATGTCTATAAGAAAGCATAGAAGCCTACCCTGAGACCAATGCAGTTTCTGCTGTGTTGATATTAATCCATTGCTTCGTTCCTCCTATGTCTCCTTGGTCTAGATTTCACGTTTCTGGATTTCTAGATTTTATTTTAATTGTTTTGGCTGTAATCTTTAGTCCTCAGTTTGAGGTTTTTCTTCATCTTTTACAGATGTGATGACTTTTGAGTACAAAACTCCATATTTTTTTGTAACATTTGGATTGCTTCAAGTCCTTGTTGGAGTTTCTTGTCTTCCTAAATCTCTTTGGGTCCAATGCTCAGTGCAGTTAATTGATGTCCTCATTCTAGATGTATTCTGTTCAGATAACCTTTGAATGTCATCCCTAATTTGCGTGGAGCTCAAGGTTTTTGTGCAACTGTGATCCACAGCTCTGAGGATCAAAAGCATCTATGTTTTTCTATAATTCCCATAATTATTGAAGACCCTCTCATGTTTCTCCTACTTTTTCTAAGAGCATATAACAACAAAGCAATGTAGTACGCATCAGAAAGAGCAACTGACTCTGTGTATTATAATTAAAATAAATTACTTTGATCTCCCTGCAAGAAAAGAGAAACAAATTTTCTCTTTTCTGCTTAATGCAGGTTTTCTTGACTCAGGTACTGGGTTTCTAGTGCCCTAAAACTTTCTCAGGTGGGGACTCTTTTTATTCTTCTTGCCTGGGTGAGACTCATTTCATAAAAACAGTTGTGTTTTTTTTTTTAAAGTGTAGGCGTTTGTTCATAGTCCAAGGAAATACCTACTTCTGAAACTTTAAATTCTGTGAAATCTGGAAATGTTCTTTTTTCTTGTTGAAAGATGTTTATGTTTCAGTACAGTGGCTGCTATTTTCTCCAGATATTTTGGGGTCATCCTCTTTATAAGAGGGTAGTTTGTGTGGTGGAGGGGACACATCTAACCCTTTGAGTCTAAGAAGCAATAGATACCTGGTCCTTTCTGAAATCATTGTTTTTGTTGCCTTTTTTCTTTTTAATTTCCCATCCCAGTGAAATGTTCATCTGCCAATAAAACTTTTTCTTGTTTCTCTGAGGAGCAAGAGTGGATGTAACTCCCAGAACTACCTTTTTATCAGGAGACCCTCCCAGCCTACCTCTCTATGGGTTCTTGTCTATGCATATTGTTGAGGCCATATTCATGGGGTACAGTTTGTTTCAGGAAAGTGAACTTGTTTTGCAGCTAAGATGTTTACACCTAACTAGGTACAAGAAAGTGTGAAGGTTACAAGAGACTGGAAAACTAGCCTAAATGGTATTATGCTCCTCTTCACTTGTCAGTGTTTGGGATGGTGAGGCTTATACAGTTGGTGGTGTCTAGCTGGAGCCATCCCTACCTCTGCCACGACCATCCCATATGAGCTCTGAAGTTTTCTACATTTGTGCAGTATTGTCCTGAATAACCACATTTCAGAAATCATTGTACTCTCATGGAGGTATGGTCAACTGACCACTCTACATGCGGGGTGATGCTGAGCGTGGTTTAAAAAAAGTTTTGGTTTCTTTCCTTCTCTTTTTCCAGTGATTTTACACCCTTCTTCCCCTATCCCTAAATAATTTATCTAATTCTCCTGGATGGGGAGCCTGACTGATGCTTTTCTTTCAGTGGGTTATTTCCCTTGGTGCAGTGCCCTTCTTGCTCTATTCCTTAGTCACAGTTTGTACCTGACTTGCCTTGGGTTAAGCTCTCCTCAGCACTTCATCTGCATCTCCAGGGGTGCCCTCTGAGAGATGAAGTCTTGAGTGGCAGAATTTTGTGTTCTCTTCAAACCGTTAGGACGCTGCATTACTTCAAAGTGTGAAATAAAAAATAGTTCCCAAAACAAAGGTGGTAATGCCTGCTACGTTCTGTCAGTCATTAACTTGGTAAACCTCCTGGAAGGTAAAAGGGTTGTTGCGGTTCATTTCCCAATGAAGTTGCATTGTGCTGTAGAAACAGGAGTGTGCTTCCATATGAATATAACTGTCTGTAGCACTGTTCATTTCCTCACAAGATCTGGCTTACTACCTGCAAAGAAAAACAAGAGATTGTTTCCTTTTTTTTTTTTTGCTACATTTGTGTCATACCAAGTTTTTGTGTAAGATGTGCTATCCAAAATGACTTCTTGTTCTTTTGAGGTTATAAAAGCCTCCAGAAGAGGCTCTTGATCTTGCTATGTATTATTAAGTATCTAGCAAGTGCATTATTATGAAGTGGCTCTTCATACAACTAATACTTGAATTAAATATCATATGAACCAGTCTTATTCTTTCTGACCTTTGTGCAGTGTACATTTGGTTAATTGGCTTTAAACAAGAAAGTAATGTAAGTGCTGAACTGTGTATTTAGAACATTTATTTTCTGAGTGCTAGTACAGGCCAATCTTGTTGCTTCAAAATTGTGTGGTATGTTTTTTTTTCTCTTGTGGTATGCTCTTGGAATACCCTCCCTGTTTTATTGCTTCTGGTGGTAAATGCAGACTTGACTGGCTAATAAGATGGTGTGGCTTGTTCTTCTGTTACAGATATCCCAGAGGAAGAAGCCAGATACTGGACCAGAAAATTAGAACAAATAAATTCTCTGGGAGATGATGAGGTAAATATCTGAATTAAAAGATGAAGGTAGTCCTGAATCCCTTATATCTTACTTTCAGTCTTTGTATTAGATCTCTGTGATTGCTAAGGTAACTACTAAGTGTTCATTGTTTACAAGTTTTCTGTGGACTACTTGCAGAATGGTTTTCCCAAGTGTACTGTTATTGTTAAGCAGAGAAATGTTTTTCCCTGCATTGGGGAAATGCTCACATAGTGAGAACTGCTCAGTTGTTGCACATACACTCAAAAGAAAGTTAACATCATGCTTTAACTCACAAGTGAGTGAAACATTTTTGACAGGCTATGATAGGTTCTCTTCATTTGTGAAATCAAATCAAAAAGGATTTTTTATTGCAGTTAGCTTCTTCTGGGAAGAAGACAAAACAAGATACTGAATCTTTCTTGGATCAGAGAGTGCTGGAGGGAAAACTTTTGTCCAAATCCAGTTGTTTGTGGCTCAGTTTATGAATCTTGGACTGTAATACCTGCTAGCTATGATTTTGATTTTCTGGGTTTTCTTAGTATGTACTTGGCTAAGCCACTACAAAATGAAAAGTTGTGATTTTTATTAGAGAACCTGGAACGTTTATATTAATAAAACCTTTATTTACACTTCATACTATGGTACTGTCTGCAAAGCAGGACTTGACATAATTATGTCTGTACCAGAAGTTTAGCGTTTCTTACCTCTCATGTGTTGATGCCAACACCAGTGAGTAGAAGTGTGGGGCTTGCTTAAACTCTTAGTAAGTCTCATTCCTTAGCAAGATATCTTGCAAAATGTTCTGTCAGTGACTTTAGGAAATTTTTGTTCTGGGATTTTTCATCTCCTCTTCTCCACTCCATATTTGAGTCATTGGGTTTACTGTGTAGATGGAGAAAAACAAGGTGGGTTTTCTTTTTGACTGAGAACAGACCAGTATTTGGGTCAATAAAAACATAATTGCTTGAAGGCAACCTCTCCTGCCTTCCTAGAAGTTTGAGAACCTCTTGGAGCTGATGAGAAACTAAATGTATGATTTTGTGTGTCAGTGATACTGCTGTGGTGCCTCCCTGCTCCTGTGGACTGTAAGCAGAAGTCTGTGCCAGGTACTTCAGTGAAGCATAGATGCCCTCTAGTGTTTCACTGAACCTGAATTTGCTGAACGATGTCCCGAGCTTTGTGAGACTCTCCTTCCCTTGGAGTGCTGCCCATCTGCATGTGAAGTGCATGCTTTCACCACATATTAGTAACAAAATCATGCCTCTGTATTTGTGACATAACAATCACAAATTTATTATGAATGTTTCCTTTCACCAGTGAGAACGTGAAAAATGTAAGAACGCTTCTCCCATGTCTGAAGGTGACCCAGAACTGGGATACCTTCCTTGTGGATTCCCCTAATTTGCAGTGACTTGTAGCTCTGGAACTTCCAAGGCCAGAGGCAGTATCGTTGTGTTTAAAAATGCTTGATCGATTTTTTTTCTGTAGATGCCAGTTGCTATTTGAACTCACCGAGGTCAGTTACACAGCAAGGAATTCAGTAACTTAATTGTGCATAGCCTGAAGAAATACCTTGTTTGCTCTGAGCAAATAAACCCTTTGTTGTGAAACCAGGTGGGAGCAGGTTTTTTTTGGAGAAGCTGAATGACTGATCCTCATTCATTCACCCTGTGCCACTCAGCTCCACAAACCTCTCCTTCTGCATGGCTTTTGGGCTGCAGAGTCCCAGTTCTACAGTGGTATTTCATGCAGGAATGTGTCTTTATCTTTTCTGTGCATTAAGGTTAGCTATCTTTGCTTGAGACAATGGATGAGCAGACTAAAGTCACACAAAAATATTTGAGATGCAGGTTCATTTGTAGTTTGCATTTGGTGTTATGAAGTGCTTTCTGGTTGCTACTCCTGCAAACACTTAATGTTCAGTTTCCATTTTGGGCCTGCCGATAGCCATTGGGTTAATGCCTTAGAAAGGACAAACTACTGCTATTTTTGGATCCAAGTACGATCATTTAGGACCGTTGCTGTCCTGTGCCACTGAAATTGCTCATTGTCAGACTTCCTTTCATCATTTTGTCAAACAGTCAGCGCTACGAGATCCAGTAGTTCTTGTTTTCACAATCCTGGATAACTCATTGAGGTGGCAGTTTATTGATGATAGGACTAACTGCCTCTCGGGATCACTTGTGCATTTTAAATAACACAGATTTGAAGATAACCACAGCAAAAATCTGCAGGTTGCTGCCCTCCATGTAATGGACTGGTCATTAATCCCTATCAAATCCATGGAGAGGCTGTCTGGCAGTTCTGTTTTGCTCAGATTGCAGCACCAGGTCACTGAGGTTGCCACTTCCTTTGTCTTTAGACCCTTTATACTTAACAAAGTATAAATATGTATAAAGTATAAATAAATATATGTTATTGTTTTGCCCAATTGTCCTAATTTTCCTTGTATCTCTGTATAATGCAACACAGAGGAAAATAACAAAATATGACCACTGGCATTCCCTTAGGGAACACTTTGATGCTGTACCAAACAGCTTTGTAAAAAGTCAGAGTTGGTTAACTGAAATATGTTACTGTTTCTAATTTAGAATTAAATGAGACGTTAAAATTCTTCGCTTTGGACATACGAACTCTTCAGTGATCCACTGTATGCGTTGGATAGGAAAACATTGTGTTACTGCCCTGCTGGGCACACTAATTATCCAGCCACTTCAGTCTCCTGGTGTAATGTTGCTGTGAGCCCACACTTTGTTTTTGAACTGTTGAAATCGTACTAGAGTGTATAAAACATAATGGACTCGTGCTTGGTTTTGAGCTCCTCATAATAGTAACATTATGAGAATCAAATCTTTTATATGTCTAATTTGAGCTCTCCGAACTCAGAATAGGCCCAGTGCTTGCAGTAAAGCAAACATTACCTTAACCAGATGTGCAGTTTTTAACACCTGGTTTTGGCATGAAAAGGGAGAAGGCATCTGGGAGTATATTTGAATATGGATATTAAGGTAAATACTTAGCACTTTGATGCCACCACAGCTGTTTTCTCTGAAGTGTGGCATGTCATACTCCAAAATCTGTTTCATGAAGTTACCATTTGCTTCCTTAATGGGGTTTCTTCTTTTTTTTTTTTCTTCAGTATTCCTTTCAGGAGGAAGTCCAGAAGAAACCATTGCCCAGTGCTGCCTCCCAGTGTTGTAAGTTAGGCTTTATTTTTTTCCCTCATTCTGAGTGCTCAATTTCCTTCTCTGTTTAGTTATAAAATGATGGTACATCTGAACAATAATTTCTTGTTTGAAATGCTTAAATGTCTCTGTAGCAAATAAATTTTGTTGGCTATGAAAAGATCTGCCCCCAAAAATTGTTGGTGTAAAGCTTCTGATGCTAGAAAGTGAAAACAGGCATTGAGTCACTAATATGTTTGTATGTCCTCATGTGTTAGGAACACAACGTGTTCAAAGTCACCTAGATTGTCAGACTCCTTCAATACCAATGCAAATAAGAAAATTGATTGCTGAATTTCCTTTATATAGCCGAGTCAGGTTGTGTTCTGTTTAAACATCATGTGTTGAAAATTATTTTTGACTTTGAAGTCTTAAGAGGAGAAGAATAGATGGAGTTGGAAGCCCTGCCAGTAGCCTGTTAAAATGCATCTGAGGTTTGTGTACTTGATATTACTTTTAAATGCAGTGATGATGAATGATAAATATTTTACTAATTTCTGCTTATCTCATCTTGCATTTTTTATGCTTCTGAAAACATGGATGGGAAAATAGCATAGTACAAACTGTATCTGATGGTCCGCAAAATTAGATTTCTGAAGCACTGCTTTTAACATATAGTAGATGAAAGCTCAGTGATGTCTCTTATGAATGTCTTATCTACTTTTGATAGCAACATTAATAAAACTCAAGGTTCATAATTTAAACAAATCTTTTATCCTCTACTTAAAATCTTATAAGACTTGCATATTATACTTTGCAGGCTATTTGTCCATTAGGCTGATGTTAGGATATCTACGAAGCTGTTAACATTAGGAAATGTTAATTACTTTTTTTTTCATGAGTAAAACTAATTTATCTGTGTGCTTTTATTATGTTACCTAAAAAATATCTTGAAGAAAACATGGATGTTATCAATTGCCTAGGAAATCTGAAGGTGTTCTGTAGCTGGAAAATGTACAAGGCTATACGAAAGTATTCCAGCGTTGATAGCCTAGGTAACACCAAATGTATTTTTTTTTAAAGAGCGTAAATACAGAATAAAACACTTGTTAGATAAATTCATATGTGGGAGGGTACAATTGTTTTGTAAGGCCTACAAATAAGAAATATTGGAGAAAGTGTAATACTTGACAAAATCATATTAGCATAGTATACAGAACTCTTAAGTGTCAGAAGGTCAAAGAAAAACAGTCTGATATGAAGTGTCCAAGTAATGAATGTATTATTTGCTGAAATGACTTTCCTGGCTGTGTGCCTTGGACTTTGTTTTTGTTTGAGAGAGGCTGGTCTGATTGACTGTTGTATTGTGTAATAAATATTGTGAAGCCTAGGTAAATTGGGAGGAATGCTTCCGTGTAGGGAAAGTAGCTGCACCTATTCCCACAGCATGGTGCTTTTACATCCTTAAGCTCTCGAAGCTGGTGTCTTCCCTGGAGGACCAGCTCTCCTCTTGCAAACAGACATAATAGTGAAGAACTACAGATGACCTTTCTGTGTTGCCTGTTAACAGCCTGTGTCTTGCTAAAAAATGACCTTTTACAACAATTAATTGATTAGAACAATGAATTTCACATAAGAATTAATTTAATCATTCATGGGATTAAAACAGTCATTAGAATTCCAATATTAAATATTTAATAGCAGCATGTGGCTAATGTATTAAAGAATTTTCTAGTAATTCAATAAAGCCTGTGGCACTGCATGTACTTCTGCTTATCTACTGCCTCTGTGAATCCGGCATCTCTGAATATCTAATTGTTTACATGGCCAAATATGAAATAGTCATCTTGATGTAGAGGTACTTTGGGAAAATGAACTTTCCATTAATTATTCTCTGCATAAGAACTGTAAGCTTGCCTGAATGTTGCACAGTCCTTTGGAACTCAAGAATTCAACCAAGAAGATTCATTGACTATGCCTCTGTATTGAAAACTGACCCGACCTTTGCATATGACGCAGGCGCTCAACCCCCTTTTACATAGGAACAGAGTGGGTGTCCTTCCTGAACCTAAAACACATTGAGCACAGAATGTTCTTTCTTAACATGTGGGTAAATAATTGATAGATATATTTTTAGATATAATAAAAATATGCTCAGGAACATTTGTAAGACTCATCTGATTTTCCATCATGAGGTGCTAGCTGAGATCAGATTGCTGCTGGGAACAGGACACGATCATCTGGACAACAGAACTAGGTATCTAGAAGGTGCAAAAAGCTGAGTATGAGTAATTTTTGCCGTGTGAGACTTTGCCTCATCTTTCCAAATACTGAAACAAATAAACAAAACAACCAAACAAAAAACCAACACAACAAAAACCACGACCACAACCCCACTTATGCACCAGAGAGCGATAGCATAGCTTGCATTTCAAGAGGTAACTTTATATCTGGTCTAATTTGGCAGAAGTGTGGGTCAGTCTTGGCCTGACCTGTTGGAAATGGGACCTAGAATGCTCTTCTCTATCCCAGTTAACCTGTATTCCTTGGTGGAACTGCATTATTGTTCAGGGAGAGCACCTGCATGTGCCACAGGTGTTATTTGCCTTCCTGTAGTTGTCAGAAGGCTCTTCTGGCTTCTTTGTTCTGGCTAGAGAAAATCCTACTCTAGCAGGAAGGGTTATCAGGTTCATTAGATGTGGAAATACTTGCCCCTACATGTTAGGTATTAGATTACAGTTCTGCCCTGTTCTGTGCCTGTGCTCTCCATACATATCTGTCCACTTCTCAAACCACCTTCTCTCATGGTTATTTCCTTATCTTCTGCCTTGGCACAACATCTTGTGTTGCATCGGCAGTACAGAGGGGGAGACGGACGGGGCAGAGAGAGAAGATAGGGAGGCCATGTCTAAAACCCAACTACTGATCTGTGGCGATGGGTTCTCACTTCTGCTCATTCATGGGCTGCTGCCTTGGCGTCGTGCCATAGGAAATCTCAGTCCAGATTAAGTGCTCTAATTTTTCCAGAGATAATGGAGCTGCCAGTTTCATTCTTGAATGCTGCTTTGTCCCTGGAAAAGTCAAACTCATCATTACTGTTGTAAGAAGCCCAATCCTGCATTACCTATTCTTAAAAGAAGCAGGCAGCTCTGTTGTTGTACACGTCTCTCTAACTGGTCCAGGCACTTCCTGCCTCTTTCTTCATTATACTTGGCCATTTTCTTTTTACTTCTCAACTTCTGTGCTCCTCTATATATTTATTCTGACCCAGCAAGATCACATGCAACCAATTGATTTAAATTTAGTGCTCTCAAGCAATAAGCAAGGCACTATAGTGCCAGTGGATTTTGTAATTCCAGAACCATAATTCTTAATTTCCTGATACCTCCTTGTTGGATAACTGCAGCATCCTCATATTGGATTTTACCCACAAGCTGAAATTGAAAGTGAATTAAAAAGAAAGCAAATTTTTACTGTCTGGAGTTTCACTGTAAATAAAGCATTGAAAAAAATGTTATTTGATTACTTAGAGCTTATTGACTCAAGTTATTTACTGTTGTAGGTATAGATCTATTTTCCTTGAATGCTCAAGATCATTTCTGGCAATGTAAAAGGCCATTATAATTCATAAGTGAGTTACTCTGTCAGTATTTTAAGTGCATCTCTGATTTGGAGCAGACGGCAGTGCAAATGAGGATGAGAAAGGTACTCAATAATATTGGGGAGAATATCTGACTGTCTTGGTTAATATCAGTTATTGGAAATACTGCCCTTTACCTTTTTTGGGGGGAGTTTAGAAGTCCGGTGGAGAGCTGGTTTGTTCAGTATGATTCTGAGAGAAGATAATCTAACTGCTCCTGAATGAACCAGTTATGCCTGTCCTGTTATCTTCGTCTGATAATCTTTCTGAGAATGCAGAGAAGGGAGGATAAAGCGTATACTTTTCTTCTGTTTCCTGGAGCCTGTGCTGTTGCTCTTTTCACAGTTAGGCCCTGATAGACCATAGCACATTGTAGTTCTGTCTTGTGTGTCTTTTGCTCTGTAAAATGCCCATCTACCATGGCTGTGGTTTTTATTTTCTCTTTTTTTTTTTTCAGAAGAGGTAAATTTGTTCTCTGTCTCTGGATTGTGAGTTGATGCAACACGGAAAGAAGTAACTGCTCTGATTCACAGTCATGTCAGCAAAAACAACCAGACCTAGCCTGTCCTTGATCTGCCAGCAGATCAGAGAGAAAGGAACAACACAGCATCTAGTCCAGGAGAATAAAAAGGAACCCTAAATACAATCTGGAATGAGTGTGTGCATGCAGGGAAAAAAAAAATCCTACAGCTTTGTTGTTGATGCATAAGCAGCTTTTTAACGACTAAATAGCTGACAAAATGTTTTATACACAGTATAGGGTGTCGTTTGAGACCAAATCAATGTGCTGTTGACTCTTCTTTCCCACTAATTTTAAAAGAAGTCTACTGCAAAATGTGTGAGGCAAATTTCTGTTAGTGTCTTCATAATTAATTCTGTTTTAAAGGCACTGAAGGTTCACTTTGAGAGTTTTTGTAGCTGATGTCCACTAGTTCTCTTTTTAGGAGCTCAGATTCCACTGATGCATCAGGAAGGCTTATATATTCCTCCGCGTGAACCGGCTCCAATGCTGAGATTACAGTGCTTTCCATAGCACTGATGAGGATCTCTTGTCTGCTAAAAAATGTTTTAATACAAACAAACAAACAAACTCTTCTCTCTTCTCTCTGCCTTGCCCCTGCTCCTCAGCCAGCCTGATACACCTGCACTGATTTTTTACCTTGTGTTTAGGGTGCTGTACTGTGGTTGCTAACATCTTTTGCCATCAGTAGCAATTAAAGTGCCATTGAGTTAGAGCTATCAAAACCTACAGCTAGGATTTCAGCAGCACTGGTGATACAGTTATGGCAGAGGTGGTGGCACTGAGTTCACAGACTGGGGCAGGCTGTGGATCCAAGACAGCTGGGTAGAGCTCTTGCTTAAAGAGCTGTGTTGGCAGGATATGCGTTGCAGCTTGTTTTCACAGAGTGAAATCAATAGCCATCCAAGCTTACATGTGCACTCATTCAAGCATATCGTCTTGAGCTGGCATTGAATGCTATGGTTTATTCTAATCAGAGCATACATTGGCTGCTATCCACCAGTGTTCAACTGGTCAAACTGACCCTGTGGCAGTGAATGTGATGAATTGACGTTCTGGTAAGAGATTTTTTCCTAACAAGTAACAATATAATTTAAAAAAAAAATATCTATACCAGGCTATCAAGGCTAGGCAGTATCAAAATGCTTTTAAATAAGGCATGCCTTAACCATTTAAGTTGTTCACAGAGGTGCATGATCTGTAGTGTTATAGTGGCAGGCAGCATAGTGTGCTGCAGTTGCTGGGAAATACTGCTCTCCTTGTTGTAGATATATATGCTGCACATCTATATTTTTGCAAGGTTGTTTTTTTTTTTTTCTGAAGTTACTAGCCTGCTTCTGCATTTAGAAACAACAGAGGTCTGCAGCTACCCATGGCGTCTCTAGACAAGGCTCGTTTGGGAAGAGTACTGAAGAGGTCAGTGACCATTTTAGTCTTCTCAAGGGCGGGTGACACTGAAGATCCTGCTGCAGTCATTGAAAAGGTGTTATGGATAGCTAGTAAAACCACTGGCTGCAGTGCAAACAGTAAGCCTTATAACAATCCTCAAAAAATGGTCAGTAAAATTCAAAACAGGACACATCAATGACTTTTCAAATTAAGCTAGGCAAAGAAAAACTTCTCTTGTCTGTACAAGTGAAACCATTGTATGAGCTGTGGTGTGATGATTTAGCTGATGGGCTGGGAAAACAGCATTCCTTGGGCTCTCTGCTTCTGGGTGACTGACAACTCCTGTTTCTCATTGTTTAGGATAAATCCCATCTGGGAGACTAATCTTCTTGTGGCTTTGCAGTTCTCAGTGCCTGTTCTGGCTGCGGAAGGGTGATAGGTGTGCTCGAAGGAAAGCAGATTCGAGGTCTTGCTCTAAAATGTCTGCCTGCATATTTAGGCTAAAGCTGCTACTTCAGGATTGAATGTGTCTAAGGAAAAGTATTCAGCAAATGAAGGTTAAAAATACTGGCTGTATTAGAAGACTGTACAGTAACAAAGTTTGACCTACTTCTGAACTCTGGAGGAGAGCAGCTCTGTGGCTTTGCTGCTGATCCTGCAGATATACTTAGGTAGTTGTTTTCCTAGAGTACGTGCTGTGTTCTGAAAGGTTTTGACAAGGAAATGAAGCTTTGACTTTTAAATAAGCCCCAACTCTTCCTGAAATGCTGGAACATTTAAATAAGCCTCAAACCTCTTCCTGAAATGATGAACACTAACAGTGACATGTTTCTTTATAAGCAGTGATCAAAAAAGTAAATGCTCAGTTAATCACATAGGTTTCATAATTTGTTTAGTGCTTTTCATGGATGCTTCTTTTTTTTCCTGCTGGGATTTTTTAATGGATTCTGAAATGTCGTTAGTCATCCTTTAGTGTCATAGCAATAACAGAAAATTAATCTGAAATTTATAACCACTTGTTTTCTAAATTTAATGATACTAAACTGATACAAAATTATTGCTCTGCTTTATACGGAAGCCATAAATGTGTCCTTGAATGTGTCCTTGAGCAATGAGTCTTGAGATTGAAAATCATAAGGAAAAAGGCACCAAATCTTCTATCTCTGCTGCTGTGTAACATTCTATTAGTCTTTGCTTTATGTACGTAGGTATTGCTAGATAATCAACTGTAGTCTAAACTTGTATCTCAAGGAGGATACAAACCCTTTGTTGGTTCTTTTGCTTACTACATCTCAGCCAAATAACCTGTGTGACTCGGTAGCCCAGAAACTTGAAAGACATGGCAGGTCTGTTAGGTATTTGTGCAGTGGTAGAAATGTTACAGGTTTTCCACTGTAGCTGAAATTGACGGTCACTCCGTGTGATTCTTCTGTCTGTATTTCTTAATGAGTTGCACAAGCTTGTAATAACTTCGTGGATACCCTTGATGATGCGATCGTTATCTAAGCCCTGCTTAAATTCTCATCTCTGTCTGATTTTGTTTAGCTATGGTAAAGCTGGCCATAAGGGCCATTTAATTTAGTGAAATTAAAGTACTCCAAAATTTCAGCATAAACTTGAGTGCTGAACTGCAGTAAAGTGTGGTCGAAAGCATGGAGTACTGAGCAGGGAGGAGAAGCTGTAGTACTGTAGTGCTTGTCCTTGTCCCTGTCAACTGCTAGCTCATCTTCCTCCTGTGCTTTTTCATCTCCTGTTGTGCAAAGGTCTTCTCCCTCATTTGTGGTGTTCCAAAACTGAACTGGAAAAGGTGATGATTGGTATGAAACCCTCTCAGTTATTCTGCTTACTGAAAACCTGACCTGGCTCTAACATGCTGTTTAATGGTTACTTTCTATTTTAGACCCTTATTCATTAAAATGGTATGTGTGTAACTTGGGATGTATATCAAATACTGGAATTAAGTACATTTCTATAGACTCTGAAATCTGCGTATATTGTGTGGAGGGCCTTAGTGAAGGGGAAGGGGATATATTAAATCTAGAAGAAAGATCTGCCCAGTACCTGCCCAGCTCTGTTTGTATTCTATAAACAGTGTTTTATCAGCACCAAGGATATTGTAATTTCCTGAGCTCATTTTGCTTTTATGAACATGTTTAGATGCTCTCTTTTCTTCACTCAGCATGGAATAAAAGAGGAGAATTAAGTAATTTATCAGCATGTAAGAAGTGGACAGCAGTAAACAATAATGTTCTGATGGGTGTAGTACAGCCCAGCCACTCTTGGAGACTTGTAAACAGCAGTGAAACAAAATGGCATGCAGGAAATCAAATTAGACTGCATTAAAAACTTGGAATATTCTGCTTTTCTACAGTGTCCCTGCTGATCCAGGCTTGACAGTGTGAAGTAGGGAGGAGGAGTTCCTCCTTGAATAGTTGCATAATTGAGGCACAGAGTGAGCATATGTTATGTTCAGCTAACTGTGGGAACTTAAATGTATTTTATAAAATGTGTTAATGACAGGAATGTTGTAGCATCCAAGGCACCAGGCTGCTGGCATCGCTTAGTCCTTAATTGGAGGTTTATATGAAACCTCATTTTTGAATACTGAAGCTTGTGAATACAAAATAATGTGATAACTGAGACATGCAGTGTTGGTGTTTAAGAGCACACAAAGTAACTAGTCTGTTTTGTCTGTATTGTGTATACCAGTGTTAATATATTTCGTTGCTGTATGTTTTTAGAATTGCAGCTTTCCATTTTCTATCTGTCTAGACTTCTTGGTGTTTTCAATTCAGATTTGGACAGGCTTAAATTTGTTCCCAAAGGTGATCTGGAAGGTCCTTTTTTCTTCACAAAATGAGGTTATTCATATATTTTTTCTACGAAGCATGAAAACAACTTGAAAAGGCTAAAAAGAAATTCTGTTTTCATTAACCTTCAAAATATCAAGACTGTCAACCCAGGTCTTCTGTGATTATACTGAGGGACTGAGATATATACTGTTAGCTCCTGAATCTTAAATGAAGCGGCATATGTGTTGAATCTTTAATAAACTCATCTTTTATCCAAAATGTTAGATGCTGAAGTGAAGTGGGTGTTAGTAAAAACAAACAAAAGTGGAGTTTTGAGATTCTGGCTGGGAAAATCCCCTAGCCTCTCTTGGTGCATCTCTTTTTCCTTGCTCCTGCAGCGTTGTCTTTCTAGGTAGTTTCTAGCTGTAGCATGACCCAGCTTCTCAACATGAGAACACTTGGGAGGTAAGGAGCTGGTTTCTAAACGAAGCTGCTCCTCTCTCTCTGCTACCCCACTTGCCATCAGCTGCTATGTCTTACACATTGAAATAATAGTCTCTAATCTGCTTTTGTCTGGGGGATGTTTGTATTGTACGGGAGGAACTTGGTAAGGTAGAGAGGTAAGTAGCTGACTCAGGGACGTCACTGTCAGTTTGAGGACTTTCTTCTATGGCAGATGGTAATATTTCTCCTCCAAGGACAGACCTCATCTCTGGGGCATGTTTTCAGTTCTTAGTGGTTTTCTCCTTGCTGCATTTTGAAACTGTGAATAGTGTTGTGCCAGCCACCTAGACAGTAGCTGTTAATGAAACAAGGACAAGGAATGGTCGGAGCTGGTTTCAGGAATCAGTATTTGTGTTACCAGAAACTTGTTCATTCTGTGCAGGTTAGTATTTTGTCCTGAGGGAGTGAGGCTGTCAGTCTAGGATTTTTATCTTTGGGAAAAGCTGCAGGACAGGTAAGCTCCACTTCTGCTGTAGTATTCCAGTCTGCATAACTGGTTTTGGAAATGTTTAGTATCTTCTTTTTTTTTTTTTTCCTCCAGTTGCTTTGGGATGTTTCATGTGCATTTATTTGTGCATTATGAAATGGTTTTTGGTAGCGTGTAGTCTGAGTGCAATAATGTTGTGCTTCTGCAGAGTTTTGCTGGATCTTTTAAAGTAATCTAGGCTGCAAATGTTTGAACACTGGCTTCCTTTGACTCCTGCTGTTTACCTGAGATAGGAACTTTCTGATGGCAGAAGATGCTGAGGTTGTTCTCCTGTGTGCTAGTGGCTTCAGCTAGCTGTTCAGGAATGAGAAAGAGATACACCATTATCTGACTTACATATTAATACGAAGTCATCGTCCTTTACATGAACTATTTGTGACAGCAAATTAAAGCTCAGTGCAGAGCTCTATCTACTACTTGTTCTTTCTCATCAGCCCTCTCCCCATGCCTTCTCTGATGCTTCTGCCCTTGCTGCCTCTTGCTTCTGTACCCTTTCTTCTGGTTGCCTCCCCATCCCATCTCTTCTTGCTTCATGTGCTTTAGAATCACAGAAACACAAGGTTGGAAAGGACCTACAAGATCATCTAGGCCAACAGTCCTCCTATCACCAATACTACCCACTAAGCTACTAAATTATATCTCTTTACTTCTTTTCTTTGCCAGCTTGGCTGTGTGTTCTTTCTCCTCTTATTTTTCCCCTGGAAAAGACTCAGGCCTCTGTCAAAACTGATCATTAGGCAATCTGTGGATTTCTGTTGCTGTAAAAACCAGTCTGAGATGATAGCTGTGTGGTCAGGGTCATGTAAACACTGTCTGGTGGATCCTGGCAGGCTTTTGGTGTGTCTGGGTACATCTCCATGTTGTCAGCGTGTGACAGGCTCAGAAGAGTTGTCCGAGTGGTGGCTTGTTGCACTTGTTGCTTCTCTGGTCCACAGCAGCATTTGTGATGTCTCAGATTATAGTCTGCTAGTGCTCTGCTCTATAGACTTTGTTTTTTCTCCCTTGTTTAGAGAGCTTCATTTAGAGAGCAATTTCAGCAAAAAGCAAGAAATAGCCCACTCGAACTTTGTGCTGCCTGCATGTGAAGGATTTGTATTTATTTATTACTGTACTTACATATCAACACTCCTGCAAACATTCCTTTTTACACTCTATCTTCCAGAAATGTTTGTTCTGAGACTTTTCTTTGGAGTTGCAAGTTGCATGCATACTGCCAAATTGCTTTGAGGGGTCAGTATACATAATAGTTTGTTGGATTACCACCCTCGTTCTGAGGTGTCACCCTGCGATGACCACATGGATATTGAAAAGCCATAACTTGGTTGTCTTACCAACTTATGTTAAGCTTTAGTGTGAATTTGTTGTCACCTTTGATTTTAACGTGGAGAGATCTGCTGACTGTTGTAAAATTTGTGTGATTTTTTGCATCCATAAGGTGCTGTGAGGGCTGTAAGTTCTGCAAGGTCGTTCATGCTAGTATTACTGGTGTGGTGCTTTCAGTGCTGAGTTACCTTTGTTCTGGAAAAGGGACACAAGCTGAAACATGAAACAACTTTTGCCACTTGACTTGCACTGTTAAAACTAGAATTCAGGTATGGCTCTTACCTGGACTCTGCTTTCTGGGACGTTCTGTCTGTAATCATGATAATTTGTGTACTAGGAAAGACAGTGTTTAACTGCTTATGCTGAATAGTGTGTTGATAAATGTTTTGTCTATTTGTGTTACTAAATGCATGTTTTCTTAGTAATCCATACGGTTTACAGTGGTCTTAATTTTTACTTACTTTTTACTCAATTTTTAGTCTTAAACACACTGGACAGTGAACAGTAAATCCCAGAATGAACTTCATGTTGTATTTATAAATAAAAAAATATTGGTTTCAAGCTCACAATCTATAAAGCATTTTAAATACTTGAAAAGTATGCTTGTGGTTTGCTTTTCTAAGCTTTCTTTTTCCATTCCTATTCTTTGCTGCCATTTGTGTTACATGCAGGCAACTGGAGTTATTTCGGATGGGGAGAGCAGCTGAGTACGTAACGGTTTAACTTATTGCAAGTTTCCTGATCCTATAATGATGCAGCATGCTCCAGTATGAGGAAACTGGGAATATTCATGCATATAGAAAATCTATTCCGTTGTATTTTCTTTCACTGAATCATCATGTTTGTGTGGATGGCTGTCCATTCTTTTTTTTCCCCCCACTGTTTAGTTTTGTTTTGGCTGAACTGCTTGTGCTTTTACTGGGATTTGAGGAGAAGACAGCAGAATTGGAATATTCCCCTTTTCCTGTGAAAATGATTCTGGTTTCTGCTTGTACACATTCTTGTGTTGGTCTTCATACTCGTGGAGCCTAAGTCCATGTTTGAAGTAACTGAAAAACACAAGGGAATCAGAAGTGACTGTTTTAGTAAAATGTGAAGAAACGTTGGAAGTGATCACAGAAATTCCAAAGACTGCAGATAGGAGCAAATCTGAAAGTGGAAACGGCTGGCAGGCACTAGTGAGGCAGGAGGGCAGCACGCACTGTAGCATGTTCGAGCTCAGTGAGACAATGTCATGGCAAAAGTGGTATGGCTTTTCTTTAACAAGTGCTCACCAGCCTTGGAAAGGTAAAACTTAGATACCGCAGCTGTCAGTGATCTGTAAAACTGATTCATCACACCAGTGAGTCTTCAGGTGCAGAAGTTTTGCAGAGGCCCCACAACCCAAGGTTTTTGTTAATTTGCCCAGAAAACATGTATGAAGCATGTTTACTTTCTGGAATTCCCACAGGTTGCAACAGGCAAAGCTTCTGCTTAAGCTACAGTGCATGGCTTCTGCTGCCTGTAGGACCTGCAAGGATTGGTATTTCAATCTTAAAATGAAGGTGTCTGCTCCCGGTGTCAAAACAAAGAGTGAGTCTGTTGCTGAGGGGAGCATGCAAAGAGCGATGACTGCAGCTGCTGCCAGCAGGGAGGTGATTCTGCCTGATGCTTTTCTGCTTTAGACATAATGGAATTTGGAAAGGGCAATCTAATACAGGCAAATAATTTAAATAAGGCGTCCAGCTAATGTTACAGTGTATTTCACTGATTATATTTTTTTCGCTTTAACCTGTAAACAGCTAAATAAGGTAAAATCATGGATCTGTTCTGAATTTTAAAGTCTTCCTTCCACCAGTGACTTTGCTCTTTCCTCTCCCACACGTCTTGTCCCCCTTGTTCTCTTGTCTGTGATCAAACCAGAAATTCTTTAGGCATCAACAATGTTGATTAACTTCCTAATACTGTCAGTGTTGGATGTCTCAGTTGTGTGGGGTTATTCTCAGAAGTGTGATAAGTGAGCATTAGCTAAACTTCTGTCACCAATTTTGTGCTTGGGGGAAATGAGGATGCTTAGATGCTGGTCTTTCAGAGATTTAGGGGAGTTGTGTACAGAGTATGTCACCTGTTTCTCTGGGGTGCTGGTGTGTGTTTTATTATTATATTTTTTCTTTTGAAGAGCCTTGTACTTCTTCCATCTCTGTTCCTTCTTCCCCCTCATCCTTGCTGTGCTGTCCTCCTTGAAATCATGTTAGCATCCTTTTAGGGAGGCTTGGGTGAGCATTGATGATGCTTCCAAGCCAAATCCATTAGCTTGGCACTGTCATGAAAAATACAGCTGTCAATTTGCAACAGCAACTGGAAAGGAACTGGCAGAAACAGCATGATGGTACCAGGAAGACTTTCTCCTATGAGGAACTTCTTGCAAGAAAAGTGCTGCAGTCCAGAGCCATGCTGGTTGGACAGAGGGCATTTTGGCAAAGGGACGTCTTGTGCTGCTGACCTGGTTTAATTTTAAGAAAAGCATAGACATAAAGAAGTAGGGTAAATATTCAAGACATGCTTTGCACTTCAAACTGTCAGTCCAGTTCTTGACTATTGACTGTTTCAGCAGCAGAAACTGTTTTTAAGTGGGAAAAACAAGGTTATGAAAGCCCTCAGTGTGAAGTCTGAATATAGCAAACTAGCTGTCTTAAAATTATCTAGATTTGAAATTTATTTTAAGTGTTGAAGGCAATAGGATGAACTAATAACCTGTAAAGTTGCACTGAAATCATTACTGAAAATCTGTTTGTGTTTTCAGTATGGAGAGCTATAGACGAGTCTCAGAAAAATGCCTTAGTGTCCTTTTGTTACAACCCCCTCACTCTCCCTATTTACTTCAGCAGTCCTCTTTAACCTTCCATGCATTTTAATTATAAGATTTCAGAAAGGCTGCACGGTTGTCAGAAGTGACTGATGGTTCAGTAGACAATGGAATATCAGGTTCTGAGACTTGATTAAGGAAAGAAGTTGTAAGAAGCTTTTATAAAACCAATTTAAATGGATGCAGAGTGGGGAAGGTGAGTTGCAAATGCCCTGGTGTGGAGCTGACAGATCTGTTCTGGACTTGGAACAAGTCATGTATTCAGTTAGTATGCTGTCTTTTACCTTGTTCTTATAAAAATACACAAAAGTTGGGAGAAGCTTAGTGGCTTATTTTGGAGAAAAAGTGGGGTTTTGGGATACAGAACCTGGCATGAACATCCTTCTTCCTGAGTACCTGAGCGTGGTGCATTTACTGCTTTTACTCAAGCTTGTGAAGCATTTCTAAGTTTGGGAATTGGACCCCCGCTCTCAGTGGCTGTTGACACATAATTGCTAGAAATTTCAGCTGAATGCAGCCTTTTGAGAGGAACTTGGGCTGCACATTGGGACCTTAAGAAACTGTGAAAGTGCATCCCTCCAGCCACCTGTGATAATTTTACTGTTAACTTTCTTTCCTGTCTTGAAGCTTGATGTAAAGAAAGTTGTGAGGTTAAATGTGACTAGTAGACCTGGCATGACACGACTGCTCAAAGTGGTTTTGATATCAATATATTAAAGCTATACGTATTCCGCCCTGCAGCAGTGGAATAATAACTTCTGGAGGCAGGAGAGGAATAAGAAGGTTTCCAGGAAGCAGCTTGTGTTGGAGAAGAGGATTTCCTGAACACATCTCCTTTCCGTGTTTTCCCCAATCTTTGTAAAATCCTACTTTGTGATGTGACTGTGCAATAGGTTTTCTTATGCTGCCTATATGCATGAATATTCAGTTACTTAACATAAACAGCATGCTCCTTGCCCTGCCATTCAGCCTTACTCCCCACTCTCTAGACAGTGGGTCCAGTGATGAAGAATCTGTTTTCATCCCTTGGAAGCTTTTCCGTATGTGTGAAATTTCTCGAAGTGGGACAAAACAATTACTAACTTTGTGGTGTTTGTTGTTATGTGTCTTGTTATGAATTAACTGATCTTCAGAGACTGAGGTCAAGTTACAACTGTCCTTTTGGCTTGGTGTACCATCTATGTGAAGAAGACAGTATCACACCATGTGTGTTGTGATGGATATTTTGCTGAAGTGTGGGTTTTAAGGCCCAATTTTCCTTCCCTTGCCTCCTCCTTTTGAAGGGATATGGTATACACAAAGCTGCTTCTGCAAGTTCTTGTCAGGCTCTTGTTTAATAAAATTGAAGTGTCAAGTATGTTAATGAATGGGATTGGCACCGTATACAGACACTTTGCAACACACTTTCTTGCAGGGATAATGTGTGTTGTACGCCACATATGGGCCAGGTTTTGGTGCTCTTAATCAGGCTAAGCAATGCCTTCATTTGTGAACATTTCCGTTAAATAAAGTGAGATTGCTCATAAGGTAGGTGCAGTTCAGTGTGACTAAGTTTCTGGTGTTGGCCCTTATTTATGAATCAGTTCCTGCTGAGGATTTCTGCCTGGTACTAACAGCTATAGATACTGCAGGTGCATGGGACGTACATAGGAGAAACCATGTGTTCCTGCCTCATTGATGGTATGGTAGCTGGAGCCTTTCATCCTTTAAACTTGTCTTCAGGGAGACATTTTGTGTGATGACCTGAATGAGACTTCCTTGTGCTATACACCAGTAAGAAATTCTGGTGCCAACTTTAATAATTATACATGCTGCAAATGTTTGATTAACATTCGACATCTATTTTTAGATGTTGCTTAGAGATACTGTAGTTGATAGGGAAATCTTCTGAGACACGATGTATATTACCTTTCCTATAAAAAAGAGCAGAAAGAAGATCAGCCAGAGACAGTGTCCCAGTGGAGTGGAGAATTTTACCTGCCATGACGTTCTTGTCGTGTTTAGGTGGGTAGTAGAAGGTTAGCTGGTGCTCAGCTGGTTGTTGGCAGCCACTGAAGTGCATTAAGCAGGACTGAAACTGTGGCCTTACAGTCACTTCGAAGTGATGTAAGCATTGGCTCCTGCAGAAAGTGGTCATCCAGCTGCCAAATGGTCATCCGGTGGGATACCCTGCCACTTTCCTTGTGCTGTCCCTGTGAGAACTGGGTCAAGAACCTATCTTAGGCTGGAAAAAAAACCCCTTCCACAATCCAGAAGGGTTTTGGCGTATGGTGCTGCTTACTGCTTAGGGACAAGATGCTAGAGCCAGCACAAAACAGGCAGGAACGTGAGGCCATGGGTTAGGGTTAGGGGATTGCCTCCTGCAGCAGCTGGCTGCATTTATTGGAGCTGTGGGCTTCTACTGACTGTTTCCAAGCTCCGTGGAGAAAACTGGTGAGACAATTGGTTAATGGGGCCCAGTAGTACGGAGGTGGGATGTGATGACTGGATAATAAGTCCAGATAGTGCTTCTGCTACTGTCTGGTCGGGGAATTTGGAAATCCTTGAGCCAACAGCTGGTCTGAGTTACTCATCCAGAGAAGCTGTGCTTTGCTTCCTGCTGGTCTGCATGACGACCGTGATCATGCAAGTCTTACCACATCTTGGTAGTAAGTTTGGCCCAGTAGTAGTGAATTTCTGGATTTACTACTGTTTTGATGCAGATAATAGTACTGTGGATTTGTATTTGCTACAAGAATAATTATTTTTTGTATAATTTGTAATTACTTTACAAAAGTAATTATTGTACATTAGACAGTGATGGCTCAAGTGTTCAACAACGAGACTGCTCATCTAAGTAATAGCTCATTATCCTTCAGAGGGTGGTGTGTGCCTTGTGGTCTACCAGTACATCACTTCTTGCTCCACAAAGTGGACATGTTATGCTTTTCAAAGGGGTCTGGCATTTCAAATCCTTTTTGCGCGCCATTTCTTCAACATTTTTTCTAAACACTGAACTGTATTAAAATTGATGGACGTTGCACTTTTAATAAAGCTGAATAAAGCAGTATATGATTGCTCTTCATTTTTATTCAATTGACTAGAGACTGACAAGAACTACGCAGAATTTAGGCTACTAAAAAGCAGGAGGCTTATCTCTGTTTTTAGTGTGGACAATCAAATTGAATTGACTGTAGTTAAGAGGGTACAGCCAGGCTTATTCAAGCAGCTCATAGATTGCAGGCATGTTTTCTATTGGGGTTGTTTTCTACTTTTCCATCCACTTTAGGACATTGAAGTAACCTGTGGGTGGGAAGGAACAGAAAATTTAGCTAAGAATGCACTTTACCTCAGATGAAACAAAATGGGAATTGAATTAGCGGGGTGGAAATCACCGCTGGAAGAAAAAAGGCATTCCCTGACTGTGCATCCTATTTGCAGCAGTGTAAACTTTTTTAGAGGATCTGGCATGAAAACAGCACTCTCACTCCATTGCTTAGCCTCAGGGTGAATGGCTGTGTAGGCCACAGACCGTTGAATAACTTACCACAGGGGGGCATGAATTTGATTGTCCTTTTTAAACAGGCTGGTGGTGGCGGATAGAGTGAATAATGGCTATTTTTTGTTTTCCTTTGTTTCAAGCATGTTAATGGTGCACTCCACTGATGTACAGGGATGTGTGTGCGAATTTAATTTTGAGCTTGCAAAGATAACCTTGCATTCTGCACAGCCAAACACAGCTGTAGACCAGTGTCGCATTTTTGAAACCTTTCCTCTGTTCTCTTTTTCTGAAGGGTTAGCAAGCAAAGTGCCTCTCCAGAGAGAGGGACCCATGGGAAGGGAGCTTTTTCCTTTGTGAAGGTTATCATTAGTGTTCGCTACTAAATTTAACAGGCTAATGTACCTGGGTGTGTTAAATGCAGCATTTTTCCCCTGTAAGAGCTAGTAATTGTATATAGGCAGGGCTGCTCTCCCAGTCCTGATTTCCATGCTGACTGCCTTGAATTTCTTAGTTTTTCATTAGTTTCTCTTAACTTAAGCTATGACCTTTACCAAAAAAACATGTTTTAAATGAAAAATCCAAAGTTCTAGAACAGTGGTTAAGGCTGCTGAGAGGAGAGGAAGCATTACAGCTAAAAGGAATAAAAGTTTCCAAGAAAGAGCTCCTTTCCATAAGGAAATATTTTTCCCCAGCATCTAAAAGTTCATTTTGGCAGTAGCAAAGAACCTGTAAGTTTTGATGTTGAGTTGTTTTTGATTTGTTTATTTTGTTCTGCTCTGTTTTTTATAAAAAATGTTTTAATCTGCCTGTTAGCAAAGACTAAAGAGAAAAATCCTATGATAGGAAGAGTGAAAGGAAGGTGAGGAGGCAATTGCTGGAGTTCCTTGGTGCATACTGAGGGAACCAGAGTTTATAACCAGCTACCAGGTGGATGACCATCCTTTGCAGACATAGCCTTTTGTTGTAGGTTTTTAAAAACTAAATCAGCTTCACTGTCCCAGCGAAGCAACTTTAAAGAGCCGTGCCCTTAACTACTTCTGTTTCTTAGCCTTTGAAGATGCTGACAGTGCTGTGGATGATCGAGACAGTGACTATCGCAGCGAGACCAGTAACAGCATTCCTCCTCCGTACCACACCACTGCGCAGCCCAATGCCTCTGTGCACCAGTTCACTGTACCATCACGCCTGCAGCAACAAGGAGTCTTGCGGGAATCCTGTGCTGACTCCCTACAAAATTATGACCTGGATTATCGTGAGCATGTGGCCATCAGGTGAGTGAGGCCTTCTGGGCAGCTTTTCTTTTCCCATTACTCTTCCACAGCAGAACCTGAAGGTGCTGTGCTAGCAGAGGAGGGCAGCAGAATGGCTCTGAAAGGCTTTTGCTGGGAAGGTATGATATGTTTTGCTAACACTGGGACTTAATGTTAACCAGCAAAAACCTGTAAGACTCCTTAAGATTCCTTAACTTTTGAAGGCCAGGACACTTACTAATAGGTTGTTCTGGTGCCAGCGCTTGAGTGTGCTCACAAAGCCCTGTCTGGCAGAGTTTATCCTATTAGGATATGCCCCTCTTTCTTGGGGCAGATGCGTTTTCTGTTTCAGATTAGCTCCCCCTCTTCTATTAGCTCTGCCAAAGCAGCATATTTAAGGAGAAAGTCTTCAACAGATTATTTTCCGTTATCATGCAACACTGTTGAATAGCGTGTTTTCCTTTGGGCTGCCTGAAAGATAAGTTTACTGGCTCTAAATTAGCTTTTTGACCCTAAATCAGTAGTTTCACAATTGTTCCAAAGTATTAAGCGTAACAGAGTTAACTTACTAGGATCAATGGTTGTGAACTAAAGCTGGGAGCTATAAAAATGTAACAAAAACACTGTTTCAAAGAAAAGATGAGTTAAACGTAAGGGGAAAGCAGAAGAACTTGGATAGTGCTAGTAAACTCGATAAGAGTGGGGTTATGGAACAGGGCATGTTGCTGCCTCTGCCTCAGGTGTGGAAGAAAGGCAGCTTCTTAAATACTGCCAGAGCTGGAGGTGTAGGGCTTTATATGCATTGTAACTGATTCGTTCTAACTCATCACTCTTGGTAAGAATGTTCTTGTTTCCTCAAGCCTGAACCTGAATTCAGTTGCCTGAATATGGCTAAATTTAGAATTTTTTTTTCTTTAATGGTAAAAGCTGAAGTTTAATGGTAACACTTAAAGTTGTCACTGTTACTGGGATTTCATGCAAGTGAGCCAACAAAATGCATTTACTGCAGTATGACCTCATTCTTGGTGCTTTTTTCCTAGTCTGTTAAATACCTAATGTAAGCAAGGTAGTCCCTTTTCCATGCTATTGTATCCCATTAGTTTATAGTAATAAAATTGTTGAAGATCTTGCTGACAGTCTGTGAAGATGAATTGAAGCTATTTTTTGTGGAAGAGCCAAGCGGAACAGTGGGTTGTGAACTTCTAGCCATATCTAGTGAATAAATGTGTTTGTAACATGACATTCCACGGAAAAGACTTCTGGTTTGAACTGTTGAAGAATACTAAGATGGAGTATGATTTTTTAATTTTTATTTCTTTAACGTATGGATATGAAAGAATCTAGACTGATAAAGTTTACTTAAAAACTAAGGGCTTTGTAGCCTGCTCCCTTTGAGGATTCCTGTTTCCCTGTGCATTTCCTACATGACTAGCAAGACTTCACTACATATTTAATCTTAAAAATAGGAAATGCAAATAAGCTTTCCAAAGAAGCTACATGGGATTCTCTTTTCTTATCAGAGAGGTATTTCTAAGTAGAACTGGCTGGAAAAAAAAACACACACATTGGGCAATCTTAAATATTTCAAAACTCAGTTGTATAGAGTATTGCAAAACCAAAATGTGTTTATCTTTTGCTCTTAGCAACTTTGTGTGCCATGGACCAGGCAGATGCTTGAAGTTCCTGGCAGACTGCAGTTCATGATAGCTGAGGAAATGACAGCTTGTAGGAGGCTGTATAGGGCAGACCCAGAGGAACCAGACAAAGTTCAGCTAGAACCTGTCTTGAATTAGGTGAAATGCCAAAATGCTTCAACTGGAACTGGCTGTACTATCATCTGTTTTTTTTTTTTTCCTAACAACATTTGGGTTTGGCTGGAAGAATTTTGATCCTCTTTATCGGCTGTTAAGCATAATTGCATTCCCTTAATAGAAGGATGTGTTTCATTCCCCTCTCTCCAAAGGATAACAAATACTATTCTTCTTTGCTCTGGGAGAGTGTTTTGCTCCCAACAGCCAGTCTGACTTCAAAATAGCAGTTTTCTTCTGCAGAGATTTATTTATTTTTTAATTCAAGCACTAATTTTTCCTTGCAATGTTCATTTTGTGTAACCATGTGTCCTCCATGTCTCCCTGCTCTCGCCCTGTTTACTCCCAAGGCGATATGATAGCATAGATTCCACTGTGAGTGGCCGAACTGACCTAGAGTCCACATCTGAGTCTAGTCAAATGACAAGCCGCCAGTGCTCGCTAGAGAGCAGGCACTCTCTAGATCTGTCTGATAGGTGGGTTAACCTCTGTGCAGCCTGTGTGCTTGTCTCCTTGCTCTTGCTGCTGTGAAGTCGTCTTGTGGCACAGTTCAGCTGATTTTTGCTGTTTGCCTTGGCTGTGTTTCAGATCTGTGGTGGTCTAGTGCCGGGCTGATCTTGACATCTTTTTCCTCTCCTGGGTGTTGGACTTCTTGTCATTGCTCTCTTTCTAATAAAACAAATGTTTTGTAGAGTAGTAGAGGAACCTCTCCTGGGGGAAGGAGCTCATTTAGAAACAAAAATCATTTCTTGCCTAAATTAGTCAATTGTTGGTTCAGCGTTTACAGGTAATGGCTCTTCATGCATTCACGTAGCTTCCGTTGCTTTCAGCTCAGACTTGGAAGGGCTTGATCCAGTAACTGTGGTGGCCCTGTGAGTCTTTTCAATTTCATTAGTTTTTTTAAGATAGTCATTCCCATTGTGAACTTAAAATTGCAAGCAAGAAGTGTAGGAAGTGTTCTAAACCGTGTGCAACAGGACTCATTTGAGGTAATGAGTATCTTTCCAATTAGTGCAAGTTAGCTAATACTGATGGAAATGAAGCAGTAAACCAGCAATAGTGAAAATGCAATGACCTGTTTTTCTTTCAGTGCTATCCCACCAGCATCCTACATTGGGGTGCCCAGGCAGCTCAGCCTGTGAAGGTGAAGACTTGGTGTATTAGCAGTATCCATACAAAGCCCATGTACCCTTTGCCCTTTCTCTTCTCTTGATCTGCTCTTAGAGTATCAGGTTGGGTGCACCTCCATGCTGCCTAGTTCCTGACAACTAATGACATGAGACAAAGTTGCTGTGCACCTTTTAGATGAGCATTTTGATTTTTTTGTACAGGAACTCTAGGAAGATTTAGACAAACATGAAGCTTTCTTGCTACTAGGTTTTGGGTTGGTGATCAACTGATATTTAATCCTTTTGATCCTGGGCTAGGAATTAATCCTGAAATCCCAAAGATCATGTATTTGGGTTTCTGGGAAGCTTCAGCTAGTTTGACAGCAAAACTAGATCCTTAAATCTGTTCTCTCACAATGAACAAAGTGGGTTGCTGGATCTGTTCAGATGCATTGCAGATGGGGCAGTACAGATCCTGAAAAGCTTCTCAGGCTGGCAGTGGGCTAGTATCGATCACCGATGGGTTATTTTGCCTTCTGACTCAGTGGCATCCCCAGAGATCTTCATTTTGCTTTCGGAGGAGCCCGTTGAGGGGAGAAGATTGCTGTCAGTGCACATGTAGGCAGCAGGCTTGAGGGTAAGTTTCCTTGGTGGAGGACAGAAGATAATCAGCCTGTCTTCTACTTGTCCCAGGTTTCAGGGCTCAGATACCCAAAGAAATGGTCCATCCTTGCTCTGCACAGACTTCCGTCCACTTCTCCACCAGACCTCATGGCATCACAACCAGAGTAACTACAGCCGTGAGCTCAGTTGTCCCTAGCTGAGGTCAGGGGTCTGGTGCTGCGTCTGCCCACGCTGCAGGGCATCTGCAGAGGGAGTGCGTTACCTGCGGTGAGAGCACTCACAGCAAACAGGAGCAGTGGCATAACTTGAGCTCCTCATGTTGATGGTGTGTACAGTTCGTATTTTGTTCTGTCTCTTCTTCCTTGGAGTCCAGTCATTGCTGAGTCCCTGCACACATTCACTGCCCTTTAGCCACCCTTGGGAGAAACAGAGTGTCCTGTGGGCTTTATGAATACTGCTAATACTGCTAAATTGAAGTCTGCTGCCTAGAGTAACCGAAATGCATGCATAGCATAGTGGAATGGTGTGCGTGGGTGCAGTATCTTAAAGTAGTCCTGTTACTGTTATAACTGACTTTTTTAAAGCATGCCTAAAAAAGTAGCAGCAGAGTATTGGTACAGCTAAGGCCGCGTGCCCTCACTTGATCACAAAAAGCTGTTCTCTCTCATACAGGCATTTCCAAATTCTGTGCAACTGTAACCGGTGGAATATCATAACCCATACTGCTTTTTTTTGATGGTTTGATTGAAGTTTAATGGTGGTAGATTGACAGGTTTTCAGTTTTGTAATGTCTGGATGTTTCTCATTTTAATTTTCTTTTATTTAATGCATGTTTTTCATTACTGTTTTTTTTCTGTCCTTTCTAAAGCTTTTTTTAAAAAAACTGTTGTTTTCCCCTTTCCTTTTTTTTTCTGTCTCTTGTCTTTTCCCTCCCACCCCTTTTATTTTTCATCTTAGACAAGGATCTCTAGCTAGGAATGACAGAGTCAGGATTATTCCATTTAATTCTGAAGATGGAGAAGAAGAACAAGAGAGTAACTATGAAGAGCTAGGAAAACTGCTAATAGAGGAGTTCTTAGAAAAGAGCCATAAGAATAGAAGTTGGCAGGAAGCAAACATAAAAAATGTGCAAACTCTCTCAAAAAGGGAAAATTTCAATCACTGTGAAAGGTCAAGATGCTGCCAAAATGTGTGTGTGGAGTCAGGATCTGTAGATGTCCCTAGGTATCCTCAGGAGTATGATACAATAGATAGGAGAAGGAAAAAGAAACTGCGATACAGCAGTCTTGAAGAGAGTGAACAAATGAGCCTGCAAAGTAACGGAGGTCTGCACTTTCCAAGGGAGAAAAAAAATTATTTCAGTGGTGTGGCAACTATTTCTGAACCTAATGATGATTTCCCAGTATATGGTAGGACTGGAAAATATACCAGCAGATCTGAAGATAAGGAAGGTTTGTCTGCTTATCCCATCCTGCGTCCATACAAAAATGGCTTAATGGTTAAAAGTGGTAAGTTGCCCAACAAACAGACAGTGAACCATGAGGGTTCACTTCACCTCAGTAATGGTGAAGAAATGAAACACATAGGGCTGCCAGATAATACTTTTGTGCCCCTGGATATCCTAGAGGAATTTGACAGCAGTGCTTCTGATGAGTTTCAGTACTCGCCCGTTTCAGATGAGGAAATGGAGGAACTCGCAATGCTTTCACAAACATGGTGTGATTCTGACATCAGCCATTTGAGAGACTTCACTGTTAATTACCCTGCAAATTCAGGGTCCCAGTTAAAGGCTAGCTGTAATAAAAAACACAGGACTAAAGGGAGCAAGCATGGTCATCCTATGCAAGACTTGACACTGTCTCCTGTTGAAGAACCCAGCGAGGAGTATGTAGACACGATGGATGAACTTCAGTGTCTGGTAGAAACAGTTTCAGAATACTTGGCTGAAAAGGAGGAAGAAATCAGCAAATTTGCTACATTGCCAGAGACAAGAAAAAATGCTGAGCGCATGTTACTGAAGCAGGATAATGCTGATAATTCAGTAGAAGCCAGGAAGTCTGCACAGACCAAACATCCTGCTGCGGAGGAGAGTACCAAGGGCAAATCTGAATCTCTTCCAGACTTGTCAGGTGTGAAGAATACTGTGAATTCCCTGTTCAGCTCTTTGACTGAAAAGGTGGGGTCAAGCACAAAGCAGCTCACAGCCTCTGTTGAAAAGCTTGTTTCTTCCACTCCAGAGAAGACAGAAACCAGAACCTCATCAGAAGGTGGAGTCTCAAATGTACTTCCTAGCAAGCCCAAAAGCGAGAGTTCATCTTCTGGAATGGCGGCAGATAGTAAAGCTGACACAAAGTTCTCCATTCACTCTTTGCTACCATCCCAGGTGAGTGGTGATAAAAGAGCCCCGAATGTAAACTCCAGCAAGCAAGAAACCACTCAGGTGGACAGTAAGTCTTCCACACCGCATCATCTCCAGCAATCACAGGAAACCACCACCAGCAGCCAGCAGAACCAGCATTCAGTTATGAATTCTGTTCTAGGCATGTTTAATCCTTTAAAGATCTTCTCTGAGAAGGAAGTGCCAAAACAAGAAGTCGTAAAAGAGGAGCACACTGAGGAGAAGAGCCATGCTGTGAAAGCCGATGAGGCAAACAGAAGTGAGAGATCGTCTGGACAGACGGCAGACAAGATCAGCGGTATGGTTCCCGAGGCACAGCTGAGTGAGACTAAAAGTGAGGCAGAGGTAAACACAAATAGCACTTCTGTGTCTTCAATCTTTGGCAGGCTCACAAACTCTGTCAGTTCCTTCAGTCTGAAAGCCAATTTAGATGGTCTCTTGGCTCCAAAGCAGCAGGATGTGCCACAGAAGCAGTCAGATTTGCATCATGTTACAGATCAGCCAGATGCCACCATAAAAGAGGGCACACATGCTGCCAGGGAGCAGCCTCCTGCAAGTCACTTACGGGATCAGCATACTGCAGGTCATGGACTGGGAAAGAAGCAAAATAGAGCTAATGGGGAATTTCATTCAGAGCCTCAGGATCAGGGTACAGCACCTGAAAGCTTTTTCAGTCCACTCAAAAAGTCTTTCAGTCAGTTGTTACTTCCTTCTGCTGAACCAGGGCAGAAAGAAAATATGCCTGGGCTTTTTAAAGGCCATAAGTCTGAGGAAGATGTAAGACAAAACAGTTCATCAAGTGAAGAACACTCATTTCCTTTTACCAGGAAACTTCCTTTTTTCAGTGCGTTGGGTTTTTCAGACAAGGAAGAAAATACAAAGGAGAAAGGTGGCTTTATTCCTTCATTATTTAAATTTTCCTCTGCAGAAAATCTAGCAAATTCTAAGGACCAAACAAGTCATCAGAGTTCTAGTGACATTTCTTTGCCTGAAAACAGAAGCAGGAATTTAGAAAATGCCATTTCATTAAAATCTAGCTCTGTTCCAGATTTATCAGACCACAAGGAAGAACTTAAACAAACCAAAAACATGAATAAAGAAAAGTTATCTACTGCCCAGGAAAGCAGAAACAAACACCAGGAGAGCACCTCTATTACCTTTATGGTTGCAGGAGAGCAGCAGAGAACTAAGAATGCTCAGGAAGAACCTACAAATTTAAAAGGACGATTACCAAAAGGACTAAATGCAAACTTAAACGACAGTGTAGTTGAATCCATCCCTTCAGACAGAGGGCCAGAAGCTGCAAGTGCAGATGATATGCAGAAGAAGCACATGCCAGGTTTTCTTTCTGGATTTCTTCACATTTCTTCCAACGAAAACACTGCCAATAACCGTGAGTTGACTGTTAAAAATGAGAGTGATAGCCAGAAAAGCAGTTCTTCTGGTTTATTTTCTGGTTTATTTAAATTTGCTTCAAATGAAAATGTTGCTGAATGTAAGCAGGAGAAAGTGAAATCAAACTCTCTTGGCTTCATGAAGCTTTTTGATAGAAGTGAGGATTCTAACTTGGAGAGAAAATCCAGTGACTCAGGAATGACTTCTGATACCCAAAGCAGCACTGCAGAGAAGCAGGAAACTTCCAGCTTCTTTAAAAATCTGCTGCCCAAACCAAAGGAGAAACTGGATAATGTGAAAATGGTGGAATCTTCCAAAACTACTGACCACCCGCCCAGCACAAGAGTAAATAAGCCAGCTGAGCATTCTGTGCCCCCTGATGCTCTAAATCCTCAAGCCAAGGTACACGACTTATCTGGAAAGTCTGTAAAGAGTAGGCAAGTTGCTTATCAGGATGCAGAATCTAGAAGTTTTCCAACCTTTTTAAAGAAAGAGTCAAATGAATTTCTTAATTTGACTAATAAAAACCATAACCTTACAGAGCAATACTCAGCTTATCAGGAAACAAGAAGTCATTCTAGCTTTGAATGGGAATATGAAGTGGGGGAACTTGTTGACGCTCGAGAAATAGCCCTGCCAGTTTACTACGTATTAAACCAGAACTCTGTTCTGCCGCCTCAGTTAATGGACTGGCCTGAAAATGACATGGTAGTGAATCTCTGTAAAAAGGATGGAAATGCAAATGTGATGGATTGGCAGACTAATGCCAATTTTGATGGAGAAAGTTTGGATTTAAGTGTGATGTCATATGAGTCATTTGACCAATTAACGTTTCAAGATTTTTGTTCAGAAGAAAATGACGCGTGGACTGCTAATTCTCTCAATGAAAGTTACAGTAACTTTCCGCCTTTTGAGAGAGATGGCAGTTACTCGTTAGAAGAGCTGCCAATGGATTTAAGCTACTCCTCTGGCTGTGATGGAACTATGTGGACCCTAATTGACCAAGAGACTTTAAGTATGGATGAGAACTTTATGTACTCATCTTATAGCCAGGACTATCAGGAGTGGCTGATGCTGCTTGAGCAGGGTGTATGGTGGCCATCAGAAGATGGAGATTGTGGATACTACATGTACAGTGACAGCCAGTATGTGTATTCACTGCTCACTGATCCCACTGGGCAGTACGTTTATGTGTGTGCTCCGGAGACTTATTCCTACCCAGAGTGCTGGGATTATAATGTTCAGATGGGTTCCATTCCAAGAGCTGTGCTGGAAGACAACACAATTGCTGTTTGTGGTTTTAAGGTCCCTCTTGGCAATGAAGATGAGCTATTTTGGTTTGCTGAAGAGGAGTGTTTAGATGATTATTCAACAAATAAACCTCTGGATTTGTCAGTAGCTTTGCAGAGGAGTGATCAGTTAATGAACATGAATTTGGAGACATTTTCACAGATGTTTGAAGAGTCCATTTATTATCAGAGAGAGCAGCCACTAGACTTCTCGGGTTATAAACTTCAAAAACTCAAAGTCGATTTTAGACCTGAAAAGGAAACCCAGAACTATTCCGAGGAATCTTCGGTAACCCTTGATCTTAGAATACATTCCAGAGGGGCTCATGATAAATCGCTGAGTAAGGAAGCCCACACCAAGGAACTGGATAAGGCTGTCCCTGTGACAACTGCTGGGGGCGGATCATCAGGATTCTTTGGTTTCCATCTGTTTCAATCTACTCCTAAAGCTGAAGAAACTGTGGCAACTACTGAACGAGTAACAGAAGTAAAAAAGACTGAAGAAGATAAGAAAATGCCAGTGAACAAAGTTACCTCTCTATTTTCTGCGTTGGGTGGATTGATTGGAAAGTCTTCAGGTCCTGACTCGGAGACATCAGAAGATTCTTCCTTGAAGAGAGCAGACAAGTGGTCAAAATCATCGGAAGATAAAACTGATGTTTTATCACTTGTACCAAATAAAAAATTAGATGAGGCACAGGCAGGGCAAAAGTTTCCTGTTACATCACAACTGAGAAGAAATACTTCGTCAGATCTTAGTTTGGAGGCTGCTAGAAATGAAAAGCTGGAATTAAACCAGAATGAAAACATCCGTGTTAAAAAAGCAAGATTAACAAAATCTCCTCCTCAACTGAGCCAAACTGCTCCAGATGGCAGGCCCGTAAGAGCAGAGGGACCTGCTAAAGCAATGCCAGCTTCCAGGCATCTCGAACGACATGTGAGTATTAATGAACCCAGTCAGCCACAGCCAAATCAGAGCCACCCAGCCCCTGAGCCCGAGGAAACGTTATTTAAAAGTGCTCTGAAACTGTTCAGCCTCGGGGAAGATTCTTCTGGAAGTTCAAATGCTAACAAAACCCAAACTTCTGGATTTTTTGACTTCTTCAAAACACAAGTAAGTAAAGCACCACAGCCATCACCAGATCTGGAAAAATGTCAAAATGATAAACCAGAAAAGGTGATACATCCAGAACAGAAGGAAGCCTCCAGCATCTCATCCTTGTTTGGATCCATTGGAGATCTCTTCAAAGTGGAAGCTGTGTCTTCTCAGCCAACACCAAGCGCTGCAACTCTGCCAAAAACCATTAGTAGAACTGTGGCTGAATCAAGACAAAAAACTGGAAAGTCTGGTGGTCCTCAGAGTGTTAGTATGCCATGTCTGTCCTCCACTCCTAAGGAAGGGGTGAGAACGGAAGGCACAGACAGGCAGATCTCTCCTAGCCCTGGGGTGCAAAAGGAACATCTGAGCAGAAAAGCTGAGGAGGAGTCTTCTGAGGGTAAGAAAGTGCCTTCTGGAATTGCTTCACAGAAGCCACTGCTTGTAGGTCCCAGTATAAGCCAGTCGAATCAGTCAGCTGTGCAGCAGAGCAGTGTACCCACAGACAGACCAAAGCAACAAGGAGGAAATCGTTCAGGTGGCACAACTAATCAGACAAAACCAAGGCCAGATCAAATCCCTAAAGAATCAGGTTTCAGTTTCCCATTCAGCTTTTCTGATATCACTGCTCCAAAGCCACAGCCAGCCGGTAGGAGCATATTCTCCTTCTTCACTGGATCAGACGAACCAAAGCCTTCAGCACCCGCTCCTGCTCCTGCTAGCGCAAAGCAGCAAGAAACAGAGGGGCTGTTTCATCTGCCCTCCTTCTTTTCCAGCGGTCCAACTGCTGACAAGAACGTACCTCAAAAAAGTACTAGCTTTAGCTTCTTCAATTTGACATCCTTTTTGGATGAAAAGCCACAAACTGCTCCAGGACAGGAGGTTAATACAAAACCAGCTAAACCAGTGAACTCTAAGCCATATATGACCCAAAGTATTTCCAATGATTCTGGTATCAAAGTTTCCAGTTGTGCCAGCCAGCAAGATGCAGACAATAAAAAAGAAATTGATGATATTATTGCAGTAGTGACTGGCAAACAAACGTTTAATAAAGTCACCATGAGAGAAAACAAGTCAGAAATGCTGGCAGTGAAAAATGCAGAAAGTGTTGCCGAGGTAGTTGAAGAGAGTGACTTAAAAAAGCCTCCTCAGACTGATGATACCGCTGGAATCAGTTTGGATGCTTCTGGTCCTTGCCCTCAGACTCCCAATGTGCAGGAGCATTTTCAGGATGAGCAGACTGTTTCCTTAGGGGCAGAAGATGATGCTCTGGGTAGCACAGGGAAGACGGACAGTGAATTTCCTATTGATAAAGAAGAGCCATATTCTTCAAAAGAACAAGCTTCTGAAAATAAAGATTATAGTACAGACTTAGATGGTAAAATGGATTCAGTGATTACAAATGACTCAAATATTGCAAGTGACATAAAAAATGAAGTAGCCTCTGAAGAAGTATGTGCACAACATGAGTTGCCGGAACATAAATTACCCAAACAAACTCCTGGTGACAGGTTACAACAGGCACAAGAGTTACACTTTATTTCTAAAACGCCCGAGCCATCTAATTTGCAAAACAAACCTAAAGAATCTGAGGGTGATAAATCGGTACTGGATTCTTCAGTTGAAATGTTTTCAAGCTTCATGACAAAAATGAAACCTCCTAAAACGTTGTCTGGTTTCTTTTCTCAACCGCAAGCTCCTGCACCTCCTACTGCACAGAAGAAAAGCTCCTCTTTCTTTGGTTTCTCATCCCTCCCAAGTGGCCCAGCACCAGCTTTCACAAACGATCTCTTTGGCATCTTCAAAGGTCCAAAAGAATCTCCAAAAGAGATGCCTCCACAATCCACCCCTAAACCTCAAAGCAGCAAAATGAAAGATGTCATTGGGTCTGTTCCAGCAAAAGACTCTAGGAAGACAGAAGATAGTGTTGCAACCAGGGAGTCTGAAATAGATATGTCAAGCTCTCTGAAGCAGGACATATTGCCTGTCTCAGTAGAAGAGAACTTCACAAAAGAATCTCCCATGAAAACAGAAAATGATGAAAACAGGAACTCAGAAACCTGTAAAGAGGAACCTCTGAAGATCACTCCAGAAGCAGTGATCTCTGGTGAAAGTCAAGTCCCGGAGGCTCTGCAGCTGGTTAGTGATGCACAGCCCTCTGAGACGATAGATGTTAAACCATGCCAGTCTGATTTCAGTAGTGCAGTCAGTACAGAGCAGGCTGAGGCCACTGACCAGACCGAGGTAAGTCCATGCCAGCTAGACATGTCTTCACATGTAACAGAGGAACAAGATGCTTCGACAGACAAAGCAGCTGTTGACTCCCTTCAGACTGGCTCCAGTGGTGGGCTTGAACTGGAAATTGAAGCCCCAGTTAATGGGACAGGCACAGACCTTTCCCAATCAAATAAGAGTGCTGCACTTGAATCAGAGCCTGCTGTTCCAGGGGATCAGGCTAATGCTAGCATTGACCGGCCAGACATGATCAGTAGTGATGGCAGAGAACCCATGGCTCCTGTTGATGAGCCCAGTGTTCAACACCTTCAGATGGATGAACAAGAAAAAGGTGAGGTAGAACTGCAAATTGCTGGACAAGAAAAGAATCTGTCAATTAATGAGATACCTGAGGAAGGGATTTCTTCTGAATGTGAGTTGAAGAAACAGGGTAAGCCTAATAACGCTCCTACAGATGCAAACAGCAGTAAAATGGTCTTCGAAATACCAAGCATGCCCAGTTTGCCAAAATTCAGCTTTATGTCATCTGCTGATACTGGAAGGCCATTTGGGTCTTTCTTCTCTCAGCAGCCGCCTTCTGTTAATAAAGCAGGGGCAGATCAGGGCCTCATGTCCAGCTTTAAGAAACTTTCTTCGAGTCTCTTTGAAGGAGGCAGTGAAGAAAAGGTGAGTAAACCAGAGAGTGCCCAAGGAGCAGTGTTTGGGAAAAAGCTAGATTTCTCCTTTCCCTGGCAAAAAGATAACAAGGAGACCTTTGCCAAAAGGGAACCACATGTACCACCGCAGGCTTTGTCAAAACCAGATGACAAGGTGTTAAGAACAGTCAGTTCAGATGAAAACTCAAAATCTGCAGTCTCAGATCAACTGACTGATGCAAATATAGAAGTAAACTTGTCTTCAAAGCAGCCTGACATTGTAGACAATGAACTTTCTGAAGAACCATCTGGTGCAAGCACTGTTGATGATGCATCCAACAAAGAGCTGGGAGAGAAGTTTGATAAAGAGCCCGAAGATCAGCAGAACGTGATTTCCAGTGAATTGCAGAAAGATCAGGCAGATGAGTATGCACCAGAGCAGCCTGAACTGAAAGAAACCGAGCTTGATTCAGCTCCTAATGGAGCCGTGCTTCTTCCTAGCACGCAGCCTGCAGATCTGAATAGCGTGGAACAACTGAAGGAGAAAAGGCTAGTTACAAATCAGGCATAATAAATGGTTTCAACTGATTGACCATTTATAATGCAATACTGCAGCAGTAGATGTTAGCCTTGGTGTCTGATGTTAGTAGCTCAGTCCCCTCTGTATTTGTTAAGTGTTTTTGATATCACTGATAGCTGTCACAGGGGATGTGGTAAACCGCGATCACTAGTAATGCACAAACCCTTATACTATTTTCTCCACTTTCTCCGCTCTTTTTTCTGTAAGTGTTGATTGGATTTCCCATGCTCTTGCACTGTGTCCTGCTGAATGAAATGCTTTTAGTGCTAATTTCATTAGCCTTTCAGAAATTTAGTTCTTTGTGTGTTAATTCTGCTGCATACAATTCACTTTGCTTTCTTGTTTAGTGATAATTATGTTGTGTGTGTTAAGAAAAATCAACAGTAGATAAGGTACTGAAAGGAATAACCATGTTGTTTTCAAACTGCAAAGTAAAAACTTAATTTTAGAGAAAAACTTTACTTACTGCTAACATATTGTAGAACTAAATAGGTTCATTTCACGTTACTGATGCTTGTAAAACATTTTCAGAGATATCAGTGAAGGTATTCTAAGGCTTGCTCTTCCTAAAATCTCTGCAAAAGGTATTTCATGCAGTTAGGGAAGCTACTAAAGGAAAGTATCAGTATTTCATGAGGCTGTATTCAGACCTGTGCATGTGTCAAGTTAAAATTGCCATCAAAATTTGAACTGGAGACTTGAATCACCCACAGATATGCATTTAGTAAGTGGAAGCGGTTCTGTCTCTGATCTGACAGTTGCTGCACTGCACTCCCCAAACTTCCTGTCTGGCTTCAAATTCTCCTTACTGTACAAGTGAGAGAAACATTAGTGCTGCTTAATTCTTGGATTGAAATATTTACCGTGGCTGAGCCACAGTTTTCCTGACTGCATGAGAAATTTAGAAATTTCCATTCACTGTAATTTGTGTGAGGATTCTGGGGATTCAGTTCTGGAAGTGGTGTCTTGAATCATAGAGATCACGCCCTTGGAGTGGTGGTGTGTTTTTTTGTTTTGTTTTGTTTTTTGCATAAATGAAATTGTTGAGAGGGCTTTATTGGAGTGAGATATGCAGCATCGCTTTGTGAACAATTGCTCTGCTTTTGTAACAGGTTTTAAGTTCGGTGGTCTTAACCTTGATCTTGATTTCAGGATATTTTATTATAATCATATTATATAAATATAAACAAACTTAACTTCTTATTAACAGCCTAAATGGTCATGGTTAAGCTGCAGTGAAACTGTAGAAGTCAAACACTTCCACTCTGAATTCCCATGTTTCCATTTTTATTCTTCTCTGGCTATTAGAATATCTTCACTGGCAGTGTCTAGATGATGTAGGGTGGGGAAGTGAACAATTGGTGCCCGGCAGATTTTTGTAACTCCGTATCAAACCTAATCTATGTAGTGGTAGGCTGTGTATTTCTATTGCCTACCCAAGTTTTGAAGTTCAGAAGTCTAGACCTAGTTCAGGAGGCATAATTGCTAGGTATGACTTCATAACATATCTTTTTAGTATATTTAGTGTCCCATGCAGGGTTTTAGATGTGTAAATTGCTTTTCATTTTTCAAAGTGATTGCTTTATCTGACGGACTTTCTTATTCTCTCATAGTCCTGCTGGCAGTAGTAGATATGGCTCCTCTTGTAATGTCAGCCAGGGAAGCTCTCACCTGAGTGAGCTGGACCATTCCCATGAAAGTGCCCATGGCTCTGAGCAAGATGACGATCACCAGGAAAGGGAGTCAAATCATTCCTACCGCAGTTCGGGCAGCTACCAGAAGGATGGCCAGACATGGCTCAGGGAGCAAGAGGAGCCTCGCAGCAAAGGAGGGGAGGAGAAGGTCTGCGAGACAGAGGAGAAGCATACAGATCACTCTGCAGCTAAGTTACCCCTGGCACTTGACAAGCCCAAGGATGTTGATGCAAGAGCCCAAGTGAGGTAGGTGAAGTGCCCTATTCCTGAGATCTTTTCAACTCATTCGAAGAGGATTTGTCCCTGTTGTTTTCTGGTGCAAATTTATGTATATTGTTCTTGCAGTTGTCTTTTACAATAAGCTTGGTGTTGCTGATCTGTGAAACATTTTTATGTGTAGAAACAATTATTTATGAGACATTGACTAAACTTAAACTGTATTTTCTATATACCTGTTAATCCCTTAAAATTTAACTTCTGCATTTTCTGTTTCTTGTTTGATAAATGTAGTTTAGTCCAAAGATAGCTGCTTTTATTGCTCATGTGTGATCAGGCTTATGCATGAGCAGCCATCTAGTGATGGTTGGAGCTGCATTCGTTCTTTTCTTGTATAGTAAGCTACCACAGCTAGAGTTACTGTTTATGTAGTTGCAGGTTGTAGACTTACCATGTGAATTGATGTGTTGCTCTAACTCATGATGGCAGCTTTTCTTATCCTTGCACTTGGGCTTTACAAGCTGTTGACAGTATTGAAGACAGTCCTCAAAAGTTTGCAAGCAAAGTTTGGAGGAGTAATGCTCTGGATTATGTATAGGTTTTACAGGAATTTCAAATTCCACCACTTAGGTTTGAGAGTATCTATCTTTTCCTGAGGTAGTTAAATCATTGCAGCCCTTAGTGTGGACACGGTTATATTTTCATAGGCATGAGGGATTATTTTCTTCTGGTTAAGATGGATGGATCAGTTAGATTCATGGAAAGATGTCTGCCTGTCTGTAGTCTTTGGGGGTTACAGTATGGATTGTACAGTTACACTGGTGTCATTGTGCTTATGTGAAAGAATTAACGACAGCAGTTCATGTGTAGGCAACTCTTACACTAAAGATATAAAAAAGGAAAACAAGACTAGCAAGAGTGTTAATCTGTTCTTAAACTCTGACTCACTTTCCTCTTCTCATTACAGAGTCTTGTCCCAGAATGGCTGGCCTATATTTGCTTACATGGAGGGTTATTCACGTAGTCTATTCCAAGCTAATTTAGGCATCTAGTTTATTACTGCATCACTGGCTCCCATTCTCTCCACTGTGGTAACACTTGCCAGTCTCCATAGAATACACAGGGAACTTAGCTCTGAACTTTGGTCTCTGGATTTGCACCTGAGCTAGATGTGTAGCATGGATGCTTGTTGCTATCAGCTATTTTAAATACTGTGCCTTCTGCATCTCAGGGTGATTGACACCTCAACAGCATACAAAGGAAGGGATACAATCAAAGGCCCAATGTATCATGAGGATGGAGTATAAAATGTGTTGTGGGGTGCAGAGGTGAAGCTTTGCTGCCAAATACTTGTGCCCTCTTGAAAAGCTGTAGGAAAAAGTAGAGTGAGACAGGTGCAGGGATTAGGAAAAACATACCTGAGCCCTGTTGCCAGCCTTTCCACTGAAAAGAGGCTGTAAATTCTTAGCAGTAGGAGTGGAAAGAGGCAGTGGTTAGAAGAGACCTGCAACAGGTATGAGGATGGAAAGTCTTCTGTCTGCTTCTTTGTATGCAATTATGATACCACTGTGCTGAATTGGCTTGATCAGGAATCTTGGACAGCGTTTCTGATGATCTGACTGATGACTTCTTTCTCCTGGAGCTATTTTTAATAATGAAAATATTTTGAACTAAGCTTTTATCTATGTGGATTTTCCACCAAAAGACTAGGATTGTACCCTAGTTTATATTTTTCAGCTCATCAGTTTCCAAGATAGTTCTTGTACATGAGAAAATCTCTACTTCAGTTTCTCACTTAACATAATGTGTGCACGGCTATGTTTGCGAGGAGTTTGTTGGTTGCTTCAGCTTCCAGAGCTGAAGCTGTGATTGCACTATGTAATGCTGAATCTTTATGTTACATATGAACATTTGCCATATAGGGATTTTCTGTTTCTTGTTCTTAAGCTACCACGGTGACAACGAACCACCACCATTTTCTCCAGCAAGAGCCCATTGGATTCGAGCCATTAGCAAAGTTCGACTGCAGCTTCAAGAGGTAGGATGGAGAATTGCTTCCCTCCTTCTCTGTGTTTCCTGAGTTTTAGATCTGTGGCTGAAGGTTTAATTTCTTTTTCCTGTTACAGTTTTGATGTTTTGCAGACAAAAAACCATCTAAAATACTGTGTAGGACTGCAGCATGTTTTGATGGTCTTAGAGCTATCTAATTCTACCAAACATTTTGGACACTGTTTTTTGGAACTAGAGATGAATTATGAGAAAAGATGCAGAAGCAGGAACTTAGCTAAAAATTTGTATATGGTAATCAAAAAAGGTTTGGTACTAAATGGTTTGTGTTGAACTGTTAAAAATGAAGACTTCAAGAGAATGAAGACCTCAAGGCAACTTGAGGATAGCTTGTTAGCTTAGTAGGAGTTATCTGTATTATTTGTCGTGTGAAAATGTTCCTTGGGAAGTTTTACATCAAATATTTTTATATATACTAATTGAAAGTGGGTGTATAATAAGTCTCTTGGTATTTCCAGCTCATGAAAGTAAGATTTAAAAATAAATAATCTTGATTTGGGAAGTCAAAAGGAAAAGGTTGCGACATTTTCTTCAACAGTATAAACAGTGTTGTTTTTAGAAAACAGCAATTAATCCCCCCCAAAGGTTTTTTTTTAATTACAAATCTTTTGCTTTTATGTGTCTGTAGGCCCACAGAAAGAAACCATATGTTGTGTTCATGTTCTATAGATGATAAAATATTGCCTATTACCAATATAGGTACAAAGTGCAGAGTTAATATATTTCATTTAGAAGTAAGTACTTTCTTATATAGCTTTTTTTTTTTAATAAGAAATAATTTTACAGTATCTATTGATCATCAGCAGAACTTTTCTTTCTCTGCTGGATCTGTTGCAAATATTTGTGAAGACAAGGCTTTTGTCTGGGAAGGCATCCGAAGTGCCATAGCAGAAATGGCTTTTCCCTTGGCTTATCTGGATTGTAAATTATTTCCCAGCTAACAAATACTGTGTTACTTCACTTTTGAGCAGAATGAATTTAGGTCAAAACTATCAGTGTGACATGGAAATTGAAGGCTACCATTAGCATCCAATAAGATAGGGAACTTCCATTGTTGTTTTGTAGCATGTGCAAGCAAAAGAGTTTAGTTCTGTGCATACGGAAAACGTGTGCACAAGCATACTAGAAAGGACAAGAGGTTCACTGATGCCTCTCCCTAGATATCTTTCTGTCTAAGAGAGTACAAGGTCCATGTGGTGATTCAGTGTTAATCAAAACTTCTGATTAATGTATTCTGATTTAGTATTTCTGCTGAATTTTTAAAGTAAGACATGCTTTGAAATGATTGTTAGCAGAAACACCCCTTTAGTGTTTCTAAACTGGTGGTTTTGTGACAGCAAAATGTCACAATTCACTTTGTGTTAACCACTGCTAGCTTTTGATTCAAACTTTCCTTAAAACAAAAATCTTAAGTGTTGGAGTATTCCAGCAGGCTGTTAAGGCTTTAGCTGTCTTTAACGTGCTTTTCCTAACCTTTGCTGTAGATCTCTCTTGCTCCATATAAATCCATTTCTCTTGTGTAGGACAAGCAGTAAAGGTGCAGAACTGATTCCCTTCCTCCACTGGAGGGCTGCTGCTAAGAGAGAACCAAGCCCCGCTCACTCTTCTCATATTTGCGAATGGACCCTTTTAGCCTTTTCTTTGTCAATTTTTATAGGCACTCTTTAATCAGCCCTTGTCTTTTTTCATTCTTTTTTTCTTTCTGAAGTACAGTGTCCAAAGCTGAATGTGGAAACCCAGCCGAGAGCCTGCTCATGTGCACTACAGAGCACACACGACTTTGTTCTCCGAGGCTGTGATCCTGATATCCCAAGATATCAGGTGTCTTGCTGTGGTGATACCTTTTTGTCTCAGGCTAGCAATCCTGATGCATGGTTATCCTTTTATTCTTTCCAGAGCTGAGATCCCTTCTGATGAAGGGTTTTGTCAATCATTCCCTGGCCTATATTTGTGTTGGATTAGATCTGTATATGGATTTGCACTTGTTCTTACAGAATTGTTTTTTTTCACTCATTAAACACATTTCTGTCTGTCTCTTTGTAATCTGTTATGCCTACAAATCCTTCAAGTCATATGTGAGAAGTTATGTAGTACTCAAGCTGCCAGGCTGTGCGCTACTAGAACTGCCGGAGGGTCCCTACTTGATGCATTCTTTGAGTTTGCCTACCCTGAATATAATTTTTCCAGTGTGTTTCAATCTATTTTAGCAGTTTCATTAAGACCTCAGGGTGTAAAACTTTCTCTTCTGTTCTCATACCCCAAAGACTAATTTACCTTGTTGTAGAAGGAAGTTAAATGCATTTGACACAGTTCTACTTTTGATGAAACCATGCTCCCTGTTATTTCTCTCCTTTTTATGTTATAGATGATTTGCAGATAATTTGATTATTTGTTCCAGTCTTTAATTCCCAGGAGGAAAAGAAGAAGTTATGTAATTATAATTTCTTCATAATTACGTAGGTCACCCTCTTCCTATTTCTTAAGCATAAATGCTTGGTGTGCCCTTTTCCCATCTTTAGGTGCACTGCCTGTTTTTCAAGTTCTTAGTGCTGTATGGATTGGCAGTGTTGCACCTTAGTATCTGAGGATGAAGATTTATCAGGGCCAGCTGACTCAGAAATAATTACCTGCATTTGTTTTTCTTTACAGCAGCATCTTTCCTAACTTGCTAAACTAACTAAACTTATTTTAAAAACACAAACAAAAGCCAACAACATTTAATTTTGTTAGCTACCTGACTGCAGTTGTCCCTGTCAGTGAAAACCAGAAGCAATTAAGGCATCAAATGTTCCAGGCATCTTAATGCCACCTGATGATAGCTCTCCTTTCCTGTGAGTAGTAGGCATTGTTTTTTTGGTCATACTGTGTGTTCACTGCTAGGTTTTTAATTTTGTGCTTTGGGCTTCTGATTTCTTCCCTCTGTATTCATGCTCATCCTTAAAAACTCCATCAGGAAGATATCTGTAGTTCAAGGTCCAAGCCGCCTGAAGAGCTTGCGATGTGTTTGAACTGGTTTCTCAATGCACCTCCTTTTCTGCTTCTTCACTTGAGACGGCTGGTGATTTATGCCTGTTAACGCTGTTTTAACTGCTAAAACAGCTTCTTGATCTCATTGCCCTTCAAGCCTGTTTCTCATGAGTTCTAGCTACTGATTTTCTGAATTTTTTTAGTTCGTGGTTTTGAGCTACATAGTGGTTATCTAGTGTGCCTCACTCCTTTCTTTCCACAGCATCAGGAAAACTGTCACAGTTTTCTCAGATACATTTGCATCCTCAACTCCTTTCTCTGTCATTTCTCTCAAACCTAGAAGAGCTTCTCTGCTAGTTGCTTTCTGCACTTTCTGCATCATCAGCTTATTTCTATACCTTGTTTGAAAGTCAGTGTTACCAATACAGACTATCCAGATGGGTATCAGGATTTTAAAGGTCCCTGAGATAGTAGTCTAATGTCGCAGGTGATTCTGTTGGTTGTTTGGAAAGGTCTTGCCTCATTTATCTGAGCACCATATTAACATTTTTCAATCTTTTGTCATTACCTAGAAGCTTTCAAGAGGACTATCTTCCTCTTTTGTTTCAGCCCTTACAGCTGCTGCTTAAGTCCTTCATGCTCAAAGCAGTGCCTCCAGCTCTTTTCCATGTTCTCTTTCCTCAGTCTGTGATATTATTTCATATTAGTACTTGTGGAGCTCCAGGTCACTGATCTGAGCTGTTGGATTCCTCTAGCACAGGCTACTGAAACGGTTCTTAATGCTCTTAATTGTTAATTATCTGGCTGAAATTTGAAAAAAAGACACCCAATAAGTTTCCATATGTGATGTGATTATAAATCTCCTGAGCAATTGAGCCTCCTACCTGAGAAGAGATTAATATTCATGTGAATAATATGCATACCAGCTCTTTTCCATGTTCTCTTTCCTCAGTCTGTGATATTATTTCATATTAGTACTTGTGGAGCTCCAGGTCACTGATCTGAGCTGTTGGATTCCTCTAGCACAGGCTACTGAAACGGTTCTTAATGCTCTTAATTGTTAATTATCTGGCTGAAATTTGAAAAAAAGACACCCAATAAGTTTCCATATGTGATGTGATTATAAATCTCCTGAGCAATTGAGCCTCCTACCTGAGAAGAGATTAATATTCATGTGAATAATATGCATACATCCCACAGCACCATGAGTCAGAGAAATGTAGTATTTTAATTAAGACTTGACAGCTACAAAGTGGCTCAGAAATTTGTAACTATGCTTATTAAAAAAGCTTTGTGGTAGCATGCATAGTTTCTTTTTCTTATTTTCTGCTGCTCTTTCTGTGTTTGTGAAGAGGAAAATTAATTATGCCAAAATCAACCTAGAATATTCAGCCCTGAGAGGAATGACTCAATAATTCTCACCTTCATACTTAGAACTTTGTCTACAAAGAGGGATTAATTGATAGCTCGTCTGCTGCAGTCCTTCTGTGGGAGCTTTTTTTCCAGAAGAACAACAAACACATGGCTATTGCATTTTCAATTTGCAGCTCTCCTTAACTGAAATAGCCCTCAGCTAGGGATGTGGCTGTGTGACTTTTAAACAAATTTGACTCTGAGTTTTGTATAATACTGAAGAATTGGCTCACTGTAGAAGAGGAGAAATTCAGAGAAATTATCATATTGCATCTTAAGAAAATCTTTCAGCATTTAAAGGTATTACAAGAGTGTGTGGGGCCTGGAATTTTATGCATTTAAACAGATTCTATGTATTGGGGGAAAAAGTCTTCTGTATCACTTTTCTCTTTTATGTCAGAAGATTAAATACATCAATATACTGTTTTTTGTTGTTTCAAAACCAATGTCATTGTAGCAGTGTTCACTCTTCGGCTTTTCTTCTTATAGATGCCGTTTTATACCAATTATTTTGATTTTAATCTCAGATGTTGTCAATAGTCTGTTCTTGATGATGGCTGTGTAACTAGATCACGTACCGAGTTGGCAGATGTAGTTCATGACATCGTTCTGGAATATGATAACCACCCAGAGCAGGGGATTAAATAACTGTTCTTTAGTCTTACAGGTACCCAGTCTTATCCCCAGTCTTATTTTCCCATGCCCTACAGTTATACAGTCAGCACTTCTGAGCAAGCACCTGTAAATACGTTAACAACCATCAGGCTCTCACTTTTAAAAGCCCTGGTCCAGGGGGGATGTTGTATCGCTGATTTTGGAGTGTGAAGCGCTATTTTTATTTTGACAAAGAAAAGTTTTGTTGCAAACTACTGTCCTCTTATGTGAGGTGCCTTGAAGAGTCCCTTCTAGACTACACTGCCTACATATGAATGCGAGCCCTCTAAGCAGTACAACTGGTACTGCGTGGTGGCTAATGGAGGATGTACTTGCCTTGAGCCAGAAACCCTTTGTGCCTCTCAGGAACGGTGCAGTCCATGCAATAGTTTACTTTCGACATTTCACTTCCCTTAAGCTTTGTTGCCAAGGTGTCTTTTCATCAGTCCCGTGAAGATGAGTAAGCTCTGCATTTTGAAAGCCTCCCACACAGTGACAAAGAAGCAAACCGAAGCACTATGTACTCTTTCAGAAAGTTACCAGAAACTTCTCTTTATGCAGAGAAATGACATCTCCACTTAGACGTCTTCCTTTTTTACCTGTGGTATTTATAAAGGTTATCTTTAGCTTTCAGCTATATCAACGTTGCTGATCAAATATCTCAGGGATCAGAGCTGGTGGGGGTCTGGAGAGCACCCTCGTGCTTAGGAAATCTCTGTTCCTGCTCCAGAGAGTAGGTGGTAAGGCATGAGTGCAAGGGTCGCTGCCAGCTGTAGTGCAGGCTGATGTTGGGTGGCAGTGCTTGCAGTGACAAATGCTTTCTGCGTACTTCATCTATAAAATGCATATGTGGCTTTCGTGCTTCTTAGGGAACGTGCAACAATAATTATTTATAAAGCAGTTAAATACAAAAGTAGTGGAGACCTCCTAGCATCTTCCCTTGTCATGATTTTACTTCCCTGCGTGGCTTCTGACTTTGCGGATTGGCAAGTCTTGTGGGATTCGCCAAAGCCCCCCATTGGCGTTTCTGAGGCAGGTTTTAGTGTGAGGCAATTCCCTGGTACTTGAACAACCTGTGTCTGCTGTCTCTTGCTGCATCTCTTTGAGGGAAGGTTTGGCTGACATGCTCTGCTCGGAGGAGGGAAGCGTTCTTTCATCTCCAAGCATCTCAAATAAGATATCTGCATATCCATCTGTTTGGAATAAAATGTTTGTTTATCATTACCAAGATTCTCTGAAACCTACTAGCATTTTTACATGCTTTACATCAAATGTTACGTTATAGCAAACGTAATTATTTGTGTACACACACAAGGAAATAGTCTTGTACCATCGTTAATGCAGCTGTTGTGATTTTCAGCAGATTTTCAATAACCTTATCTCCAGTGGGAAAAATCAGAAGGCTTTCCCCTTTTTACAGTACCTACGCTAAAACTAAGAGGAATGCATGTCTTGTGCAGCAGCATGCTGGTCAGAAATGCTTTTCATGATGACCAGAGCAGCTAGAAGCCTATTTGATGGCTAACCAGATTTTCTGTGAGTTTCTTTAAGCATATCGGTGCAGTAATACTCCAATTCCATTCACTTCTGCTAAAAAAACAATTTCAGTGTTGAAGGCCTGAATTCCCTGGCACACAGGATATCTTTCCCCTTTGGTGAAAACCAAGTTCCCATTTGCTGACTAGAGGGAGAAAAAAACCACAAACTTGGGAAGACTTGGGAAGCTTTCTTAAAGCTATAACAGACGTTTGCAGAGTGGATAGGAGTACACAGTTAACTTTTCCTGGCACTATTTTACTTTTTCCGTTGCAAGGCTCCTGTGGGCTTGTGAGACCTGGGGATAGCCTCCATGAGAAGGACAAAAAACAAACAAACAAAAACCAAAAAATTCAGACATTATTTCTTTTCCTAATCTGTAGTACTATTCAGGACTACAGCTTCACTTTTCTAGTTTTATATTGTAAACTCTACACATCTACAGCTCAAAATAATTATGAAGCCTTTAAATGAGAATCGAAGTGCATTTTACTTCCTTTCCAATGTTTATTCCATTGATTTCCTTAACAAGAAAGGGAAGGCTGTCTGTGCAGCATCTAGGATATAGATTACAAGCACAGGATGTTCCACAGCCAGGCACATCCTGCTTTGTTCCAGCACTGCACGTTGAGCTTGAGTAACCAGGTGTGGTTGAACTGTGTGGTCCTGTTCTGTGACTTGTAAGGTCACACTGACACATGCCAGTACTGGGATGTATATGAATAGTTTGCTGTTAGATCTCATTTTTTGATTTGAAATACTTCATGAGTGACTGACTTCTGGAGTGAAGCTGGAGGGAAGTGGCTGGGTCTTTTGTATGGTATAGTTCTGTGTTGTTTTTTTTTGTTTGTTTGTTTTGTTTTTTCATTTTTAGGAGCTAGATTTTTTGATTCTGGCTTTTTTGAGATTGACTGGGATGTGATCTGGGAAGGGAAACCCCTCTGCAGAGGAGCCATCAGCTTAAGTTAGAATATATCTGGAATAAAGGGATGGGGGGAACAACTGGTTGCTAGCCTAAACTGGGCAGTATAGAGACTTTAACATAGATTTTCTCCATTTTACAAAGTGCACTGACTGCTAAGCTGCAGCTCTTGTCTAGGTAATGCCTCTTCCCTGCAATCCCTTCCCTGTTTAGATATCTCAGACCTGAGAGATATGCCCTTTGACATTCATCACGATCCTGTGAAACAGGGCTGGATTCTGACAAGCTGGTGTTTTCTGAAGGAAAAGATTCCTTATTCACCTTCCTTCCCACTGGAATTGCGCTGCTGCTGATCAGAGAGCGAGATGTGGGTGGCAGCAGTGAGATGGCAATGTGGGTATATGACCTTATGTCTCACACTGTTCCTAGGTTCCCAATTAACACTGTGCGCAGAAATGCTGCCTTTTTGTCTTTATCGTTTCTCTCAATCTGGTCACAGCAATTTCTGTGTTTGTCTGCAGAAGTGGCTTGTGCGTTGTAGACTGAAGAAACTATCCAATATGCACAAAGCACCTCAGAACTGGGATGAAGTACAGTAAATGTTTTTCCCCTCCCTGCTGCTGTCCAGCTTTCGTTCATGCTTGTATCAATACTTCTTCAAATACTTTGTCCATATACTTTCCCAGGACTTGCTGAAGAAGTTGTTTGAAGGTGTTAAGAATAAATGGAACCCCAATCTGTTTGGAGAACAGACCAAGTCCTATTAACAGTATATCATCATCAATAGAAGAGTATCATCATCAATAGAAGAGTACTAGAAGTGTTAGAGCTGAGGCAGCCATTGCCATTTTATGCAAAATCCCCCTTTGTGCTTTGGTTTGAACACGTAATGGCAGAAGGAATTGAACCAGCATGCTGTTGACAAAGGTTTGTATCTGATGTGGAGTGTGGCACAGAAACCTACTGTGTCCTGGCCACCTCCATGTGCACTTGCACGTGGTGCTAAGTGGAAATTGAGATTGATCTAGCACTGGAGTAAGTCAGTTCCTCCTGCTCAGAATAGGGGTGCAATGGGAGAGGTGGGTGGGGAGACTCCTACCTGCCACATACGCAGCTCTTAAAAATAGCATTGGCTGTTGGGAGAGCCAGACTTCACACTCTTATTTTTAAGGCTCTGCGTGGGCAGAGGGGATATTTCCCTGTGTTGCGTATTACTGAGACAATCTGTACAAGAAATGCTGCTCTGGAGAAATAGCAGTGTGCTTTGGCTTACAAAGCACAGGGCTTGGGGAGGGGATGAGCTGAACAGCACTGGCTGAGCACATCATAAGTGAAACAATATCAGTGCAATATTAGCAAATGTTTTGAATAGTATCATAACTCCATAGAAAAAGGAAGTAAATGATTGTGGTCCATTGGAAAGTAGTTCTCCAGATGATACGAGAACTTTCTTTGTGTCCAGGACTCTTAGCATACAAAAAGGATTTTTAGGCTGTGTCACGGCCACCAGCAAAGTGTCTACTGTCTGCTTATTGTTCAGAGTCTGAACAAATTATGACACTGTGGAGGATGGGACTTCCACATCCCTGGCAGTGCTCAAGGCCAGGCTGGATGGGTTTTGGGCAACCTGGTCTGGTGGGAGGTGTCCATGCCCATGGCAGGGGGTTGGAATTAAGTGGTCTTTTTGGTCCCTTCCAACCCAAACCATTCTGTGATTCTATTTCCATGCTATTTCTAAGATGATGCCACACAGGAAACCAGCAAATGATTTGGATAAGCTGTGAGAGAGGGGACACTGGGGCAGTCCTGGGAGGGGAGATGCTGAAGGTGTGAGCTGAGGCCAGGCAAGTATGGCTCAGTTAGCTGAGCAGACTGGAAGCTTAGAGCAGATGTTGCTGCCATGTACTAATAGAGCAGGGGAGTAAATATTGGCAAGTTTTGCAGCTATTTAAGCTAAAGGTTAATGTTAGTGCAAGAACAGAAGGGTATAAGCTGGTTATGAACAAACCCAGGCTAGAAATCAGAAAGTGATATTTCTAATTGTTAGTGAACAGCTTCCAAATGGGTTTCTTTGCCCTTTCTGTTTCTAATTAATCTAAAATTGGGTCTGTTTATGAAAGCTATTATATGACAGTCGCCTGTGGGAGCAAAGAATGGGACTTCATCATCTAGGAAGCCTCTAAGTAGGCTGTGAGAAATGTCCGTGGAACCACAGCCTCCTTAACTGTTTTTTGTAGCGTAACCTCCCCATGTTCACACTGCCCACCTGCCTGCCTTTACTGCTGTTTTGCAGGACCCTGTGGGCTTCAGAGCACAACCAGAGGTGTGTGGGAGAGGTATTTGCCACGTAGATACTGAAATAAAATTGTCAAAATCATATCGCAGTCCCTCTTGGATGATGACTTCTCGATACACTTGTGCAGAAAATATTAAGGATCCAAGACAGTCTGAGGGGTTTCTTGAAGAACGGTGTGTATCAGTGATTCATGCTTGGTAATGAACCTGTCAGAGCTATAATTTTGTTTTCTGACAAATGATCAAGTTGTAACAGTTTCAGAAAATATGGTGTAGGATATAAACAGTTTTGTTCTTAAAGAGATTTTAAAAATTTCCCATGAGATTTCTGTTGCTTATTTAGAGGGTAAATTGCAATTGAACACATACTCATTAAAAGTTTCTGAAAGCTAGCACTAGGAAATTATCTTTTTAGGAGAGCCTGAAAAGCAGCAGAGAATATTAAAGGAACATTAAATCTGTGATATGTACTAAAAAGGAAATAATAGAGCTATCCAGCTAGAAGGAAATTTAGATTTAACCTTGAACTGATTTGTGATTTAGCCCCACCTTGGCTGTTGCTCTAAGTATAATTCACTTATTCTTGTGTGTAACCAAAATAGAGATTACTTTATGTAAAAGATCAGTTTTATTTTAGCCATGTTTCCATCTGTTTTTTTTATTTTTGTTAATGAGTCAATATTCACCTTGTCTTTTAAGATAGCACACACATTTTTGAGAAACTGTTGTTGAGAAACTGAGAATGCTAAATTTTGCTGCAAATTATTTAAATTTTTTCTATTTTTATTCAGCATATCGTGTTAGTACAGCAGGTTGAAATGCATGCATGTGTTTTCATGATATCTCAAAAACAGGGTACTTGAAGGATCCAGTTTTGTCTACACACATCTATAGATTGTCTGGTGTATTCACTCTGAATTTTGTTACGCCTTGTTTTAGGAAACTTAATTTAAAGCAAGTACAGCGTCTTTATATTTGTGTGACATGGATACATGTTACTCATTCTAATCAAGTCTCTCTATTTTTAGCTGACAGTAGTAATAGCTAGTTAACGTACAACTATGTGCAGCTGCTGGAATCATCCTTTTCTCATCCTGTATTTGAATCTGCTCCTCTTCAGCTCCAGTGGAGGTGGTGTGGCTTCGGTGATCTGAGACAGAGCAGAATCAGCTACAGGAATGCTCCCCCTGACCCCTCTGCTCAGGATTTGGGCGTGTTTTGGTCAAAATGTGGTTGTCCCTCCCATCACAGGCTTGACAAAGGGGTTAATTGGTCACTCAGTTGTTTAACTTTGCTTTACATAGCTGAGCTGAGCCTGGCTTGTGCTGCAGTTTTTATCCCCTTGCAGAGGCTTGCTAAATCCAGTTATTTTCACTTTTTTGAATTGAATTTCCTCCCCTTTCTCATGACTGGGTTCCTAGACCAACATTCAGGCCCGTTTTGTAGAACCTGTCAAATGCCTTTACTGGAGGTGTGAAAGCTGTGTCAGGGCTTATTAATACCAATGTGATTGCTGGGGTCAGCTTTGTCAGAGCTAGTGTGACAGTGTCCCTTTTTCTTGTTCACTGCACACGCTAACAGTGTCCTTAGAGACTGACTGAGGCATATATGTGGTTCATAACAAGTATTTATGGAACATTTTGGTTCATTAATCAAGTGCTGTCTTCTGCGGGGAATATAAATGTACAAAATTATTCCTACCTACAGAGAAAGGAATATTATTTTAGCCAGCAGTCATTAAGGCGAAGGTGGTGTAGTGCAAAGCTTTTTTCCATGCTCACTGAAAGTTGGTACATCTGTAGCAAATGAGGGAGAAAGTGCAGGTAGAGAAAGCAATCTGTGTCAGCAGAGGTAGCTGGTTATTTCTCCACGTTGTTACTAGTTATTATTCGTCTTCCACACTGTTGTTATGTGATGCTGAACAAGCCATGTTATGGTGGCCTTGGAGGAGTGTTTTCCCATTGCTTCTCCCAGTGACCCACTGCTTGATTTCTGATTATTTGACTTAAGATGCTGGAAATGAGCCATCACAGCAATAACTGAAGTAGCTGTAAGCCAGGCTTCATAGTATTTGAGGTGCTCCACATTTAAGTAATCTGAAAAATCTGGCTTTGGTTATCTTGAGATGGCTGTCCAAATGGCACAGGTCTTGACCTGATTATGCCCTCATTCTTCACTGCAATGGGGACTTGTAAACTTTACAGAAATTATATGAAAACACCAGATGTTTAAATTACTTGAATAATATGGTGATATGTGCAGTGAACACTCCTTAACCCACTGCATATAACAGTGATTCTTATTGTAGGGTATGGCTACAATGCAACAAATAATACATATGGTCATGCACTGAGCAATGCAAAGGAAACAAAGAGGTTCCTGCTCAGAGAGCAGTAGGACTCCCTCTCTTCTTGCTGAGAAAGGGGTTTACCTCCAACCGGAGAAGGAATAAACTAAATTCACAGAAAGTGCTACCCTGTAGGGTAAAGTTGTGTATAGCAAAATAAAATAATAATAAAAATCTGGATCCTGAAATAATGTGGGAAGAAAAAAAAAGTGCTTTTTTCAGCCCTTTTTAACAATGGAACCTTTATCCAGAGCAAGAAAATCAGCCCTGAGAAATCTGAGGGATACACAGCTACTTTGTGCTGAAGGCATGCAGGAGGAGATGAGCAGAGTATCCTGTCCTGACAGTGCTGATTTAGGCTGGACGAAAAGAGGATGGCTGGATCCTGAAACAGAAATGGGTGCTGGAGATGTCTTCAATGTTTGCTGCAGAATTAGGATCAGAATTCCAGTAGCCAAATCCTTATGTTTTGGACCTACATTTTGCAGAATGCACAAGCGGTTTTATCAGAGGCCATTTCCCTATTCTCACTGTCAAGCTCAGGTAGGGTTTTGCAGGGCTCTTCAGTGTTTGAACTGAGCTGCAATGCGGTGGACAGCTGGGCTGTAACACAGACCATCTGTGGGGAATAACACAGCTTTGTGTTCTGTCACTAGTGCAATGGTCCCAAAAGGGTGACAGTGCTCAGCTGACACCGGAGTCTTTAAATAGCCTGCCAAGGTGACACGCAAAGTTAGGACGCAGGTGCCTGTTAGCTGGTATGTGTATTACCATGTAATTTTCTACCTGAGACAAGTTGTGGAATGATATAAGTAAGGAGCAATAAACATCAGACCTGGTCAGTACGTGAGGAGATTAATTAGACCATCCATTTTCCGCCAAAGCATCCTTGAAAAGTGCATGTGCTCCTGCTTATTAAAAACTTCTGGGTTGGAGATTTTGTAGCTTCCCTAGACGACCTCTGCTTGCTTATGATTAAAAGCTTTTCCAGATGTCTAACCTAGCTTTCCGCTGTTGCACGTTAAACCTGTTATGTCTTTATCTGCATTTACGATATAAATGTTGACTGGTTTACGTCTCTTGTGTGTGCCCCAGCTGGTTCATGTCTGAAGGCTGTTACGTTTACCTGAGGTCTGTATTTCAAATCATCTGCAACTTTTGCTTCCCAGGTTTGTTGATCAAAAAAGCAATTACAGCTCAGAGTATAATTCCAGGTTTTTCCACCTCCAGCATGTCTGTGCTCAGATGCCTGTGCGTTTTAGTGATGTTGATTATTTAATTAGGTGTGCAATTAAGGCATTGATTGTAATTTTCCAATTTCATGAATATCAAGTCCTTATGTTATGGATGCCATTAGGAGGGAGAGAGATGTAATTTGAAGGAGGAAGCAGCAGAGGGAGAGTTTTCTCTGCTATAAATGCTTCCTCACTGCCTGTTGACCTGAGATACTCAGGCTGACTCTGATTTAAAAGCCAGTTTAATAGCTGCTTCTGGAATGGGAGCAGCCAGTTGGTGAAATTTTTGAGTTAGCTGAGTTGTAGAGGGCAATGTGGAAGATTTGCTGAAAATCCATCTTCTGCTTCTACATTTTGATTAAAAATGGAGAGTGACAATTCAGCTCGAGAAAAGCTTCATCACTTATGGGTGGGCAGCCAAAACCCGGAACAAGAGCCCTGGAGGCATTTGCTTGTTTTCAGGAGAACATTTAAGAAAGGTTTTGGTATCTGTCATAGCTGGGGCACGAGGAGACAGGATGTTAACCTGAGCCTGCCACCTGAATCAGCTCTGCTTTTATAATGTGACTCTGAAGGCTGGTGTGGGCTGTGATGAGTGGGGTGCTAGTGTCTGAGCAGCAGCTTCTGCAAGGAGCGTGGTGTCTGGGAAATAAGGCTGGCTTGTGTCCTGGGGTGACTGGAACCTACTGGATGAGAATAAAGCAGCCTTTTTTTTTTTTTTTTTTTTTGTGAAGCACTGGGTTTCAGAGCTGATAGCTTTTGGCTTTGTCTCCCAAAAGCCAAGTGTGTGTAAACTCTCAGAGGAGTTTTTGGTGTGGCAGCAGCAGCCTCAGAGGAAGGAGGTGGGAGGACTCCTTGCAGACAGCTCTGAGGTCTCCCCTCAATCCCTGCCTGGTAAAGATTGGCCTAGAGAAGCATGAGGATTCATCACCCTGCAAAAGCATTAGTGCTATTTTAACTCCAGGTTTTTCATTTACCTAACAGAAATCTCACTCCTTGAATCTTGCTCTGTGCTTAGCCTTGGAAATATCCTTCATTCCCAGGGTTCAGCAGACATCCTTACATTCAAATAAATGTTAACGCATGGAGTGTTATCTTCTCTAGTACAAAGATAACAAGTCAGTTGGTGGTTTGGGCTCACCTGTTTACAGCAGATGGACTTGCGTTGCCTGTCCTTGGAAGGTAGACAGTCCCGGTACATCTGATCTTCAGCAGTTTTTTAATGTACCAGTGCTAATTGTTTTGTCTTTCTGTAAACCAAATAATTCAACGTTTCTTATGTAAAGAAAAACCCTTTTTAAAGAAGGGGGATTCTGGGGGCTTTGAGGAAGATTACATGCCCTTCCTTTTTCTTCAGGTGTTTGAAGGCTAATCTCTGGCCAGTAACAGTTTCTGGGGTGTTCTGGGTGCTATAGGAGGGACCTGTGCCTTTGTTTCCTCCCAAGCTTGAAGATTGCTTTTGCACCTTGCCTCCCACCTATCCTAAGGGGAAAAGAAAGAATCTGTGCTTTGTGTGACACCTTACTTGAAGAAACTTGTTCTTTTGTCTGAAGGCAACGTCCTAAATGTAGTGTTTGATGAATGTGGTCTAGAGCCGTTGGGTGGCTGTAATGAGAGAAATGGCATTGACACGATAGCTTTAAATGCCTTGGAATATACCATCTCCAGCTTACTGTCTGAGCAGCACTGCTTATGTTGTGGTGATGCACAGCTCCTCAAAGCACGGTATTCACTGGGGATGGCTGTCAAACAGCAGAAAGTCACTGCTTTTTCATTAGCACTTCAGTCTTTAGACTGTAGATTGATTTTGATCTTTGTGTGGCTTTGAAGAAGATAATAAATAGCATGTTTTCACTGCAGAATCAATTGATGATAGATATTACACTGTGTATTTGAACTTCTAAGGGCCAGTGCAGCTCTGAACCCAAACTACCTTACTGAAAACTCTGTCTTCAGGGAGATGCAAGAGGCAGTTTCATTTGGGACAGATGGTTCTTTTTGTTTGCTTCAATGGGAGGAAAATAATTTATTTTAGAGAGCTCTTGGGTCAGAGATGTCTGAGTCCATTTGTGAGATGAATTAAACCTGAGTATGAGTTGGGCAGAATTTATCCCCGCTGTTCCATTCAGGTTGTCTCCATTGATTTTTCATTCTTCTCTGTTTCTTCTCTTTATGTAATATCGGTTAATTTACTTTTTCCCCCCAGTTTTGTATTTCCTTAGGAGCCAGGGCACTCCAAGTGTTCTTGCTTGTTTTCCTACAGGGAGAAAGGAGTGTGAGTGTGTAGGAGAGGGAGGAGCAGGACCTGTGCTTGAAGTGTCCTCTTTTTTCTTTGGTTAATCCACTCGTGTTCGTGGAGGAATTGCTTACTTACACAATTTTATCGGTAATTCAGTACTTTACAGGAAGTTAGAATCAAATAGGAAGATAATGAGGATTAAAAAAGAAGAAAGGGTAATGTATACCTCGCAGACATCAAAGCGTTTGGCCTATATAGCTGAGCCTGGTTTTATCAGTTTTAATAACTCCCTGCTGGCTCAACCTAAAATTAAAATCTGTTGGCAAATTAAAAAAAAATTACAGTACAAAGTATTTAAATTTTTAAGTGGAAGTTTATTTCTCTCGTAGAAGGCAAATAACTCAGTGCTCTGAGCCTTAAGGTAAAGCACACTTTCTCATAGGCTTTTCATTAGATGTGAATTGTGTCCTAATTCCAGATTATCTTCACTATTTCCATAAATGAAGCATTCCTGAAAAACAGCGCCTGTGTCAATCTCCTTTGTGTTAGCTAAGAGATTTTAAGTGTTTGAAAGGTGCAATCTGCCTAGCTGCTGAGAGCTCACCTGTATTTTCTCTGTTCATAACCATATTTTCCTCCTCTCTAGCTCCTCGTGAGCCATGGAGAGGACCATGACGCTTTCCAGCACTTCTTTGCTCTTGACCTCTATTAATGATGTTTCCTGTCTCTGTCTACTGAATCTTGCTCACTCTTTTCATGTTACTTTTCTGTTCCTGTTCTTACAAGGCATTCATGGGAGTATTGGGGTTTTATGTGGTAGTGCTTGGAAATCTGCACAGGCTGTCAGGGTCTCAAGCCATGGGTGGAGGTTTGTGTTTGTCCCCAGTGCATTTTTGACTTGGATGTGCTAGTGCATTGATGACTGCGGGGACAGGCAAAGACCATGGAAAGAAGAGATGTGAAGAGCGACGGCAATATGACAATGGCTCTGCTTGTACTCAGATCATTGGAAAAAGTAGGGCAAACAAAAGCCTACAGTGCTGTGCAATGGGTAATCCAAGTGCTAAAGACAGTTAACACTAACGTTAAATGAGTATTGTCTGGCTGGTGCTTTTTCTTTTTTAAACTATTACTGCAAATGATACCCCGACAAAGTCTTTTTTTGTCTTATATGCAGCGGTTTGGATTGCATTTTTATTTTCTCACTTGGGCAGTCTTCATCATTATGTGGATGCATTTGATATGAGGCTTCAGCTCTGAGCTGAAGTGCTGTAATCGGTGTGTTTAGTAGCAATCATTTCTTTTGCAGTGGAACTCGGTGCCCTTGGTTGGGTATGAGCCTTCTCCTAGCGAGGTGCAAACATATAATGAGAACCTCGGGGTCAGGCTCCTAAAGGCATTTAAAGCTAAAGCACCTCTGAAAGTCCAACCTATGGTCCCTGGCCTTGCAGCAAGGGAAAGAGCAAAAAAAAGGAGGGTTCTCTGGGGGATGGAGGGTATCACTGAACTCCAGCCTCACACAGGGTCTGGAACGAGGTCGGTGGCTTGGTGTCTGTGCAAGGGGCAGTGCTGTGTCTGCACCTGCGTTCACTGCTGTTGCTGTTCAGACCAAGTATTGTGCACCGTGGCATTAGTCTGCCTGTGTGCAAAACTTGTGCTTGTGTCCATCAGATAAATAAGCAGATGGAGACACCAGCCTGGCTGTTGTCAGCTGATGCTTCCAGATGCCACGGGAATATCCCATGCAGTGAGGGCAAGCCTAGGAACACAGCGATGCTTGTAAGAGGAAATGGTGAATGAAAGTTGGTATTGGCATAGGTAAGAGATTTGATGCATGATGGAGGGGAACAAATCTCATTTTAAGCACGGCTGGCTCACAAGGAGGTGGGAGGTATTTGAGCAGATGGGAGGATAGTGGCATTTCCACAGCTAAGTCATAGAGGCCTCTTCAGAATCCTACCCCACACTGCAAAAAGACTTTGTTTTGAAAGATGCAGTGATTTGTCCTTGAGCAAAGCAGGAAACACACGCAGCTCCCTTATAGTGCCTTCGGTGTGAAAGGCACAGGAGAGAAACAGCATTTGGGAAGGAGGTGCTTGTGTTGGGTACACGAAGGGGGACCTACCGACAGGATGCAGGGAGCATTTGTGGAAAGGGGGATGTGATGTGAGTGTGGACCAACTGGCCAAAAAGATTTTTTTAGCAGCGGTGTGTTGGATGCCTTTGGGACAGCTTGTGGGGCAAATAAGAAGCACTTCTTAATTAAGCACTTCTTATGGGATCACTGCCTGCTACTGCTCACTTCCTAGGGAAGAAGTGTCAGTACAACGTGAGTGGATCCGATTCTGTGCACAGCATTTCGGCAGTCATTCTTTATGTAACAATGTGACTTACATTTTTGGGAAATGCAAGATCACCGGGTGTTCAATCCCCCACGCTGGTGGCAGAGCTGGCACTAGTCTTCCTTGGAAACGAGATAGGATCCGTCTGAGTGAGGGCATTGCTGAACCTTGTGGGTTAGTCTGGGATGAACAGGAGATACAAATATAGACATACATATCTGCATCGGGCAAAGAATCTTCTTGGAACTGGTTAATTATGTTGTCCTGGGCTTTTCTGCCAGCCCCCTGCTCCGCAGTCCTGCAGGATGCCAGGATTCAGACAGAGCGCTTTTCCAGCACAGATCGCCTCGCTGTGCTCTGTTGCCTGCTCTCGTAATGCCAAAGGAGCGCGCTTTGTCTTTAGTCAGATTGGCTCTATCAGTTCGTGTTTCCTTCTGAATGGATAATAAAGTGGAGAATCATTTCAAGGCGAGGAGTGTTGGTGTGTGAGCGAAGCGGGGAGGCTGCGTGTGAGGAGCTAGGCAGTAAGCAGCTGACGAGGAGGAGTAAAGTAGCAATAGCTGCACAGCTTTCTCTCTGCCTCTGAAGTACAATATTTTCTGTTGAGTCACAACTGAAGACAGAGATGAAGTTTTTACTGTACTTGGTACTGCCTGGGAAAGGGAAAAGATGCATTGTGTTGGTGAATTAAAGAATTTCTGTTGAGGGATACTCCTTGAAGCTGACAGGATTTCTGCATTTTTGGCTTTTATATTCACTGGCTTCTACTGGTTTTTGCTTTTTGGATTTTTAGAAACTGTTTGCTTTTTTTCTTTTTTTTTTTTCTTCGAAACATGCCTTCTACTTTGCATGGTTTCTCATCGTAGTGCTTCTGTGGAACAGGATACTCTCGGTGCCTTTTTACGTTGCTTTCCCCGATACCTGAGATGGGACACAAACAATGTGTTGATAATCTCCACAGTGAAAGTTCATTATCGGGTGAACCTTTAACAAGATTAGGAATCCTTCGGGACTTGTCTTTTCTATGAGACCAACCTATTGTATTCTGTAGTTTCTATTCTATATATTTCCTTTACATTTAAACCTTTTATTTTGAAGCAGAAAGGTAAGTGGATGACTGGAACAAATGAAGTGGCTGGGTATAAACTGCAAGTAGGCAGCAAACAAGCAGAATTGTTCTTTATTTTGAGTGGGCTGTGTGCGTGTGTTTACTTTGGTAATACAATAGCTCCATTTGAAGCTTACTGGATTTAAACACATGCCTTGAAAAGACAATCAACTCTTAGTAAGTTCATTTGTGTGCTCTATTTCTTAGTTTTTGTATTCACCCATTAGACAGTAATTGTAGATGTCCTATTGCTGGTACAATTGAGGTTGTCTGTTTACTTCTCACACTTCTCTGTTAGGAGGGTTTGTATCTCAGCTGGAATTTGACATCAAAATCACTGTGTGAAGAGGAGTTAAAGGGAAGGGAATTTTGGGATAATATAAGTATGATCACTTGGAGAGCAAATAGCTTCAGAGTAATTAAATTACTGGTTTGATTCTGCCTTAAATGTCACTTAAAACAGGCTTGTTTTTAACCCAGAGTATTTGTCATTGGCTTGATTTCCTGTGCTGAGAAGGTTGCGAGCTGATGAGACGAAATGACTGGCATGAAGGAGCAATGAGGATGCTGTACAAGCTCATGAATCAGAGCAGATGGCGTGGCTGTTTCAGATATCTTTTCAGTTTTCATTCCTTTTATGCAGGCAGCTTTCTTTTGCTAATGGAGAGAGCCTTTGGGGGATAAACATCAAGACCTAATACAGAATGCTAAGGTCTTCTGCCCTCAAGATGAAAAGGAGAAAGCTTGTAGAAGTAAAGCTTCAGTTTTAGCCCAGGAGAATTTTAGTTGAAGAGCACTGCAGTTTAGCAGCATGAGCTGGAAAAGCCTAATTGTTCTATCAGCTGCCTATGTTACCTCTTCCCAGCCTGTCTGGAAGCTGCCGAGTGTCTGCTCTAAAGAAGTGCAGGAAAGGTCAGAAACAGTGAGCAAGATCACATAGCACCAGTCTGTACTACAGCTATGTTAGCTCTGCCCTAACAAGAGAAGTTGCATCTCTTAATTCATCACCTTGGGTTGGTGAGTGCTGCCTGTCACTCCCCTACCTGGCTGGCCCTGTTGACTGAGGCACCATTCCCTGGAAAACCAGCTCCAGACCTCTGCAGTGAGTAACCAGAGTTTTGAGAAAAATCCAAGGGACAAGTGTTTCCCGGTTGCTCTTGTCAGAAATGGCAGCACTTGGGGAGTTCAAACTATTGCTTCAGCACTGGGTTGTAAATTGGATTATAAGTAGAGGAAAGGTACAGCATGTTCTGTTTCTGCTGGTCTAGGCAGAGCTCTTAGCATCCTTCAGTGCTTTCATAATGGTGCACACAAAACTCATTTAAAGCAGAAGTACTGGGTTTGGACTGACAGTGCTCTGTCTCTCTCTGTTCTCGTAGGGGTAGCTTGAACATTCAGCAACTTTGCTCCAAAACCTAGCAGACGCTTGTACAGTCCTGATCCCAAGGCCAGCCAACTTGTCCGCACGCTGCAGTACTTGTGTTTGTTCGCAGTGCTGTTTCCTTTAAACAAAAAGTTGCTTCTTGCTCGTGGCTCATCTGTTCAATATAGTACTTGGTCCTTAGGATCCTGACTTGGAAGAAATCTGTTTTAAGGAACAGCTGTCAGAGCTGGTTATATCACACTGCTTTAGGTTGTCATGGGTAAATCATTTACTGGAGATACCTGATTGATTCAGCTGTGTACAAAACCCCCCCCCTTATAACCTGAGCAGTGCTCTGGAAACCGAGGCTACTGAACTTAATTCCTTCTCGGTTTGCTCTTAAACTGCTGCTGATAGCTGGCTGCTTAGCTTTTATATTTGCTCCCAGGCAGCAAAATAACTTTACTTAATAACAACAGAAGAAGCTGTGATTTCTTCTCTCTCTCTATTATTATTCTTTTTTAGCTGTGCGTTATCCTTTTTGCCTTTTTCTCAGCACAGGATGGTTTCAGGACATTGGGTAGGTGCCTTAGACGTAGCTTTCTGCTGGCTGTGCGTGAGATGTGAGTTCCTGTGGTCGGCAGCCTCCAGCCTGTGCCTCTCTCAGCACTTGGAGACAACCCCTCTTTCTTTGACTCTGTCTCTGGATGCCTTCCTTTCTTGGCCACCAAGTAATGATAGACCCCTTTTGTTACTGCAACTGCCACTGTTAGCTTGCAGAAAAAGCTGTGCTAAAAGGATGTGGCTGCACAGGGAATGAGCACGTCTCGAGGAAAGGCAGGACTGCCTGGTGCCTAGGAGCTCTCCGGGGGGCTCCAAAGGCAGCTTCACTTAAAAGGCTTGAACATCTCAATCCCTCTCCATCCGCGCTCACAGAAGTGATGCCAGTGGAGGGAGAGCAACATTAGCCCCATTTTACAGAAAGCTGAGGCCCTTAACTGTTTTTTTTTGGTGTCTCCTGTGTTTGTCGTGGTTATTAAGGAGTTAAGGCAGGGCGTGCAATCTATTTACTCCCCTACACAGCGACACTCTTTAATTACATGAATTTAATTTCATGCTGTTTCTCAACAAAATTTTTTATGCTGGTGAACACGCTCGCAACACTTTAGTGAGTTTTTACCCTCATACTTAGTGATTTGTACAGTTCCTTCACTTTGTAGCTACATCAATAACATGCTGGTACAGCAAAATATTACTCAGAGGTGTTTTTGCCACAGTTTAATGGCTTTGCATAAAAAGTAAGGAATAACTGATGGGAGAGGTGCAGACCTGTGTAATTCATTCAGCCAATATGCTGTGTTCCCTAGATCATTTTTTCCACCATGAGGGTTACTGACTTGCCAAATCTGACCTTTTGTCCTCTTCCCTCTTCTCATCTATCAAGCTGTTCTGGAAATGATTCAAGTGTGTTTTTCTAAAACGTGATAGACAGGAAGGCTGGCTCTCATGGATGTCTGCATTGAAGTGTTTTGACACAATTTTTGCCCAGTTTTATTGAAACAAATCTGTTTGGAGGTACAGATGAAACCTGGAACACGTCAGTGGAAGTGCTTGAACGTTTCAGAAAGTCCTACGGGCAGGACTGGGATGCAGTTAGGCAGTTCTGCAGCTTGTGCTGTAGCATCTGAACAAGAACGCAGACTGAGATTTGGCAGGCAATGGGGCTCTGAAGGGACTGTGAAAGGATTGCTAAGGGAGTGTGAAGTAGTTTTTTGCTCACATTGTTTTGTTTAAAAAAAAAATCACCCTTTTATAACTACAATCTTTTCAATAGTATGGATATATTTCCTCCATAGTCCACTGTGAAGTGCCATGTGTGCCTTGTGCACCTTCCATTTACCTGAAATGCCCTGAGGTGAGCACATTTTTCGGAGTACATTTTGTTCTCCAATCCTGCTGTTCCTTGCACAGGATTGCTCAGCCCTGTAACTTCTTATTCCAATAATCAATGCCAGGACTCAAAAGTTAGTTTCTTTTAATTATCAAAAGGTTTGAAAAGAGATGCTTTCTCAGAAGCAAGCAATGAATTTCATGTTTAGCTATGATCTATCCCAAAATTAAATCGTGTTAATTAGGAAATTGCATGCTCACCTCCAGAAGTCATAATGTCAGCGAAGTTGGCTGTAACCGTTCGTGTCTCTGTCAAGCCTTGCTGTTAGGATTCTTTCAGCAATTAAAGTGTTTAAAAATGCTGTAATATTCCCAGGAAGAGTTGATGTTTCAGCATGCGGAGTGCTGGGGCGATGTTGCTATGGCAGCCTTAGCCATGAATTTTTTCTTGCTGATGCCAAAACCTCTTTTCCCAGAACGTCCTGCATTTTGGTTCCTGTTATTCTACATGTTTAAATGGTTCTTTATAAAGTAACAAGACCATTTATCAGTCACTTTATTGCTTTTTCTATAGTAATTGCTTGCACAGGTAACACAATACCACTGTGTGTGGAAGATACTCTAAATATAATCTAGTCCAAAAGACTTCACTCAGTGCTGTGGTGGTGTGAGTTGATGGCCACAGAAGGTGCTGTGAAATACTTTTTGGTCATGGTTAATTGTTTTTATACCTCTTTGAGTCTGAACATCGTATCTACCCTTTTGTACCAGCGCTTTCTAACATGATAGTCTGGGGTAAAGGTGTCTCACTATTTCCCTTACTGTGATGAAGACCAGAGAGCTGATAGAGAGATTTTAGCAGAGCTTCGGTGGACACAAAGAAGCTGTGATCTCACACCCTGTTCTTCCACTTACCTGCCAGCTTTTTGCTGCTTGGGGCAGTGCTACAGGCACTGCAAAGCTGCCTTTGCTTTGAACCACGTTTTCCCAGTGTGTTATGGAAGCAAGTGTGCTGTTCAGAGTGGCTTGCAGCTTCTGGTGGAGACTGACCTTCTGGAGAGTGCTGTAAGTGTGAAGTGTGACTGATCCCCAGTTGTCGAGCAGAGATCTCCTAGCTGCAGTTTGTTCCTTCATGGGATTTCTCATGTTCTTGTTTCTCACTCACTGATGATGACGTGCCATGCTTTTGCTCCTGTTGTGATCACAAACCAATATATCAGGAGGAGATGTAATTATTGTTCCTGTGTTACAAAGATACTCCAGAAATGCCACCTGTGGCCAGGTCATAAGTTGTGCAGCGTTTGGTTCATCGTTCCTCCCCGCAGATTTTAAAATCTTAAGATGCCAATTTTGTCCTTGTGGAAATTACAAGACAACACAAACATCCCCAAAGAAAGCCAGTGATATCTTACTCCTACTTAGCTTGGGCTTGGCTTCCATTTGGGTAGTTGTAGGCTGGAGAAATGGTGGAACCTGTGCATGCTGCTCTTCAGTCTGCACACCCAGAGACAACTGGGCGAAGCTGTAAGTTCTGGAGAGAAATGGCTGCTAAAAATGCAATCAGAACAAAGTTTGTGTGAGGGTTTCCAGTATCTGGCAGGATATCAGGATGCAAATATTCTTTATTTAAACATGTGATTTCTTGTTATATGTTAGTATGACTTCTGAAGTGATTGTGGAAGAGAAAAAGACTTCAGTGAGGATTTGCATCAAAATTAGATATTTTTTTGGCTGAACCTTTATTAAGGTTTCAGTGTCACTTTACTGTCTGTGCTACAAGGGAGCATGACCCTAACACAACCAACATTAAAGAAATAAGGAACATTTATAGGAAACAGGTAACTGCACAATGCCTGCTTTGGGTCAGCAGGAAGGGAACAGGGAAAGGCACCCAAGGCGGGGAGGAAGAGGGAAGCAGGCGATTCTGTTACCTGCTTGTTGGCTTGTTTCTTATAAGTGGCAGAGTTTTGCTCTTTGATGGAAGCAGAGAGATTTCTGTTCACTTCCACCCAGTGTACGCAGAGGTGGAGAGGCCTTGCCAGCGTCCTCATGCTCTGTTCTGGTCTTGTTCCCAGACTTGAGGGGAGCAGTTTCTGTCCCTCTTGGGACAAGCTGGAAAGGTATTGCTGGTATTTGTAATCAAAGTTGTTGTTTTTTGGAAGTCTCTAGTGAAATAGGTGTGTGTGCATATGTGTATATGTGTGTTTGTGCACAAATGAAAGCTTTGTAGTGTTTGCATTGAGCTGCCTGCTTTGCAAAGGCTGCAGTCCTGAGTGTGTTCAACAGGAAAAAACATCCTCTGTAACAAACTGCTGCTATCAAGCATTTGAGCAGACAAAAGAACCGAGAGTGAACTTTAGCTTTGTTTCTTTTTTTGAACTAAAATAATCACTAAGCCCCTCTGGTGCATTGAAAGCTGCATGCAGAAGGAAGCGTGACAAACGCTGAGCTTTCCAAGGGAGTCCTTGCACAAGCATGTGTAGGCTTTTCTCCTCGCACTGAGGGTTTTATATGCTGGAAAATGTTTGCAATGAGCATCTCTGCTAGCTACCCTCAAGCAACACATGCAGGGAGCCACCGCTGTAGATCTCTTCTTCCAGGGTGCCACTGAATTCAGGTGCTTGCTCTCTGAGGGCTCACTTCTTAATATTGACACAGAACTGTTTTTCTGGCATTAATTACCAGTTAGCCTATCAAGTGGAAAAGTAAATTGTTTAAGTAGTGGAAGAAGATAGCCTGAGCAAATATTTCTTAGGTCAACCCTGTTCTGTGGGGGATTAGTTAGATAGGAGATACTAAAAATGAAGCAAAACCAAACCAAAGCAACAAAAAAAATCCTGGATCTTTACAGTCTAATGACCTAAAAATTTGTATAAAATCAAAACTTGATTTATTTAAGAAGCTTACAAATTTAATGGGGAATTTGTTTAACTTACATAAGGACAGGTATGGAAGTTCATTTGAGATGCTGGATTACGGGGCTTAAGCCTGAAGCACAGATGCAGCCTCTGTTATAGCGTGTTAATTAGCTCTGATTATAGAGATTGGTATTTGCAAGTCCTGTCTCCTCCAGATCAAAAACCTTTCTCTTCTTCCCAGCCCTCAAAGAGAAACAACAACTTTGAAAACAAAATTTTCACTGGGATGAAAATGCTCACTAGCAGCAAAATGCTGGTGATACTGCAAATGGCTGTCAGGCAGAACTGGAAGTATTAGAGAAAGGGCTTCTGTTCTTCAGCAGCTTGCGGTCAGTGCAGGTGTACAAGCTTTGAATTAATTTTCTGAAATGGAGATTGCTGTTTCACCTTTGAAAGAGGCACCTGGTGAATGCTTCTGTGAACTCTGGAGCTGGTCCTTGGGCAGTGAAAAGGCTCGGAGGGAGCTTGTTGGTCTTTAGGCAAAGGCATAATTCAGTGCAGACAGACTTTTGGTGGTGTTCAGTCCTCTGCTTAGCATGAGAATGTGAAACACTTGGGCTCAGCACCTGGTCCAGCCCTTGCCAGAGGGTGCTGCTGGGACAACACAGGACCATCTCTGCAGAAGATTTTGGGGTTGCAAAGACCACGCTGTGGAAACCAAAGTTACCAGGCCTCAAAGGAGGGTGAGAATGGAGCAGGAGGAAAGCATGTCGACATGAACCTTATTCTTGGTCTAGCTGTTTTAAGACTAGAAACCCTGTTTCTGTTCCTTTCAACGTGGCAGTAAGCCTTCCTTCATAAAGCTGCACTCAGCGAAATTTAACTTAGGCTGAACATTGTGTGTGATGTTGTTTGTAATTGTGAATTTAAAAGAAAGTCATTTTTAAGAACTGGATAATTACAAAAATGAAAAATTAAACACATCTACTGTAGATCTTCCATGAAACAAGAACATGAGAAAGAATGTGTGCTTCGGCAGCGAGTCCAAACTGGCATGTCAAAGGCACTGGCGTCCTCCAGTCACCTTGACTCAAGGAGGATGTGTGTCTGGGTCTCTGCCTGACATTTGGGACAAAAAAGATGTTTGTGTGTTTCTTAGTATGTACAGCAGTGAAGACACACAAAAAGTTTTAATTAGGTAGCATAGTATTTTTTTTCTTTGCTCTTTGCAGAGGCGATTTAAATTGGGAAAATGATCCACTGCAAAATCTCGAGGGTTGGAGTAGAAGTGACATGCAGAATCTTCATGCTGTCAGCTCAGCCTGTTCGTACATATGCTGAGTGTGGCATATTTAACTGCAGGTTAGCTTGGGAGCCAGTAAGCTTTGAGATTTTATTTTTATTTTTTTAGTGTTTAATAGCAAAATATTAAGATTAAAATATTAAAATAGCAAAAAGGTTTTACACTCAAAATCTGTCATCCAGTCTTCCTGCCACTTTGCATGGCTTTGTACAGTTCTTGTGGGATACCTGGTACTGAGCCAAGTAAAATTTGATTTCTGCTTTGGTTTGAATCAAGAAAGGATGAAGACTGTGGATGGACTGAAAGGAAATGTGCAGGGATAAAAACCCTTAATAATTGTCAGAATCCTGTATTCGGGGGGTAATTCCATCACAAAGCACACCATCATGGGGATCTCAGTTTAGAGGAACTTGCAAACATGGTTCTGTAAGGGAATGGCCACAGAATTGCTCTTTGTTCTCTTTAAATTTCCTGGGAAGGAGGAGGAGTGAGAAACAGTTCTTTCTGCAAAGAAGGGTCTGATCTGGGGAGGTGGCCAAAACCAAGGTGATGGCTGTACGCTTTAAATAGTACATCCTCTTTCTGCCTGCTTTGATGTGGATGCTTTTTTTTAAAAAAAAAAAAAATCTGCTTAAGTTACTTTGGCTATTTCTATCTGAACCAAACTGTAATCTTTCTTCCCCTCTTTTGGTAGCTGCTTCGTGACAGAATAAAAACTGCATGTGAGTAGTGCATTGGGAAGTGATTGATGTGTGCTTGTGCAGCTTGTAGCACTATGAAAAACTCAGGTGCAGCTGCTGATGATGTTTGCTAGAAGTAGATTGAAAAAGCAAGAAAATGAAATTGCGCTTCTGCACAGAAAACCTGTTGTAAAATTGTGGGCCAGGAAGCAATTCCGGAAGCAAAGACTCCATCTGTTCCTGCGGGACAAAATGAAGAGGCTTCTTCAAGGCCAGGTAGATGAGAATCCGAACCACGCTCATCACTGCCAGCTCTCCCCAGTAGAGATCGAAACGGACATGTTTGTTTGCGGGATTAAAAGGAGCTCCGCCAGCACTGAATTTTCCACTGCTGGAGGGGACTTCCATCAGGATGGTGAACATGATTCCAAGGGCACGAGTGAAGTTTGTGTTGGTGAGGTGGAACTGAACTGGGATGGCTATGTGAAAATACCATGCTCGGTTCAACAGAGCAAGAAGGACTCGGAAGGAAATGCTTCTGATGGTACAATGCAGACCTCTTCTGAACGAAAGGGTAGAGTATCTGAGGGGCAGGACCTTTCTTCCCTCAGCATCACAATGAGCTGGAGGGAGATAGCTGAAAGGCAAGGGTGCTTGCCTCAGGAAAAGCCTGCTGCATACAAGAGTCGTAGACGGCAATCAAGAGATCGCTCAGCTGATGTGGTTGATTACATTGTTAAAGAGCTTCAGGGGATAAGTCGCATCCAGACAGAGATTGCAGAGCTCCGGCAGCACCTCACCTTGATAAAAGGCTCTGTGGATGAAGTCTCTAGCTGTGTGGATACGGTCTTGAGTGAGATAGAAGGCCTGCAAAGTGGTTCCACTGCCAAAACCTCGAGTGCACACACTCAGGAGCCAAATAGGGAGGTACGCAAGGAAGAACCAGTATTATATTTTTATGGCATTCCAGAAAAAGATGGTGAAAACACAGTAGAGCTTATCTGCAGCTTCTTGTCTGAATATCACTGTTTCAATGGTATCCAATGCAGTAAGTATATAAAAGATGCTTATAGGTCAGATATTGGTACAGGCAAGCCTTTAACACCAAGACCGGCGGTTGTGAAACTCGTCAATTGTGAACAGAGAGACTTTATTTTACAGAAATCTGTTCTTCTGCAAAGCTCAGGGGTCCGGATTGCTACCAGCGACGAGCAAAAGCGGCAAAATGGCCAGAGGGCCCGCAAATCAGAGTCCGTCTCTTCTCAGTCTGGCTTGAAGAAAAATTATCGCAACTCGTTGAATCTTGATGCATCTCAGAGAACTGATGGAGCTGGGCACCTTCGAACTGACTCGTGCCAGGTTAAGTATAAAAGCACGAGCAGAAAAACACAGAGCACAGAGGAGAGATGTGATTCTGTGCAGAAGTCAACCTTGACTAAGAAAAGCAACTTGGTGCCTGAAACTGGGAAGGAAGCACAAACAGTAAGTTGTAGTGGGCAGCCTTCACGTGAGAGTGACTTTCACAAGGCACTTTGTGAGCCTCCACAAAATCCACAGGTGACTGGTTTGGCCAAACCAAGTGATGAAAATGATTGCCATTCATCAGAGTCTTTGAGTCGTGCAAGCCAGATGTGTGTTTCAGGCACTGAAAGTGAACACAGGCATGGTACTGAGAGTGGCACTGAGAATGGCTCTTCTCTTCTAGATAAAGATGAGAGGATAACTGCAGAAGGAATTGAAAGAGACTGTGATACCCCATGCAAATTCACCAATGTGGAGAAAGCTGATAATCAAAGGGAAGATGTTTCTAGTGGGGTGACAACCATTAGCTATGATCACACAACAGATGAAATGGCTGATAGTAGCGACAGCTTGAAAGATATGATCCAAATGGACCTGAATGATCAAGATCCAACTGATCAGGTCTTTAGGGATGTCCTGGAAAATTCCCAGTATTTCCTTGACCATTCCCGGGATAACATTGATCTTGTAGACATGAAGTTTTACACTAATAAGCTTGGGAAAGCCATTCATCACTTCAGGTCTGCTCTGCAAGTGGTGTTCAACAAACTGGAGACAAGCGATTCTGAAATGCTTTTGGAAAATGACAGTGGCTTACAGATGGATGATGACAACACACTCATGCTGACCAGTTCAGGTATGTGTGGCAGCTCCGACAACTTTGCAGAAACCCCTCCTAGTCAGTCCTCTGAGAGCCAGGCCAACACAACTGCAAATAGTGACGCATCTGCTCAAATGCAGTTCATTCCTTCCAGTCTTTCCTCAGTTCCATGTGAGTCTCCTGTTTCATGTTTGATGCCGTCATCGGACTGTGAAATTCCTGCTGGGCAGCACTCACCTCCTGATGAGATTGGAGTAGATGCGAGCTCTCTGCCTGAGCAAGGAAAGGAGTGCAGACCCATGAGCCTTGAAAAGGTGTGCGCTGAGACCATCTACCTGAACAAATGCATCAACAATTTCAAAAATGTGCTAAGAGAAAAGAGACAAATGCGTAGGAGACTCTTAAAAGAATTAGCACAGGAAGGAAACTGGATTTCTGCTGAGGAGACAAATTCAGGTAAACAAAAATAAATGTTTTTAAAGAGATATCAAAATCAGGTATTTTGTGCAGCCAGTAGCCAACATCTCATTCTGTGGGTGAACAGTTTATTAGAACTATCTTAGAAATTCAGAGATGATTATGAGAGCAATTGCATGCACCGTACAACAGTACTGACCAAAAAAAAGCCCTAAAATTTGTTGTCCAACACACTGGAATGCAAATTAGTAAGTTTCACTTTTTGAGAGAGAGGGGGAGGGAGGGAGATTTGCAATGCATCTTCAAAATAGCAGGTGTTAGGGTTTTTCATCATAATTCGTGACTTGGTTCCTTGTTAAATATAATAGTTAAGATGTGATAACTAAGTGTGCATTTGAGCTATAAGTAGCTGGATTTGCAGTTTTAGGAGTTGAGTGGTTCCAGACTTCAAGTGGCTCCATCACGAAGTGGGAGTTCTTGGTGTTAATCGCTGCTAGATGTTATCCTAGTAGAGACCTTAAAAACAAAAATAAAAAATAATTATATAAAAAAAAAGTTGAGACCTGTGTTTTCATATTATTTCTGTAACTTGTCCATGAGATAATATTCCATTTCTGTGGAGCTACATTCCTCATTACCAGTACAGATAAAGAGGTGTTTGACCACAACAGATGAGAGCTGATGCAGCGGTGGAGCAGTGCTGATTAACCCCTTCCTGAGGACGTGGAAGATGAAAATGACCAACCTGCTTTGAGGGGCAGTGTTTTGGTAGGCCTTGATTTGGTAAAACCAAATCTAGCATTGAAATCTAGGTCCATCTGCCTGCTCCCTCTCCAGGCAGTAAGAGGACTCTCAGTGGCATCTCTGTCCAAATCACTACAGAGTTAAGGGAAGAGGCTTGATGGTTTCAGGAGCGGTGGAAGCTGGAACTACAGTTTGCAATCTTCATTTCCTTATTTCAAGCCTCAAATATTTGCATCAAATCTTTTGTTCACTTTTCTCATTGCAATTATGAAAGTTAGAATAACCAGTGCTCTTTTTCCTATTGTAAAAGTTGTCTTGCTCTGAGTGTTTTTTCTAGTGACTGTGCTTTTACTGAGGAAACAATCCATATTTGACTTCTGTACTAGTGACCTCAGTTATGCAGATCATAAAGCGTGTCATCATCTCTTCACTTTCTCATTTTATGTGCGGTCCTTATTGCAGAGTTAATTGGAACAATAGGTTTTTAATGAGTCAAGCATTAGGATATCTTTCAGGCTTGGCACAGGTATATACCTATTTTTATTTTTCAAGGGAATGTTCAAATCACTCAGTTATGGATAGTAAAGATCAAACTGACTTATTTTTTCGTTCAGAAATCTTAGTCATGTCCTGCCCTAATTTTAGGACCTAGGGAGGAGGCAGTGGCTTTTGCCACAGAGCAACAAAATATCGAAATACCTTATTTCTGAGGCTTCACCAACTGTGAGAGGAGGCTGCTTGTGTCAGTGGATTTTGAGCAGTACAGGCATGTTCACAGGGCAAGAAGTAGCCAAAACAGTGAGGAAGATAATGATTACAGCTGGACTTGGGTGTCTTAAATATGGTTCCGGTGTGGATTGGCATCCTGAGCCTTCCTTGTTCAGTTTTCCTATGTGAAGAGCTGATGTTTGTGTGATTCTCATGTAAAGGCATATCTATATGATTGATGTGACAACTGAGGTTACACCAATAAGTATAGGATGAAATCATGGTGTAGGAAATGTGCTTTGAGAGACTGGGGGAGTCCAAAAGAGTCAAAGGTATTGGAAAAAAATGACTGAGGGATGAAAAAAGAGGGAGAGCTTGGGGGAAAAAAAAAATGGAAGAGAGGTTAGGTAGCAAAGCAGCCAGACCATCGGGGCAAGGCAGGGAAGCTGGGAAGGAAGAGCAGCCCTGTCTGGAGCAGAAGGTACAGGGACATCACCAAAACAGCAGTGCTAACAGAGGATGGAGCAAGCAGGCAGAGAAAGGCAGTGGGTAAGTAACCTCTTGGCAGTAGCTAGAACAAGAGGAGGGGATGGCAGCCTTGCCAAGGGCTGTAGAGCAGGACAAAATTAATCATACAATCATTCAGTTTGAAATAGGGTTGTTTTGGCATACATTTTCTAAGAAAGTAAAGCAACAATTTTGTTTGAGTTGTGCCCAACCTAAAATAAGTTTGGGCCAAGCTCTTGTTTTCTTCCTTTGGAAAAAGCATCAAACTGTGAGTGCAACAAAAGGGTGGTGGAAGTATAGTTTTTCCCAGCTGCAGATGCCTGCATATGTCCTACTTTAAAGATATTAATTTGTTCTTAATGTGCTTTTAAGTCCTGGGGTCAGGTCCACTGAAAACTCTGAAAAAATTCTGCCTGCGGGCTTTTTGGTTCTGAGCCTGAACCACTGTCTTATTTATGCCTGATTGAAAGTTCAAGTTCAGGGTATTTTATTAAATGTGCTTGGCAGCAGGCTGTGGCAAAGGAATAGATGATAACTTTGAAGGTGTTAGTAAGTCTGTGTGTTTTGGTGAATCAGAGATGATGCACTGGCATAAAGGTTTAAATTATTTATAGTTGTACACAGATGCAAATTACCAGAACAATTTAGAAGTTAGCAGATGTATGTAAATAGTTGTATTTAATTTGAACTCAAAAAAGAAACTAAAATATCCCCTGAAAATATGAGCAAGCTTTTAAAGTTTTAAATTGGAAGGGGAAAAAAAACAAATTAGGTAAAGATGGTTTGATTATCTGTGTTCTTAAAAAAAAAACAAAACACATCAACAACAAAACCCACCATCCTGAAATGACAGATTTTTTGTAGATGTAAATTAAATGTTCAGAAGTGGAATGGTGAAAGAATTCTATTATTGGGGGTTAACCAGGTTAGTCACTGTTGATGATGCTGTGAGCACACCTCCTGTAAGGGAGTGTTATTGGAAGATTTTCAATCTTTGCCTGAAGAGGCTCTGAGCTTTGCCAAATGTTATTTAGCATGAAACCATTCCTATTAGCTTTAAACCGAAGGGGCTCAGAAGTCAAAGATATATAGGGAATTTAAGCCATGCTAATCCAGTATTTCCCAAAACGAGTCTAATGCAAGTTTCATTGCTCTGCTTGTATCAAAATTAGCTTGACTGTATTTAAGAAGCTCTAGTGCCCTCTGACCTTAAAATTTGGCAGTGGTAGATCTTTGTCAAGGGTTTATTTGTGGAAGACCATCCCCAAATAAATGAAGTGAATAAGCCTTTGAAAAATGCGTAGTTTGCGTATGCTTGCTGGTAACTTGCTGCAGTTAAGCTGTTGCACTCCATCTGTCCCCAGTGTTTTCCAGCCAGGGACTAAAATTGGGTTTTCCCTGCTCAGCACGACGGAGCCATGGCAGACCTGAGAGTGGCAGTGAGTCCAGGTCTTCTCCATCCTCTGCACTCAGAGACTTCACAGGCTCAGGAGGTACCGGGAAGGAATCTGGTTCAAAAGGAGATGAAACCCAAGGATGAGGGAAGCCTGGATCTGCCTGGGATACATGGAGACAACCAAAGGGACCAAGTCAGGAGAGGATGGCCTTGGGATTGTTGAAGAGAGGCTGCCTAGCTGAGAAGGTTTTGCTTAATAGAAAGACACAGGCAAGAGGATGGTGTAGAAAGTTATTTTAGAGGGGAACACTCAGAGATGTCTGTGTCCAAAAACGCACGTTCCTGGCTGAGTCTGGGATGGACCCCAAGTTTCCTCAGCTTCTCCAGGCCTGCAGGTTTGCGTGGAGCTGACTGGCAAAACGTGGCTGTTACACAGAAGACAGCAGCGTGCTGCTGCTTGTGTTTTCACCTCCATTGGCTCACAAACAAGAGGCCAGCAGGGTGGTCCAGGGGCTTTCATAGAATCACAGAATAGCTGAGGTTAGCAGGAGCTCTCGGTCCATCTGGTCCAACCCCTGCCCAAGCAGGGACACCCAGAGCAGGTTGCCCAGGCCCAGTCCAGGTGGCTTTTGAAGATCTCCAAGGAGGGAGGCCCCACAGCCTCTCTGGGCCACCTCTGCCAGTGCGTTGTTACCCACACAGCACAGAAGTGCTTCCTGATGCTCAGAGGGAAACCTCCTGTGCTCCGGTTTGTGCCCATGGCCTCTTGTTCTGTCACCGGGCACCACTGAGAGGTGGTGCTCCTGCTGAGGATCCATGCAGGCATGTCTTAAGGTGGAAAGTAGGACTTTTATTTTAGCTACAATCCCCCACTTCATTTGCTGATGTAATTTGACTTCTCCTTAGTGATTGAGTTAAAATAGCTTCTCTGTTTTCCTGTCTTAGTGATTGCATGTGTGTAATTACACCCGTACAGGGAGCAACTTTGAAAACTTATTTTAGCTTTTAAACCCGTCTGAGTGGCCCCCGTTGCCATGAAGACATTCCTTCTGCTCCATCTTTCATTAGCAAATGAGTAATATGACTCTTCTGTGCGAATACAGAATTATCTGATTGGAAGTCTTACAAGATACCACGTCTCTACCGGAAGTTTTAGTATGACTCCCATATAACTTTACTAGCCTTGAAATTGCCTATCCATAAACATGAGATTTAGTGTAGGAGGCTTCTGGATTTTTTCTCAGAGGAGAATTGCCTAGATTTATAAAGCCAGAAAATATCTCCTTGCATTATGGTACTTGCAAAAGCAAAATGTGTTCCGTGGGAGCTACCAGTTTCCTCGTCACGGGCAAAATGTACGGGGGGCGAGGAGGGAAGGAAGGGGGATGCTTCAAATGGAAATAGTAGATGTACTCTGGGGGGAAAGGGGGAACAAATCTGTTCCTCTTTGTATTAAATACAGGTTCTCTCTCAAGCGTGATAAATCCTCCTCTAATGCTGTATTAAGATTACTTAAAATTCTTGAGTAAATAAAAAAAAAAAAACCTCTGTAAAAATCAGCTTTCAAAACCATATGTTCTAATGCATGTGCAGTTATGGGTGAAATTTGATCAGAGTTTAACTTGAGATTAATTCATAGAGATTAACTGGTGTATGTCCCAGGAAGCACATGGAGAACTTGGTGCTGCACAAATGTTTTATCAACTCGCAGCAAATGTTTACCCCACTTTCTGAAATCACTTTACAGAGCTCATGGCAGAAATCCGGTCTATTAACTTTTGTTCCTCTCCTTCTTCTCTCTTTTTTCTTCACAGAAGGAGGTAGAGGAGAGCTCCAGGTTGTACATGTTGTCCCTTCTAACCAGCATCTCTTTCTGAAACTGCTGTGTGTGCATGCCTTGTCTTCATGTAACCAATTGCTCCAGCTGCGGCACTGAGATTCAGTTTAGCATGTTATGGTTGTCAGAGGAAATGTTAACACTGTATGAGTTAAGAGTCTGTTCAGTGCGTAGTACCTCGTACAAAGAGAAAACATGAATGCTTTGGGTGGTCTCCGCTCTTCAATGCTCTGTGGCGTGCACATAGTGTGCAGAGGCACCATGTGCAGAGTACAAATGGTTTGTTTTGTCTTTTCCAGTCTTCCTCTTTATGAATCTTGCCTAAACCAAGCATTTCCTCGTTTTGCATTATTCCTAAGTTGCGTTATTTCATTCCATCACTAATTGTTCTGTATGCTTACAGTAATCAAAGTCAAAAGTACCATTATGTGCTGTAATACTGAGATTAAGTGAGACTACGGGTGCTGGGAGGTGTCTGCTGCAGCTGCCATGCCATTCTAGCTCCGGGCTGCACTTTGCTTTGAGCAGGGCAGTGCTGGAAGGTAGGTATTAGCTGTATTATCAGCTAATATCAGATAATTAGCTAACTAGCTAATAGATACTTAGCTAACTAGCTAATTATCAGCTGTAGGTATTAATTGCCTCTCCAGTATTGGACCTGTTGCCTCACTGCTTGTGGTGCTCAGTTGTGTGGGCAGCCTGAGGGCAACATATAACTCTTTCCTTCTAAGAGGATCCACATAATTTTTTTGTTGGCTGCTGTGTAACATCTTAATTTGTGTTTGTGACTGTGTCTCATGTAGAGAAAGTTCTGGCTGTTAAATTCTGAGTTTACTTTTTTTATTTTCTTGAACTTATGCTGCATGGATTAGGTGCCCGCTGCGCGTCTGTCTCTCCCTTAGCTGTATGGATCCGACTAAATTACCTTCCTGGAGCAGACTGAACACTGTGTGGCTTTTTGGCTTCCATGTAGATCCTATCCATTGAGTTTGATGATTTCTCATTTCTAAGCTTTATTGGTCTGTGTATCAAGAGGTTTGTATCATTCTTACTGGCAAATGTCCATCCATTAGCACTTTATTGGAAGTGCAGACATATCTGGGACTGGTGACAAATTCTGTCCTCTTCTGGCTTTGGTGCAGAAACACTGCAGTCCCCTGAGGCAACTCATCTGTCAGGTGGAAAACTAGTACTGGAAGATTCATCAGGTGGAAGGAGCTTCCTGTGTAGCTTTTCAGTTGTTTTTTAAATTGATGCTGTTGCTGAACGCACTGTTGTTGAAATAATCCTTCTGCTTGTTGCAGCTTTGGATCCATGTAAAATGCATCAAGCTTGAATCAATGAAGATATTGAACCACAAGACCAACTAGTTTAATTGGGATGATTTAGCTTAGTCTGATTCTGCTAATACCCTCGAAGAAAGGATCTAATTAGGCGTGACTAGAAGTTTAATTTAGGTGGTGAAACAGTTGCTTTTGCCTGATTCAGATTCATCTATAGCTAATTTAGGTATCAGAGGTTTAATAACCAAGCATGGTATTTGAAAACAAGTTACAGTGATTTTCAAAACAAATAAAAAGTCACTGATTTGTTTTCCTTATCTGTTGAAATAATGCAGATTTCCATGCTTTCCATCTCTTTTTCTGGAAGAGGACAACATGCTAGACACAATACTTAAATGTGATGGAAAGTTAGGTGTTTAGACTTTTATGCGGTCCTGAAGTTGGCTAACAGATCTGGGGATGTTCTTCCAAAAGAAAGACTTGGTGATTATTTTTTGGCTGCGCCTCTGTTTTATGGACTTTCTTTTCTACATAAATATTTGTTTATTCTCTCAATTGAAACATCTTCCTGTGTATGAGATAAATTGCAAAATTTGCAAATTGGAGCTTTAAATAACTTCTCAAATTACTTGTAATCTTGGCTGCTGCTTTTCCTGAATAAGCAAAACTCCTACTAGATGCCTTCTTAGGCTTCAGTAAACATTGTCTTCCCTATGACTGAATACTGTGCCTTAGATGCTCTTTTTAATCCATTTCAATTTATGCTGCTGTCACTGACATGATTTGGCTAAGCAGCTCTTGGTTGGTAAGGAACTGTAATTACTTGGAGACAACTTTTCAGCATCCTTTCCTGCGAGTTAACGTGCTGCATTACTAGGGGTGACAGGCACTTCCCTGGCCGAAGACATTTGTTGGAAGTGGGTGTCAAACTGTCATCCATCAACATCAGAAATACAAAAACTGAATAGAGAGGTGATGGTCAGTTTTGTTTATGTTTGCTGCTCCATCTCTTTAGTGCTTACTGGAGATCAGGGGAAAAAAAAATCCTGATTCAGACTGGTCTGGCTGCTTACAAAGAGAGATCCAGTGACACAACAGTTCAGAGAAAGAAGTGAAGTAGAAGCCAGACATAAAATTACTTTCTCTGTAGCATGTGCATGTCTAGGTGTTAAATGTGTCAACATTGCCATTCCATTTGTTTTGGGAAGAACAGTGTTAAAAAAGCAAATCAACAAACTCATAGATGTTCCAGATCTTCTTTGCATCCAAATGTTCTTTGCATCTTTCCCAACATTTTCTCTGCTTGCCCAGGCTCAAAGTGAGCCTGGCTGTTGTCTTGGGCTAGACTTGGGCAGATCTGTGGCTGGTGACAAGACCCAGAGCAGCTCCTGGAGCCCTCCTGTGTCCTGCAGCAACTGCTGTCTTCAGATGTGGGAAACTCCCCAGCTACAGCAATTCCACCTAAAACATTGCCATTGCCATTTGCCTTCAAGCAAAGAGGAATGTCTACAGTGTTCCTGCATATAACAGGGATGTAAACTATGGATTGATTTGTTTAACTGGCACTCCTGGAAGTGCCCTGTTAATCTCTGGCAACACTTGTAGGTAACATGGCCTCTGGTTCTGTAACTGTATGCATCAGTGCCACAAGGGACTACAGAGGGCTTCTTGGTGCCCGGTAGCCCTTTGGCAATGTGTCATATCGTCATTATCTCCTATACAAACTGCCCGTCTTCCTTCTTCGAAACTGGTTAGATTTGGTGTCTGTGTTTCCTTTTGAAAGGTTACTGCATGACTGTCATGGTTAGACACCTAATTTTCATCCCCCATTTTTATTTAGCCTAATTTTTTCTATGCTGTATGTTCTCTCCTCCACTGAATAAACACAGAAAAAGGTTGATTTTGTAAGTGGTTTGTCTCATTCTCTTCTTACAGTATTGTCTTTGTATCCTCACACTGGTTTTGCCATTTTTGTGTAAATTCTTTTTACTTTGACGTAGAATAAGATTGTACATGCCTTTATGAAGGAGTCTTGCCAGCACTGTACAGTGTTACTTATGCTTTTATTTCTATGAAGATGCTTCAGCGGATATCCTCTATAGATGATATTCTCTCCTTACATGACTGTATCATAGTGGCTCATGGCCACAGTGCGATGACTAGAACTCATCTGCTTTCACCTGCTGTTCTTCCACCGAGGAACCCCTTGTGTGCAGCAGAACTCACGTCAGGTTTTGGTGTTCTGACCTTTCTATTTCTACTATATTTAATCTGTTGTTGCAATCTTCAGTGTCATCAGTTTTTTCCATCAAGGTCTGAGTTCTGTTCTGTATTGATGATTCTCCCATATTTGTCATCAGCAGATTTTATCAGCAGGTCCTTACTCCCACTAGCTTCCTTATTGCGTTGTCCATGGCTCAGCTAGTAATTTGTTTACCTGCCATAAAGCTCCCCTACTCCTTCTTAGCTTATCCAGCCTGATTAATGTCACATGGCATTTCATCAAAGCTTTTTTTGTTGAAATGAAAATTCAGTTGATAAGTCTTATTATGCTCTAAAGGAAAACGGTTGCTTTGTCAAACCCAAATTGATGCGTTCAAAAACTCGTGTTCCATATATGGTAATTTTTTTTTCTATTTTCCTTATTTCCTATTTTCCTTACCTCCATGTTAATTCTTTCCTTTGTGTTTGCTATGAAGTATTTCAAGCTGTTGAAGCCAATAAAGGGCCTGTGCCAGGCTGGATCACATTTCCTTCCTCCTCTCCCAGTGCCTTAGCTGTGGGTACTGCATCGGCTATTCCCCAGTCTTAAGGCATCAGCCCTTGTTTGATGGATGTCAGGCACTGGTTCCCTCAGCGTTTCCCCAGGGAGAAGGCTGCCTGGAGCAAATTAACCTCTTTTACTTTTGTTCGTCTGGTCATAACTCCTGTTTCCACACAGCCATCACCTGCTTTGGCCCCACATCAATATTGTCACTTACGGAAAGCTCTTTCTGTTGTTTTTTTTGCTGTTTTACCTTGATGATTTTTAATCTCGTCACTACAGAAGTTCTTCCTCTTCTCTTGTTTCCTTTTTATTTACATGTCTGAAATGCCTGGCAAAAGTAATGAAGATAAATGAGCAGAAGTGCAGTTTATCTGGACTCCCAGCATTTTAACTTTGCATTTGTCAAAATCTGAGTGATGGAAGTTCATTTCCCAATCGCACCTTCCCCACATCAGTGTTCTCTACCATTCTCTGTTGACTCTCAGTTGCCTTAGGAGATGGTTATTGCTCAAATAACAGAGCTCAATCTTTTTTCCTCGAAAATAGTTCTTGATAATCTAGTGAGCTCAGAGCTGCAGTATTGCCCTTGCTATTTGTGATCTGTCGAGCTCAGGCCAGTGTAAAGCGTCGCTCCATTTGATGATCGCTTTCTTGTTGCAGCTCTTCCAAGTGTTCAAAGGCAAAGTTAGGGATGTCCTCCCTTCTGTGCTCTGAAGGATCTGGTTGCATTTGCTTCACAAAATCTGCTCTGTTGACCTGCAGTTGAGCCAAGTCCCTCTGGAGGAAATTCAGGTTTCAGGCTGAGGGGTTTGGGGAGTGCAGCTTGGAATGAAGGTGTGTGTACATCGATCATCTAGGTAAAAGAGCTTGGAACCTGGCGTGCTGCTCTGGGTACACAGCAAACGTGCACAAGTGCTGGACCGTGGGTCCAGGCTGCAGCTACCTGGTCTGCAGGCCTTTGAGGTCCCATAGAAAACCTGGGGAGCACATTCAGTTATGGATAGGTCATGTTTCTCACACCTATTTAAAATAAATAAAAATAATGTAGTTTTCAGATCTGTCTGGCTATGGAGTTCTAGAAATAATGAATAGGAAGTTTGGGCTTTTGATTTTGAGACCTCAAACAGAAACTTGTTCTTGTTTTTTTCTGCTTTTCTTGGGAGACCTTGTCTGACACATGTGAACAACCTGAGGTTGCACAGCTCATCCAAAGCACAGGACCAAAAAAATAAACATTTTGGGGCTGTCTGCTCTTATCCTGCATATAAATTGAGCTTAATTCCTGATATTCCTTTACATTGTGATGATTCTCGGGTTGTATGTCCCATGGCTGGAACTACTTAGTTTTCCACTGTGTGCAAGTTACAGCCTCTTGGCAGATGTGATTATCTGAGGTTGGAATATTAGATATTAGCCATGTGTCTTCCTTAATCATATTTTACTGCTGGAAACCAGCTTTTCTGTCAAGGTGTGCAGGAGAATATATGAGCTGTAAACTGGAACAAAGATGCTTCCAGTTACAGATAGACCATTTTCCCCTTATGCAGTAAACTCTCTTTCCTCCGGTTGTAAATGTTGGAACACTCCTCATCTCTAATTGATCTACTGAAGATTTTCAAAGAAACAAAATCTCTCCATAAATACACTCCTATGAGAACATCAGAACATGGTTTGAATTCATGAAAACGAATCCTCATATTGCTGCCTGTGGTGGCTTCCATCCTTCTTGCAAGTGATGGCCCTTACCTCTCGGAAGTTAAATAGTTGCATTTGAATGGATGGAGCTGCACTGGGACTGTCCAGCTTTGGGGGCTGGAGAGTCTTTACATTTGAGAGTGAACAAAGTTCATAAGTGCTTGTACAAAGTACCATGGTGATCAATCATTTGTGCATTTCACACAGGTGCTTTTAATTTATAGTGTCCTCGTAGTGACCATGTTCATGTCAGTGGTGACCTGTAGTAACAGGAGTGCTACCATACCTCATGCTTTTGTTGGGCTGAAAAAAAACAAAAAACAAAAAACAAGAAGGAAGAGGTCATAGAGTGATCTTTAAGACTTCCTTTTGAAAGAGGAGGTGCACTGAACAGGCTCTTCTGGTCCCGGTTCTAGGTGTTCAGTGACATCACATAGCCTGTGTGTCCATAAGACCTGTCCTCATATGTTGGCCTTTGGAGGTGCTTGAGTGACTGTCTGTATGCATTTGCCTGCATGCAGTGTGGTCTGTTATCCTTTACTCAGCATATAAGCTAAATATTTTTTTCTGGTGTTTTCAGAAGCTAATTTCATATTCTTCTTTTGCCTTCCCCCATTTAAGGGTCAAGATGAGGCTGATCCATCAAAACCACCCTGGCTCAAAGGAGGGTAAGTACTATCCTGAGACCTCATTTTGCTGTGTTTATAGTTAGAATATAGTTTGAGGTCTCCAGTTCAACTTAAGTAGAAGTGGCACTACTGATGCTCTTAGTGTCTGGTTTGGGGAATAATCAGGTAGCCATGCCTCGCTTAGAGCCAGGCTGCTGCTACATTTTATGGTCTCCTTTTAAACAGCTAGAGGTGGGCTGTGCAGCTCTTCTGGAGATCTGTGGTTAAGGACAAGGGTTTAGTTGCAATGTATAATCTCTAATATAATACCTCTTAGAAATAAAGGTAGCTTTGGGGAAGCCTTCTGTCTTTGTAATGATGCCTGTGGTTAATGTAGAAGGCAAACCTGGAGTAGCTCTGGAAATCATTGCAGTTTTTCACTCAAACAGTGGTCATCATACCTCTTTTACGCAGGTGAGAATGACAGACTGTTCTTTCCGTAACACACTAGTTTCAGCAAATGAAGCAGACAAGTTCTGATTGTGTGTAATTTCAGCATGCTACTCAGCATAATAGGTGCCAGCATGGTAGCTTCCCTAGAATCCTCTATGGAAAAAAAGAAACGACGCATTTTCCAAGCTGCTAGGTTATGTGCCTCATTCGTGATTAGAGCGATACGGTTTGGTAGTGGTGCACTCATTAGGAGCTGATGTAGCAGCAGATTTGTCCTGGTATCTCAGCAAGAGGTTGGCTTGCTGCACGTACAAGTTAATTCTCATAGTACTGAAGTAAGCTTTCCTAATAAAATGCAAAGTTAAATCAGAGGCTTCATTATACGATTTTCTGCTTTGGGAGTCATTGTTCTGTAATGTTGGTATTCCCACAAAGCTTCCTCCACACCTGCAGATGCCTGGAGCTGCCTAGCAACCCCGTGCTTTCTTAAGGAGTCCAAGACTTTTCTGGAAAAGTGGCAATTAGCAGGAGCAGAAGACAGTGATTTATTCGAACTATAAAGAGCACCTTCTCCTGCTTTAACAAGGAGTCGATGCACTGAGTTTACTGGTGCAGACTCACGAAATGATTTCCTAGCCTGAAAGATGAATACAACTGCAGTCCTGAAATAGTTAAAATTTATTTTGTCCATTCAAGGCCATGTTTGCTCTAGTCTGTAAGTTCTTCCTCTTATATGGGAGATAAAACAAATTAAGTAATGCAGTTTTGATGAAAGTTTGACTTATTTACTATATCCCTGGATGCAAGAGATTTCCAGAAAAAGTGGTGGTGGATTGTGAACCTTTAATTCCACTATTAGCCACATTGTGGCTTAATTAGCCACAACATATATTAAAGCACTTAGGTTTGGAGTTCTTTCATGTGAAGATTAGAGAAGTGGTGTCCTTTGAGGGCACTAATCATCTTCTGTCATCACAAACGATCTTTGCTTCCTTAAACTTTCAAGATTTAATGTAAGATTCTTTGTGATAAATGTCATATTAAAACACGAATTGAATAGCTTCAAGCTATTTGCACTTTTAGCATAATGCCACAGTATCTTCCTGTCCGTAACCACAGGTTTTGGAAAGCTAGCATAGAAAAAAAAAAAATTGTTATTACGGATCAGTTTCTGGGTGTAATATCTCATATCTGTGTATTTTATTTATTAGTGCAAATCATATTCTCACACAGAGATGCTATTCACTTCCCAATATAGCACTCCATAATAATGCTATAAATATTGCAGGCATTGCAGAGGAGAGTTACCCTATTGTATATGAAGTCATGGTGTACATATTTGAAGCAGCGTTAGTACTTCTGTCTGTACAAACTCTGTGTAAAGCAAAGCAGAGATTGTGCTAGAATAGAGATTGAGGTAGCTGAAAGCACAGGCTAAATAATTTTGAAAATTAAGAATCACTTTTATTATTAATAAGCTAATAGCAGGTTATCTGAGTATATAGCTATGTAAGTATTAAGACGCCTCTCTTAGAGGAAAATGCAAGCACCTTTCAAATATTGCTATTCTCTGTCAGTCTGGCTTAGAAGCAGTTCTCTTATTTTACAGGTGCAAAAACCTTAGTCTAACATAAATATTTTGCAAGAAACCAGGCTGTAACTAGACATGTTTCTCAAGTACAATATCTTGTTTAGGCTTGTCTTGAATTATAAAACGTACAATTCTAGTATGTTGTGTTGTTTTTTTTTTCCCTTGGAAACATCAGTGTCACAGTTTCCTTTCAGATGAATTAGAGAAAAAAAAAAAAAACACTTTGAAAATTCTGTAGAAAAGAAGTGTTATTTCCCAGCTGTGCTGTTAACTTTAACAGGGGCATTGACTCTAGATTTTTACTTGTGACTATTTTATTGAATCTTTTCTTCTTATAGATGCTCCCTTTATATTTTGCATATGCTTTCATAATGATTTGACCCAAATTTTTGACCCAAAACTTAGCAATAAATTAAACTCTATTGTGATTTAAATAATACTGGAATTCTTGACATCATCTAAATAGTATTCTGTGAAACCTATTTTACTCCAAAATAGTATTGCTAATATCAGGCAGCATTTTGTAGCTTTAGGACAGCAGAAAAAAATCCTGTTTGATCCCAGCAAGACTGTGCTGAGTTCTTATGCTTATATTTATTATTTGCTGATTTGGGCCAGATCTTTCTGTTACAAGCAAGAAGGGATTATTGCAGTGTAACTCGGGCAAAAATATTTTCTGGAGCTGTGTTGGAAATGAGGATAGCCTTTAGTAGAAATACCACGTAGCCTTGCTGTAAGGATTTCCTGTACTAGAGAACACTTATTCTTTGCCAGAGACTCCAGCAGTTTAAACTAACTGAACTGCTGTAAACCTGCAACTTTTTCATGCCTGAGTTGGTCTCCTGTTCCCAGCTGCAGGATCTAGTGCTCACTTTTTGCTGGCAGAGCAGTGTAGCAGACTGTGAATGGGGTTTGTTCATTATGTAGGAGCACAAAGAACTGTGCACAGCTCTGTAATGCAAATATGCCTAATGCTGCATGTGGAGGCAAGGGTAGTTCATGTGGTCACACTTGGCTGCTCACCTTCCCACCAGACTTGTTCAGCCAGCAGCATCTGTCAATTCAGGCACGGATTGGATGTGTCACCCTCCTATGCCCAGTCAAAAAAGTCAATTTTACCATTGCAGCACTATGGCATGTTTATATATATAATAGACACCTGCCCTTTTTTGACACAGCCTTGTGCTAGGTTGTGCAGTGACATCTTTCTCCATCCTAGCGTGGTCTGCTGTAGTGCAGGTGGTTGGTCATGATTTGTTTTTTTCCTAGAGTTACTCATTTTTTTTTTTTGACTTTTGGCTATATTAAGTGTAAATTTGAGTAGGCCCTGCTTGCCAAGGAAAGCAGGCTGCCTGTAGTCGCTTACCAGCCTACCAATTTCCATGGCATGTGTGAATTTGGTTCTCTAGATCATTTAAAAGTGTAGCTCCATGTGCATCTTTTATATGTAGAATATTAGTAAGAGTGGTTTGTCCCATGCTACCTATTCTAGTAGCTGTAGTGTCTTAAATCATTTTGTCTGTCCATATATATATACATATTATATATATGTATATATATGTATATATATATTATATATATGCATTATACATATATATATATGTATATGTATACCAAATCAGCAAAATATCCAGGTTACCAGTGCCTACCCTCTTACCTTTACGGAAACTGCTGCAGATCTCTGGTTCTACTCTTAGGTGAGGATTTTTGCCAAATCCATGCCACAAGGAAGCTGTGGGGATAAGCCCACCTTCACTTGCCAGTGGCAGTGACTGGATGCTCTGCAGGCATGTGCACAGTCTGCTCTGAGGTAGCTCAGATGCTCAGCCTTGAGATGGGGAAAATGCCTTTTTTTTAAAGTGGTTAAACAAGTTTGGTTTATCATTAAGTTGCGTTTGCAGTGTACTGATTCTTCGTGTTCTTACTGAATGTGATAACAGCAAAGAGAATGGTGTTCTAAGGAGGCTTTCTGTTCCTGTTTACTTTCTGTCATTGCTGGTGAGATTTTTTAATCCTTTTTCCTCTTGATTTTCCAGGCCAGCAGGTGGTCTCTATGGTATTGATAGCATGCCTGATCTCCGCAAAAAAAAGCCAATTCCACTTGTCAGTGATCTGGTAAGAGATTTTTCTTCTGCTACACAGTCACTGGTGCAAGTGGCTTTATTTTTTGACATATGATAATGTTCATTGTCACTTCAAAGAGTTGTAAGTTTCCTACTTAGTTAAATTAATTCTTACAAAAAAGGTTTAAGGAGCTGTGCTTGGAAAAATCACTGAGAACAAGGTATGGTTTCATACAGTGTTGCATTCATTTGGCAGAATTAAGATATTTTTCATGTTCATCTTCCTTCTTTTTCTACACAGAATATTTGATTATTTTTGGGCCTGCATTATTTTTAAATATTTTCCTAAAAATCACATACTTTGTGGAAAGTTATGATGTCCATGTGAGATTTGGCAACTTTACAGAAGGTTGGAATTTGAGAGGATAGATAAACGAACATATGTGCTTGGATTTTTTTAAAGTAATTTGAAATATTGCCAGTGGGCTCCTGTGCTGGGGAAGCAAAAGAACCAAGAAAGTAACGAAGACAAGTTTCTTATGGTTGTGTGATATGGTGAAATAAGTCTTCTCTGGGACAAATGGTTTTCTGTTGTCTGTGTGATCAGTACACGTAGCACACTCATAGTTGGGAGAGATGCTGTAACATCTGAAAGACCAAAGTTTCTGTATCCTGCAATTCCTGTGAAAAGATGCATACAATTCTCTCTGCCAGCTTATGCATGGGAGGCCTAATGTGTCTTATCTGCTTGTGTCTTCTAAACCTGTGCAATGATGGCATTAACTTGTGTTGCTTCCTTTGTATGCTTTCATTCTCTCTCTCCACAGGCCATGGTAAGTGGTGCTAAAGACAATCTAACAAGCCTTTACCAAAACCAAAAATTGTTATACCTTATTTTCCCTCTGCTCTTATGCTTTTTATTTTGAACCTGCAGTATTGCAGTGCATGCATATTCAACACTCTGTCCTGGTACATCACTGATGGAATGAACGTTTTGGTCTGTCTTCAAATAGCATAAATCAGCATAACTGAGTCTCTGATGGGATTTGATGATTTCAAAATAGATATTGCTGGCTTTAATTTCTTTCTCAGCCTTCATCTTTGTATAGCAGTGTTAGGTGATGCAAAGGCAGGTCCTGTGCTGCGCAATGGTGCAGAACGGCGTGGGTGTGATGTGAAAGGGTCAGTTTTCAGGGAAATATGCTGTTCATTGCATTCAGTGATGGCCAATGAATGTGACTTACCAGCACATTCAAACCTGCTCCCAACCCACCCTTTGTCCTGTTTGTATCCTTTCACTGTTGCATTTGGGAGTGTTGTGTATGTTTTTAAACTGACAAAATAATCTCCTTTTGTTTATGAATAAAGTTAAATATAGAAGATTGAGTCCCACGTAATTATCTTAGGCAATACCAGTGTTACCATTGCTACCAGAACACAGAAGTGAACCCAGTTATCATTATTACCAGAGAAACAAATAAAAATTTGAGACTGCCTGTGGGCAGATGAAAACTAGTTGGAGACCTCCCAGAGTATGCATTCAACTCTTTTGAGATGTGAGCTATCATTTAAGAAAGTAACTTCAGTGTAGTAGGCTTGGTATCTGGCATGACAGAGTGCCTTTGCTCACATCTTTGGGGATGTAGTACCAGTGCATTTCTGAACGTTGGTAGTGAATAACAAATTTTCTTCCTTTTAGTCACTGGTTCAGTCCCGGAAAGCTGGAATTACCTCAGCAATGGCCACTAGAACATCTCTCAAAGATGAAGAGCTGGTAAGTGGGAGGGTTGCTTGGCTCATGTTAACTTTCAGTAAGCAAATTAGGGGAGTTTGGCTCTCTGGAATGCAGAGCCAGCTTCACAGATGTCTAGAAATATAGATGCAAAGCTGCTTGTATCATTTGTTTACAGAAACTAAACATGTAAAAAGTAACATTTTATATGTTAGGTATGAACCTAAAAAATACAAACTTACTTCCTTCTGTGTTATCTACTATGGGAGACAGTGTGCAAAACTTGCTTTATGTAAAGTATTCCTCATCCACAAACTTTAATTTCTTCCATCTCTTCCACTTTCTTTTAAATGTCTGGAAAAACATTTTTGAAAGTATGTTCTCTACTGTCACTAGTAGAATTTGGATAAATTTGGCTGCTTCAAATGTGTAGATAAACTGCACTGTTCATGCCTTTTCCCTAAAAGCCATGTGTTAACTAGCAAAAACAGGTTCAGTCACCTTCCTGGATGTTGGTTTATGTGTGTTCTTGTATTTCAGAAATCTCATGTCTATAAGAAGACCTTGCAAGCCTTAATTTACCCTATCTCTTGTACAACCCCACACAACTTTGAGGTGTGGACAGCCACAACTCCTACCTACTGCTATGAATGTGAGGGGCTGTTATGGGGTATTGCACGGCAGGGAATGCGCTGCGCTGAATGTGGAGTCAAATGCCATGAGAAGTGCCAAGACTTGCTCAACGCTGACTGCTTACAGAGTGAGTAGCAGTTTTGCTGCTTTCTGTCCCAAGAGGTACAGCGGAGCGTGGCTGTTCAAGAAGTGTTACAAGAGCTTTCCTAAATATAAAGGTGATACCTGAGTGATTAGTGAAGATGTATTTGTTAAAATGACTGTTTTTTCAGAAAAGGTACCATTAGTCTAAACCTGCGCCCATCACTCTATGGATGCAGCTCCAGTGATGCAGGAGAACTTCTTTGCAATGTTGTACTTTGTGTGCTTTAAAGGAAGGCTTAGTTATTGACTCTTTCACATATATATATTTTTTTGTTTTATCCTGTGTAATGTGTTTAATCTCTCTCTGTGTCAGCTCAGGTGGTGTGTTTGCTAGCATTTCCTGCACAGAAGAGAGGCAGGAGGTCTGGTGAATAGGCTACTAAGCTGGATATTCTGACTTTTGTTCTGTCCATCGCGCCCTGGTATCCTAGTCAAGTTTTATTTAAATGTTCAGTCTGTGTTACTGGATTTTAAGCAGTGGGTTCCTGCTTAACGGATACTGCCCATGGACTTAGCCAGGATTCTCTATGCCAAGTGTGGATTGTCAAGGCATGTTGCCATTTGAATAGGAGAGCCCTGTGGTCGAGTTGCTATAGAGACCTGAATCTGAATGAGTACGGATGATGGGTCAGATAGGAAGGTATTATTTAAGCGTATGGGCAGTATCTCATCTTACTACTAGTAGTTCTGTTTATTTTGTTTTTCTGCACGTTTATTTTGTTTTTCTGCAGCGTTCAAAACCTGAGCCCTCTCTTCAAAGAAAGCAAAGAGCTAATAATTTGCATAGTAAAAGAGACCTTGCACATACAATGGAGAAGTTTAAAAGGATTTGATTTTTCTCTTTTTTTTTTTTTTTCTAAAAAAGAGAGAAAAAGTATGATTTTAGGCATCTGGTTTAGTCAGATTATTTTTATTTGCTCCTAAAACAGTTTCTTGATTTGGTCTCAAATTTATATTCCTGCTTGAGAGCAAAATATCTTAGCCTAAATGGAATAGAAGTTTCCACTGTGTAAGTGTTAAATCTTGAGTAGGAAGGTGGGGCTGCTTCTGTTCACTCTTGATTTTTTTGGTGTTCCAGCTTGAAGTCAGAAAGAATCAGAAGTTTGCGATGTAAAAAACAGCTTATTGAAAATCCCTGTCAGCAATTATAGGAGTATAGGGAGTCAAATCCCGTACCTATCTCAGACTCTAGTTATTTGGAAAATCCAGAATGGATGATCCAGCAAGGGATACTAAAGAATCATAGGTCACTCGTTTTTCTTAAAGCTTATCGTGACACCTTACATAGACATTGTTGCTGCTTGTATTTTTGATGTGTGCAGAGTTTTAAATAAGTCATAGTTAGGACTGATGATCTATGATAAGTTTGTAGAGCTCACCAGAACCATATGCTAACTTGTGATTTTCAGTATTTGAGATGAAAAGCTGTTGATATGTGTATCCGGGCTTAATTCAGATGCACACCCAAGATGTTGCAGTGTCATGATGGAGTCATGATATCTCAGTATGGGAAAATGCTATTGACAGCAGAGGAAAATTAGTTTTGCATGAGCAGCAGTGATGAAACAGGCACAAAGCTGTATGGAGGAGAAGCAATGAAGTCAAAAACAATAGAAGGAAAACTAAGTTTAACTAATGACAAAGAGGAAAAAAGTATTCCTGCAGAGGGCAGCTGTGGCAATACATGTGCAAGAAGGAGGACTTCAGACTGGGATGGGTACTGGGCAGAGGTCAATTGTAATGGAGAAATTGTGTGAGATATGAGTTTGCTTGTTCATCTTTCAAAAGCGAGGCTTGGCAGTGTGGAACACGAGGACAGGAATGATGCTGTTTCAGGAACCTAAGAATAGCCAAACTGGGACTGTCCCGATATCATCTTTCTAAAGGGATGTGATGGAGCACAAGGCAGAGGTGTAAGACATGCAGTGAAGAGCTGCTGTGATGCTATGTTTAATAGCAGACAGTGAGGGCTTTGTAAATTTGTCTAATCCTTCTTTGAACCTTTTTATACCTGGAGTATGGTGGGGAAGAGGGAGATGTACAGCAGTGAGGAAAATGGTCTGTTTAAGCTTACCATTTACAAAATTAAACATGGAATAAATTCGCTTCAAGAAAATTAAAGGTGGAAGCTCCAAGACAACTTCAGTGATGAGAACAGGGAGTCTGTGGAACAGCCTCTGAAAAATAACAGTGGGGGCAGCTTATCTAATCTCTGGTTGGAGTTAAATAAGTTTGTGCAATGGGCTGTGGGATGTGATGATGGCAAAAGACTGCACTTCTGTGTAGAACAGAGGTAGCAACTGGAACCAACTCTGCTTTTCAGATACAGTGAAGTATCAGATAATATCTTGTTATTTTATTCACTGGATTGCAGATGTTTGCTTTTCACATTTTCTTTCAAATTGTAAAGACAAGATACTCCAGCATGGAGAGTTAAAAAAAACAAACAAACAAAAAAAAAACAGGGGAAGAAAATGAGAGTGTGCTGGGCTCAAAACAGGTGAAGAACACATAGAAAGGTAAAAACAATAACAAACCAAACGAATGCAGCCCCACGAAACTTCACAGACTCCGTTATTTGAAAACTGCCCAGCATCAGAACAGGGGAGTTGCAGAGACCATGAGCTGGAGCTATGAAGCTACCAATGTGAGAGTAATAGGTATCATTGTCTGGGGTGGAGACAGAAGGGAAATTGAAGACGTCAATTGTATAATTAAAAAGCAGAGAAGACAGAGGAAAGACGGTGCTGGGAAATTAAGATAATACTACAGCCAATATGTGGATGTGCTGCTGGGCTGGGAAAACAAATGTTATTGATACTAGAAATCTAGTATAAGGCTTTTTCAGGAAACTGTGTTCTTTCTTTTGGCATGTTCATGCTAAAATTCTTCTAACTGGAACCCACAAGGCCAGAAGAAGATGGGAAAAAAATGAATTATTTTTTTTATATGCTTGACAGAGCATAGACTGTGCTTGAGGAATGAGAAATGGGTGCTTCTGGAGCCCAAGCAATAGTGTAGAGATCCAATAAGTCTGAATCTGAAGTTTCTCATATAGTGAACTTGAGGGGTTTCTTCCTAAAAGAAGTTTTACTATTGCTGGTGGGGATTTTTTTTTCTTTTTTTTTTTTTCAATAAAAAAAATCCATGTTTTCAAAATGTATCATCACCTGAGCATCTAATAAAGGCTTCCAGGAAACGTTGCATTGGAAGAGTAAAATGAGTTTTCAGGCTGGTAACAAGTACAGTTCTATTGATTGGGTCTTAATGCCTCAGGATGTATCTTCATTCAAGTCTGTGCAAGTCTTCCTGAAAATGTTGCATTGGAGTAAATTGAATTTTCAGGCTGCTCACAAATTCTGTTGTCTATATTTTGAATTTTGGTGTAGATGCTTTGGGACCTTAGAATCAGGATGTGATGTTTATCCATCTGCTATGCTTCAGTGCTTTTCTGTGGGAAATAAATGGCTCTCTCTCCCCAAGTCTATGAGAATTCAGTTTGGTTACTTCTTCTAAGGGCTTTTTACTTACCGTCTCTATTTTAAGAAACTGAGTATCTGATACAGTGAACAAATGTGTGAGACTGTAGTGATAAGATACTCAAATTCAGCAGTGCTTTGTTGGAGTTTGAAACAAAATCCACTTGTGTAAAATTGGGTGCTGCTTCTCTATTGAAGCTAATTTGCTCATCATGTCTATGGAAATGCCTCAATACCTTTGTCTGGGAGGCAAATGAGAATGTGTTTAGAATGTATTTCCAGGAAACATTGCATCCAAGGAATGACACCCAACAGAGATGAAAGGTATCAATCTTTTATCTGAATTTTCTTTAAGAACAAAAAAGCAAAAGCTGCAACTTTCAGCCTCCCAGCTCTTAGGGTTCAGCATTTTTGTTTTGTTTTGTTTCAAGTATTGTGTGATGGGACATGCCTTGCAGATCAGTTCAACAAGGCTGTTCCATGGATTGGCAGTGTTTGAAATGCAGTAAGGATAGAATTATCTGTGGCATGTGTACTGCAGCCATCTGGTTAATGGCTCTGTTGGCACCAAGCTGTTATTCTGAGAGCATTAAAATACTAAGTTTCTGTATTCTAGGTACTTTCAGGATACTATTCTGATGATCGAGAACTTTACCTTTTCTTTATAAGATCGTAAATACTTGCTCTAGGGAAGATGCTCTCTCTTTATCTTTCACCTGTTCTTGGAGTTACTGGAGGTCTCCGCTGTTTGGGTACAATTCCTTTCTTGCTTGGCTGGAAATGGATGGAGAGGTTTCTTTGGTTGGTTGGTTTTTATCTATCCTCATAGCATATAAAGCTTTTGAAAAACGGGGGCTTTGTCTCTTGCCCTGGGCACCAGTGTAGTACTAACTGAAATACAGACAGTTGGGAATTGTTGATATCAAAGGAAGCCTTATGATGGCTGAGGATGGATGTGTAGGATGCAGATAAGTAGGCAGAATAAGGAAGAGGATGGAAGGGAAGGACATTACACTAGTGAGATACTGACAAAAGGGAGTTGGACAGTTCTGGACTAGCATTTGGAAAGCCTTAGTATTCTGCTTCTGCAAGTATATGTCTTGTTTCCCAGCAGTGATGCTAATCTAAGTCCTCAATAGACTACAGTTAAACCTAAGGAAAGAACTTACCCTGGGATATCAAAATCCGGTTCTCTGGAGATCTGAAAAATGAGGAATTGAGATCTCAAGCTTCAAACTTCTGTTGAACATGAGATCTGTGTTGTATGATTAGTTATATTAGTGCTGGTTTATGGTGTACTGGAGCAACAAACCTGGTGAACCTTCCATGAGCTATGAGGACTGCGGTGCTGAATGCCCCGCTTGGTACTGTTTTGTCTCCTGGGGCTTTGGTTCACCGCTGGAACTGTTCAGCACTTTTTTACTCAGAACTGGAAGTCTGGCATGTTTGTTGGGTTTTGGATGAGAAAGCTCTGTATTGCACTCTGAACAGATTGCATTCCAGAGACTGGCTCTGTGAGTGGACTGTTAGGGAGACCAATAAGTCACTCTTGTGATAATCATCTTGGCTTCGGCGTTGAATGATGATTAGGCACCATGGTGATGAATGCTTGTTTGCTTCCAGAATCCTGTGCAGGAAAATATTTGCACAGAAGGAAGAAGGATACCTTTATTTGAAACCCGAATATCTATTTTAAGTTTCATGAATATATAATTTCTAAGCATTATCCGCCTACTGAACAGCTGTCTTCTATCCTGCTAGTGTTGCTTTCTTGACTTTTTCCTCTTAAAGCATGAGATAACAGCACTGGCAGTTTACTAATAGCTGTATCAATACCATTCCCATTATAGTCGTACTTGCTTTCTGTTTCCAGTTATAAATTGACTCGTGATTCATTCCTAGGGAGGAAGAGATAAGGAAAGCCCAGTACCATTTATACAGTACTATACATGTCTATACACAGTACTTGTATAGTCCCTTGCCTTTTTATTGCCATTTACAGAACTACTTGAAAAGCTGCACCACTGGCCTGCACTTTTTTTGCAGCTGAATGAATATGATCCAAGTTCAGCTGCAGGAGAAGCAACTGTGACCTTCCAGTGCAGTGACATACATTGGGTTTATATGACATATGTTTTGTGTAATTAATCCTCTGATAGTTATTGTGGAAACCATGGTGGTTTTGTACCAACAAGCAGATGTCAAAATTAAGAACAGGTATGTTGTTGTGACAGAGGGTTTGTCTGTTCTTTACTCTGGTAGTCTGTGTAGTTAAACACAGTGTCTGATCCTGGTTTTTGCACTGCAGTTCATGTGTAACTCCTGCAGGGAGACAAATATCTCTCCTGTGAAGGAGTAGTGGAACCTTTTTTCCTGATAAATCATCTGGGCAGAGTGGGGGAGCAGCATGGATGGAGATGGGCAGTTACCTCTGAAAGTCATGAAACAGAGCCAAGCCTTAGAGGTGATGAAAGAGGGATGTCTAGAGGTCTGTGCGGCATGGCTTGCATCTCTTGTAATTCAGGATGCCACGGGCAACTGCTAGACCTGAAGCAAGTCATGGTGAATGGCTCCACTATGCAAGGTCTCTGGAGGTAGTGGAGATGTGAAATATGTTTTTAGATTATAAACAATTATTCCATTTATCTATGTTTGCTGTCAAAAGCCTATTTGATGCTTCTGGAGTGCTTGCCATTAAGGCAATGATGCAGACCACAACGCTCCAAAATTGTGTTACCTCTGGTCCCATCTGTGTGACCAGCAGTGAAACATTTATGTTTGCAAGCTGCCTGGCTAATAATTTCTTTAGAAAATGTTTCTGAAATAAGAGTACTCACTCATTTATGACACTAGCCCTTAATGTTTGAGTTTGGTTCTTCATTACCGTAAGGTCGGGTCAGAAACAAACCCTGTCCTGCCCTTTCTTGGTATTGTTACAGATTTCAGAATTCCTCATAGGAAAAGCTACTTTTTCAACTTGGCCTCTTACAGTTTCTGTAGCTCTGTGTATACTGTACAGAGTCCACCTCCATCCCTGAAAGACCTAGTTCTGTTAACGCTGAATAGCATTTCTTATCTGAAGTTCAAAGTATAGCCCCTGGTATCATTTCAATTTCATATTCCTTTAATAAGTGTTGGGTCTACAGCTGGATGATTGTCTGATACAAGCATCACTTTGGGTAGTGGTAGTTCTTCATCAACGGTGAGTGAAGACAGCAGGGACTATATAATTAATTCCAGTATTTTGATTTCATTTCATCTTAAGCCAACAATAGGAAACTCTGGGGCCTTTTCTCAGATAAATTTTATTGTACTAAATGGAATACTGAACATCAAGCCTCTAGCAAATAGAATAAAAAAAATAATTATCAGGTAATGCAAAGTTATGGCTTGCTTTATACCCAGGTCTTTAATAGCTTACCTTCGTATGCAGTGTTCTTAATGAAATTCTGAAACTTCAGTGGTCACAGTCTGTTCCAAACTGTGTTTTTATTCTTTTCAGTTTGGATGGTGGAAGTTATAATTGAGTTTTGTTTCTTTATTGAAGTGAATTTAGTAACGGTGAAAAGTATTAGATTGAAGGTCCTAGAAATAGATGTCTTTAGGCAATGTTAGTCACTGGGCACGCTGTTGAGCCTGCTAATGAGGTTCCCTGTTATGATGTACTGCTGGGGGTCCTTTATGAGGGTGCATTCACAGAAGTTTGTCCCTGTTTGGTCACTAACTGCTGAAACTCTCTTTGTGTGCAAAATAGTAAAGACTTGTGTTAAGGTGCTCCAAATATCATATTTGTGCACTTATTCTAGAGGAAAACAATTTTTGGGTGTCTTTGTGACTGATGGCTGCCTTTACACAGACTTGCTCCTGCTTTAACACATTTTTAAGGTAATTCATTCAGTATTTGGTGAACAGCTGGTGAAGGTCATTTTTCTAGGACAAGGCTTAATATAAGGTATCTGAGAAAAAACAAGCATGCAAAAGCATATTAAACTAAACTGAAATAATGTCTGAATGTGTTCACAGGACTTTTGTCTTGGTTTAACCGTATCTGATTTAAGGTCATAACTTGAAATCCCTTAAATGCAGACTGCGTGTAGAAAGATGGTGTGTAGTCTGAGTCCTGTATTTCATTTCACACCCTTTCATTTCTGCCCTGTTAGCTCACATCAGTGGTTTTATTAACTCATTCCTCACATCTGACACAACAGTCTGTGGTTGAGTTCTGACAGCAAACACGGCTGTCAGAATTGAATAGGGAATAGTTGATTGTGGGAGCATTCTTATCTCGTAATCAACTTTTAAAATTTGTAAGAGGTATGCAAGTGATCAGAGGCCTCTGTTAAAGCAAAATGATGAGAAGAGGGGGCATGCTGATGTCTGCTGTTACAGTGAACTTCATTTCTGGATCTTTCTCAACTGCAATGGTGTTTGACTTGAGCCTGTTTTCAGGAGAGCGATCTCATCCTAGATTGTAGAAGAATATGGACATTCCCCTTCCATTATCTCCTCCCAGCTGTATGTGGTCCAAGTTTTCTTTCATGTATGTTGAAATGGAGGGTCTGACTGTAAACGTCGATAGTAAGAGGCATCATGTGGAGGGTAACTCATGGCTTTGATCCTGCCATCTATTCAGTGAAGCATGACTTGGTGTGTTTGCCTGTTTCTGATGAGCGTTGTTTACTTCCTGATGCACAGGAGCAGCAGAGAAGAGCTCAAAGCATGGAGCTGAAGACAGAACCCAGAATTTCATCATGGCCATGAAAGATCGTATGAAAATCCGTGAGCGAAACAAGCCAGAGATCTTTGACTTGATTAGAGATGTGTTCTGTGAGAGCAAATTGACACATGCCCAGCAGATGAAGACGGTGAAGCAGAGCGTTCTTGATGGCACCTCAAAATGGTCAGCAAAGATCACGATCACAGGTGAGTGAAGGGAGGCACAGGTTCCATCATTCTTGCTTGGGGCCATAAGGTAAGGAAGAGTTGGTGTGAAGCTAGAAAGAGCAGACTTCCCCTTCTCTTCTTGGAGTACAGGTAGCAAGTGGAGATGCTCCTGCCCCAGGTGTTGTAATGTACCGTGAGATGAGGCTCATCAGAAAAACTCTGAGTGATATTCCTCTTTCTTTGGCCAGGCTGATTTGCCAGGCTGATTTGCTGCTTCATGTGGTGTGTGGACACAGTATTATTGGCAAATGGTGATAACCCTTCTTTTTTGTTTCCAGTGATGTGTGCTCAGGGTCTGCAAGCCAAAGACAAGACTGGTTCCAGCGATCCATATGTAACTGTTCAAGTTGGTAAAACAAAGAAGAGGACAAAAACAATTTTTGGGAATCTTAACCCTGTTTGGGAAGAGAAGTTTTATTTGTAAGTACTCTTACAAGGACTCTAACCCCTGTTTTGCCTGTTTATATGATCTTTACTTTGACAGTTATGCCGTCTTTGTCACTATGCATTCCCACACTGCCTGTAATGTATGAAGGTTTCATTTCTGCTTGGCGTTGTGTTCTGGAGGGTTGATGTCTGTAATAATGTACATAGTGCACACTTGTCCGCTTCATCTTTCTTGCTTTTGTATAGATAAATTGTCTGCTCTGTGAGCATTCTTACATTAATGTTTCTAGAGAAAGATAAAGAAAGGAACATCTTTAATTTGGTGACTTTTTTTCCTGTATAATAGAAGTAGTTTCAAAATTCTTTGGAATATAAAAGAGTGAAGTTTGTATAAAAGGCTGAGCAAACTTTCTGTGACCTGCTGCTGTGACTTACTATTGGTGTTTGACCAACAAAGGTTAAAGGTAGCTATTTGTTTGTCACTTGTCTGCAACACTACCATCTCTCCCTTTAGTTCAGGAAAATCAGTGTAACAATAACTTGAGGGATTATCTGCTTTCAAGATGAGCGATGTATCCATGTCTGAATTGAAAAGAAAGGCTGGAGGCACATTTTTTTTTAAAGTATCAAATATGCTCAAAAGACTGAAGAATGTATTATTCCATCCTGCTTTTATTGAATAAGTAAACACTATCCTCAGTTTATCATTGAACACAATACAACAGAAAAGGGAGATGTGAAATCTACTGGGTAAGTAGTTTCTGAAGATTCTGGATGATCTCTTTCAACCCCAGACATCTTTATTTCTTCTCTTTTTTTCCCCCTCCTTGTTTTTCCCTAAACTGCTTGAAGTGAGCTCTCTGCAAGCTGAAATTATATATTAAAATCAAGCTTATATCAATCTAACTTTGTCTTTAAAATGCACAGTCCAAACAAAATTATTTTAAAGTAGTTTTGAGATCCTCATTAACATCAGAAATATCTCAGTGCTATTTTGAGAGAGTAAGCTCTTGGGCTTTTATTTATTTATTAAGTTTATTCTTACTTTAATCCAAAGTAATGGAACTTCTTGGTAAGTAGTAAGTATGGTTAGATGCCATTTGGTTAACTCTAGTCACAATAGCAGCAAGTCTGTGGGAGCCTTAAGGACCTTGATTTACCATGCCAAGTAGTTACCATGGTATTTGCAGTGTGTTCCCTTCTAATTTTAGGAGCTTCAACAAATACTATGTTTAAAGATAGATAGCACAACGTGATAAATGTCACAGTTTTAACAGCGCTGCTGTTTAGATTTTATCTGTGTCTATGATTCAGCAGATAATATGCTGCTGGGCATTCGAGTTGATGCTACTTTGAATCTTATCTGTGTCTAGGTGGTTGCTTTAATTGCCTTGGAATAGCAGGAAGAGGTAAATGAAATGAGGACTGTATCCAGATCAAATGCGGGAGATCACTCAGTACTGGCATCCATGTGTTGTTTTATTGGTTGATGTCAAAGCTCAACATATGCTGGATGAGGAGAGTCATTTAGAAGTGTGTGCAGTGCCAGTCTTTTTACGTGCCTTTTTTTTGTTTTTTCTCCCCGTGTATGGGTCATTTTCTTAGAGCTTACTACTCTTAAAATTGCTGAAATCTTCTACCCTCCATAATCCAATGGAAAGTTAAATCCACATATGCGTGACAGCAATACCCATTACTTACCAAGCTTTTTTACAAGAGATTGCCAGGACAACTGAGGTGCTCAGTTTTGAGGGTTGAGGGTGCATGTGTTTATTATTTAAAGTTAACTTGTTACAGTGGGAGAAAGATGTGCTGGTAGTTATTAAAAGCCTACCTAACAGCAGACACATGAAAAATCTGATGTTCAGAACACTAAAATATTTCAGTGGGTGTAAGATACACAAGTAGAGAGAGGTCAGGTCAGTAATGTATAGGTTATTAATTGCTGTTCCTCTACTGCTTGTCTTGTTGGACAGATTTGTTTGCAGCTGGTGTTCATTAGGTCCCCAGTGTCTTTTATGGGATCACAATTCCACCATCTTTTCAAAAGTTGGTTATGGAATCAAAAACCTGTGTGTATCAGTTGTCGTAGTGCTATTGTAATCCATGACATAAGCTGAGGCAGATTGCATACAGCTGAGCAATACAATAATTTCCACAGACTCAGTAAAGTTTATTAAAAGCAGCTTAAACAAGTTTTAAAAATTTTAAGGCTGCAATAACTATTTGAAATAGCTTCTTTGTGCTTATTTACAGTGGTGGAAGGAAAAGTACATTAACTTAAAGCCATATTTAAGGAGATGTTGTGGTAGTTTTGACCCCATTTGGAAGTCTAAATTTAGAACTGTATTTTAGAAAAGACAAGGTTGAAAAGACTTTGGGTTTTCATTATAAGCACTATTTAGGTCATTAGTAGGCTATGTCCCTTGGGCTTCTGCTTAGATTAATGACCAGTTCTTGGAGCATGTTCATCACCAAGCAGGTGTCTTGTTTCTTTCTGAAAATCATCTTTTTGTATATTTTCATCCGTACCTTTAGGAAATATGTTACAGAGAATTTGTCTTTCGTTGAAGTTTGAAGACCTATGAAAATACAAGGAGCTGATCTTTCTGCTCAGTTCGAAGTGTTGCAGGCTTGATGCAAAGACTCCCCATATATGGTGCCTGGCAGGATGAAGCTTGATAGGGGACTCCAGACATTGCTGAAATAAAAAATAAAAATAAAAATAAATGTGTCAGCAAGCACTAATGAATTGTGCTTCCCTTGGCTTTACATTCCATTCCTGTTTTGTTATAATCCCAGATCCCTTTCCTTATAGCTATATTGAGCAGGCTAATAGGTATCCTTCTTCATTTGCCCTGTAGACTTATCTTCTGTGCCCTCAGCCTCTCTTGCCCTCAGCTCTGGACAGAAAGCAATGTGTGTCCTATATTCAATTGGTTCTGCGTTGTCTGGGTCAATGGGTACATAAGAGACAGGTGGCTGCCGACTTTCTAAGGATGGTAGCTAGTTTGGAGATCTCTTCTCCATCTAGCTGGTAATTTTTCACAAAGTGCGTTGAAATGCAGAACCTTTGAAAAGAAATTTCCTATGCACTCATTTCCCTAGGAAACAGCCCAGTAATGTGAGAGGGAAGATATTTTTGCAATCTTCAGTGCAATTAAGACAAGGTTTTAATTCTCCATTTAGACATAATTTAGACGATAGGTAGAAAATAGTGGCTTTCTAGTAATCTCTCTTTTTTTGTAAAGGCTGAAGCTGAGCATCCATTTGAACAAGTTACAATGGTAGACAGGTTTTAAGAGTTCCATTTTAATAGAAGAATTGTGGGCTCGGCTAGAGATTTGTTGTCCATACCAGCTTTTTTTTTAGGAAGGACTGCAGTCTTAAATGACGAGCACTAGAAGCTACTGGATGCAAACAGGGTTTTGCTAGGTTTCTTGGCTTAGGCACAAAATGACTCCCTCATTTTAAAGTAAAATCCCCTTAAAGTTGTATTGTCTGAATATATCTGTGCACATTAATGGTGGGTGTGAAATCATTGCCTGGAACAGATTGCACTGTCAGTGGGCAGTTTGCAAGAGGCACGTTTGTTCTCTTACTACAGAAGACTAACTCAGTTAAAGTAATGCGGTGCCTCCTGCTAGCAGATAACCAATATTTTACTAGGACGTGCAGAGCCACAGATGATATACATTCCTGTTAATCCATTGGGAATGGTGCAATTGCATAGCTAACCACTGCGTTGTCACCCAAAAGGTTCCATTTGGTTGCTCAATTTTCCTTTCACCTGCTGAGCTTGTTATCAAGCTCAGCATCTTTCAGTAATCTCTGTGGTTATATGAGATTGTTTCAGTGTTGTTTTTTAGTCTTTACCTTTGGAGACCACCATGTTTATAAATGTTACTGGAACTCTGAAACCTCAGCCTCCTCTGTTCATTGTATGGCAGGGACCATTTGCTTGTCTTGCTTTCTTTATTCTCTAGGTACTGCAGATGCTCAAAATGGCACTCTGATGAAATCCTGCTTGTTTCCCTGCTCAGTGACCAATGTGAAATTTATATTTGAATTAAAGTTGATGCCTCGTGGCAAGCATCTTTTGGGAAGCTGAGTTAATACAGCTAAGGATGTAACGCTCAGAATCACTTTATCTGCTCTTTGTAGTTAGGAGAGCCGCATGATTAATTTGTGCAGTCAGTGTTGTAGCATTGGGTAACGGCAAAATGATTGTACTTGTTCCCCTAAGAAACGAGCTTCATGCAACTAAGAACAGAAAATTCATTTCTTTGTTCTTAGACAGCAACAGCTGGATCTCAAGGCATATTCTTGTGCTGTTGCACTTAACTTATAAACTGCTAAGGATTTTAGCCTTGTTCTCTTACCACTCTGACTTTGCTTTCAGTGTATTTTTTTGCTGTCTTTTTTTTTTTATTCCCTAACTGAAGAGCCTTGGTATCGTTTAAAAATTCATCTGTCCTGCAAAGTTTTGTCATCTATTCCCATTGAGGCTGGCCACAGCAGACCTCCCAGTTGGATGCTGCCATTTCTAGACACTTTCATTTGAACCACACCCAAATCTTCCTGCTTTTTCAGCCAGACCATTTCCTGAAGTGTATTTCCTGAAGTGTATATAGTTACAACTCTTTGTTGGGCTTCTCATACTCGTTACTGTAACTACTCTTTCTGATTTTCCAGAAAACCATTTTTTTTTTTTTTTGGCACTTTGCTCCTCAGAAGCTAAAATGTTCTCAGGTCCTGAAGTCCTGCTGATCTGTTCTTCTGTCCTGTGCATTTTCCCACCTCCTGCACTCTCATCCCCTACTTCTGCAAGCTGCTCTGCCCTTTTTGTCTGTCCTCTACCACTGCATAAAATATTCTCTGCACAAGACTGTGAAACTTTACAGGCCCTTCTTGAGGGCTGCATCTGCAATTGTGCAGAAGGGAAACTGCTCATAGAACATGGCTATATAAATATTCACTAGACTCTTTGAACCATAAATATTTTTTTAATATCAAAGCACAACGAAACTACTTAAATCTGGGCTTGACTTGACCTACTTTTAAATCTGCAAAATGTTGTTGATACCTCTGCTCCCTCACTTAAGTCGTTTGTTCTTGCTATGTCTGCTTCTTGCTTTTTGTCTTTATTAACCTGTCAGCTCTACAAAGCAGGGGCTGTCTTCCTCTCTGTAAGTTGCCAAGCACACAGTAGAGTCATGATTGCACTGGGGCCTCTGGGCTCTCCTGTTCTTCAGGCAGAAGATATGAGAAAACAACATAGTTTAAGAAAACATCTTCATGTGAAATGGGTGTGTTGGATGATAGGGTTGTGTTGGCTTCTTACCTCTCTAATCTATGCAGTGCATTTTAGAGATGGACAATCTAAGTCTGAAGGTAGTATTAACGGAGTGAAACTGAGGTCTGGGTGTATCCTGCAGGGTTAACGTGCTGATAACACCTTTCTTGAGATGAGAAGTTGATTGGAAAGAAATATCCATGCGGATGTGTGTGGTGGTTTTACTGAGATGGGCAGCCAAGCTCCACCACAACGGCTCTCTCACTCCCCCTCCTCACAGGAAAAGGGGGAAGAAAATATGATGGAAAGGGCTCAGGGGTTGAGATAAGGGCAGGGAGATCACTCACCAATTATCCTGATGGGCAAAACAGACTCAGTGTAAGGAGATTAGTAAAATTTATTGTCTGTTACTAACAAGCTAGAGAAGTGAGAAACAAAAGAAACTAAAAACACCTTCCCCCCTTCCACCCTCTTCCACCTCCTCCCCCCAAGCAATGCAGGGGGCAATGGGGGCTGCGGTCTCCGCCGCTCCTTCCCGGTCCCTCTCTGCCCCTGCTCCACGCGGGGTCCCTCCCACGGGATGCCGTCCTTCCCGAACTGAGCCTGCGGGGGCTGCCCACAGGCAGCAGCTCTTCAAGAACTGCTCCCACACGGCTCCGTACCACGGGGTCCATCCCCCAGGAGCAAACTGCTCCAGCACGGGTCCCCCACGGGCGGCAGCTCCCCCCAGACCCCCTGCTCCTGCGTGGGCTCCTCTCCACGGGCTGCAGCTCCGGCCCGGGGCCTGCTCCTGCGGGGGCTCTCCGTGGGCCGCAGCCTCCTCCAGGCCACATCCACCTGCTCCACCGGGGGCTCCTCCACGGGCTGCAGCGTGGAGATCTGCTCCGTGTGGGACCCGTGGGCTGCAGGGGGACAGCCTGCTCCACCAGGGGCCTCTCCACAGGCCGCAGGGGAACTGCTGCTGCCTGCCTGGAGCACCTCCTGCCTCCTGCTGCACTCACCTGGGGGGCTGCAGAGCTGGTTCTCGCTCCTCACTTTCCCAGCTGCTGTTGCACAGCAGGTTTTTTTTTTCTCTTTCTTAAATCTGCTCACCCAGAGGCACAAAAAAACATTGCTTATTGGCTTGGCTCTGGGCAGCGGCCAGGTCTCTGGAGCCTGCTGAAACAGGCCCTTATCTGACATGGATAAGAAGAATCATCTGGATTCTTCTCACAGAAGCCACCTCTGCAGCCCCCTGCTACCAAACCCTTGCCACATAAATCCACTATGATGTGACACAAATGGGCATTAAAAAACCCTTATGGGTATTTACCAGACTCTCTCTCTTCATGACTGTAGATTCTCCAATACGAACTAGTGGTGTCAGAAGGATACAGCTTTTTATTTTGGCACTCACTGTGCTCTAAACTTATTATCCTTATTTTTTTATTTTTTGTTTGTTTGTTTTGTAAACTGCTGGACAGAGTTTTATGGGTGTAAACTTTGTATGTCTTCTGATAGAACCTTGCAAACCTTCGAGGTTGCTGTACCCTCATGAGGGTTGCCATGTCCCTCTAGCATTCCAGCAGTGGGAGGTTAAGTAAGAATCCTGCAACAACTGATTAACCAATTCAGCACAAATGTCTTTTTTTTCTCCACATCAGAGTACAAATCACTGACTTGAAAATATTAGGATCATTTTTAGATGTTTCTTTTACTTTCTGCCTGCTTTTTTGGAGGACAGGATGCACATGCCTTACTCTGTCCCAGACCTCTGACAGCTTCTTAGCGAGTTTGGGCCAACATTCATAGACAGGCAGAGGTCTCAAAGCTATTAAAAAACATAGAAAGTGATTGTTAGAAGTTTCAGCTAGATTAGAGGGATACAAATTATTAACTTCATTGTGGTAGACTATAATGTACATTCTGGAGTTGCCTTTTATGTTTAGCCACCAATATACTGATTAGTGTGCATGTATCAGCATGGCACTGTGCACAGGCATCAGAAGTAACAGCAACTTTGTGTTGTTTCCCCTCAGCCCAGTTGATAGCTGGGCATGGGAAGATGTCAGAGCACTGACAGCACAGGGGGGATATGTTTGAGGCTGGGGAAGGCCAAGGGGGAATGTGGTAGAAGAGCTGGAGATAGAGTGTGGGATAGGGAGCAAGTCAGTAGAACCAGACTCTGCTGGTTCCACTGCTCCTGCAACCACTGGCTTTAGGTAGGAAAACTTAATGGAAATAAATTCACAATTTTAATTTTTTCTTGCAGATTTAGTGTGCTGTTTCCTGAAAATGTTTCTTTGACACCATGAAGTATCAAAGTAACTTTTTTTAACGTAAAATGGCACGACTGCAAACATCAGAAGAACGTAGATACAAAAGAAAAAGTCATTTTCTGAGTCATGCAACAAAGAGAACCTGGTTTCCAGCTCCTCACACTATGAAATGGGCATGAACACGTTTGATAGTTTCTTCCCTATGACAAGGTCTCAAAGAGTTTCTTCTTTGCGTCCTCTTGGGAAAGCTGTGGAGCTCAGCTGTGTGGCAGACTGGGCAGACACATGTATGCACACATTGTTAGGAAACCACTCTTCACAAAAATGTAGCAAGAAGTAGGGCAGGCATCTTTAGAAACTTGCCAGCTCCTATAGTAATGAAGGGGAAAGTTTCTAGCAGCAGAATGTGTAGCCACAGTCTTATGGAGCCAGGATGCTGTCACTAATCAGATGCTATTTTTATTAGCTAGAAAGCCTGTTAGCAGTTAAGCTCAAGTAGGCCAATATTTGTGGTTCTGTTTTGAGGTGTGCTCTAGAAGGTGAACTGTTGTTGACTCAACTGTCTTCTTTCACTGAAAGCAAGGACTGTGGTTCCCACAGACTTAGATGGAGATGTTTTATAGGTAAGCCACCAGCCCAAGTCTTTCAGTTGCTGTAAGCGAGTGATAAGGCGCTCTCTCTGGCATGGGAGCAGCATGAGGAATACGAATTGACTGGTCTCTTAAAAACAACAGAGAGAAGTGTGGTAAAGTAGAAGTTCCAGTAGCTAAGCAAATGCTACTGCAAAGTTTTCTGTGGCACTTAGCAGTGAGTTATGCTGCTGCAGCCCAAGTGAAGGATGATAGCCACTTGGGGAGTGTGGGACAATGCATGTGGAACCTAAAGTAGATTTAGGTCTAAACAGTAAATGTTTTCCTAAAGGAAAGAGCAAGTTTTTGAACATTGGTAGCAAAGAAAAGTAAGATCAAAGCTGTCTTAACAAAAAACTGCAGTGCCAGAAGGTGAGGTCTGAAGAAGTCAGGGGTTAACTTGTTGGTGCTTTGTAAATGCCACTGTGTACTGATCTGTGTTTTTAGGCACATGTGTCCTTCTGAACCTCTATGGTACTGCCAGGATGTACATTAGTGTACTGTGTCAGGAACAGAGGATTTCTTTCATGTGCTTATGCTGTGTTGCCGGTATGCACTCAGATAAACTAGAGAGCTACAGAAAGCAGAAATCCAAGCATTCCCTGCTTGTGAACAGTTGCTGCATTTTTTTTTTTTTTTCAAAGGAGAACATCCTTGAAGTTGAGGAGGAAGAAAGGGAGAAACATTGAACCTTCTTTCTTCTGATCTCTAAATACAGCTTTGATTGCACAGAGAAGGAAGGAAACAAGGATGCTTTCTGCCAGTGATCAAAACTGCCAAAATTGATCAAAACTGATCAAAATTACTCCTAACTTTCACAATAGTAATTCCCAGATATCCCTCTTCGCTAGAAAAATCACTAGAAGCTGCAGGGTTGTCTGTTAGGCAGTCCTGGATCACAATAGTGGCAATAAGACCTCAAATGATTTCTTGGTAAGGAGCATGCAAATACCAGTCACTGCCATATCCTATTGACCGGGCTTAACAGATCTCTTCTGACCCATTTCTTCCTTCTCCCTGTTGCTTAGCAACAGATGCAGCATGTTAATGTTTAAAAGGCTGGAAAACAGGCCTTCAGCAGAAGTTGCCTGTTTTCATAGGTTTTATTTCCTTGAGGGCAGACATTTGTAGTGGTTATGGTGAGTAAATCACCCTTGTCATGGTCTCATGTGAGCATTCAAATTGCTTTATTGTATTGCATGCCCTGTAAATGAGCAGAGTTTTTATTATAAGGTCTTTTTACCCACTTCTGACGTCCAGGAGCCTGTTTGTGTCTACAAAAGGTGTATGAGCACCTACAAAGAGAGGGGGCTGCAAATTCTGCCTGTGCATTAGGCTGAATGGTGCAGGTTCAGCAAACTGTAAAATGCTTTTTTTAATGGAAATGTCTTTACTGATCTGCCTAAGACACGGGGAAAGTATCAGTCTCAGCTGTGAATAATAGGCAAAATCAATTCCAGTAATTAAATACCAACTTTGCAACTCATGTATCCCACCCTTTCATCCCACGCACAGGTAATGTTTGTATCATCTGAATATAGTGTAGTGTACATTAACACACTACTGCTTTGTGACTGTTCTGAAGTAAGAGAACTACCTTCACCTGGGCTATTTATCTTTTTTATTAAAAAAGAGCATGAAAAGTGTTTGTCATCGGTGTTGACCATGCTGTCCTAGATACTGCACGTGTGTAAACAGAAGTAGCCTTCAACACATACAGCCCAATGTGAGATCATGTATGGGGAGGGCTATCAGAAAACAATGTGATGCTTATCAGTGTTTCTTTGGGGGTGTGCAGGCTGAGTTTACCAGCCTAGCTATCATCCAGCTTTTGCAAGCTTCACAGGAAAAACAGCAACAGTGAAAAAAATCCCCCAGTTCGGGGAGTTGCTCCTGAGAGTGAGGAAGAGCAGAGGAGTCACAGCCACGTAGCAAGTCTGAAGTTGGCGGCTGCGGTCAGCGCGCTCTCCTTCAGTGTGCATCTGAAGTGCAGTATCTAACACGTCACAGGAGCATTTAGAGTTCACCAAAAAAATGTTGTATGGTTCCTATCAGATTCTATGCTTTTAAATAAAATAATTGTTTGTTTATATCTTGTTTATGCATTGCTCTGTTGTTAGGCAGGCAGGTCAAAGGGAATGTAAAGCGTTTAGTGTAGAAATGTCAGCTACATTATGAGCTCTTCAGTATTATATTTGTCTTGTTCTCAGTGAGTGCCATAATTCCTCTGACCGGATCAAGGTGCGAGTGTGGGATGAAGACGACGACATCAAGTCTCGTGTCAAACAGAGGCTGAAGCGTGAGTCGGATGATTTCCTGGGACAGACAATCATTGAAGTCCGTACGCTGAGTGGTGAAATGGATGTGTGGTACAACCTTGGTGAGTGGTGCTTTGGGACTGAAAACATGTCATGTATTAGTTTGGGAACATGTGAGAACTATCTGGGCAGTTTGCAAGAAAGGACAAAAAAAAAGCCTGCTTGACTAGGTGATTTTAAGGGGCATGATGATGCTGCAGAGCAGCTGCAAGGCTTTTGTCCCAGTTAAAATGAAGTTCAGTAGTATAGCCTGTCAGAACAGTGATGTTTTTTTCTGTTGTTAGGCACTGGAAAGTAGAATGGGTAAATGCTTGGAGCAGGGCTGGAAGTAAGGAACAAATTTCACATCAGTCAGCTGTATCGTTAGAAAACGGATCTGAGCAACATCTTCCTGACATACTGGCATTTCCTAAGTGGCCTTGGTAAAACCTTGTCTTGGCTGTGCGTGTGATATACTGAACTCCCTTGCTTGCTGTCATTTGAGTCTTTGTCTAGAGAGGTTTGCAGTACATTCCTTGGTGGTTCTAGTTCAGCTGACTGGATCGAAGCTCAGGGACCCTGTAGCATGTGCTCTCAGAAGGGCTGGCTTATTTGTAAAGAAGTGTATGTAGTTCTAGCTAGATGTGTCATATCTAGAGTGTATGTCAGTGATTTGCTGATATCTACTTAGTTTTTAATGTTTTGAAAGAAAAAAGTTAGAAAGTTTTCTCCACAGTAATATTAACCATAAATTCAGCCTGAGCTTCCAGCAGTTTCTGTTATAGAGTTGCCACACCAAAGATGACTGTGCTCTGAATGTGAAAAATGCATGTAATTGTTGATGGTTTTTCCTTCTAGAGAAAAGAACAGATAAGTCTGCGGTGTCTGGGGCTATCCGTCTACAAATTAATGTGGAGATCAAAGGCGAGGAGAAAGTGGCTCCATATCACATTCAGTACACTTGCCTTCATGAGGTAAGGAGCAGTTCAGCTCATTCATTGTGATGTTCCTCATTTCTGTCAAAGCAGCAATTTTCTGACCTCTGTTTCCTTAGAATGTTCCTTCTTGCCCTAGGTGAGCCTTCTTTTCCCTGCTTCACAGGCCTGGAAAGTCACTGAATCATCAGACCTGCGTTTGTACAGAAGGCCAGGAAGGCTTTAGGCACCCCGCTATGCTGAATGCTGGCTGGCTCAGTCTGTCCCACTGCCACAGCTGTGCTGCTGTCAGGCAGTGATCAGACAGTGGTCCAACTCATAGCCCCCACTAGTATAACATGAAGAAACTTCGGAATTTCCTTAGCTGATGTGTTCAGTATGTACTATACCTGTGTCTTTCTTTAGGGAAAGCCTTTTAAATGTCAAACTCCAGCCCAGATCTGGTTCAGAATTAAACATTGCACATTCCTTTTGGGATCCCAGATATGCAGCATTTCCACGGGAGATGCTGTATTTTTTCCTGCTACTTGTCTTTGAACATTGTGAACAGAACTGCTTGTGTATTGCTTGCAGGAAGAGGCAGTTATATCATTGCAGTTTCCACCTGGACAGTTGGTCTGTGATGCATGGCGGGCTATAATATGAAAAGTTACATTTTCTACCTTAGCTGCTTTTTGAGTAAATTCTGTTTGGGATAGGGTTTTGAATCTGGCCTTTGAGCAGTGCAGATATTGTTGGTATAAATTCCTAGTACCACTGGTGTGTAACTATGAACAATTATTAGGGAACGGAAGATAAGCTGTGGTTGCTGGGTACTGATCTATCTCAAGATGGACTAAGATGGGCAGGCAGAGCTGTAGAAGTTGGGAGAAATTCAGAGAAGACTTATGAAAATGTCTGAGTGATTCGTGGTGCCCAGTCTATTTTATCAAGCAGAAGGCATGTGACAGGATTAGTCTCTAAGTGCCTGAATAAGGAAGAGTAGCAATAGCCTCTTTCACCTTATAAATAAGAATATCACAAGGTCCAGTGAAGTTTAAGCAAATTCAGATTAGAAAAGGACAGATGTGTCACAGGGACGAATGTTCAGCTACAGGAACAACATTTTTTTCCAGACAATGGGTTTGATGATCCCTGCAGTGTCTTTTGGCCTTACCAGGAAAGAGACAGACTAAGCTTAAGTGATCAGTTTCTTTTAGTAGGCTGTGTTGTGTTCTTCAATATACAGTTTTTGCTGTTTTTCAATTCAGTGACTGCTTCTGCTTGGTAATCCATTTCATTTTTATCCTTCCGATGCGTGATCACTTGCTTCCCCTCATTTTTGCAAGTATGTCTCTTATAAAGTATCACCTTCTTTCATTGGTACATCATAAAATGAAGATGATTTACAGCTAGAATAATTTAATGAGGAAAAATAGTAGTGTAAAGCAGTGTCTCCTAGCTCCTAATTAGATCATTAGACTTTTGCATCCCTTACTACCAGGAGCCAGCTGTCTGAAAAGCTGATGAAATCTGTAAGTGACATAAATTTGAGGACTACTGAGAAACCCACTGAACTGAATTGCAATTTCTGCACAGCAATAATAGCTTGAAAGGCTTTCCAGTGTTAGATAAAGCAAAAGGTTATGATGAACAATAATGCAAGTGTCCAGTTGTTAATGGTGATTTTAAGGATGTCCTTTAAAAAAAAAAAAAAAAGATTTGGACTGTTCCACTGTATAATAATAATTACAAAGCTGATACAGGGCTGTTACCTCAGCTGGCTTAAATAGCTTGTCCATGTTAAGTCAATCCTTTGAGGACAGAAGTGTGTAGGTTTCAGGAAACTAATTAGTCTGACTTCACTGCATTGAAGCACTCCTCTGCATCATTCACAATGTTGGGTGGTTAAAATTGTAGGTATGTGTGTGGAAAAATTCAGCTGGGAGCATGCGAGAAGAAAAGCAAGTCAAAGCACAAAAATACATACTGGGTAGGGAGAAGGCAAGAGGGAGGAGAGCAAAGAAATGTGTGTTAGTGCCGCCTCCTTGGCAATTCCAAGCTGGTCATGAAACTCACTTGGCAGCTTCAGCAGCTTTGCATATAATTTCTTTCCTGTTTTGTATTTCAGAACCTCTTTCACCATCTCACAGATGTGCAAGGGAGTGGAGTGGTGAAGATCCCTGATGCCAAAGGAGATGATGCCTGGAAGGTGTATTTTGATGAGACAGCTCAAGAGATTGTGGATGAATTTGCAATGCGTTACGGCATTGAATCAATATACCAGGCCATGACGTAAGATGCATTTGGTGTTGTCTTTAGTGCAGATATTCATTGCATCTAATTGATGTGACTGTTAAGATGAAATGTCTTGGTAATGGAATACTATTGACATGAACAGCTACTCCTTAAGGGGCTTACTGTGAGCAGAAAGTGACTGCATGTCTCAGTCACAGATTCCTCAAAGTCAAGAAGTTATTGTCTGACAAAGTGCCGGACTTTAGGCTCCATCTGGGCAGTTTGCCTTTACCTTTAAAACTAATTCTAAAGAATTACACCAACTTTGTGAGTGTAAATGACCGTACTTTATTGTTGATAGCTTATTCTTGTTTTAAGAGTCTAAAATCTCTATTTGAAAAATCTGTTATTAAAAAGGATCCCACTGAAGTTTTTTGATGACGTGAGAAGGGAAGAGATTTTGTGAAACTGTTTGTCCTACAGGTTTGTTGTGGCAATTGATACAGTCCTGAGAAATCACTGTTTTCCCAGGTACTGCTGGAGGGATTTACAGGAAGCTTGAGTAACGGAGCACTAATTTGTCCTGTTTGGATCTAGGCTCATGCATTTCTTGATCGTCAAGAGCATTTTTCTTGTCACTGTACTTTTAGTTGGATTTGGGATTAGCCATTCTGCTTAAGGACTAGTAATGCTGTGCTTAGCTCATTTCTTATTTTAAACACAGTATTAAATACAGCAAACTAACATGAAAAAGTTCACTACTGAACCTGAAAGCTTTGGGTGTTTGGGTCCTCGGATGAGTTATGATGTGTAATTATGGCATCTTGCAAACACTTTTTTCTGCCTGCTAATTTAAGCCGAGATGGAAAGCAATTGGAAAGTACTTCTGGAGGTATAGTCCTGGCTCACAGCAAGGCTAATTTGGAAGTTGGACGAGACTGCTAAGAGCCTCTTTCAGTTCCTTGAAATTCTCTGAGGAGGGAGATCCACCATTACTCTGGGCTCCTCCTCTTGGCTTGTATTATTTTGGAGGAGAAATTCCAAGTTGAAAACCAAGTTAGAAAATCTTGTGTGGAATTTCCTATACCGTAACTGCTACATATTGTTGCTTCTTTTTTTCATCCCTCTGAAAGGATTTTTGCCTGGCTCAATCCTCTTGCTGACCCCCCCCCCCCCCCCCCCCCATTTAAGTAGTACAGACATTGATTAGATCCTCACACCTTACACTTTCTCTTCTTCAAGATAGACAAACCCATTTTATGTGTCTGTCATTTACAGTGAGTGCCTAAAAGAGCAATTGGTATCATGTAGCCAGCAAGTTAACATTGTGGCATAGTTATCATGTTTATCTGAAATACTGATTTGTGTGTTTCTCTGAAATTGTCTCACTGTGGCTTTTTTGGTTATGATTATTTGTAGGTTAATGAACACAGAAGCTAATGTCTGATGAGTCCCTTGGGGAGAAAACTACATTTAGAAGATAGTTCCCAAGTTTAGTTTGGGAGTTCAGTGAGGGTTCTTGCATGAAAGAACTGCTTAAAAATTGCCAAATTCTCCTCTCTGTTGGAATGAACTTGACTTGCCAGGTCTTGTAATATCAGACCTCTCAAGCTCTGATTATTTTTTCCCCTTATGTCTAACAGATTTTCTTTGATTGTTTAATCATTTCACAAGTCTGAATGCTTCTGGCATAATTTTGAGATTTCCTGCAGGATGGTTTCTTGCACTTTAATGAGAGCAGTTAAATGGGAAAAAGCAAATGAGCATGCATGCTTCCTGCAGGCTGGAAGGGTTAGCCCTAAGGAGTCACTTATCAGTGCAGCACAGAAATAATAGTGTGTGATCTCGCTGTGCTTGAATGCTTTGCAATCCCTGCTGCCTTATGTCACCTCAGAACCTGTGGCTGCCTCAAGTAGCAGTAAATTATATAGATTTCTGTGTGCCAGGCTTGGCTCTTGGAATTGGCATCAGGACCCGGAGTATTACCTAAGTCACAAGCTATTGGCAACAGATTGTTGGGTTGACAAGCTCTTTTATGCCGTGGAAAGAAATGTAGAAAAAGGTTTTTTCTTTCTTTTTTTTTTTTTTTCCCTATCATATGTATTGTTTAGATGTCATCTTTTGTGAAAAGCTGGAAGCAAAATGCTGGAGATTTACTAAAAGGGAGAAGACAAAACTTGCACCTGTTGAGGGTGCTACCTAGAGCAGGATGGCTATTAAAGGGGTAGGAAACTTGGCTGCGTTGTGTTGTGGAAACCATAGGCATGTCAGGAAACACTACATGGAAGAGTCCAAAATGACTTACTGTACTGTCCTTTTGCAGGCATTTCGCATGTCTCTCCTCCAAATACATGTGCCCAGGTGTGCCAGCTGTGATGAGCACCTTACTTGCTAATATCAATGCTTACTATGCGCACACAACTGCCTCCACAAATGTGTCTGCTTCAGACCGCTTTGCAGCCTCCAATTTTGGGGTATGTTTGGTGATACAACTGGATTTCTCTATTTTGCCTATGGTATTTCTGCCTGTGAATAAATAAGTTGCTCTGTTTAAGGAACATTATATCCATGAGAAGTTGGAAGCCGTCAAGCCCTTTTAGACTAGACAAAGCAGAGCATGGTTTATTGTCATCATCACACATTTTAGATATTAATCAGTGTGATGCATTGTGATGTTTAGTCTTCATGTTCAAATTGCACTGGAGCACAGATGGTATGGAAATGAGCGAATTGTATTACATTCTGCATGGTGATGCTGTTGATAAAATATACCGTGTAATCTGATGGTTTCAGAACTTTGTTTTTAAAAACAGCAACTGCTTAAAGGGAAATAAAAAGTCTGTCCCACAAATGGTTCAATTGTTTTCCATAAAACGTGTTGGAGTTGAGCATTCTGCAAAAGTATCTAGAATAGCTCAAGCTCCTTTGCTAGACTGAGAAATACGTACATTGAGGGAGGAGTCTTTTCACAAAGCCAAGCCAGAATCTAGCTGAGACCTGACCTCAAGAAAATGGCAACAAGAACCCTGCAATGCTTGTTATTGAATTGATACATAAGATCTTTGAGCTGTATCATTGCTCCAAATTCGACTCTTTTCTGACTGTTCCCTTACTCATTTCTGAATAAATATTTTCTCTTAAACATACGGCTGGTACAAACTGTTAGCAGAAATCAGAGGGGTTTTGTTCTACCTCTACTTCAAAGTGATAAAGGAATGTTTTTCTTCTACTTCTAATGTTACACAAACTTCAGAAGTAATTACAGTATAAGAATAAATACACAAAACAATGCATCAGTATTGCTTCCTCCCACTCTCCTGAGATCTGTCACTAGTTCTCTGATATTCTGCATCTTACTGTGAACACGGATGGGACAGTGATGATATGTGGTATGTTTTTTGCTCAATAGAAAGAACGATTTGTGAAGCTTCTGGACCAGCTTCATAATTCACTTCGGATTGATCTCTCAATGTACAGGGTGAGTGGGAATAAACAAAATCTTTTCAGGCATTGTGATAGGCAGAGGGGAAACACTGGTTGGATTTTTCTTATGTCTCTGAGCTTTTGGTTAGTTTGTCTCTTATGGAACTATATTTTGGTTTTCATCATGGGTGGAATTTAAACCCTGTTCTTTCTTCCAATATAACTTCCTCAAGGCTTCTAAAATAATCTGAGGATTGTGAACTATGCTTATCTCAGATATTCTCACAGGAATGCAAGCTGATTGGATTAATTTATTTGAATTATTATCTACTACTTCAGGTATCATCTACAAAGGGGAAACAGACTTGTTCTTCTCTGTGAGAGAAATCTTTGAGAGGACCCCCAGCCATGTTGTCATTTATTTTAGGTCTGACAGACTCGAATCCCTGTTCCTGACTTTGTATCTGTAGGATGTGCTTTCAGGTTGAAGACCCCTCCCTCCGCCCCCCCCCCCCCCCCCCCCCCCCCCCCCCCCCGCCCCAGGCACACACAGACACACACACACACATACACACACACACTTCACCACATTGGGGAAGGGATAGGTTTCAGATGTTGGCATTAGTCCTCCAGGCTTCTTAGGCCCTCTAGTTCCTTTCTTTGCTACTCCAGAGTCAACATAATATCACAGTATCACAGTATCACAGATTTCTAGGTTGGAAGAGACCTCAAGATCATCGAGTCCAACCTCCGACCTAACACTAAGTACTCCACTAAACCATATCGCTAAGCTCTACATCTAAACGTCTTTTAAAGACCTCCAGGGATGGTGACTCCACCACCTCCCTGGGCAGCCCGTTCCAATGCTTAATAACCCTTTTGGTAAAGAAGTACTTCCTAACATCCAACCTAAAACTCCCCTGGCGCAACTTTCGCCCATTCCCCCTCGTCCTGTCGCCAGGCACGTAGGAGAACAGACCAACCCCCACCTCTTTACAGCCTCCTTTAAGGTACCTGTAGAGAGCGATAAGGTCGCCCCTGAGCCTCCTCTTCTCCAGGCTGAACAAGCCCAGCTCCCTCAGCCGCTCCTCGTAAGACTTGTTCTCCAGACCCCTCACCAGCTTGGTCGCCCTTCTCTGGACTCGCTCGAGCACGTCCATGTCCTTCCTGCAGCGAGGGGCCCAAAACTGAACACAGTACTCAATCTTAATAACAAGTCTGTTACTGGGCTTTTTTTTTTTTTCAGTTCCTTCATTTTAAGTAGTGACTAATTCATTGAAAAATTGAAATATGGTGGCAAAATGTGAGCTTTGATTTTTATTTATATATTAAAAAGTAGATCCTATCCTGGGTGGTACATTTATCTGAAAGACAGTAAAGCATACAGAAAAGAGGAATGTGAGTAGACTAATAAGAGAAGTGCATTAGGAAGACAAGCAAAAGGACATAAAGTGCAAGGTGCAGAAGAAGATAAAAGGAATGTTGTGTAATGAGTGATCCTAAAAGAGAAGGTGCAAAGAGAGCACTGAGTAGCAGAGGGAAAATTATCAGGGCATGGCAACAGGAAGCTGTACTGGTGATGCCTTTTATTTGTTTGGTCTTCAATAAAAGCTGCTTTCAGGTGGCTAATGCAAGTAAGCCTTGGACAAACAAGTAAGATCTTTGGTAGAAGACCAGGAAAGATTTGTACACTTTCAATAATTTTGATATTTTCTAATTGACAGTGTAGTTAGACAGCAACTGTCTGGAGCGGTCTGAGTCCTCTTAGTGATTATTTTAAGACCCTGGGAGGACAGGTTAAGTTCTGGAAGGAAAAGGTATTTCAGTTTCCAACTTTCAAGAGAGGATATGACAATTTGCAGTTTAAATTATCCAGATTAAGTCCCTCACCCCTGTGTTGATTCAAGCTATTTGGAAGCACTTAAAAGAAAACAATGAATAAACAATGAAAATCCACACCATATTTGTAAAAAAGATAGTGTTGAACCAGTGTTTTCTTCCCAGGGCAGGGTGATGGGCCTTGGGGAGAAGGCGTAGAAACATCTCAAGAGTAGCTTGAAGTCACACTCTGCATAATTATTTTGAAAAGTGTTTTGTGAACAAGTGAAGTTATTCTGTATGCACGTCAGTAGTTCTTTTCTGTTGGTTCATTGCTGGCTGACATAAACATAGATAGATAATATTATAGGTATTCAATATAGATAATATTATATTTTCCTGATTATTATCGGGATTATTCAGTATTATGATTATTATCATCAGGGTTATATAAAGATAATAATCTTGATTATTGTCCTTATCAAGAACATGCATTCATTCCCCAACATTCATCTAACATTTTGTGTTTAAATCTTGATTTTTGGTAAATACCCTCAGTGCCAGAAGGAGACAGAGGCAAAGACACTCACTCACTCACTTGCTCACACTTTTGTATCAGCATCTGGAAAGAACAATCAGACTTTAATTTCAGTGGAACCCAGAGAGTGGAAGGGGAAACAATGGTTACAGACAGCAAAGTGCTGGGGATGGTATGTAAAATAAGTGCATTAGAGTGAAAGAGGCACTGGAGGATAAATGCTTATCTTGGTGGATTGAATCTGAGAGGGGACTGAGTGATTATGATGAATTCTGACAGTGAAAAAGTGTTCATTTTCTCTTCTCAACGCAGTTTGTTTCTCTGCAGAGGTTTCAAGTACAGCACACCTTTTGGTGTCTCAGAAAAGACAAAAAACAAGCAGTGAGTGCAGAAAGGGAAGGACCTGTGCACACAACCTCAGGCAGCAGTTCAGGGCTGACGATGGTGAGGCTATTGCTCATTGCCAGCTCCTTCTACAGCCAAGGAGAGATCTCCTGCTGCTGGGGGTTGTCCGTGTCCTGGCATCCACAGACTTCATGTTCATATGAGAAACTATTTAATTAAGCAAACATATGAGCTCCTTCAGCAAAAAGGCCATATTTACTGAGCATTGTTTTGACTGGTATAAGCTTCTCGAGCAGGAAATGTTTCCAAGACACTTTCCTTATTTAGAACGTGCTTGAAGCTTTGCATGGATCTGACTGTGCTTTCCAACAGGATTTCCATTTTTTGTCAACAGAATAACTTCCCAGCCAGCAGTCGTGAACGGCTGCAGGACCTGAAGTCTACAGTGGATTTGCTGACCAGCATTACTTTTTTCAGGATGAAGGTAGTGTAATGGATGGGGATGGCAATGGGACATCTTCAGTTCCTGCTCCAGGATTTTTTTTTTCCAATTTTTAAACTACTTTATGCCAGCGTGCTTTAGATATGTAAGGAAAATGAAGGTTGTCTCCTGACCATACATGATACTTCACTGTATTTTGCTTCATGAATACGAAAGCAGTTTTTCCCCTGGGGTTCTTCAGTCATAAATACGGCATGCATGCGCACGCACACAAAAATTGGAAGGGGGCAGGAGGAAGTTTTTCCTATAAAACTGTCTACAGCATTTATCAGTCATGACCATCTCTTCACCATCTTTTACCTAGTAAATATTTTAAAATGTCTTTCTTGCAGGGTAAGATACAGAAATTGGATATTATCTATAAGTAGAGATCCAGGAGAGTTGTTCTGCCTGTTGTTATGCCAGTTCTATCATTACATTTATTGTTCTGGCAACATGTAACGAGATTATTTTTAATGCTTGATTTTTAACCCTTTGTTTTAACTAGTGTTGTAGGTTAGCACGTCACTTAGCAATTTTTAATCTTACCAAAAACAAAGAAAGATTTTCATTAAAGCTATTTGAGGAAGAGCTTAAAATTCCAATCGTAAGCCCTTTAGTAAATAATGTTTTAGAACATTCAAAATACAGTCTTCATTCAGACGGTATGCCTGCATTAAAAGTTTGGTTTATAGAAATACTCTGAAAATTCTAGAGTAGTGATAATATCAAAATTGTCTCAGAGTATGGTTTCATGGAGTGATGCCTGGTTATCTGTTGTGGTAACCTGTGGTATTTTTCTAAACCAATGTAACAATGAAATAATTAAAAGAACTGTTTTTACAAGAGGGGAAGGCGTATCAACTGGCATGTTGCTATGAATTCTGATGTGATTTATATTCAGTAATGCTGGTGAAGAAAGATGTCCTTAAACTTCCTGTATTTAAAAGCACACAAGTGTCTGGTCTTCAGCAAGACTGCAGATTAGATATAATATCCTCTGATAGCCTGTTGCGTGTTCTTCCAGTGGTTAAAAAGATTATTCAGTGGCTTTATAGCAAAGTCCTATAAATTTAGCAGAAATTGCATGGGCTTGGCTCAGATTATGCACATTAATCTGTGTGAATTATTTATTTGGAAGAATCTTCCTTGGCATGTCAAGATCTCTCTTATGTTCTAAGTGATCCTGCAGGGGCATAAGTGTTGTCACTCCTGTTTTATACCTGGAGAGGCAAGCCACAGAGACTGAGCGGAGATGTTCATGTTTTTGGCTCACAGACAGCACAAGTTGCTGAAAACAGATTTGCTTGTTCCTGGGTGGTTCCAGACAGGTGACTTGTTCTTTCCTGGTTTGGTTTATGAACAGTACTTTAACAATTCTTCCTGTCTCTGTGCAGGTTCAAGAGCTGCAGAGTCCACCTCGAGCCAGCCAGGTAGTGAAGGACTGTGTAAAAGCTTGCCTCAACTCCACCTATGAGTACATTTTCAACAACTGTCATGAGCTGTACAGTCGCGAGTACCAGACAGATCCCGTGAGTAGCTAATAAGTAGGCAAAAATGAAAGTTTATGATTTTCCTAAGATAATCACGCGAATACTAATTGACGTAAAAAGCCAACATAAATAAAATTTTGACTTGTTCTCTTCTGAACACACAAAACTTGTAATCAATTAATGAGCACTAATGAGTAAGTAGGAGATGATAATTGTTTTACAGTAATCACACTACAGTTTGTTTTCCCAGTCTCAGCTGCTTTATTTCCTGAGCAGATATTTCTGAATGGAAACTTTGATGCAACTTTGAGCAAGCAAAAACTAAGTAGGCTGATCAAGGAGACTATCTTTAGCTTTGATAAACCTCAAGCAGTGAGTTTTTGTCTTCAGTTCTGGCACCTGGTATACTGCACTGGGCTGAGGATCTATCTTCAGACACAAACTGTTTTCAAATCCATGAGAGCTCCCACTCTGTGGTAATGCATACAGAATGTGTCAACATGGATATAGTCATCAACTCAAGTGCCTAAAGTGCAAGTATTTGGAACAAGCTTAGAGCAAATGATGTCTCAGCAGGTCTCCTGAAGCCTGACCTTCTATTGGCATGGTAACTGCCAATAAAGGGGGATTAGCCACCAGTAAACAGCATGGTTTGGCATGTTACCATGGTTCATATTAGATGAAGCAAGTTGCCAGCAGACATAATATAAATGCTTCAGAAGAAAGTGCTCTCAGGTAATTACTGTTTGGAGTTTGTAAGGAGCATCATGATCTCCGTTTGTCGGCTTCTTCTTTGCCCTTTAAATTTACACTGGTTTTCCAATGGCTTCTTTCACAGAACAAAAATCAGGATCTTCCTCCTGAGGAACAGGGTCCCAGTATCAGAAACTTGGATTTTTGGCCCAAACTCATCACTTTAATAGTTTCCATCATAGAAGAGGACAAGAATTCTTATTCCCCAGTACTGAATCAGTAAGAGTCTTCCATGTCCTTTATGGCTAATGCTTGTCTCTCTGTGTGCCTCTGCTTTATTTGTTAAACTGCTTTCTATCTCTTCTGTCATTTGTGTATTTATAGAAGTACTTATCTTGTCTGTCTGTCTTTGTCTTATTTGTCTCTGTCTATATAAATAACTCTTTTTGATTGGGATGGAAGAGTTTCAAAAGGTTCAGTTACGATGGCGTTCGAGCACAAACACCCTGATTATTACAATCCTGAACTCAGGGAGGCACCTGAAAATGGGGTGAGAGTTCTTCTGTTATTTTTTTTTTTGGATGCACAGTAATGCACACAATGGTGCCATGGTGATAGTACCTTACTTTGTTATTTAGGAACATGGTGTTCTGTGCTGCACTGGGAAATTGCATTGGGTGGGGTTGGCTCAACACTGCAAAGAAAGCTGAAACTGGGCTGTTTAACTTCCAACACTCTTCCAACAATCCAACAGGGCAGGAGAGAGGGAGGTAGCTGTGAAGGTATTTATACCCAAAGGGTTAGATTATGCCCTAGAGATCATTGATCTAACATGACATTAACACCTGATTACTGTTCACCCAGCAGCCTAGTAATTGCAGAGAAAAAAAAAAAGCTGAAATAGAATAACAAAGTGAAAAAGATACAAGGTGCATTGAGATCACATTCCTAAAACTACTGTATATGCCTGTACTATGGGAGATATCCAGGGTGGACTTGAGTTAAAATGAATCTCAACAGCAATGCTGTTTTCAGGCTGCTTAATCTTTGCCACACATTTGAGGCCATGATCTCCAAAATCTAGCTGGTCATTTCTCTGTGTGAAGGAAGTATCTGTAATGTTGAGATTTTCAGCTTGTAGTTTAGCTGAGTACTGGGTATAGAGGGACCCTTTGCTTGGATACATGCCAAAGCCTCTCCCAAATGTCCCCTCAGGTTTCCTCAGGAGCTTGCTGTTGGTAAGATCAGCGCAGAGGTGATGTGGAGTCTTTTTGCCCAGGATATGAAATATGCCATGGAAGGTAAGAGAATTTCTTGCTGCTGCCAGCTGACTTGCTGCTGACCTCTAGGTCTCGATCCATTCGGGGTAGCTGAGGCTTAAGCACATCAGTAGAACCACTGTTTGGAGCAGGGATTTCTAATGTTTTGTTCGTGGACAGATGCTTTGTGGGTGAGAATTGAGACTGAAAACTGCATGACATGGTCTCTAGACCTTTTGTCAGGCTGCGTTGCAAGCTATTTATTGTTGTCCCAGCTGCTTTGAAATCAGAATTTCACTTTGGTCTGAGGCTATGATGGCTAAGATCAGCAGCATCTTCGTTCTGCAGTGTACAATGGTGGAAAAGCCTAGAGAAGCAGGTGGACTCTTATGTCTCTGGATGATACAGTGTAAACTGTTTATGCTGTTAGTGGAAATGTGGTGCTAGAACAAATCCTGCTGCAGACATTTTCATTTTAAGTGAGTCCTGGCATAATTCCACCAGACTCACAGTAAAAGAGGAATTTTACTGTTTCTGAACACGGGTTAGGCATGTGTAGAGCCCAACAAACTCCCAGAAGGAAATTCTGCCACTCTTCTAATAGTTTATTACAACTTCTGAATTTGTTTTTTGACCTATAAATTTATTTGCAGAGTGCAGACTGCTTCTTAGAAGGTTCAGAAAGTATCCAGCTCCCACTCTCTCTGCAACTGTGGTAGCAGTTGTTTTCTCAATATTTTGACCGACTGTTTATAATCATCTGTAAGGTGACAGTCTAAGAAAACAAAAGTGCTTGGTGATGCTTACAGCATGCTAGCTGTAGTTCGTATTCCAAAACCTGGTCAAGTTAGACTCTTATTTCAGACTGCTAAAAAAACCCACAAACAACAACAAAAAACCTCTGCCAGCTAAGAGATTTTTGTTCTTCAGGAACAGTCTGTGGAGTTTCTCTGTAGGTAAAGGAGATTGACTCCATCTATTTCTTAGTCTCTGTCAACGCAGCGGGGTAGATGCTGTGCTGTGATGACACCCTTTGCAAGCTCTAGGCTTGAATTTAGCAGATCTAGATGAAAAGTACTCTTTTCGGTGTTAGGAACTTCTGATATATGCTTGTACCCCCACAGTGTCTTCCTTTTGTGAGATCATGTTGACGTAAGAACAAGACATTAGAAAGAAAGGGGCCAAGACCTACTGCATTAAAGTGTCTCTTTTGTAGTGTCTGGCACTGCTGGCTCGTGTTAAAGAGAAGGCAACTGTGCTTACTTCATGTTTACTTTCTCTAGAAACCGTTTGTTCCTGCAAGCCCTTTAGGCTCCCCTTTCCATTTTGTTCTTATTTAGCCCTGTACACTCACCCGCAGGAATTCATTTTGCACTTCTACATGTTGAAAGTGCCCTACTTAACTCCTTTCCTACCAGCCACAAGAACTCCAGTTCTCCAGATCTAGTTGCTGGCTTCTTTGCCTAAGACTCCCTTACCCCATTGCATCTAAAATGCATCTGCAAAAGAATACTGGTTGTGTGAACCTGACAGATTTTTTCCCCTTTTGAATGGCTTTATTTGATTGCCAGTGCCAAGGTTAACTCTGCCTCCCAGGTTTTCTCTGCTCACATCTTGCACCTTATGCCCTTTTGACCTTCCCAGTGATTTTGTCCTCCCTTGTACATCTGGGCTTATTTTATCTTTTTCTGATATCTTCTGGTCAGTTGTGAACTTCTTAAGCCAAGGATTGACATAATGTTTCCACCTGTGAGTTCATTGGTGCATAGCAAATAGTTGTTAAAAGAGCGTCCCTCTTCAGAGTATTTTTGGTGAAAAGGGTGGACACAAAGACATCTGATTGGATGGGAAAGGGTTTCCATTTTGAACAAAAGCTGAGAAACTGTGTGGGGTGCATGTGTATGTTTCTACTGTAGCAGTGCAAGTCCTGCAGGAGAATTGAACAATGATAGAGTCTGCTGAGGTGTGCGTCTCTTCCAGATATATATTCAAGAAAATCCTCAGGGTGCAGAATTCCATTTGAGTTGAGCGTATTTTCTCACTGCTTTGCTCTCCAGAAACTTATGAACATAACCTTTAGAACAAGCTCTACAATAATTCAGTTATGGACCTTACCACATGTATTTTAAATACATGATTGGATTAGCTCACTGCTTTTTTTTTTTAAAAAAAAGGAGAAAAAGGGATTAAAGGAAACAGATTAAGTAATGTGAAGGATGATGATTAGATTTGCTGTCATCAACTCTTGTCTCTGTCATTTTTCAGTCTGAGTCACTAATTTCTCTACCAGTTTAACTGCGTCAAGAGTTTTAAATTCCTGTCTTTGCCAGTTTGTGGAGTAGTCCCTGGGCACACTTCTGGTGTGTTCTGACATCTGCATGCATCAGGTGCTTTCTGCAACAAAAACTGATCTGTTTTGTGGAGATACATGCACATGAACCCAGAGTATAATACCTGCTCCTAACTTTATTCATGGTGTTTTCCCTTGTGTTCTGTTCCTAAGTTCTGGATAACATGAGCTCATTCACCTCACCAAGTGGTAAGTTTGTGCTTTTTAGTAGAGTATATAGTTTTGAGTAGGCAAAGACTTTCAGCACCTGTAGTTTTAGTATTTTGGATGTAGTTGCTAACGTTAGCGTTAGTGTCCTGTAGTTTTATGCCAGTGATGAGCAGGTCAGCAAAGAAGACTCAGAAGACTGTACTACTGCTGCAGAAATGGAGGGTATGTGCTGCTTAGGAGACTCCTGTTCTGACTAGTCAATCTAATTGTTTTTTGATGGTACCCAATATGCTGAGCAGCTCTGGGTGAGAGCCCCTTTGTTGGGTCCCAGGCATTAAGCTGCAGATAACATCCAAGAGACTAACTGCCAAGGTCAGAACCCCAAGTTCCTGTGTGGCATTATTCTGTCCCTCCTGGCTGGGGTGACACTGAGGATCTGTGGCCCTTTTATTCTGCAGTGTCAGTAAATTTGCTTCCATATTACTACACATTATATACATTCCATTTTTCCATCGATAGATTCCACATTTGCTACACATTACTAATGTGTAAAATGTCATAAGTCACAACAACGAAATACCTATTTTCTATTTAAAATATATTCTGGAATCAGTAGCACTGGTCGTGACAGCAATGTTTGACTATTGGAAGGCAAGTGCACTGCAGACCTATCTTTTGCCTTCATCTCCCCTAAGGAGACTCACATGCTGAGACACAGCAGCTCTAACATCTACCAGGTTTGTTTTGTTTTTCCTCTCCCCAAAAGTAGTGACAGCTCAGGGCACTGTGAACAGCAGACCTGGCCCTTCCATCCTCACTGGAGAAGGCAGTACAGAGGGAGGCATTCATGAGTATCCCTTGTTCCCCATCAGCCCAAGGGTAAAACAGATCAGACAGAGATGTTGTGTGGCCCAGATTTGGCTGTAGTAGGGTAGAGTATGTTTTTTCCAAGCCTTGCAGTTAGCTCCACATCTGGGATGCTGACTTGTGCTCAACAGCTGGATAGCCTCCATGTGAACCCACTTCGGGCTGGCAGATGAAACTAAACTGGAGTTAACTAGTTTTCTCACCATCCTCTGTGAAGCCTCTGTGACCCAGAAAGCACCAATTTCCCAAGCAAAGAGGGATTCTGCTCTTCCTCTATGAGGAAGCCATTAAATGACAGTAATAGAAAATTGATATCATCCCTACCAACACCATTTCATCTTATTTTGAACACATTGGTGTTAATAAGGTTGTAAATTGAAAGCATCTCTGATAGGAAGAGAGACTGAGTAGCCTTGGCAGGCAGGATTGAAATAAATCATGCTGCCACAATCTCACTTATAATGAGGGGAGGGGGATTAAACGCACACACAGATGCCAGCTGTCTAAAAGTATTAACACTTCAACAGACTCAGTACCTATTAGAGTTTCTTTGCAGGAATTCATCATTATTTGCTAGAAATTATCACAGGGAAAGTAGGTTGATGATCAGGAAGAAAAATCCACAGAGGGCAGTCTGCTGGCCTGTGGGTTAAGGATGTGGTGGAAGTCCTGTTCTCTGATTCAAAAATAGAACTGGCCATGACACTGAAAAGCATGCTGCTAGGAAGCAGTTCCCTATTAATACCTTAATAATATGGCCTCAGTGACCCTAAAAGCCCTTCTCCAGAGAAGAGTGTTTGGAGATGAAATCTGCTGAGGAAATGTGAGAGAATTATAGAACTCTGTGGTCTTTAGAGGGTAAAACACCAGCAGGTCCTGCAAAATATCTGTGCACTCTTTCACTGTTGTTGCCACTTAGCTCTTTAAAAGTCAGCAGAAATGTGTTAAGAGTGATGGCTCCTATGCTCCTCACTTTATTTTTTTCTAAAATGTGTTTCAATCTGAGCATCTGAAACGCAGGTTGCACTGGGTGAAAGGTGTAAGTGTAATTTTACAAAGTATATCTCTGGCTGACATGTTTCCATGTTGTCTTCAAGTGCTCTTAAACTTTCCCTTAACAGAGAGAGAGGTGATCAAAACCATACAGGGTCCATAGAAGAGGGGAAGACATATATTGTAAGCTGTTGGGGTTGAGTGGGTTTTGGGATTTGTCAGCTTTCTTTGTGCTCCAGCATGTTTGAGATGTTATAGTTCACTTTTGTCTTTTCTGTCACAAGCCCCACCTTTCTTTCGCATACGTAAAGTTCTCTTTTATGGTGGTAAGAGCTCCCTTTTCTTTTACTTTTTTTCTGTAGTTTTGGCCCCTTGGTGTCAAGCCTCTCCGTTACTGCATAGGTGGCTAGGTAGCAGCAGTTCATGGGCTTTTGCTTCTGTGGTTGCTTTGCATCTTCCTTCTCTGCACCTTAGTAGTGTTTTGAATGTCCTACCTCAGAAAAAAGTTTGAATTGTTTCTAGTGCACTGCTTAATTTTGTTGAAATAACTGTGAGTTTTAACTTCTTTTTAACTTCTTTTTTACCTACAACCTTTATACTTTGCTGCTGTTACATCCACCACTGTTACATACGCATGGTCATGTTTTGACAGCTAACATCATGGCTAGGAGAATTTCAGAAAAGAATTACTGATGGCCAACTTCACTTGTTGTGTGCATGATGTTAAAAAAAAAAAAAAAAGAAAACAGGGCTCAAAGACTCCCTACGAGATTCTGACCTAAGTGCACATCACAGTGAATCTATTATTTTGGCTTGAGTGGTTAAAGGTATGTATCCACCTTTTCATGCAGTGGTGATGTAATTTGTACTTCAATCACAGGAGCTGCTGGCTTCAGCGTAAGTGGCACGTAGGAAGGTGGTAGTTCCCTTGTTTTTGGGGGAGACTGACTTTTGGATGAAGCCACGCCTTCGTCATGGTGTGCAGCCAGCCTCTGCGTCAGACCTTCCTTCTGCAGGAGCAGTTCTTCCCCCATGCAGGAACAGACCTTGCACATATCAAAGTTAATGAAGTTTTAATTGTGCATTGATTTCCTCACCCTTGCAGAGGGAGTTAAGCGTGGGTATGGTTATTGCTTTGCTTGTTTCCAGTTTTACATCTGCAGAGAGGACTTAGCATTTTCTATTGCAGTTGCTCTACAGGGAGATCAGCAGTTCAGACACCAAATTAGGGGCATACTTCCTTAGTGCTCAAAAAGAATGTTAGATTTTTTGAGGAGAAACATGAATGTACTTTCCTCAGCTTCCAATAAAAGCAAATTCACTGTGGAGAGTAATAGATCACAGTATGTGTGAAGTAGTAGCACATGTAAAACACTTTGTCAATTGAATCATCTTCCCTGGGGTTTATGCATCTCAGATATTGCATGTTTTAATTTCTTTTGAACAAAGGGTAGATTTATTTTTTCCCTTTTTCTTGGAGATTTTATCTGTATGGATCTGCTAAAAGTGAATCAGAAGAATTAGAAAGAAATCTGTGTTATGCTGTTAAAGGGGTTTGCAGTCGACTCACTGGAGTGTTCCATTGCTTCGGGAGTTGACAAGGCTCATAGAGTAATTATGCATGAGAAGTTCATTTTTTTTTTGTATTTTCAGTTGGATAATTCATAATTTATTTGGCCTTTCTTCTTGTGCATATTACTGAAGCTTCAAAAGAAATGTGAAAGTTTTTTTTAATGTTTTGAAATAGCTGCAAGAATTCACATTTACATGAAAATATTGTAAGATAAGTTTGTCTGTCAGGTAGCTGTTTAGGAAGCTGTGACCATGATATATCATTAAAGCATGTGTTCTGATGATAAATGTCTTTAGCATGTATTGTTCACATATTCTTACCCACTTACTGGATACTTGCACCAAGGTACTAGATTAAAGCCATTAGAAGCTGAGAGACTTACACTTTTTAACATAGTTAGATCCTGTTTGCACATATTAGCAGTGATGTCCTTGAAGAGTTTTATTGGGTACCCACACAAAAAGCTGCCTGTAAGTACATGAGGGATGACATGGAGGAAGCCTGGGGGTGCTTTTGGGAAACTTAACAAGTAGGTTAAAAATGGGAATTGTGGGCTGATCAGGGGTGGGAGTCAACAGCTGAAAGATGGTAGTGTGGATATAGGCTGTGAAGGTCCTTGAGAGCAAAGATGCGGAGCATATGTTCCTTTCCTGTGAAAGAGAAAGGAGAGTGGTAGTCCAAGCAGATGATTTCTGCAAAATGTAGGTCTGAATATGGCAAGTGCTTTAGCAGTGAAGGTATGAGCAAAAAGGGTTGCTTTGTGGAGGTATGTGCATTACCCAGTGAAGAACTGCATTGTCCAGACATAACCTGGGTACAAAGACAGCATGAACTGGCGAGAGGAAGAGGCTCAGCTCACCTAGGTATATATGGGTTGCTTCAGTGGACTGCATACAGGAAGACAGTAAGTATTAGCAAGGCACTTCTCTTTCAGAAGGGAACTGATGTAATTTCTCCAAACTGGGGTCAGAGAAGGCTCCAGCTTGTGTAGTTTCTCGTGTGCTAAAGGCCTTAGCAGATGACTTGCTAACCCGCCATACACATAGTGATGATGCTTTTCATGCACAGTAATGTGCACGTGCAGGCAGTCCATGTGCTGCTTAAGAGTAAATAAAGTCTTCTGGGTCATGTAGACAGGATTCAAATGCGTTTGTTGCGGGAAGGTAACCTGTATGTGAAGTGTAAGGTAAAATTATGGTAACTACTTGAGACCAAGCTGGTGGTGAGAAGCTGTCTGTACAAGCTCTCAGTGGGATGTATGGAAATGAAATAACAAGCTATGGCCATACTGGGAGCTTTTTATGATACCAGAGAACAATTTGTTGCCCTATTTGGGATGTGAAATGGAATATATCTGGCTACGTGTTTCCTTTTTTGTGGCACAGGAAAGGAAAAGGCTATTCCTACAACTCTACTTGCATCATTGAGAATTTGGTTATAGGTAAAGCTGATATTGAAGTTGTTCCAGTGACCACTGATGTCAAATCTACTGTTTCTCAGTCTTCACATTGCAGGTTAAAGTTGGGCAGGGTGGGTGTTTCAGTGCTTTAGTGAAAATACTTGGAGAGAGGACTTGTGTAAAACTTCACAACTGGTCTAAACTTGCTTGTGATTGACATGTTCAAACTATAAAGAACTTGATTTTTTCTACTATTGTCTCTTAGGGAATGTGGTGTAATATATTTGTATTGCCTTTGTTTATATCCAAGAATGAACGGTTTCACTTTTCTGGATTTATTCACTGCAGTAGATGAAATCTGGACTGTCATATGTTAAATGGAAGGGCTGTAAAAGACTGCTCTTTTTATTTCCTTGACAACCAAAAAGTATTCAACAATTGGAAGTAAGATTTGGAACCACAAAAATGGACTCCAGAGCCCCACCTGTCAACCACTGAGAACCTCTGCTTACTGCCAAAATCCCGTGTTAATGCTGCTGACGTGCTTTATAAGGCTTTCCTCTGCCTGATGCATTGGTGGTTGGTAAATTCAGACCTAACTGATTTTTTCCTTCCTTGCAGAGCATGAGAAACACAGACTGTGTAAAAGTGCAGACTATATGAATTTACACTTCAAAGTGAAGTGGCTGTACAACGAATATGTTCGTGATCTGCCTGCCTTCAAGGGAAAAGTGCCTGAATATCCAGCGTGAGTGTGTTGTGTCTCCTGTAGTAAATCCTCACTATCCATCTCCTTTGGGTTGTTTTGAGGGTATTCAGTTGGTTCTCCTGTGGCTGCCTTTATATAAATACAACATTTCTTTGCTGCTTATTCTCTACGTTTATGTGCATCTTTGTTCCCTGTGGTGTTCTGTGCCCCTGTACCTGACACAATTCAATCCCTTATTGTACAGTGTCATCCAAAGATCTCAAAATTTAGCAGTGGCATAGGCAGTCTTTTAAACCATGTGTTTTTTGTGCTTGCAGTGTGGGCTTTGGTAGATTCTTGAACAGCAGAATTCTAGATGGGTGCTTATGTTCTTGTGTTAGTAAATATAACTGTATCTGTATGAATGTCTATGTATCTGTGTATGAACATGTCGTGCGTGCACACACACACCAGAGTTTGTAAGTAAAGATAATGTTTTTGGTTTCTGACAGGACCAGGTGAGTTAGTTAGAAATGTCAAATAAGCTCTTGCTCTTAAGCTCTAAGCAATTGTTTGCAAATTTGCAAAAAAAAACCAAAAACAGTAGGTTTCAGACCTAAAGAAAATTTGAGCCTGAAAAGTTGTCTGATCAACCTGGTGAGAATACTGTCCTGGTGAGAATACAAAGTCCTTCCCTGGCCTAAGGCAGAAGCAGATAGGTTGTTTCTGACCGGTGTTTGTCTAACTGGTTTTCAGAAGCTTGGTCGCTCCACATCACTGTTACGCCTCCACCGGGATTTGGGGGTTTAACACACTCGACCTTCTTCCCTTCTATATCTTCCTTGCTTCAGTTGGAGCTTATTATATCCTGTCCTACTAGCCTGGGCACGGAGAAGAAATTGTTCCTGTTTTACAAGAGGCTTCTGTTCTTCTCATGTCCCTTCCCAGTCTGTTGCCTGTTCCCATTTGTTCCTACCTTTCCTTCTAAGTAAGGTTTACTCACATCTCTCCAGCTGGTCTGTGTCTGGACATAAAACACCTAGACTTAGACATTGATATTTCATCTAGGCCTTGCCTTGCAGACAGTGCTCTGCTCTAGCACACTGGGATGATAGCAGCTTCTTTCTTTCTTCAGTGATATTGTCAACCAGTGATGTTTCCAGTGGGTCACAAGCCAGCCCCCAGGCACCCTTGACAGTGTCCTACCTACCTGTTCTTGCCATCTAGCATATGTCTGTTTATTGCTGTCCAAATACAGCACTTTGCATTTGCCCCTCTTGGAAAAATATCTTGCTTGGACTGTGTTTCCAGTCTGACATTTTGAATACTCTTCCCGTCCTCCACTGCGCACAAGCCTTGTGTTATCTGCATGCTAATAAGAATTGAGACAGTTGGTGTAATTGCTCAGCTTGAACCATGGGCCTTGCTTAACAAATCAGGTCAGTGAGAGGCATTCATTCAGTGAATAGGGTGCAGGAGCGACAATCTCAGAAGCCTGGTTCTCTTTGTGCCTCTGAATCAGTGCAGTGTTAGGCAAACCATTACATACTCTTAATCCCTTTTTGCTCCTGTGTAATCAGAATAATGATGTTCAGTTTCATTTTGCTGTCTTTTGCAAACTGTTCTGCTCTGCTGGCTTTTGTGTGTATGAGCACTGGAGCTCATGTACAGCCACTGGCTTTCCTTGTTACTTCACACTTACATCTTAGTACATCTCACTACATCTTAGTAAAATAGACATGTTATCAGGCACAAATGATGTTTATTTCAACCATGGCCTTCACCTATTTCTACATACGCCCTTCATATCAATTACAGCAACACTTTAATTTGCTTCGTCCAAATATTTTTGGTCTTCACAGACTCACAGAATGGCTGAGGTGGGAAGGGACCTCTGGGTCCATCTGGTCCAACCCCTGCTCAAGCAGGGACACCCAGAGCAGGTTGCCCAGGACCAGTCCAGGTGGCTTTTGAAGATCACCAAGGAAGGAGACTCCACAGCCTCTCTGGGCAAAATGTGCCAGTGCTCCATCACCTGCGCAACAAAAAAGGGCTTCCTTAAGCTTACTTAAACAGTCTTGAAACTTCCTTAAACAAAGGAGTCCGTGCATCAAGTTTGCCCATCAGTAAACTCAGATGAAAATAAATTGCCTCTGTCCAGAAAATAGGAGAGATGTTTATCTTATAAACAGGCAAGAGGCTATCCACAAACTTGCATTTCTTGTTGGAACTACGCAAAACCATATTTCTCATAGTCTTGGGATACGATTGAATAAGGTGAAGGCTCCAAAGTATTGAAGCTTTTATGTTCCCTTTATTTTCTGAAATTCAGCAGCAGTTTCTGAAAATGAAGTAGCAACACAGCTGAGAGTGGATCTTCAAAACTTCCTGTTTTTAGCTGCCAGATAAAAGCTGTAAAGCGTCAGTTTCTGTAAAAATTAAAAATAAAATCACTAGCCTTTTAGGTATGTAAAGAAGTGGGGAAAGCATTCTTGCCTTTGAAATTCTGTTTTACTCTTCTGGCTCACTTTATTAAACAGTATTTTCTTCTCCAACTCTGCATGCCTGCCTACCTTCTTGCCTCTGTGCTTGCCAAAGCCCACTGAATTTTCATTGGGTACCCACATACATTAGCACAACAAATGAACAAGATTAATTCACCTGTGAAGCCTAATACCACAGGAGCCAGGCTCAAGGCCAAGCTGAAATTGGAGCCTTTTGTATTATGTTTCTATCGTGCAACCTACAGGCAAACTTTCATTTAGTCGCAAAGCACCTCTGCCTTTCCCTGCAGGCAGCAGTGAGGGGTTTTCTGTGCTAACATCGTTTGGAGATGTTGGCTGTGCCAACGCAAGCCATGCTGTGCTGACCCCTGCAAGCACAGAATGTCTCTGAAACAGCACCACAAGCCTCTGCCTTGTGTGCTGGTGTGTGACTCATTACAACGTTTGCTTCTAGATCAATAATTGAAGCAGACAAGAGGAAGATATGTGCCGTGTGACAACATTTTGAAGCTATTTCTGCATGAAATCAAATTACTTTTATTAGTTTCTGTGGTAGATTATTTTGAATATCATTTTGGATATGTTGCCCTCATAGTCCCCAAAGTCCCTCACTTGCTTAACAGCCTAAGAACAGTAAATAGTTTTTAATAGTAAAACACTGTAAGGGATGTTTGACCTAAGATAACTCTAGGTTTGTGTTACAGCTCAGAGCACATTTTTGTCCTGAATGTGCCCAGAGACTAGAAGTATTTATTAGTTGATGTATATCTTTTTGTGCTTTACTGCTAGCCAACAAATGACAAAGTTGAGGCTGGCTAGTTACAGATTTCCTAACCTGAGCTGAGTGATTCACTTTGCAGTTTAACATTCATATTAAACCTCTTTCTGGAGTTAATGATTTTTTTTTTTAAGTGTAAAAAACCACCCCAATGAACAGTACCTTTTTCCTTACCATCTTTGTCTAGACAATTTGGTGAGACAGTAAAATACCTATGCAATTCATGCAATTATATATCAACATATGGTAGCCATAAAAATGTGCAATGACTGTTTTCAACACTGAATGGCCATTTCTTATAGATTTGGTGCAATAACCAAGGATGAATGATAGGAAGTAGTTCTGCTTCTCAGAGCCAAAATTGTGGCTTCTGGCACAAACAAGTAATTTTCTGTACGTTGATCGATGATGTGTGAAGCAGCGACTTGCAGTCTCAGAGCTCTGAAAGAGGTGGAAGATGGGTTGTTGCTTCCTTGTAAACTGCCCGAGTTCTTTTTTAAGGATTAATCTGTAGTTTCAAAATATACTGTTGTAATTAAAAGTGAAATGTAGAAAGTGCAAGAAAATTGCAGCAAAATTCCAAATATACTGATTTTTAGAAGCTTGAACTTCCATTTAAATGGAAGTTTTCAAGAACATGGGAAGTGCATATGTCAATGACAGTGTTCCACTTTCACTGTCTACAATAAATAAGTCTGCACGGACAGGTTGCTGTTGGCATTTAACACTGTCTGTTACAGTTTCCAATATTAGCATTGATGTGCTTTATATTTCAAAGTGTAGAGAGCATTTAAGGCTATCTAGTATGCTCTGTCTGTGAATTTGCTCTTGATCTCCCTCTCATGTCTGGCACATGCTTTCATGTTCTTTGGAAACTCAGCCCATAATTATCACAATCTGCATGAACACAGCTGCTTGTTAAGAGGAGGTTATTTTCTGTGAAGCTCATATAAAAACCGTTTGTGTGGACTGAAATCACGCATGGGCATTTTTTCCCTTATTTGTGAATGCTGTTTAGTAATATTTGAAATTAAGATTTGCTTCAGCTGTAGTTGCACACATCGAATCCTAGACAGACATTTAAATAAAGTCATAGGTGTTATGTTGTTGCTTAAACATGGACAGGAAAATAACATCTCACTTGTGCTACGTGGTTATGTCCCACAGAGCAGAGAACAGAGGCATGACCAGCTCTAAGATCCCATTGCTGAAGCTACTTCTCACCTTGCCTGTTTATTTTAGCCAAGGTGGAATTGCATAGAAGCCTTTTGTTCAGTGTACATTGTACTTCCAGATGCCATTTCATTTAAGGCATCTCCCTAAGACACAGCAGTGGCTGTTTCTTGAAATGTGGTCTACCATTTAGCTTATCCTCCCAAGTAAGGAGAGGGAGGAGAGACAAACTTTGCTGTCCTACTTCCAGAACTTGCATGCTTTGAGGACTACTCTGCTCCAAGGCTGTTGGTCTAGCACTTTTAGCATGAACTAAGTTTGTACTTCTTTAAAATAAAAACAGCAAAAAGCTGCTTACAGGGCTGGCTGGCTTCCTGCAAAAGACCTGGAGGATGTGATGTGCTATCACCTGAAGATAATCTTAAACATTCTCACAGTGCAGTCAGCAGGCCAAGGAAATGGGAGGGTGCTCTAGAGAAGGAGTGGGGAGGGGGAGAGCAGCACTAAGGTGGAGAAAACTTCTCCCTTGTGGCAGCCCAGAAGTATGTCTGTATCTAGGGATAAAATAGCTGAAGGGCCCTGGAAGACAGACTCTTTTCCTCTCTTTATAGTCCTTCACATATCTCCTGTGAAAGATGGCAGACCTGAATGGGCAGCAGGACAGTGTGCTGTCTCTTTTGGCACACACAGACAGGGGGCATAGAGATCTCCCTTGTCCTGTCTGGCACCTGGGTGAAAGGGAAAAAATACAATAGAAGTACTATGAGGTGATGAAATGTTAAAGGAGGAACTAAGGGGGAAGATGAAGGGAAGGTAGCAAGAAAGAAGGAAGGGGAGAAAGGCAAAAACAGCACAGGACAAGTATTCTGCAGAGGCTGGGTTATCTTTCTGCTGGTCCAGCCCAAGTGATGGTACAGGCCCTGCTCATGGGTAGTTTGTGTGCAGATCTGTGGGGGAACTTTGGCTGTACACATAGATAACAGTATTCAGACAACTAGCAGCAGCAAGCTTTCACAAGGGTTGCTGAAACAGCACTGCTGTGTGACAGTAACATTGGAGGATGAGGAAGGGCAAATGTTATTCTGAGGGCATTTAGTTTACCTAAACATCTGCTGGGTGCTGCAGGGATGGGCCTGTCGCTGGGGTGAGGTCTGTTTGGAAAGCTGTGTTTCTTGCTGTAACTTTCTGTCTTTCCTGTTCCTCATACAGGTGGTTTGAGCAGTTTGTGATGCAGTGGCTGGATGAAAATGAAGATGTTTCTTTAGAATTCCTGCATGGTGCTCTGGAGAGAGATAAAAAAGATGGGGTATGTAGGTGTCTCTGAGTGGAGGACTTCGTGCTGCGTGCTTCAGTGCCCAGAACCAAATAGCAACACAGTAAATTCAGCTGTCACACAAATGGATGACACAGCCCTTTTTGCATGCTGAACATTTGGGAACACTTGTTTATTTTAGGACGTTCCTCTATGGGTTAGAGTGTTGTTGTGTAAGGTGCATATCATTTATGTATGTCTGTTCTGTTCTGCTGCTGTTAATTTGTCAACCATTGGCTTGGTGTTCTCTCTTCTCCATGTGTTTGTGAGATATGCAATGGAAATGTAAGGCACTTTGCATGTACTTAGCCATGCAGTGAGAATGTGACCTTAATCCTTAGATAGTGTAATCTTATTCTTAGTTTGCTGAGTGTTCCCAATGGAAAGTAAGAGCCTTCCAGTTTTAGTGACTGTTGGCACTGTAGACTGTGATGTTAATAATATAAGCATTCTCTTTAATGTCTCAATTTTAAGACAGTCTTAAAAAGTTCTTCACTCCCCTTTCCTTGTTAACTGACAGGCAAGCCAGGTATCTCAATAATGTTTCCAGCATCATGCTACATTTCCTTAATGCTTGTCATGTTGTAGTTGGTGAAGGATGGTGAACTGTAGCCGCAACAGAGTTGGCTATTTAGTTCCTTCGGAGAGCTTTTGCCTAATTCTGAGGAAGGAGTGGGTTTTGGTATAGTTGTCCCGTCTCCAGCTCTAAAGATGACTGAGACCTGCATGAAAGGTGTGCATTTCAGATCTTCCCATTTGAGAATGACTCTGTACTTCTGTTTTAGTTCCAGCAAACATCCGAGCACGCTCTGTTCTCTTGCTCAGTGGTGGATGTCTTCACCCAACTCAATCAGAGCTTTGAGATCATTAAGAAGCTGGAGTGCCCAGATCCTGTCATTGTTGCTCATTATAACAGGAGGTTTGCCAAGGTAATACCCTCATCATCCAGCTGTTTGTCTGCATGTAGTGGAATGCAAAACAGTATGATGTTTAGAAGAACTGTGGTCTTTGGCTTTGGTGTTATTTCCTGGAGATTTTCTGTTTTGCTAGAGGACAAGTAACAGTACTCACATGTTGTCTTTGCAGACTATTGGGAAAGTGCTGATGCAGTATGCTGACATCCTGTCCAAGAGCTTCCAGTCCTACTGTTCCAAGGAGAAACTGGTGAGTCAAGCTGAATTTCACTTTCATTCTGGGGATTCACATAATTATCACAATTAAAAAAATAAAAGAAAAAAAGGTTACTTTTCTTGCATCGTACCTGACTGTGTTTACAGTGTAAATATTTTCAGTATTGATTTTTATCATCATTTCTAGGCATTTGTGGATTGAGTTCTGGCTTGGCCATAAAATAAAACTAGGTTGTGAAGGTGATTTGCAGGGCTTGGAGGCTGTCAGGTCCAAATGAAATTAACTTCTTGTCTGTCTGTCTGGGTCATACATCACAGAGGTGATTTAGGAAGAAAAGGGGGGGGAGAAAAAGGCACAAGGACACGGGTTGCCCTCTAGGTCTGTTACACAGCAGCACTCTTGGTTTACTGATGTATCCATGAAATTATCTTACTGTTTAATCCTAAAATAAGTAAAATTCAGGATATTAAATTTTAAAATGGTCTGAATTTTTGGGTAAACCTGTGTGGTACCAGGAGTTGGACTCAATGATCCTTATGGGTCCCTTCCAACTTGGGATATTCTATGATTCTATGAAAGAAAGTTTGTGGTAAAACTGTGGAGAAGGGTACAATTGTGAAGAGCTCCCTGATCTGGTGGTTTTTTTTGTTTCTTTTTGTTTTTTTTTTTTTCTGGAACTGGCCATCTGATTTCAAGCTGGAAAAAGGAGGGCTTAATTTTTTTTAGGTTTGAGTGCTGAAATTTTTGCTTGCCCTACCTCCTGTTTGACTCTGAGAATCTGTGAGATCTGGTGGTACTTGAGGGAGGGTGTTGAGACACAGACTGTACCACCCATGAAAATGTGTTGCCATCCTGAGCAGTAACAGGCACCTGCTTTTGTCCCGTCAGCCCTGCATCCTGATGAATAACATCCAGCAACTGAGAGTGCAGCTAGAGAAGATGTTTGAAGCTATGGGTGGTAAAGAGGTAAGAGCGCTAAGAGACCGAGCATTACTCATTCCTACTGCACTGTTAGTAGCTAATTTGCGTCATACCCGTACTTGCAGGCTGTAGTCACAGGGAGAGCCCTGTGACACTTGGCACTTACACAGGCGTGAGGGGGCAGCCATGTCTGAAGACTTTTCAACTAAATTTATCACAAGATGCAGGAGCATGTGTTTCGAAGTAAGGAATAGTATAGAGGAGGGAAAAAAAAAGGATATGTACTGTGCTCATGTGGGCTGGATGTAGGCACGGCTGGTGGTTTCTCAATTCTGAAGGAAGACGCACAGGTCTGAGAACTGTTGACATTAAGACCTTTTACATGGCATATAAAAGTGGGACAGTGCCTTTTGCATTAAATGTCCAATATCTAATATATTGCAGACATGCAAATATATGAGCTCTACTCACGCTTTGCTGGATACTTGGATGTGTCCATGAATACAGATACAGTTCTTAGTTTTTGTTCTTTGTTCTGAGATAGCCATTTTTACAGAAATAAGGATTTTCTCCCCCAAGTCACTGTTTCTGTTTTGATATAATCTGTGTATTTTTTTTTTCTTTTTCATTGCTTTTCAAGACTCAGGAAGATGGAGAAAAGGCTGCTGATACTGATGTTAGGAAAAATTAGTTTTCTAAGACTAAGTGCATTTTCTTTTGTTGTGTTGTGGTAGAACCTGTGCTATGATCTGTATGCCAAGAGAAAAATCCACTTTGATGGGCAGTTTAGTTTTTGTTTGTACAGCTGTTACAAATCTTTCTTGTGCTTAGTGGCAGAATTCTATGAAGTGGCAAAATAAAGATCTACCCCATGATGCAAAGGAAACTGCAAGGTTCTCAACAATCCTAATTTCTTAGCATTACATCAAGAAATAAAATGTTATGCTCCCAACTGTAATAGCAGTGGTAGATAAAGGCTTTTTTCTTTGTCCCAGGAAAAAATAAATTTGTGATTTCATGTTTATGAAGTGGTTTATAAAGTGCACTTAATTTCCCTTAAGAAATCAATTTGCTACTTTTTTCTATAGTGCTGGCTATTAAGTAGGGTTTCCTTCTAATTCAGATTGAAAATACCACCCGATACTCTGTCAAATAGTATCTGTGTGGGGGAGAGGGTAGTATTTAATGAGACTGTTGGCTTCTGTTCCTAGCCTAAACCTCTTCTCTGCATTCTGCCGTTTAAAAACTTCCTCGTGAGGTAGGTAAGGTGAAACAGAGGAATCAGAGCGGAAAAAAAAAAAGGTGTGTAGGGGGGAGAGGAATACAGACTGTGAGCAGTAAAACACGTAGGAAGAAACTTGGCAAATGTGCTAGGAAGCTGTTTTTTGGAAAGAATTTTTCTTTTCAAATGCTGCTTGTCCACTTCATTAGGCTGCCACTGATCACCAGAAATAAATTGTGTTGTGTTAGATGCCTGAATTGTTTGCTCTTCCCAGGGGTTTTACTCTTGGAGACTAAGTAGTACTTTGCTTCTTGACTTAAAATCTGCCAGATCCTTTGTTTTGCTAGAGTAAACAAGGTCTCCCTAGTTTGAGTAGTCCTTTTGCTGATGCAGATTGATCCTGTCCTAGTGAGTGTCAACTGGTGAGACAACTGCTTCGAAAATGGAATGCTTAAAAAATGCACTGCTGGAAATGCATCTGAGTTATATCTTTTCCTTCAAGAGGGGCAGTTTACTTTCTGTGACAGATTTGATATTTATCTATATATCACACAGCTTGTGCAAATATAAACATTGTCCTCTTGACTGCTCGAACCAAAAAGGAACTGCTTCCTTGGGGGATTAAGAAAATAGCGTAATGTTATGCCCTGGTTGTCTTGAATTGTTCACCTTTTTGTGTTCTCAGAGGTGTTGTTGAGAAGTAGGTACCAAATACTCTGTTGTTCCTACAAACGGGTATGTGAGATGTAGTGTGGGAAGCCAAAACTTGGGGATTGCTGTCAGTTATTGCTGCTTGTGGCTTCATCTGCTTCTGATTCACAGATACATCTTCTACAGGACACTAGCACTGCACACCTTTGGAAAGCTTTTAAATACCTCTGCTACCTAGGGGCTTTTGGCCAGTGAATCCAAAATACTCTCATTTTCTTGCTTCTACAGCGAGGGCTCACCCACAGTCACCCTGCAGTGTAATGTTGTAACACGAAACAGAAGTGCTTGCCCAATACTATTTTCAGGTAGTTTGGCTCCTAGATATAGTGACATAGTGCCTTCCTTCTGCGCCCCAAATGAGGAGCGTTACTTCTGCCCCACTCCCCTCATTCTTTTTTAAGCTGTAGTATGCACAAGGTAAAAAAAAAAAAAAAATAAAAAAAAATTATACAGTATATCTGGGTTTAATGTGTGACGTCTTGTGGTCCATGAACATTACTAGTCAGAAAGGTCAGGACATCAGGGCCCTAGCGCTCTGCAGAGTGATTCTCTTGGCTCTGTACTTGAGATCCCAAAGAGTATATACCTTTATTTTTAGTTCATAGGAAGAAACAGATGACTTTTAGGATTTATAATTAATACTTTCATTTCCTATCTGACATATGTTGATCTCACAGGATCAAAACAGCTTCAGTGTGGCTCAGAAGCATTCTCATATGTTCCTGAAGCTGGTTTTGGAAAGGCAGAATCTATGGAGCGATAATTGGCTTTAAAAGCATAACGGGCAGCGGAGTCGGGGATGAGTGCTGGACAGAATCTGGGTTGGTTTTTGCTAAAATGGGCTATATAGATTAATCGCTATTATTTGCTTGACCGTGGTCCCATTTATTTATTCATATATTACTTACTGAAATCTAATGTCGCCTGCATTTTCTACCCACCTTTGCAGTTTTCCTGCGGACTTGTATGCTCTGTGTGCTGTCCCTGACACCAGAATAAGCCTTTCTCATTTTGCTTGTGAGAAACTGCTTGCTGTAGCCCATTATTTTGCTCAGTTTTTTTGAGAGTTATGAACTCATAACAGTGAAATTAAAAGCAGTTGTGCGGTGGAAGCCTAGTTTAAAAACATTTCTGCACTTTTTTGCCTTGAAGTCAAGGGTACAGGGTGAATATTGGAGAGAAGCGCTGCCTAGGGAACCCAGAGAATTAGCTACTGAGTAGTGGCAGATTGTCATCATACAATTTTCGTGCCTTCAGTTACAAGCTAAGCTGTACAATTAATGCTTTGGGAAACTCTCTTCTTAATGCTTAGCCAGGGTTAGCCCACATTTTAAATCCAAAGTTAGCTAACTGAATAATAAATTACAGGAGAACTTAAAAACAGCCAAGACTTGATAAGAATGTTCTCAAAGGATTTGTGGCATCTGCTGATTGCTCCTCATTAGCCTCACATATGCCATAGCTAAGGCCACTCTAGTGTTTGAAAAGCTTGCCTGGATTCAGCTCTCCGGGTTTCTTACTCTTGAGCACTGCAGGAAGGTGGAAAGATACATGAAAATTTGGTGCAGCAAGTCCCCTTAGTATAGTCTGAGCTCACTGCCCTACAGTTACCTCTGCAGAAAGGAGCTCCCACTTGCTGGTTAGAGAGGCAGAACAAGAAACAGCAACCTCAAACAGAAGCCAGATGAACCCAATAACTTGCATAAAGCTTCTCTGTTTTTTACAAGAGCATGGGGCAAGGTTCTCTGGTTGTTGATATCAGCAACCTGATGATTCACAGGTTCTCTGACTTTAAGCTGTGAATTAATTAACTTCTTGAACCTTCTGGAATGAGAGAGATGTGTTTCTCCAGCTACTTAAGAGCCTTCCAATTCAGGTTGCTCATGTTTCATCACTGTGTAGAAACCAAGAAAGAACAAATGACGTCTCTTGGAGAACCTGGAAACCCATCACAGCAAATTCTGAGGCTCATGGGTTCCATTTCATCCATGAGATGAGGATCAGCCTAAAATGAAGTTCATAACAGTGTAAATGCCGCATTTCAAACTAGCAGAGAACATGATGTTCCAGCTTTGAATGTGCTTGGATGAGACTTTGAGGCCCAGTTTCTGTGAAGTACCAAGTCCCAAATTGTCACAGGAAACCAAAAGGCCCTGTCTTCTGTACCATACATTTAGTCTCAAACACAGAATTATGTAAGTGTCAGCCTTTATTTCCACTGGAATTGGAACATTTACTCAAATATCAGAAGCCACCTCACTGTCGGTGTTGTCCCGTGCTTCGCACAGGGAACTTTTCATTAGCTTTCTTCCTCTGAATCATCTCCAATACACCCACGGAACGGAGATCATAAGCCTGCTGAGCTCTAGCACCCAATGAGAATGGTCTGGCCATGACGCATGTCAGTGACCCAGCTGCATAATACTGCTTTATGCTACCTGTCAGCTTTATCATGCAGTCCAAGTAGCATTTCCTGCTATCAGTGGTAGCTGATAGACTAGGAATTCATTGGCTAAGCAGCAAAATAGACACTGTTTCATTTAAGCGCTGTTATCAGTGCTTCACCATATTGGCAAAGAACAGCTTGAAGTCATACAGGGTGTTACAGGGACTCTGTAATTTATGTATGTGAGATAGTGATACACACCTACTTGCCCCTTCGTAGTGGACTTAAATCATGCTCAGTTAATTCTCTGCGGTTTGCTTTCATGTCAAAGCATGTTAATACCTAAGCATTAGCAATCAGGAGCATACTTTGCAGTTCCTTTCTCCTTTTGTGGTAGCAGTTGCTCGGAAGAAAACAACCATTCTAGAATGGCAGAGAACTTGGTGATTACTGAACCAGAATGTTTACCAGCAGGACTTTGCTTCATGAGGGTAAGGCTGGGCACGTTGAAGTTAAACCTGTGCGACTGTCTTGCCAGTTGCACTCAGAGAGCTATGGGTTGATGTGCTGGAGGAGGGACAGCTCCTAGCCACAGATGATGGGGCTCATCCTCTTGGCAAAGCATTGCTCCAGCTGTCCCTTCTTGCAGTCCCAGCCCTGGCAATCAGCCTTTCTTCTGTTCCCAAGAAGATGAGATTGCAATCAACAAGTATAATAGCAAGGAGAAGCTATGGTTGATGAGCTGTCCACATCACCTCGTGGTAGAACAAGTCATTAATTGCATGGTTCATGAACCAGAGCGATCAGCTGTTGCTTCTGACCTCAGACATCCAAACCTTGTTACCCATGCCTCTGGTAGCTTATAAAGAAGCAAACAGAGAGGAATAGGTGTCTCATGCCAGTTTCTTTTTGTTGTTGTTGTTTTGTTCCATTTTGTTCTGTTTTCTCTTCAACTGGAAAAGCAGTTCCTTGAAATGTTTGGATGGATCCTGAACTGGTTCTGTCTCAAACCTACCAGAAATGACCAAAACCAGAAGACTGTTCAACACTTTTAATTACAGATAGCGAACCAGGCAACTTCTGACTCATACTTTCACATAGTACGAGAAGGGAAGGAAAATGTAAGGGCAAGACAAACCACCACCAACAGATGCTGTTTTTGTTTTTTGTTACCTACAAGTTTGGCTAGAAAGACTGCTGATTGGCATTATGTTAGCTTTACTCTGTTTTTGTAGTGAGTTCTAAAGGTAATAGGAATATGAATTCACTTTAATAAAGGAAAAATAGCTGCAGCTAGCAATGCCCAAAGTTATAAGGCTTAACTAATAATTGTTTGCTTATTTTCCCCCTATTCTTTAAATGATCCAGGAGTTTCATTAGCACAGTTTCATGTGCCTAATAGCAAGTCAGTTTTCCACACTAGCTTCCAAAGGAAAGTGAACGGATCAAATTCCAAATCCCTTTAAGTCTCAGCTTTCTCTAACAGATGGTGAGGAATGTAAAGAGGTCTTCAGCGCTGAGTACAGTAGCGGGTGCTCCTGTCATGGTCAAATCCTGTATAGGTGTATGTGTAGACAAAATGTAAAAATCTGAACTGTTTGTTAACCATCTAGCCCATTACATTGGTAAATAGGTACTCTGCCTTAGAGGTAAGGCTGAAATTCTGAATGCCAAATGCAAACATTTCTGGAAGGTTTTTGTTTTACAAGAAGCTTGCCTACAAAGAAACATGTCTTCCAAGTTACTTTTTCAAAGAAAACGATCCCTAAGCATTCAACATGTGGTGTTATGTGTACACAGAGGTGGGTTCCTCACAATTGACTCCTTTGAGGCTGGAATGATGGCTACAATGGGAACGAAGGGCACTGCTGAATGCAAAAACAGATGGCTTTGGGCTGCTAATACTGGAGCAAGCACTTTTCTTACAGCATATACCAACATGTCAGCTGCATCCATTTAGTGCTTGGGGCACTTTTTAATTTTTTCTTGTCAAGTCTTCTCTGAATAGGTGCATTGAAAAAGCTGTGCAGATCAGTGTGAGAATAGAGCTGTTTGTGCTCAATACTCAAAGCTGAGACGATGCTTTCCAAAAGTGATCAGTGCACAACAGTTCTTGCTGTTATATTGTGTACACGTTTTCAGAATAGCTGGGGTCCAGTCTTCTGAGAGCAGTGGCTGGGTCAATCATACTTTTGAATACTGACAGCAGGGTAAAAGGTGAAATAGCATCTTTCAAGACCATGCACAGAGAAGTGCAAAAGTAAATAACATCCAGTCTAAAAAGTCAGTCATATCTCCGTCTAGACTTAGCAATGAAATGACCCATGAGCCCAAGGTAACACACAGTATTTGCTAATTTCTCAGCCTGCTTATGCTGTTGGCCATGGGGAGTTCACATTCACTTTCCTTCTTAACTCTGCAAATATCAGTAAGAGGACTGTGAGGGTATTGGAGCCTGGGGCAACCCCTTGGTGCTGTTTGGGCAAATGTCTTTTGATGATTTCACAGCTTCTGTAACAGCAGGAGACAGTGGTGGAGAGGATCCCAGCTGACAAAGTCCATTGTTGATGGTTCACCTGCTCTTTTTAAGAGTGGCCTCAACAGTGAACAAGAGCAGTGTGAAGGAGACCAGACTGCCCTCTGGGTTCAAGCTAAGTGCTCTTCTTTCATCCACAGTTGGATGCAGAAGCAAGTGACCATCTCAAAGAGCTGCAGGTGAAGTTGAACAATGTTTTGGATGAGCTGAGCGCAGTGTTTGGTAACAGGTGAGTATAATGAGGTCCCTGTTTTTGAAGCATTCCTTTCTTTTGTCTAGTCTCATTCAGTCAGATCAAAAAGAGAAAAGAAACTTGTAACAACTGCATTGCATTTTTCTTTTTGTCCTAAATTCATGGTCTTTCAAATACTGAGACCATATAAAGAAGTGAGGAATGTTTTTAGAAGTCTCTCTTTTCTGTATTGCTCTGCTTAGAAATGTAACAGGGAGATCCCTCAACTGTAAAATGTATTTGAATTACATGGAATTATTTTTTTTCCTGTAAGTAGCGCTTGTCAGTAACAGAATTGCCTGCTCCTTTATTGCTTGGAAAGCAGTTTCCAGCTTAGCGTTTATGAAGTAACGTTTGTGTTTAAATGTTCTACTCTAAATGTATGAAACAGTTGACTGATTTCTGATTGTTAAATGAGTATTGGAATACAAAGGAAATGGGTTTAGAATTTGAGATTGACTTGTTCTGATGTTGCAGTGGATCGCGTTTTCTAGTGTTGTGAGGGAGGAGCTCTTTAAACAATTGCCAGTCACAGATGGCAATTAAATTTTATTTTCAATCATGATAAAATTTACCTGAGTATAAAAATGTGCTTGACTTTATGGTTCACTACAAAATTATTATAAAAGATGTTAATTAAACAAAATCTACAAATACAGGGTTCCAAACTGATCTCCAAAACCAACCACTTCTCATGATAAACCCCATTCATTTCATGTTGTGCTTTATAACAAGATTAATGCAGGCATGTAGTTGAAGCATGGGTGAGGAGAATAAAGCAAATTGTACCAACTTGGCCTCTTACAGTGCACAGATTTGCAGTACTTAAGACCAAAAATCCTGGTGGGATTTGTCATCATTTATCTGGATTTCAGCACACAGAGCTAGTGGGGAGTTCCCATTGCCAGTGGATGGTATAGCAAGAAATGGAGAAATTCCAACTGTAACTGAGCTGAATTGATAAAATTCATAATTAGATGGGGAATAAGTGAGAAATCATAATTAGGGAGTGAGTTTTATCTGAAACCTGTCTCCGTGGTGTCACTGCTACAAGACAATTAGGATACAATCTTGACATTTGCAAGTATGATTTAAAGAGATTATTCAGTATTGGCATACATACCAGGGAGCATTTCAGAGAAATGCGCCAGTGAGAGATCTAACCAGTCAGACAGCTCAGATGCTTTGCTTATTCCTTAACAGTAATAGGGGATGGAAAGCAGAGCTGCAGTTTACTGTATAAGCTGTATATATGATCTTCTGAAGGATGTAAATGTGGGAGGTAAGACAGATATCCACAATATTCCGTACAGAGTCTGTAAACAGTGCTCCTACAACACTGTGCACACCTGACACTGCAGATCTTACTCTGTTTCATCTGTGAGATAATTGCATCAGCTGGGAAAAAACAGCGCGTATCTGGAGAGCCTTACAACCTTTGTGCTGAGAGGCTTGTGTTTGGACACAGAAGCATTTTCTTCTTTAAAGGATTTCAGCAGAGACAGGGAAACTTGAATGGCTTTATGCTTCATGCAAGGCTAGCTGGTGTTTTGTTCTTGGAGGCTGTAGGAGTGAAGGAAGGAATTTCCTGCAGGAGTTGTGGAGCAAGGTGCCCTGTTCGTCAGCATAAGCGAGGCTGTCTTTTAACTTGCTGCTGCCAAGAGCACCTGTCAAGCTGTACGTCTACATTAGCCTCGCTTTTAGGTGAACCTGTTGCCACAGTAACTGATTTACCATTTTTCATAATTGGTGACAATTTTATCTTGCATTAATTTTAACCTTTGAAGATAATATTATCTTTTATCCCCTGGCTGGGTGTTTACAGCGTCTTGAAGCAGGGTCCCAAAACTGATGCAGTATTTGGAAGAACTGTGGGGTGAGATTAGCCTGTAGCAGAATAGGGACTGTCAGCAGTACAGGAGATTGCTGGTACTATTTTCCTTGTGGCTTATGTCTTTGGTTAAGCTGCTGTTGTTGTAGCCACAACTGATTGTTGCAAACTCCTCTCTGCTAGAAATGGGGAAAGTGGAAACGGAGGCTGCATGCAGAGAACCCTCCATTGTCTGTCTGGAATTGCTCTGGTGAGATGCAGGTTAGAAGTGAACCAGAGAGACTATGAGGCTAGAGGTGGCACTGCAGGAAAGGGAAGATGTGATGGGGTGGGAAAGGAAGGTGGGAGCCATAGGAGAGGAGGAGCTGTGTGCTGGGACCCAGTACGTGGATGTCCTAGTGACTCAAGCAAAAGTCTATGCCTGTTACACAGATACAAAGCTGGTTTCCAAACCTGTGTCCCTGCTCTTAAATCTTTACCTGAGCTACTAGCACTGGTTTCTCTTCCTGGTTTCAAACTTATGTGCTGTTAGTGGATAGCTAAATGTCACTTGTAAAGCCTATTTTTAGTAATTGTTCTTTTAAATGTCAAAGCATTTCCATTTATTCGCTGAATTTGATATGTTGACAATTCCGCTGTGCTATTCATCATATTTAACCATTGTATTATTTCATTTTGAACCTCTTCTTAGCAGTAAAAGATGGAAAGGTAACTGTGCGTTAATGGCTTGCATGCCACTTGCATGTCAATGAGCACAGTGTGCTCATTGCATAGCTGAGCCCCACATCCGTATTTGACATTTCAGTATAGCATGGAGTGTACGGCAGTGGACTGGTTTCAGTCAGTTCCTGCTTTCACACCGTTTCTGTGATCTTCAAGACTTGGCTTATGATGGGTCATAACCAGATTGTTGCCGATTGACTCTTAGGTGCTCAGAGTTGTGTGTGTGCTGGGCCATCACTCCATACTATATCCCAATCTTTGTGGTGTAACACCCTATACGGAAAGCAAAACCACATCAGAGTGGCTTCAGCTAAGAATAATGGAATTTCTCAAAATCTGGAAAGGATCATTTCTTTTTGCAAGCTGAACGAACAAATTACTCTCAAGTGTGATGTATCTTTTGTTCAGAGGTGGTAGGCTGTCTGTGAATGATGTGCATAAGGAACCGGACAGCATGCCTCTTGGTAGCAAATACGGTAAGTAAGCAGAAAACTTCAGGGAGGAAGAGTGTGTAATTGAGTGCATAGTTTATGGACTTGCAGTATTCTTACCTTATGTAAGAGAGCTGATAGCTCTGCCACTGATAATCTTGTTTTTGCTTCTCTTACCTGCCCAGCTTTCAGACTCGTATTGATGAATGTGTCAAGCAGATGTCTGATATCCTCTGCCAAGTGAAAGGGACAGGAAATGTTGCCGCTAATGCCAGAAACACAGTTGCACAAGATGCAGATAATGTCCTGAGGCCGTTGATGGATTTCCTGGATGGAAAGTAAGCAAGTACTCAGATACACATTACACATACAGCACGTCAGATTGGGAATGGTGGGAAAGGAAAAATAGCTCTATGTTCTTGGGTAGTTCTTGAGATGTCCAGCCTGTGAATTCTCATGGCTTTTCTTCCAATATCTGCATTTTTCTCAAGGCATGTATCTCTTCATGCAGTGCCAGAACTCACTCCGTTCCCTTTCTCCCTCTGGCAGCTATAGCAATCAGCAAACACACTGCTGATCAGGTCGTGGAAAAGGCTGAGGCATACGGTAAACTCTAAATATTCAATTTGTGGTTTTCTCCTATACATATTGTACTGTAGCCAGTTAGCAAACATACTGCAAAACATACTTGCAAACTTGATACATACAGTGCTCAGTATCACAGTCATATCAAGAGTGTGTGTTCTAGCCATACCTAGTGTTATTCTGACTAGAAAACGAACATCTGAATTAGGTGATGTACATGAGTTTTCTGCAAGTCGAGCATGGCTTAGGTGAACTGCAGATCCATTGCTTTAATTAACTGTTGCCATTAACACATGATTCAGCTGTTCAGGGACTTTCTGTTGCTAATTGCACATAATTCTTTTCAGCTAAGCCTTGGCCTGCTAAGAGAAATAGTTTTTAATCTCTGTAGGAGTTAAAATTCTCATTGATGGACAGCAGTTCTTTATTTTGAAAGGTGTGGCCAAAGATTTTCTTAATAAAAAAATGCTGTGAGAGATGTGAAGGCTTAAAAGCTTAAAAATAAATTTCTTCTGTTGTTTTTTATTGATCATCCCATCTTTTTCTTCAGTCACTATGTAGTAAGTGACTCTTTGCAGCAATCATTACATCTAGGAGCCCTCTCATTTGAGCATTTTCCATGCATGCCTTCACTAATCCTCAGAAGCCACCTTCCTTTGTATCAGTAGGAACCTGGGACACTACAGGCTTTTCATACAACCATGGAGCAAGTCATTTTGATAATAATCCAAGCCTGGGGTATTTTCTTTCCTCCTCTACAGAAGGAAATTCATTTTTGTTGCCTCCTGCATCCTAGCCATATCAGTCTTGCCCCTGTTGAATTTTGCTCATTTACTAACTGTAGGAAATCTAGGAGAAGATGTTACACAGCGTAGAAAAGCTGGCTATCATCTGTGCACTGCTACTGGCTGCCGAGTTCCTGTTTTATAGCTCTCCCAGTGTGGTTAGTAAATGCCATTGGAAACACTTGTTGGGATTTGAAGAAGAATCTTATGTTTCTTGGCCTTTTTGGTAGCCTGCACAATAATAAAGGAGGAACAAATAGGGAGATAAAGTATTTTGCTTTATGTAAAAGGGAATAAACATGTGGCACGTGATGGGTGGTGAATGCCATTGCAACAAGATATAGGTGAGTCCAAGAAATGCTTTGAGGTGGTTCTGTAGGTGGAGCATGTAGGGACTTCTGCAGCTATTGGAGGCTGTGCATTTGCAGGAACTTCTGCATAATAGTCTGGGAAGTATTCATTTAGGTATTCAACAAAGGTTATTATAATGAACCCTTAAAGGTATGAAACCATTATTCTGTATTTGTAATTTTTCCTATATATTGTGTAAGCCCCGTACAGTGGGAAGTATCTTAAATGGAACCAGCTGAGTGGTATCTGTTCTTATCTGAAATATTCCCAACCACCATAACCTAGTGATATCTTCCGTAATCCCCAGGTCGATAGAACTAACTGAGATCAGAAATGTCAATAATCCAAAGGTCTTCAGCACTAGAACTCCAAGGAGGTAGGGAGACTGTACTATATGAAAAAGGAAGATTTCTTTTTACCCTTAAAGCAATCATTATGAGAAACTGCTTTGGGTGGGGCATTGATTCTGCCATACACATCTCCTTTTTCCTTGCAAATTGCATTCTTTGAATTTGCTCAGTTCTTATTCCTCTCTCCCTACAGCCTGACACTGTTTGCGACTGTGTGTGAAAAGACAGTGTTGAAACGGGTGCTGAAAGAGCTCTGGAGGGTGGTAATGAATACCATGGAGAAGCTGATTGTGCTGCCTCCTCTAACAGACCATACGGTAAAGCATTTTCTCCTTCCTGACTCATAGCAGAAAGTGTTGCCATTCCCTGTGTAACTCAGCTCTTTGGCCTAATGAGTCATCTGTCCAGGTAAATTTGTCTGCATGTAGCCTGCTCTAGGATGGAAAAATATATCCAGTAAAGTAAGACAGCAGCTCTATTTATAGTGGGGTTGCAAGACACAAAGCACGCTCTTTTTAGAAAAAAGAAAAAAAGAGAAAAAAAAAAAAAAAGAGAACGAAAATCCATGATCTAAAAGGAGCTGTCATCAGGTATATCAAATCACATTGATTAGGGATTTGCAGTCCCTTAGAGAAAGCTGTATTTAAGGGCTTATTTGGTAGTTAGTGATGGCTTCTTGGCATTAGATCAATGCCTGTAAATACTTTTGCCTAATTATTGTCATGTGTTGGTCAGGTGTTCCTCTGTATAGATGTGGTTAATTTGGGCTTCTTTTTAATGACATCTTCCATGAGGTTTTAACATCAATATGGGTTGGCATGCTTTCTGTGTGTCTGGTGTTGGGGAGTTGGAAGCATGTCCAGATAGTTTGCCTTCAAAGGCAGTCTTTTATATAATTGTTCAGCTGTGTGGATGTGCTGGATGAATGTGTGTCATGAATGTAGTGACATTTTTAACAATGAAAGATTAACCTCTTTCCTACTTTTGAGAAACCACAGAAACTGATTAAATGTCAGTCATGCACGCCCAGCTGCTCTGGGGGATGACACTCAGTTGTAGGCAGCGTGAAGTTTGGACTACAACCTCATTATTTGGAGATGATCCAGAACTTCTTTTCATCTATGTTGGAGTGAACCTGTGGTCCGTGGTTAATTTATGCTGATTTATTTCATCCCAGTTGTGGGTAGGACAATAGTAGTTTTCACTATTCAGCACTTGCCTACGTAATTTGAGTGGACTTCTTGGGTTGCAGCATATAGAGAAGTGATGCTAACCTGCAATTTGCACTAGGTATTTCTTGCTCTGAGAGAGGGAAGGCCTTTGCCTCTGGCCTTGATTATGACAAACTAAACAGAACCACTGAGACAGTGTGCAGTCATGCCTCGTAAGCACCAAATTAGCATGAGGTTTAAATTTGCTAAAGACTGCTTGCTCTGAGCTCAGATTTTCAGTGATCATTTCTATTTCCCCTTTTAATTCAGAAGGGAGGAAAAAAATTGAATTGATTTCCCTTTGTTGAACTGCTGTAAAAAGTAATTTTTGATGGGGTCAGGTGCTAAAATGCATCATGTAAGAGCAGCATTATTATGACCCTTCAGAAACAGAAGCATTTAGATCAAGGGCCTCAGAGAACCAGGGGGGAGCTGCTTGAGCATTATTCTGGCTAGTTTTGAGTTTTAAAGGCAGAGTGTGATTCAGTGTTTGTGTCATGAAGAAGGCAATAACTGTGATCAGGCAATTCTTCCAACCTGTAGGATGTTGCTATAAGCAACTTTTTTTTTTTTTAACAAATAGTTTCTTGTTGCCAGCACTTCAGCTTCAAATTGAGAAGCTCTTTTTATGTAATGATGCGCACCCTCAGTTTTCTGAGATAATATAAAATGTTCATGGCCAGATTTTTAGCTGTATGATCAATTATATCATAGTGAGAAGGCTTTCCTCCCTGTTCTCAGCAAGAGAAAGCCAGTGCTACCTCTGAGTGTTCAATGGACCACAGTGGGACAGTGTCCCTCTTAAAAATTCTCTGCAGTCTTTAAGATGCAGGGGATATTGATGGTAGAAAAGAGTCTCTTTTCTGGAATGTTTAATTTCTCTCCTTTGTGTAAACTTGCTGGAGATGTGGAAGTGTTTCTGATGGTGTTCATGGAATGCGTACTCTGGTAGAATCATAGAATGATAGAATCAGTAGGGTTGGAAAAGACTTCCAAGATCATCTGGCCCAACCATCCCCCTACCCCCAATACCACCCACTAAGCCCTGTCCCTAAGCACCACATCCACCCTTTTCTTGAACAGCCCCAGGGACAGTAACTCTACCACTGCCCAGGGCAACCCGTCCCAGTGCCTGACTGCTCTTTCTGAGCAGAAATGTCTCCACATTTCCAACCTGACCCTCCCCTGGTGCAACTTGAGGCCATTCCCTCTGGTCCTATCGCTAGTTACCTGCGAGAAGAGGCCAACCCCCAGCTCCCCACACCTTCCTTTCAGGCAGTTGCAGAGAGCAATAAGGTCTCCCCTGAGCCTTCTCTTCTTCAGACTAAACAACCCCAGTTCTCTCAGTCGCTCCTCATAGGACTTGTGTTCCAGGCCCTTCACCAGCTTCGTAGCCATCATCGCCTTTGTAGAATGCTCTCTACACACTGCACTAAGTCTAACTTTGCTTGACTCAGTCATTGCACAGTGCTTTAATGTCAGATTTTCTCCAGTACAGTCAATTCCACATGAATTAGTTCAGCCAGCATTACACAAGGAAGAAAAACCTGAGCTTTCCCCTTCCGTTCTCTGCTGCTTCTGGAAGATTTTGTGTAGGGTGGGGCTCAGATGAGACAGCAGTTAGGTACTTCCAGTGAACGATGCATTAGGGTTTGGGCAGTTTTATGGCCTGACACTGATGACATGAGACACAGGTGCCTTAATAACTTTCAGATGACTGGCTGCTACCTGTCTGAGTATTGACTGGCTGTGTGTTGTGAGATTAGTAGCAACATGATCTCCAGTAATTCACAGAGCAGTTCATGCTTCACTTGTTTTAAGTAAAGATCAACATTTAATTGAACACACTCTGCCTTGGATGAGTGGATATGCAAACATAGCTGTCTGAGAATCCATATTTTGGGGTTCAGTGCACAGCACTCGGGGTTATTAATGGGTTAGATATATATTTCTTTCTCCCTCCCTGCTTAACATGGGACTATAACATTTCATCAGTGGCTGCTCAGGTCAGTGAAGAGTTGATTAATTCTCACACAGCTGGTTCTTCCACAGCCTCTCCTTTATTTACTTCACACGGCACACTGCAGCCATTCATGTGAGGCTCCATTTGTGCTAGCTCCTGCTGTGCTTTTTTCTCCTCATCAGACTTTTCTTCACTAAATGAGAACATGGTCCAGAATAAGAACAAATTTGGTTTAAGCTGCAGACAGATTTTACACGTGACTTCCAAACTGGCTGTTCATTAGGCTTTTCTCCGAGCAACGCTAATCCGGAGCAATACTCCAGTGGAGAGTGTATCTGTGAGAGGTTTTCTGAAACCTTTCTTAACTTGTGTTAGTTTAAATCTCTCCCTTTTGCTAGCTGGGGGCAAAAAGAAGTCCAAGACTAACTCTGTGATGAGGAGAGTTTTCTTAGTCTTCACTGAAACAATGGTTTGTGAACTGTACATATGCCCAGATCTCTGTACCTAGAGGAAATTATTGTCCCTTTTTCATTCCCACTTTTAAACCTATTTTCTCAGTGTTTAATATACCATGACACGTTAAAAAGTCTGATTTTTAATGGATAGTAGCAAATGATGATGACGTTTTTTAAAATTAACGTAAATGCTGCTAATAAAGGATCAGATTTCATTGTTGTTGAATGTATGAATTCAAAAGATTTGAGAAAGGAATGAACAATACCACATAAAACTTCCTTGCACTTTTATGTCTCAGAAAATAAGTCTGAGTAATAATACGTTTTCCAAAATAGGACTGGAATTCAAAAGATCTGCAGTAGGCTTTTGTTTCTTAACTTTGTCAACTAAGCCGTAGAACAGTTAAACTGTAAGAGTTTGAGTCTCTTGGAATATCAGTCAGTACATTTCTGGCTTCTAGCAATTATACTTGAGTCAGCCGATGGTCCTTCTCCAAATGCTTTTGCTGGGGAAAAACAAATTCATACCCTTAATACAGAATTTAAAATCTCCATATTGCAGACTACAGATGTTTTCCAGGTTTCCAGAAAGTTTAGGAAGGTGTAGTTAAAGTCATGGAAAGAACCAGGCAAACCAGCACTGTCCAATGTCTGTCCCCTTTTCAGCTGTGTTTGCCACAGACCTTGGTAGAAACAGTTCATAGGAAGGTCTTAGTTTTCCTTCATCTTCAATCCTTGAAATTTTAATTCTGTTCTGGGCAGTTTTTCTCAAAATGACACAATAAGTGAGTGTAGTTGTTTTAATTCCCCAGAGCTGCCCTGGAATAAATGCTGTCTGTAAATCTTTGTAATGTTTTCCATGAATAAATAACTTTTTGAGAATCTTGTTTACAAGGATGCTGCTTGGCAGAGAAAGGAGCTGTCCAGATTTTCATTAGGCGTTACCAACATCGATGACAAACTCCATATAACAGTAAAAGAACTTCTCCTTGCAGACACAGTGACAGAGATTGGCACTGATTGATGAGGATTAGAAAAATGGGCAAGAAGAACTGAAGAGCAGTTATCAGCTTTGTTCCTTGAAGCGTATCACATCACTGGGTATTGCTCAGTGTTACTGACCTGCCCTCCTTTGAAGCCTGCAGCAGGGAGACTACGTGCATAGGCTAGTTAATGTTGTTCAAATGTGTGTATGTATATATAGGGAAAAAAAAAAGTCCAATGAAGGCTGAAGATCCTGGATCAAGAAATGTTAATGTTACTGTGTTTTGAGGATGCTCACTTGATTTTTTCAAAGTCCAGTTTGTAAAAAAAAAAAAAAAAAAAAAAAAAAAGAAAGAAAGAAAAAAAAAAGGTATTTTTTTTCTGCTTGGTCAACAGGCTTGAAAACCATGTTTTAAGACCTGTAAGTTGAACAAGCTGTATGATCAATCGCACAGAACAGCAGGCGCATCTGACAGCATTCACTGTTGGGTACCAAAACATTGGCTGAATCCATGTCCCTTGGATTATTTGGTGTGGCCCACAGTGAAATCTCTCTTCATTGCTCCTAGAATGCAATCATTGTCCTACCTTGCTTGCTGGAAATACAGAAGATTTTATACACTTTCAGTTTTTAGGGAGTTGTACTATTTTATATTGTCCACTAGGTACTGGCAGCAAGTGAAGCTCCCAGTCTAATTTTAAAAGCTCCTGTTTTTGGGTGCATTATCCTTACCTGCATTTTTTTTCATTAAGAGTTGTGAATTTAATCAGTTATCAAGAGCTTTTGCTTATCTATGAAGTCAATAATGTTCATTCTGTATTGATTTCTATTCAGACACAGAAGGTTGAGGAACAATGAGGGCTAGGTAATGGTTATAGATAGAGCAAATCAAGATGTTGTCTGATTTCAGGTCACAGAGTCTTTCAGTTTGAGCAATTTCAGAAGCTAAAGTATCTCATCTAGGAATTCACTTCTGGATTGCTGTTGTAATGGGAAGAGGGTGTCCAGTGTCCCTAGGGCAGCTCAGTCTTCCCAATGTTACTCTAACAAGCTGTAAACTGTCTTTGCTTTTCTTCTGTACAATGATAGATGCAACTTCTAGTGACAGGTATAAAGATGCTTTTCTGCTTGGGGAAGTGCATCAGTGGGGCTGATCTTAACTTTTAATCCAACAAAAAAATATAAAAATACTCTTAACAATGATTTCTGCAGTAGAACCTAGTTCACGGGCTTCTCTCTGCAAATACATTGTTCCTTCTCCACAGAGTGCTGAGTTAAAAGGCAACAAATGAGTAAATATTGAAGAATGCAGCAAAGAAAACAAGCTAAGTGGCATAGGCAGGGGCAAAAGACAATATAATAATTCTGGTCTTGCATCTTACCATGTTACCATTTCAGGGATTTGGGGATGAGCAATGTTGATAGGCAGTTGTGGTTAAGTAGGAGGATGAAAGAGTATTGAGATAAGGAAGGATAGTAGAGGAAAGCGAAGGAAGACTGTAGAAACTGCATTTATTGGAGACCTTTGGGGAAATGTGGTCCTTATGGAGCCAGCAAGCAGTCCCTAAAGATGACGATCTGTATCTTCTCCCAGGTGTTTTCCTGAGCAGAAAGACCCTGCTGGGTGGAAAGTGCCACCCACCAGTGTGTCTGATTGTCCCTGAAATCTTTTTTCAGGCGTTCAGCTGGGACATCCCCCAGGCCTTTTGTAAGTGATACCTGTGGTGACATTTACACCTACTTCTACTGCTAGCCCCTAATGACTGGTTGCAAGTGAGGAGAGCCAAAGATCATCTTTGAGAGAACATCTCTCCTGACATACCTAAAGCTTTCCTGAGACAGATAATGGAAGTGACATTTAAGTAGGGAAGAGCCCATAGCTTTTTGTATAGAGGGCTGAAGCAGAGAGCAAAGTTTCATGATATGATGGATGAACGATTCGTAGCCAGAATTACAGTAGGCTGGGGTTTTATTCCGAGTGGAGTAATAGGCAGTTGTGACTTTTTGAAGAAAAAGTCAAGTGTAGATCAATGAAAGAGAGCAAAGTGGAGGAAAATAAATTCCAGTGCGCCCCATAAAATGTCTCTGGGAGGAGAGGCAACAGAATTAGATTGGTTGCTTTTTTCTTCTCACTTAATTTTGGGCTTAAGTCCCCAGGCAAAAGGAGTATTACACGAGAGAGAAATGCTGTGCTGGGAAAAAGGAAAAATATTTTTGCTGTAACCATTGCAGGGAAATTATTTTTAAAAATATGTTGTAGTAAGAAGAATCCCTTATTCTAGTGTGTAAGTGGCTTGAAGCAAAATTTTCTGTCATTGGGATTTATCGTCCCTTTTTGTTTCTTCATTGGTCATACAGCATCAATAAGCCACAGTGGGGGAAGAAGAGCCATGGCCAAGCTCTTGATGTGTAAAAGAGATGCTGTAATATATACTGGATTTCATTTGCCATTGTCTCACCTGAAAACTGCTCAGATCCAATTGTTTATGACCTGGGTTGTGCTTACCCCTACCCTATTGATTGTTCTTTACTTCCTCAGAGAGATTGTCATCAGTTGTGTGTTCTTTGCGTTGGACAGTCTTACCCAGTATTTATTCATGTGTATTTAGACTTGAAATCTAGAGGAGCACCTGGCGATGAAGCCAGTACGCTGCCTTCACCCCCAGCCTGTGCAAGCTGTTTGAGGGTGCATCCCCTCTGGAGGATAGGTGGCCACTGCAAGCAAGATTAAGAAAGCTAGCAGGATATTGTGCTCTGAAATAGCTCTGGATTTGGCATATACAGAAATGTCATGTTTTACACTAGGTAATAATTTGGCGAGGAGACAAGTTGTTGTGACTGGCCTTGCAGTGGTTATGTAAAGTTCTGTCTGTGAACTGACTTGACTTGCTGAAAGGAAAAATATGCAAAGGTTGTGTATAATGTTTTTTCCCTCCATTCTTCTCTAACTTTTTACAATCATAGGGCACACAGTTGATTTTCAGTGCTGCTAAGGAACTGGGACACTTGTCAAAGTTGAAGGTATTGTTGTGCATGGCTTGTGTTTGTGTCCTTGTGTTTAACCGTAGAAGTGTAGTAGTGCATAGCATGGCTTGTGCTTCCTGTGGTCTGTGGCTGAATGCAATTATAAAGAATAGCTTTTAAATGCATTAAATGTGCTTTTAAATGCATCCTGCTAATGTTAGTATTGTGTTGAAATGAAGTGCTAAATTTTATTGTGGGTTTAATCATCAAAGTAGTTTATTTCTTCCATAGATAAAGTGATCAGTTTGGTATATCTATTAAAAATGAAAAAAGTAGAGATACTGATATCTGGCCAGTTCCTCTGTATCCCCTTTTATAAAAGGGAGTCCCTTATGTGATCCTGGTAACGAGATATCGGTAGCAAAGATGCTTGTGCTAGCTATTGATGAATTATAAGAACTGTTACAAAAATAACTGTTCCTTATGGAACAGAGCCTGTGTCTGTAAATTCCTTCTGCGTGGGCTCTCTTTACAGGCAAGCTGGCATTTAGCATGAAGGCTATGTTGATGTGTTTTGACACTGCATGACGTGACAGTGCATGACACGAGCATTACTAAGTGCACGCCACCTCATCATAAGTCAATCAAGCATTAATTCACTGGTCACGACAGGAATGGTATGAAAATAGTGATGCTTTACAACATTCAAATTGCAAACTGTGGTTTGACTTGTGCTGTGAAGGAGATGTTGTGCAAGAAGAGGTCTAAATCTGAAGCGTCACAGTGCACAAATTGTGCAGCAAGGAAGATGGCGACAGATGTGAACTCTGTCTTGGAGGATGATCAGGGAAAACTTCTCATGTCCAATGGTGTTCTTCTAAGTGATCAGTGCAATTTCAGAAGACGTTCATCTCTTCCCATGATATTTTCTGTCTTGTGCATTTATTGCAGTTGTCCTTACATAGCTATCTATTTCCCTTGCCCAGCAGACATGTTTTACACACACAGTTATGATTCAGGGCAGTACACAATTCATTTAAGGTAGTGCTTATTAGAAGTCCTTGTAGGGATCTGGACATGTCTCGTTAGATGCACGTGCTTTTTTCCAGCTACATTTTGAGGCTGCAACACAACAGTTAACAGTGGCATAACGTAAACCGTTCAAGTGGGGCTCCCAAGGGGAATAGCTGTCATCTGTCACCAGTGCTGGTGATGGCCCTGTGCACTCCCACAGCCAGGTTGTCCTCCCTGGTGACATGGTGACTCTTGAGGATTGCACCACTTCCTCTGTTTCCTGTGCTTACAATGCTTCTTGTCACTTCCATGGTAGAAAAGGGGAGAGAGGAGCTTTGTAACCAGACTGGAAGAGTGGGAGCTGGACCACAGACTCCAACTATGACTCCCTCTTTCTGTGAGTGTCCCCTTCCCTTGGAAAAACAGCAGAGGGTACCTGACATTTGGAGGAGAAGCCATCCCTGCCCTCTTTGTGCACATCTGTATTCAAAGGATGAGCTCTGAATTTTCCCTGTTACCCCTCCCAGGTCATGAGGTCAAGTTTATGCAGACAACTAAGAGTTCCTGTGAATTTCTTGTGTTCTCGGACTTACTCAGTGACATTCACTGTTATCTTTTACTTCCTCCTTATTCTCTCTTTACTGGAATTTCTTAAAATATACAATTCCTGGCCTTTTGCCAGAAATGAGTTGGAAGCTTTGCCTTTTTCCATTTGCAGTGGTCAGATCAAGGCCAACCCCAGCAGCAGCTTGTCTTCAGTTCAGTTACTGTAAAGCTTAACCTTGCTAACTCTGGACTGCATTTTTAGAAGTGCATGTACACATGGAAATCAGGCAAGCCTTGGTGTATTTTCAAACTTTATTTGCATATCCACATATAGGACTAAAGCAGCACAGGTGCACAAGATTTTATATGTGGCAACAAAGCTCTATCCAAGTGTGAAAGTACTCTACTACCTGAATTCTGGGGACCGTTAGTTCAAACAGATGGTGTGAACTGACACTGTCCAAAAATTTCCAGGAGAGTAAGGGTGTTACAAGAGTGTAAATTGTTTGGGTTTGTGTAAGCATCAAGAGTGGGTTTTTTTGGTCCTTTTGTTTTTACAGGCATGTACGAGCTAATGGGGAAAGCATGAATAAGTAGCTCTTCAGAGCCCCTCTCCTGTGCATTTCAATAAAAGCCTGGGAAAATTACAACATGGATTTGAAGCCTTTATTTGTCTTAAATAGAACGGTAGGAAAAGAGCACTAGTGAATCAGATAACTCAGCTGAAAACTGAACCTGACAGACCTGATGAGCACAGGCTCTTGTCCTGATGACAAATCAATTTCCCAGTGCATTTTAAAACGCTTGGAAAACCAACCATAAAACTAGCACCTTGGTGCCAGATATCTGCCTCCCATTTATTATCAAGCTCCTTCTGCTTGGTTTGCTTTAGTGCAAACAGTCTGCTCCTGCTGCCTGCCCTGCAGAGCCAGAAGCTGGAGCAGGGAGCAGCAGCCTCTTCTCCTTTGCGCTGCCCCGAGGGTAACCAGCCGAGCTCCAACTGTGCAGGTTTTTCTGAGAGTACCTGTGTAGAATACAAAGATGGATGTGAGAGACCAGGAAAAGATTTTGACGACTTCCACTTACAGTTACGTAATGATTTGATGTAAATATTTGAGGCTTGCAATCTGGAAAGTGCAGGGTAGCACACTGTACAGTCCTTTATAGGAACAGTGTGGGATGAGCAGAGGGCACGTACACAGGGGAATGACAGTCGTGGGCTCCTCTATGTGTAGGTGCAAGTATTACCAGTCCAATCTCGGGGGTATTTTTACATAATGTGTTGAAGTAAATGGCACTGGGAAACTCTCTGGAAAGCAATGGTATCTTGCTGTGCAGCAACAGCATGGACACAGTCTGAGTGACCACTCAGAGCAGGAGTGAGTGAGCTCTTTAGATTTTTAAGAGAAATGTGCTGACCACCTGGTTTCTGTTGCAGAATGGGTAATCTGGCATGCAGACCTAGAAACTTATTTCAACAGACATGAAAGTCTCTCTGCCTTGGGGGCACAGCTACCCTGACAAAATAGGCCTCTCCCATGAAGTGGCCTTGGGCGCTGGCTGATTATGTGCTTAATCTGACTGTCAGACAGACAAAGAATGGTTTACCCTCTGTGTACTGAAGTGTGAAGCCACGTCATCTCCAATTGAATTACTCCCAGTTCATGATGAAGAGGGAGGAGAGCTATTGCTCCCCGAAGGACGGCTTGTTGCAACAGAAGATGCTTTGTAGCTTACTGAATGTGCTGCTGCTGCATGTAGCTTCCCAGGCCAGGATCAGCCTGAGAGGGAGAAAGAGGCGTGTTGAGGCATCTCTGCTTCTCAAGAAAGCAAACTTGTCTGAAGTACTGCTGACTTGAGCAGCATCTTCTGTTTAGTTTAATGCAGCCCTGTGCAAAAGTGCTAGATTGATATCTTAAAAGCACTGCGCATGCCTATCACTGCTCCTAGACTGCAGTAAGCCCCATCTCCGTCAGGCTACAGGGGACAGAGCATGGTGGAAATGAATGGGAACACCACCATGCGATGTGAGGAATCACTAGGCTGCAAGATGGCCAGCAGGCTTATCAGTGTGAAACACATGATACCTCACACTGGGCTTGCTGTGCTCAAAGACTATTCAGTGGACATATCTCCTGGGAAGTATCTCATATCAAAGCAGGGATAAGAAGCCTTTGCCTGATTTGCCTGTGCATTTTTCAAGAATGCCTCAGCATCCAGGCTGCAGCCAGCTGATCTGATCCTCCAGCAGGTCAAATAGTTAGAATTTGGGCTTGTGCAAAGCTTTCATTTCCTAAAATGTGCAGGATTTCTCTCAGGCTAAGTGTCAAAGAAGATCTTAGTGAAATACCAAACTATGACAGCCAGGTAGGAACCTAACAGGGATATACTACTGCAGGGAATGGAATTCCTTCCCAAAGAGACAACTTTTTCTTTTAGCAAAGGTATTTTCTAGAACATATTGCTTGTTTGTTTTTCTTCCTTTACACTAGTGATATGATAAGGTAGTGACCTTTGTAGATGGAAGAAATAAAATCCACAGAAAGCATCTAACAACTTTGCCTAATATCCAGTTCTCAAAATTACTTAATTCGGGTGGTGTTTTGAGAGTTTTATTGTGGGTGCTGTAAAACGGCAGGGGTAGCAAGCAGACTGCTGTTTGGATTTTCTTGGAGACAAACTGAATTTTAAATCATCTCTTATCTTTATCCATTCCTTTCCTTATTTTTCTCTGCCTACAAGAAACAGAGGAAGTGTGTTTATTTTCAAGTTAAGCTGTAATGAATGATTCTGAGACTCCATTAAGTAGCCACAGCATGAATCCAGAGAAAGAGGTGATACTGGGAACTCCTTTTCCTTTAGTGTCTGATGGAATATTAATACCGATTATAATGATTGTTTGCAGGATCATATGGTGAGAGAAGAAACTAGGAGTCTCACTCCAAAGCAGTGTGCAGTTTTGGATCTAGCACTGGATACTATCAAAGTAAGTGATCCCACTTCTTTCTCTGTCATTCCCTTGCTCCATCCCCAGTGCTATTTGGGAGGATAGTGCCTGTCCCAGTTGAGGAGATAGCAGGAGTCTGCTGCTGTTGTTACAGCTAGTAAGACACTGAGTGCTACTTCTACATTCCTGTGAATCTGAATAAGCTTGGGCAACTGCCATGTGCTGGTAGTCAGCATACTTAAACTTAAGAGTTTTGGAATAGAAAAGCCACGAGCAGTTGGGATTAGCTGGGCTTCCAGTGTGAATTTTACCCTTCCCAGTGCATGCATACAGTAGATTGTAAATACTGGTTGCTCATTACGATTCTTCCTCGTTATTTTTCCTGTTTCTTTTACTTTTAGCAATATTTCCATGCTGGTGGGAATGGTCTGAAGAAAACTTTCTTGGAGAAGAGTCCGGACCTGCAATCACTTCGTTATGCTCTCTCTCTCTACACTCAGACCACAGACACTCTAATCAAAACCTTTGTCCAGACTCAGACAGCTCAGGGTGAGACTTCTGTGTTGTTGACAAAGTTAAATGGAGCTATCTGCTCTGTTTGCCTGTGCTCTGTCTTGTGCTGCCAGTTTGTAGAGTGCTTTTGGCAGTAAGATTTCTGGAAATGTGACAGCTCAGAGCTTTTGAAACTGGTAAGGAGGGTAAATGGGTTATTTCCTCCTCAACATCTACATTTTGAGAGAACAGAAATATGTGAAACAAGTCCTGAGGGGGTTTGTGGTCTTTTTTTCTGCAGTTCTCATGTTAACAGTCACGTTTTGTGAATTAATGTGGGTGGGTGGCTTAGACAAAGTGAAATGTGAAGTTACTGTACTGAGACTTAGGCGGTGGTGTGAGAGACCATCTCAGCAAGACATCACTGCAGAAACTATTTGGTGCCTATGTCACAAGCCAGTTGCCAGTGGCACATGTGGTTTTGACTAATGCTGATTGACAGCAATGTGATGAGTCAGAGCTACATGCTGCCTGTAAAGGGAAAAGTCTCTTACAGAAGTAAGGACAGCACTGGCTTTTTGTTTGCAGACAGTACAGGATGTATACTAGCTGGTTGATTGCAAGTCACCACAACATTTTAGTAAGCTGCTGGGATGGGTCACTGGAGTTCTTTGTTTTTCTCTGAGAAGTCACAATAATGGTGCTATTTCATTGATTGAGAAGTGGTAAATAGTTAATTGCCTCCATCTTCCATTGCTTTCACAGAAGTGTCTCCAGACCATTGTATAGAATAATTTAACCTATAGTCAGGGTCCTTCACTGGCTGACTGTGAATCTTGTTAATTTCGGGGAGAAGGGGACAGATACTAATATAGGTTAGGTCAAAACTGAAACTGATGTTCTAAGTTTTCAGGCTGTTTAGATAGAAGCGTTGGGCTATTACATCTCAGCAACAAAAATAAAACTCCATGGAGGGTGTCTTTCTGTAATCTTTTTGCTTGGGGGATAGTGTTTCCTTCAATCCTCCCAAGCCTATGCGAGCTGATGACCCTGCAGACCATATGAACTCTGCCAGGGTACTGATGCACTAAGCCCTGAAATCAAGGGGAAAGCACTCCCTAGCCAACACATGCTTCCCTGGTGCGTGAATGAGACTGCTTGGTATTGCTATTCCTCAACCAGTGGAGAAAGTACTGTGAATTCTTAGATACAACAAGGCTTGTTTTAAAGTGAAAAGTTGTTGAGTGTAGTCTTCGGGAACTGAGTCATCCTTGCCTTCATCAGCACAAATATATATTTGCTTAGGTTGAAGCATACTGCATTAAACTGCCGAAGTTAACTTACAAGTCAGTATTGCATTTGAAAGAAATGTCCTATAACCGCGTCCCAGCAGAGCAATGATGACATCCAGTGGCCAAATAGGTCAAAGACTACTTACTACACCAACAAGGGACTCCAGGATCTTCCTGTTGCTGTTAGAGTTATACAAAATAGAATCATAGAATCATAGAATATCCTGAGTTGGAAGGGACCCTTAAGGATCATCAAGTCCAACTCTTGATACCGCACAGGTCTACCCAAAAGTTCAGACCATGTGACTAAGTGCACAGTCCAATCTCTTCTTAAATTCAGACAGGCTCGGTGCAGTGACCACTTCCCTGGGGAGCCTGTTCCAGTGTGCAACCACCCTCTCTGTGAAGAACCCCCTCCTGATGTCGAGCCTAAATTTCCCCTGCCTCAGCTTAACCCCGTTCCCGCGGGTCCTGTCACTGGTGTTAATGGAGAAAAGGTCTCCTGCCTCTCGACACCCCCTTACGAGGAAGTTGTAGACTGTGATGAGGTCTCCCCTCAGCCTCCTCTTCTCCAGGCTAAACAGGCCCAGTGACCTCAGCCGTTCCTCGTACGTCTTCCCCTCCAGGCCTTTCACCATCTTTGTAGCCCTCCTCTGGACACTCTCCAACAGTTTCATGTCCTTTTTATACTGTGGTGCCCAGAACTGCACACAGTACTCGAGGTGAGGCCGCACCAGCGCAGAGTAGAGCGGGACAATCACCTCCCTTGACCTACTAGCGATGCCGTGCTTGATGCACCCCGGGACACGGTTGGCCCTCCTGGCCGCCAGGGCACACTGCTGGCTCATATTCAACTTGCTGTCAACCACGACCCCCAGATCCCTCTCTTCTAGGCCGCTCTCTAGCGTCACATCGCCCAGTCTGTACGTGCAGCCAGGGTTTCCCCGTCCCAGGTGCAGGACCCGGCACTTGCTCTTATTGAACTTCATGCGGTTGGTGATCGCCCAGCTCTCTAACCTATCCAGATCCCTCTGCAAGGCCTTTCCACCCTCAATCGAGTCAACAACTCCTCCAAGTTTGGTGTCATCAGCAAACTTGCTCAAAATACCTTCTATTCCTACATCCAGATCGTTTATAAAAATATTGAAAAGTACCGGCCCTAAAATGGAGCCTTGAGGGACCCCACTGGTGACCGCCCGCCAGCCTGACGCAGCCCCATTTACCATAACCCTTTGGGCCCTGCCCGTTAGCCAATTGCTCACCCATCGTATGATGTTTTTATTTAGCTGTATGGTGGACATTTTGTCCAGTAGGATCCTATGGGAAACCGTGTCAAAAGCCTTGCTGAAGTCCAAAAAAATCACATCAGCTGGTTTCCCTTGGTCCATCATACGGGTGATCTTATCATAAAAGGAAATCAGGTTAGTTAGGCAGGACCTGCCCTTCACAAACCCATGCTGGCTGGGACCAATGACTGCTTTGTCCCCCAGGTGAGCCTCAATAAGTTCGAGAACCATCTTCTCCATGATTTTACCAGGCACTGACGTGAGACTGACAGGCCTGTAATTGCTAGGGTCTTCTTTCTGACCCTTCTTGTAAATCGGCACAACATTTGCCAGCTTCCAGTCTACCGGGACCTCTCCAAATTCCCAGGATCGTTGAAAAATAATTGAGAGAGGTTCCGCGATGACGTCCGCCAGCTCTTTCAGCACCCAGGGATGAAACCCATCCGGACCCATGGACTTGTAGGGATCCAGGTGGAGTAGCAAATCCCGCACACGTTCAGGGTCGGTTGGGAGTTTGTCATCCCCACCGTCCCAGTCCTCTAGCTCAGGGCACCCTGGGTCCCGAAGCCCATCATCAGCATTGAAGACAGAGGCGAAGAAGGCGTTAAGCGTCTCTGCTTTGCCTATGTCATTGTCTGTGAGGAGACCTTCCCTATCAAGGAGCGGCCCTATGTATTCTTTAGTTCTCCTTTTTCCATTCACATATCTGAAAAAGCCCTTTTTATTTTCTCTCACAGACACAGCCAGCTTCAACTCAAGGTGTGCTTTGGCCAATACAAAATACTTCTTAACTGGGAGCTTGTGTACACAACACATTTTCAATCTTTTCTATTATACGTCAAACACTTCCCATAATATGCCCAGACCACGAATTGAAGCTAGTTTTTTAACTAGGTCATATTACGTTGTCATGATGAGATGGGATGTAAGGATATGTGCATCACTGCTGTTCTATGCTCCATGCTAGAGTTATGGGTGTTTAAAGTTAGAGGAAGAAGATGCTCTGTTGAAGTCAGAAAGTGGCAAATTTAAAACTAGTATGAGGAAGCAGTTTCATGTAGTACATGACTTGACGGTAAAACTGCAGTAAGGGCAAGTGTTTAGCAGCTATACGAAGAGAAATGAGTGTAATCTGAGAGCAGTAGGAGTGTACAGAGTTGCTACAGAAGAGTATGTATTTGTTTTATTTTTTTAAAGAATCTTAGAAAGAATAAACTCTTGTTTTGGTATATACGATGCATGCATTACAAAGCTACCAGTTATGTCACACAGCTGACTGATGACGTTTGTGGCTTGTCTGATCTATTTTGAGGGACAGGTAGTGGGCATGGTGAGCCAGTGAGCTGGTCCAAATCAGCATCATGTACATTACTATGCTTGAGAGTTTGGGGCCCTGTTTGGGGAACAAAAGACTGGAGCTATACCACCTAATATCTGTAATATCAGTGATGGGGTATCTCTGAGAAAAACGTGATTTGCTCCTGAGATTGGGGCTAGAAAAGGATGTTGCTTGCATACACTTCTGAGTAACCACGGTTGGTAGAACAGTTTGGAGATCTGCATATGCATTGGAGGGACGGAATAGACAGCACGAGTATTTTCAGCTGACATTTGCTTTATAGAGCTCTTTCTGACTGATGTTTTCCCTTTGCCTAAGTCAAGCTTCCCGCAAGCCTACGGGAGGAAATAGCTGCATGCAAAGCTGTTTAAATGCTGAATGTTTGCTTCTCCTACTTCATCGCTCAATAGTCGCACCTTCCAGTTTGTGAGTTATCTATTGCCCTCATTTTCTTACTGAGCAGGCATCTGTGGCACAATGCTGTTAAACATTTGTTCTGCAAAGTTGGATCAGAGCTTGCAGTTGAGTTACTCCAGCACAGATTCTGTTATTGTTTTATCCCAGACAATCCTGTACTTGCAGACTTGGGGCTGGTACAGCAGATCTAAGAGGATATTTTGTCTGTTAAGAGCTAGAATATTTGTCTTGCATTTGTTTAAGTGACGCCACTAATTGCATTGTAATTCACACTCTTCTCTCTCTGTCCTGCTTGCTTCTTGCCTTTTGAATTCATGTCTTAGTGCATGATGGGAAAGGTATTAGGTTTACCGCTAATGAGGACGTTCTTCCTGATAAGGGTATGTTCGAGACTAATGTTGTTACCATAACAACATTAGCCAACTGCCTTGCTTTTGAAGTCATCTTGCCCGTGCTCAGAAACCTTTTCCAGAGACCCATTCCCTGTATCTCCCTGTAGAAGTGAACTTTCACAGAATGCTTGCATCCCACAGACAGAGCCATGGGTTGCACGGTGTGGGAGTCTGTACCCTGCCTGAGAGCCTGTCCTGAAGCTTGAGATTTATTTATGGGATGTGAAAGCTGTCTTGAAAATGGATTGTATTTTGAGAGATGCTATGGACTTGTTTCCCTACCCTTTATTGCTGTGAATTGCTATTTCAAGTCTTAGACTTGCATGCTTATAGTCTGCAGAGCTGGGCTACTGTAATACATGGTAATATACGATATGCATTCAAACCTGGGGCCGAGCTTGAACCATCTGTCTTGAAGAGTAGCCAAAAGTCTGGGTGTTTAGAAGAACCCTAAATTAAGTCTTGTTGCGTTTCATCTCTCAATTTATTTTCTGCTGTCTGAAGTCTTTTTGTTGTCTTAGGTGAAATATGTTTGTAAGACATTGCACGAGCTCAGTTCTGCAGTTTCACCTTCCAGTATCACAACACCAACGAAGCTTTCACGTCTAGATTTAAATCTGCTTGCCACTAAATGTGCAAGCATGTGTATGTATACAGTTGTACGTGATCAGAATATTTTCACTGGCTGTTTACAGATATTTATTAAGTAGCTTTTTTGTCTCTGTAAACATATCAGTTAATAGAACAAGTTCGTGGTGTAAAAAAATGAGAGTGAAGGTAGAAGAAAAAAAAAACAATCTAAATTTTGTCTCCCTCAAGGGTAATGGGATGGTTCTGCTGAGACTCCTCTGAAGCATCAGTCTCATTCATAACCTATTCATTCCACTAAAGATCAGTAAAATGAAAACCTATGTGTTTGGCAGCTGATGTTTATTAGATTGTTCAACCTGATAAAGTTGTTATGCATATATATACTATCGGTAACCTTGTCTGTTCCCACAGAAGATGCTGACAGCAGGAGTGATAGGCCTGCACCATCAGATGGGTCAGGTCAATAATTAAACCTACCGATTTTAAAGCTCTATACTTACGTACAGAAAAGAGGGAACACATCCCTACTGAGTGAGGATAAAACAGTACATTCAAGATGATGTACAAATGTTGCAGCCTACAGGCTGTCTATTGTGCTCAGGTCAGGAATGAAAACCTACCCCTAAGATGATGAATTGAGATTGTTATGTTTGCACAGATACTTTTACTCCTATTTTAATGTGACTTTCACTGCCTACAGTTCTTCTGTGCCAAGTAATTCTCCTCAGAGAATTGCACAGATTAGCTCTCAACCTCCTGTTTTCTTAAATGAATGTTTTTGCTGCCTGCAGACTGTTCTTGTAAAAGTTGACATGTTAGATCTATCTAATCAAAATGTTTGTTTAATGATATCCTTCAAGCTCCTTATCTTGAATTTCAATCAACACACCCATTCTTTCACTTTATAATGCATCTTAGCCTCAAAATTAACAAAATAACACTGCTCTTCTTAGGTATCCAATTACCCTGTAGGTATCCCAATTACAACCGCATTGCTAATTGTCAACCTCAGATCAGACAGTTATCAAAGAGAAAGTAAAATCAATCTCACTATCTTATCAAAGAACTTAATTTTCATTTTGCAAAGCAGTCTTCTTCTGTAATTTACATGACATCTTGATTTTGCTACCCAGATAAATGTCATTTCCCCACATTGCATGATAATTATGATTAAAAGTGAAAATGTTGAAAACATCATCATACAAGAATTGTAAGGTTCATGTGATGTTCTCCTGCTGTTACAATGTTACATTTTCCTCTGTGAAAACTACATTTTGTTTTCTCGCTGCCTATCTGATGAAGAGAAATGAGTATGCAAGTTGACTGCTTCTTTCTTATCCTCTTTGGAGTACAACAGTTAAGGGATTCTCATTATATTCTGAAGGGAAACAGGTGGGGGCAGTCAGGGTGACAGCTTTGATATGATGTACAGCATGGAGACATTATTGGATGGTGAGACTGCACTATGGCTCAGTGCAAATCACTAACATCTCTTTTTTTTTTTTTCCCTAAACTACTTCTGTGTTGGTTTTTTTTTTGTTGTTGTTGTTGTAGTTTATATTTTTTAATTTGTGACCTTACTTCCATGAGCTGGTGGGAATGCTGATGCACACCACTGGAATGCCTGCATGCATTTATAATTGCTTGGAAGGAACCTCTGGAAAAATCCTTTTTCTCTGAGGGTCCATTGTCGAGTTTTAGGTAGCTTAAATTCTTTTAAAATTCTTACTGGTATTCTCAATAGGATGTCATTCTCACGGTGGAGTGCAAAAAAAAAAAGTGTTTATGCTTGTTGGGCATGCAAGCCTGTTGTTAATTGCATTAATGTTATATTATCAGTGCTGACTGAAAAGCCAGCTATGGAAGGTGTCCTGTGAAAATGCTATTGTCTGCTGAGGCCATATGGCAAAGATGGATGCCAATAAGCAATAATCTGTGTGTGCACGGGGGGGTGTCAATTTTCTTTCAACAGGCTCTGGTGTAGATGATCCTGTGGGAGAAGTGTCCATACAGATTGACTTGTACACCCATCCAGGAACTGGTGAACACAAGGTCACAGTGAAAGGTAGGACAAAGCATGTGTAGTGCTCAGGCTTTGTGATTGGACCAAGGCAAATTTCCAGTTGGAAGTCATTATATTTCTGTGCGAATTTGCGGGATGTGAATCCAAAATTGTTTTTCTGTTTCACATCAGGAACATGTAGAGGAACAGTAAATGAGCTTGTCCAGGCCAGTGAATGACATGGCAATGTACAGTCCTGTTGTTTATTGGCAACAATATATGAAGTAAACAAAAATCAGATGATGGCTCTCACCAGACCCCACAGTTTAGCTTGTGCTGCAGAGAACACAGCAGCATGACAGAGTGATGTTGCAAAATTGCTCAGTGTAAACCAAGAAATCTCAGAGCCAGGAAGAGTTCAGTGTCTCCTCTCCTCCATCCTGAAGGCCAAATTGATCCCCAAAGAGCTGCTCTGAAAATAACCAAAGCAATGATTCATCCCAGGCTTCCTCTTCCTCCTTTGTCTCCTTTGCTTGAATACAGCATATTTAACTACTTTAATTTCCTCTAAAGATATATATAAACAGCTCTTCAGGCCTCTCTTCTCATGGATAAATCTATACTGCAATGCAAAAGCTGACTTTTACAGCTATTTTCTATGCTTCAGTCTGTTTTCCTGCAATGACCTGAGAGAGGATGAGAATTAAAGAGCTAATAATTGTGGTTTCTGAAACCACCCACAGCTCATATGCTTTGTTTGTCTTACCTGCAGTCTCATTTTTCTTTTCAACAGACTTCAAAATCAGCATCCAAAATGCCTTTTTTTTTCTCACTTCGCAGCTGATCTAGAATTAAGCACTAAACTGGCAGAGCTGCATGAATACTGTTTTTCTAGACTCTGCATATGGCAAGAGCAAAGTGATGTCCTAAGCATTAGATTCCCTTTACAGAACTTAAACAGGAGCAAAAAACAAACGAGAAAAATAACAGAAAAAAAAAAAACAACAACAAAAAAACTCATGTTTGTACTACAAAATAATCCCGCCCATAATGTGTTGGGAGGCTTGCGTGTTTTGGGTTGGACTTGGTCCTCTGAAACAAAGAACTGAAAGGACATCAGAGCGGAAAGGTGTCCAGAGCAATGGGAACAAATGAGCTTGTATTGTAAAGCAGGTTGTAACTCTCTTTTCCAGTTGTGGCAGCCAACGAACTGAAGTGGCAAACATCTGGCATGTTCCGTCCGTTCGTGGAAATCACCATGATTGGGCCCCATCAAAGTGACAAGAAGAGGAAGTTCACAACAAAGTCAAAGAGCAACAACTGGGCTCCCAAATACAATGAAACATTTCACTTGTAAGTGTGAAAAATAGCCTGAGGATCTGATCTGGCAAGTTTAGATGCAGAGGACGGTTATTTTTTTCCAGTGTCCACAAACAGTCTGCTCAGGACCCAAAGGAGTATTTGAACCAGCAGCTTGGCCCAGTGTTTGGTGTCTTGGCAGGAAAAGATAGATTATGGGAGTTTTTGCTGTGGGTGGGATGCTGATATTTGTTCTTTACAAGCAGTCTTCTGGCCACTTTCAGAAAAGCGTTGTGTGCTGTCAGCATATTTTACCATGCTACATTATTTTAATGAGCTTTGTATCTGTTGTTGATAAGAGTTAAGCTAAAAGTTCATTATGCATTTGGTTTTTTTTTCCTCTGTGTGTGTTTCTTATCCCAACTTGACTTGTGGGACATGCTCTGTGAACTTGTGCATCTTTGTTTCCAAGGTTACAGCCCTTGGATCTGGTAGCAGTTGCAGTCTTTCTCAATACTGAGTATTGATCTCTTCTTATTTGGCTTTCATTATTACAAAGACATCTTCCTTCTTGGAAGGCTCAACAAAAGGAGCTACAAACTAGTCTTCACCCAGCTGTACAGTAAAAGTGAGTAAGTCTAGGGGGCCCTGCTTGAGCAGGGGAATTGGACCAGCTGATCTCCAGAGGTCCCTTCAACCCTCAACCATTCTGTGAGTCTCTGAGTAAGAGAAGAGGTGACCAGCAAAAAGACTAAATTTCTCAGGGGAGGGGGACCGGCCACATCATTTTTCTCTGATGTGGAAAAAGGCAGACTTCCTCTAAATGAAGAGATCTTTGTGCCTTTTTTCTTTGTCTTTTAGCTTTAGAAACATCAAAAAGGTTGGGGATGTATTTTCATTAGCTGTTGCTTTAATGGAAGGTTTTGAATCTTTAACAAAGACTTCATATAATTAAAATATTAATTACTGAAATGAAGCAATACTTAGCAGAAGCAGAAATGTTTAAAGTTGTCATAGTTGAAAATCTATTAGCATGGCTTTAATGTTCTCTGCTCTGTTCATTTCACAGTTTAGCACACACACGCATGCAAAGGCAAGTTGGAAAGGGTCGTTTCTTTTCTCTTTTTAAATAGCCAGCTTGTCTTTATCAACTGTGAAACAGCAAAAATGTGCATACACCGTATGTTTTACTTCTCCGTCTGGAGTTTTGTAGAACTCATCTAACACTCTACTCAGCTGCTGACACTTCTTGTTTGTTTGTTTGTTTTAAAGGTATTGATATATTCTGAGAAGCTATAAGTAAACTCATGTATGTTTTTCAGCATACTGGGGAATGAAGATGGCCCTGACGCTTACGAGCTCCAAGTTTGTGTGAAGGACTACTGCTTTGCTCGAGAGGATCGGGTACTGGGGATAGCAGTGATGCAGCTCAGAGACATAGTGGACAAAGGAAGCTGTGCTTGCTGGTGCCCTCTTGGGCGCAGGATTCACATGGATGAGACTGGACTTACTGTCCTGAGGATTCTCTCTCAAAGAACCAATGATGAGGTTGCCAGGGAATTTGTGAAGTTGAAATCTGAGTCCCGTTCCACAGAGGAAGGCACCTGAGCTCAGCTGTGTAATGTTCCCTTTTCTCTTCTGCCTTGTGCCAATATGTGCAAGTGTTCAACAATTCTCTTTTACTAATTACAAAAGGTTTTTTCATGTTGTCTTTGTCAGCTCTGATAGCGCACGTGTGCTGTACAGGAAACAATCCATCAATCTGATGTGAATTATTTATTTTTTAGTAGCTGGGTAAAACACCATAGAGAATGAGACAATCTCTTCTTATTTAAGATGCAAGTTTTGCTTTGTGTATATAAATTATTTTATATTGCAGGCTGGGTATGCTGGGTTTTGTTGATATGCAGCACTGTGATTTTATCCTCTGAAGCTGGCAGATGTTAAAAAGGCTCTACATAATCACACTATGAAACAAACCAACTGTATGGAAATTGGGAGAAGAAGAATGATTTGGGGTTTTGGCAAAGCATTGAATTTATGCACTGTGGAGCTGCCAAAAGATGTTCTTGTACAGAGATTACACCAGTGTCTCAATGTGACACCTCAGTGTCTGCTTAAAACAGCAGCAGCAAATTGCTCTGAAGATGTACCCCAAATAAATGTATGACCACAGATGTGCTGCTGTGAGCACAGGCATCACCAGTGAAACAAGTGCAGAGAGGCTTAAGATCTTACAGCAAAAAGCTGCTAAGACAACACACGAGGAGCAGACTGCAGCTGCCCTGCCATTGAATCTAGATGGTGTGTCTCGGAGAATATAAATCCCTGTGTGCTGCTGGGAATCCTGCATCACCATGGGGGTGCTGTAAGCTGCTGAACTCCACAAGTCACACTTTGACTACTGTGACCGACGTGGTAAGGAAGGGAACAACACCAGAGCCATGACAAATAATATGGCTGCTGTATTCTTTTTCCACTTCAATATTCTTTTGTTAGTTGTGTGTGTGTGGTTTTTTTTTAATAATTTAATACTTGCAATTTTCCTGTAGCATTTTGTTACCTTAAGTAGCTGAGACCATTCCTCACTATGAAACCAGACATGATGGCTTGTTTGGGAGAGAATAATACATTCTCCCTCTGCAAGCACTCACTCTCGAGTGCTGGTGAAGGGGCAGCAGGTCCATTTGGTTCTGATCTTGAAGCTGCTGTTGGCCATGCCACGGTTGATCCACACTGATTGTCATTAATCTGTGACCTAATGATACCATTGAAAATATTTTTGCACTATCTTGAAGAAGCATCCTGGTTTTGTTTTCTTGAAAAATGAAACACTTCTGATTATGGGGATGTCAGAATTTCTGACCAAAATTTCATAAACAGGAAGGTTCAGAGTAGTGATTGTAACTGAAGTATGTTTTTTATTATTTTTTTCCTTGTTATGGGGCTTTTTGCTATTTCCAGCTGCCCTTGTTCTCTGGAAAGTGCAGCTGGAATGAGCCAGTCCTTGCCCGTAAAGTACTGTAAACTGTCAATAAATTCAAGGACTGCGTATTGAATGACTTTTTTTGTATTTTATTTTCTATTTTCTCTGACACTTGTACAGCTGTATGATATGACTACTGTATTTCATGGGCCTGCTCATAGAGTTCAGAGACTGCACATCTGCTTTGTTCTTGTCCATGGTGTATTTATAATAATGCTCTTCAAAACTTCACGCTATTTGTCATGATTTTGAATCGCTGTACGTGCCATTGTTACAAGAACTGTTAGTACAGTCTTTAATAAACTCTTTTAGCAGCATTTGGAGTTGTCTATTGAAGTGTAAATGTAATTGGATTTGCTAAATCATGTAGGTTAGAATCGCTACTGCATCTTTGCAAATTACTCTCATTTAGTGTGTAGTTTTTTCTTTAGTACTGCAGATGCCCAGCATGGGGTATGAGTCAGACAATTCCCTCTTTCTCCATGGTGGAGTGCCTCTGTCTTTGACATCTTTTCCTCAAGTTCTTGGCTTCTGATAGAGCACTGAGAAATCGCAGGAAAGCATAGAGAATAACTTACTTCCTTTTGTTTTCCTTTCTTGCCTTTAAGTCAAGTTTCCTTTGTACTCAGGTAGCCTCCTGACGGTGCTAAACGGAAAGACTCAGGCAGGCAGTACGGTATTTTACAGATAACACGTGAAGAAAAACAATGTATACCGAATTTGCTTCGTAGCTTTCAGTCTGATATGAGCATTAATACTGTGTAGATGATGTTGATGAGATGAAAGAATAAACCTTCTTGTTGTCAAGTAAATTACTCCCTCTCATTTTTTGGGGATGCTGCCTATTTCAAGCAGACAAGCTCAGATAACTCGGAGATTCATATTTCATGATGATGCAGGCCTCAATTTTTGTGTTCTGAGGTATTTTCCTTGGGTAACACGCTTAGCAATGTGACTACATGTAACTCAGCTACCTAATGGTCCAGCATGTAGCTGTATTTCTGTTTCTAGCTTCATCATGGGGGGAAGTTATTGAGTTTGATGGTATAGCACGTGACATGCTGTTTAAAGCACAGCTTCAAAGCCCTACTTCAATACAGTTAGATGGACACAAATTTCCAACTCATTGGTATGTTCACCAGTCACTGCTTCAGGGAGCACTGCCGTGGAGAGAAATCAATAGAGTTATTCAAAGGAAAAGCGCTACCTGTATCCAGGGGGAAGAGGCCTGAGCAGGGCAAGAGGTTTGGCTGGTTTTAGCAGAGCTGGGAATCAAGGCTCCTGAATATATCGCTTATCCACCAGTCCGGCACTTGTCCTGCAAACCAAGTTTGTGAACTTCTTAATCGCAGAGTCAGGTTCCGTAAGTCTTGCTTTTGTAACATGTTTGTCTGAGACTGCCCATCTTGGATTGTTTCTTGGATCTACGTTCATTCCTGACACTTTCAGACTTTGTTTCCTGCCTGAAAAATCATGCAGATTTGAGCTGCAACCACTCAGGCTTTTCTCTTGTACTCGTGGCAATAATAGGGTGTTGTGAACATGACTCTCTTGACTCTGTCTGAATTCTCCCCAAAATGACAGTTGGATGTAGACTATACATTGTGTGTAAAAAAATTACATATAATAAAAATATTAAATGGATACATGTAATGTATATAAATATACAGGATAATTATATTTACATAATATTCATATAACATTATGTAAATGTGCATATAAATTAAACAATGTGTTTATATAAAAAAAAAATTGCGGGTGTACCTGGGTTGGAAACATCGTGACAAAGATGATAAGCACGAGTAGTGGTAACTTGCCACAGATTGCAGCAGGAGTCCCTGGAGTGTCGCAATACTAACTTCAAAAGGCACAGGAGAGAGGTGAGAGATGAGCTGGATGCTGAGGGCACGTGGGTGAATTCTGCTGCTGGTCTGACTGTGCTTTCCCTCGGGCTTTCTGCTGAATCTATAGAAACAGCAGTTTGATTTCAGACCAAGTCCATCTCGTGCAAATTGTGCCTCCAAGAGGGGTTACAAGCAGCTAGCCAGAGAAGAGTAAGAACAAGGGAAACCAATTATGCACTTTAAGGTGCTGGCAGCGTTTAGCTTGTGATGTTTCTGAGTCTGTGACTCCTCTTTAGTAAGTCCTAAGCTATCCTTTTCCTGTTCCCATCTTTTAAGTCCTGAAAAGGAGTTCCATGGATTTACAAGTTGTTTTGTGAAGACCTACCTTTTGTTTTGAAATGGTTCCAACTAATTTAATCTGATGCCCGCTATTCTTTTGTCCAAAAAGATGCTTCAGTGTTGGTCCTACCCACCTATACTGGGGTAACCTTACTGTGGATGTGTATCACACCCCACCCCCCTAGTCATTGCTTTTGGAGGCTGCAGTGTCCCAGTTTATTCAGCTATCCCAAACCTCTGATAATCCTTGCTGCCCTTCTTTGAATCTTTTTCTGTTTACATGGGCCATTTCTGAGCTGTGAGGCTCAGGAACATGAGGACCAGAACAGCATCCAGCATTCAAAATGCAGACCAGGTGATCCAGAAGGAAGCATTTTGAAGGTAGCAGTTTGCTCCTAATCTTAAGCGCTATAAAGTCAGTAGTCCAAAAAAGCCTCCAGGCTGCCAGCAGAGGATCCTGGCAGGCTGCTGGGAGGAGCAGGGAGCAGACACAGCCAGACATCCCAGGTGACAGGGACACATTTCATAGGAACCTGAATGGAAAGTTCAAGAGGTTGCTGCAGCTCGGTAAGTCAGAGCTAGAACAAACCTGAGAGAAAGGAGCCACCCTGCAGAGTTTCAGTGGATGGCAGAGAACTATTAAAAATGTTTTTATTCCCAGCCATTATTTGAAAAGATGAGATCATTTTCCATGAATAGAAAGAAAGCAAGCCTGGCTTTTGGATTTAACAGACTTTTTGATCTTCAGGGAAGTGCCTTGTAAAGCTGTGACCAATTCAGGACTGTGACACGCAGTCATAAAAATAGTTGGAGGTGTAACGTAGTAGGACTCAAAGGGATTGGTGCATGCTTGTGACACATGATGGGGATAGAATGGCCTTACAGGAAAGGACATTGTGTTTCTGGGTGAGTGATGTGAGAGTGGAGACCTACGGGCAGAGGTGGGGAAGGCATTTTATCAGTCTTCCTGGAAGAGATTAGCAAGTTGATGGATGAAGGCAAGGAGGTGGGAGGAGAATGGGAGGCTCTGGAGAGAGACTAGGACATACCAAGCACACTGTGGGCATTTCAGGGACAGCATTCGGTTTTCCAGTTCTGGGTAGCAGCAGGGAGGGAAGAGGCAACATAGTGGCACTGGAGGAAGTTAAGACTCTGGTTCCATACAAGTAACACCTGTGAACGTGTTCAGTACAGCTAATGAGGCTGGTGGTAGTCCCTAGTATTTGGTTGAACATACACTAAGGGCCTGAGCCCTTCCCCGGTGGTTGTGGCATAACCCCACAAAATCCTTTTTCAAACCAGGAATGGGGACAAGGATTCAGCTATGTCTGGAGGATCCTTCAGAACCTCAGTTCTCTGATATCTGGAAATCTTCACAGTTGCTGTCTTAGTGATTTAGGGGCGATCCAGAAATACTTGTTCTTGCACCACAGCGTGGTTTAGTGTAAGTTTCTTTCCTAGCTCCCGATGCTTTGATAACATAGCTTTTGTCTAGCTTAGCAGAGATGGCAAAGTTTCTGCTCATAAGAAGTGCTCTCCATTTTGCAGTCATCTGTGCATAATTTGTTTGCATCTGCTGTAATATACAGCCTTTCTAAGCATCACTTTTTTTCCCTAGCTTTAAAAACAACTCATTATCCCTCCCTGCCTTCATGGGCTTCTCATATTGCTCAGCCTGTTTCCTTTATGTCACATATGAGTTCTTTCACTAACTCCAACCTCTCTGGAGTAAGACCTGCAAGCAGGTCCCAAGACATTTCAGAATCAATGAAGCCAGCTTACAGAAATGCACACCTTTGGCAGGTTAGAGCTAGGAAATCATATATCAGAGAAAAGGTCAAGTCAGACCTGCGTGTTCTACTTTTGTCAAACCCACGTTGCCTTTTGTCTCACTTCCCGTATTGCCTTTTTTATTCTTTCCTTCAAGACTTTTCCTAAAGCACTGTGCATTTGTTCAGATCAACTTAAGAAGCTGGAAGTCGCTTGAACTGTTTCCCCACTAAGATGCACTATACACTTTACGTGTTATTCTCCTGCACAGAACCTCCACCTTCACTGATGAAAAGACCCTGGAGGCTGTCAGACCTCCAGTTCCACATTTCGGTGTTCTCAGAAGAATCTCCTGGAAATGATGCATCCAGAAGAACTGGAGGTGCTTAAACCCTCTTGAGCTTTTGACTACCATAACGCAGTATTTTCTATTTCCTTGCTCTGTTTCAGGCAGTTTCTTTCTGATGGGCAGTCCCTCTGGGGCCAAGTTCTTCTTTTGTGGGATTTTTTTTCATCTGACTGTTCTTGACCTTCCCCTTCCTGAAAAAGAGCATGTGACAGAAGGGACTACAGGGTTCATTTGCAGCCTGTCCCTCAGTCAACCAAGACCACGAAACAGGCCTTTAGACTCAGAAGAGGAACAGGAACATCCACGCTGCTCCCCCTTGGACCAGAACAACACAGGAATCCTCCATCAACCTCAAAATCTCAAGGAACCAAAGTGAAGCTACAAGGAGAGAGCAAGACAGAGCCACAGCACCACAACCACCTTAGCAAGTTCCTCACTCCTAAATGTGTCCAAGTCAGATATGAGCAGTGCCTAATCCCAGGCCGTGGTATCAGTCTGACCTGGGGAAGTCCATGCCATCCATCCTGCCTGTCACTGAGCAAAGGCAAGGTCGTGAGACACTGGAGATGACTCCTTAGCACCCTTTGTGCATTGCAGAATACACTGAATGAAAAGGAAAAACCAGAGTACTTTTGCATCCAGAAGGAAGAATGATTGTTTCTGGCAGCCTATAGATGACAAGCAGAAGTCTGGAAGCATAGCATTATTTATTTTAGTACAATACAACACAATGTGATAATTAATGTAAACATATTGACATTTCAAGGGCTATCAGATAAGATTCAGAATACTCAGAGACCCAAGCTTTTATCTGGAGATGCTCATCTCACCCTCGAGCACTCGGGGTGATGGCAGCCCTGCAGCGCTCCGTACAAACTGTCAAAGACTTCTTCCAGCCCAGTAATGATTTCCCTTTGAGACCAAAGCTCCAGCTTCAATTTCTGCCATGAAAAAGTACATAGCACCTCTTCCTTCCTCTGTTATCTCAATCTCCGTGCCTCAAAGAACCTTTATAGTTTCTCTGCTCCCTTGGCAAGATTAGTTCAGATGGAATTTAACCAGTTCTTATTGATAATCTACTCGATTTTAAATACCTGTGTAGTGTTTTTTTTTCTTTTTTCTTTTTTTTTTTCCATAAATTTAAACCCTTACAAACCATTATTTTTCCCTGCATTTATGGTTTAAATAACTATTCTGTGGGCTTATAGTGCTTCCTTGATTTGCTCTTTTTAGCGTTTTCACTGCTTATTGGAAGCAAACCCAGAATAACACCTCCTTTTATCATCATCGTGATTTTGTGGTGACAAAAATCTCTCAGTTGTTGCATCTGGTAATGTCATTATTAATAGCAGCTGTTCATCAGTCGCTGAGCTGCTGGTCTCCTGTAATGACAACTGTCAGCCAAAAAGATTTCCATCTATTGGCTGTAATTCAGATAAGTGAGAATATCAACCCTGTGCACCAACCTAAGGGGATGTACATTTGAATAAATTTTGTAAACAAAGCAGCAGTCGCAGTGGCCACTGTGCATCCTTCTTTTTCCTGAGATGCTCTTGCCTAAGACCCATTTTGTTATACTGTGGTGTTTATCAAGCCTACCAAAGTAAGCCTTTTCTGTCTGCATCTTCAGAAGCAGAAGAAATTTGTTTGCTAAGATTTACCTCCCTCCTAGTCACTGCTAGAGACTCGCAGAGGCGTATCACAGTGGTAGCTGCAAGAGGTGATGAAGTCAGAAAGCTGCCTTTAATTTAAGTTGCTGCTAAACATGGTCAGTTTATCCTGCTCTCAAGCACGGCATTTTGTCAGGCTGCAGAGCCTTATTTGGAATTATTTTCATGTTCCTGCCTGGAGTCAAGCCTAGGTCAGGTCATCTGTTTCATTAGAGGAGGAAGTTTCAGAGGATGACCATCATGGATGCAATAAACACGCACAATGGTGACCGAGGTTTTTTCAAAGCTTGGCAGCAACAGCAGCATATTCCCTTGTGGCGTGGGGGAGCAAGATTGAAGAAAGAAACTGTTTCAGGAACATTAGGTTTTTAAACCTAAAACAGTTTTAAACTTATTTTTTTAACCTAAAACAATTTAAAAACAAACAAAAAAACAAAAACAAAAAAACACCACACCCTCACACATAGATGCCCTCACACCACCTCCCTCACATGAGCATTTTTTTTCTTACCCCTTTTCACCCCCATTGGAAGAAGCAAAACCTTCATCTGCAGAAGCCTGAGACCACAGTTGGTGCTGGATGTGAAACTATTGTACAACAGCTGTAGAAGCCACTCCATGTGCTTCCTCCAAACTACTTTTTTTTTCTTCTTCTTCTTCTTTTTTTCTTTTTGAGCTGACCATAACACTGCATGAGCAATCCCTCTGTGTTTTTCTGCAGGGGGAGCTTGTAGTTCAGTCTAGAAACTGGAATGAGGAAAAACAGCTGGAGAATGTCTAGTTCATTTAGCTGGAGTCCAGACTAACAAAACCCTTGCCATTACTCCCTGAATGAACCGAGTACAAAGGCTTCAGTCACCTGGTTAGTGCTGCAACCTATGAAATTAATTCTCCAAAAATGACAAGTTTAGTAGGAAAAGAAAGTAAAAGCTCTGTTGGGGGAAGTTTTGCTTTACAGATCTGTAGGACATTGACTTTGACAGTGACATTCCTTTCCTTGCCTTGCCTTGCCTTGCCTTGCCTTGCCTTCCCTTGCTTCCTTTCCCTTCCCTTCCCTTCCCTTCCTGTTTTTTTTTTTTTTCTTTTTCTTTTCTTATCTGGGAGCAGTCCTGAAAAATGAGAAATGTAAAAAATCTTTCACACCCCCGGGATGATCTAGCAAACCTCTTTCACTTATAAGCTCAAGTGTTAAACACCTTTTCAATGTTTCTGTGATGTCACATCAGCAGAAACACAGATCTCCATGCTCGTAAGGCATGCTTCCCAAAAGTCTCCTGATAACTGTCATTGTGGCACTCAGTGACCACCCCTTCCTCTTAATCCATTTCCAGCCTTTCCACAATAAAAAAGACACCTCAATAGCCAATAAACCACCCTTAAAATCCTTAGTTGTAGTGATGCCAGCAAATGCCCTTTTTCACTAAAAATAGCATCAAACAAGATGAAGGCTGAGGAACTTTGGGTGGGAGGAATCTTTCTTCTTCTCTGTCCTTGAAAAGTCATTTACTGTTTTTCTCTTGCATTTCATAACTTACCACTCCTTGTCTGGGCAGTCAAGGCGAGTTGCGCCTCTGTTCATGTTGAATCTTTCATTTCTGCTTTTGAGAAAGTCTTTAGGCTTTGCCTGTGCTACCTGGAGTAGCTGTAGCAGTCGGAGAAAAAGAGTAGGGGGATGAGAGGAATGTGGCTTGAGAATATCCCACTTGAAATTTTCTCTGAGTGATGTGGGCTGGTGAGATGGGAGAGAAAGAAACGTGTTTTGCTTCTTGACAGTTCTCGTGTTCAGTCTCTAGTGCCTGTCTGGGGCCATGCCCAAACCAGTGTAGCTCTCATCTGTTCTGGAAAACACCATTCTCCCAATATGATGTAAACTAAGTGCCAATGCTGTAGCCAATTTTGTACATACTGCAGGTTTCATCTGAGTCACGCAATTTGGTTTCAAAAGATTGACAGAAGAACATGATTCAGCGGAAAACACCACGAGCATCTGTTTAAAAAGCAATTCTTTCAAAGCAATGAAATGCCATCTACTTCAGTGGCAGAGGATTCATAGTTTACAAGCCCACCATCTGCCCTATTTGCTACAGACTGTTACAGATTTTCCTGTACTTCACCAAAGCAATAATGACTGCAATATGCTTAACATCTGTAGCGTTAGAGCCAGGGAAGAGCCAGTAGGTTGGTCACTTGGTCTCACCTACTGCATTGCACAGGCCATAGTGCATCACCCAGTAAACTCTGCTTTGGGTTCAATAGCATTGGAGATGTCTGTTGCCTCCCCCAGAGAAATATGCCCTTTCTTTCTGGTAAAACACTAAAAAAAAGGAGAGCAACCTTTTTTTTTTTTTGCTCTATTGGTTAACAGTTTGGACATTTTCAGCTTTCTGATGTCAGCTTGGTGGGTTTGAGGCTTCCAGCCCCTGGTTCTTACTTAAATGCAGACTAATGACAGGAGGTACAGTGGTCACAGCAGAAGCTGAGAGATTTGACTGGGTTGTCTAGCTCTAGATTTACCAGAAAAATATTAGTTGCTGCAATGAACCCACACGGACCCAGACAGTCATCTTGGAATTGGGTCCAAAACCAAAGAAGGAAGAAATGCCAGATTCACAAACCACCACCAATTCCTGTGCTTCCTTGTTTCAGGACTCTCCTGGAAGGACCAGGCAGAGTTCTCCCCTCTCCATCCCACTGAACAGCTGCTTAGAGATAAGCTAAACCAAAATGTATCTCTTTCCTTCTCCCACCTTTCCTGTGAAGAACCAGAGATGGATTAACAATTAATAGTCCACCCTCCATGGGCTGTGGGTAGCACAAAGTTTCCCTTTTAAATGTCTGTTTGCTACAGCTTTCTCAAATACACAAGATTATTCTTTTTGCTGAAACAGCCTTGCCTGTTGGAGTCTCAATCAATCCTGTTACCTGTTTGTGGTAAGTAATGGGCCATCCCTCTGAAGACAGAGATATTTTCATCTCTTAAAGGTAAGGGACCTTACCACCTTCTCTTTCATACCCAGCTAGTTTCTCATATCATCTAATTGGAGTATAGCACAGTAGAATATGAATCCTATAAATATATTTCCCCCTACTAAACATAGTACCTCTGAATCTTCAGGGATTTCTTTCCCTGTTACTAACGTAGTAAATAATGAAGAAAATGCATTATCTAGTTCCAGAACATTAAAAAAAAAAAAAAAAAACAAGTTTACCTCTGCAGCAGAAACAATGCTGGAGGACTTGTGTAGCATTTTTGGTGAGCTTGCTTAGCCAGAATACAGGGTCTGGTTCTGCAGCCCCCTCGTGCTTTTCACATGAGTGAAGCAGGAGTGAAGCAACTCTGTAATGGACTGTTTAGCAGAACTGAATGTTGTAAAATTCTGACATAAAGTATTTAGTGAGGACAAAATTTTCTTGTCAAACAGCGTGCGAGCAATCCTCCTTTTATCTACAACGCAGCAGCATGAGCAGATTTCCCACTTGCTTGCTATACCAACACGCCTGGGTTCTGGTCTGCGTGTGGGACCTTAGCCAGGAGAAATGCGTTCTTTGCCACTTGTGTAAGTGCTTACCTCTGTTACGGGCCCTACTTTGGGCAGAGTGATGCTGTGCAATTGGCTGCCGTGCAGAAATACAAGGATGAGATTCTGCAAGCGTAGCTCTGCTGGCCCAGAGCCACCCCAGCCAACCGCAGGGCTCTCTGTGCCAGGTTAATCGTATTATTTTTGTTAGGAGCTGGGTCTGGCACAGCTACTGCTCAAATACAGCATAAAGAATTCTTTATAGAGGCCTTGGAACAAAGGCTCGTGAGACATGACAAAAATCAGGAGAAATGATCATCTGGGAAAAAAGCCTCCGGTCCCTTTTCAGCTCGAGGACAACTGGCAGGTGAGCCACAGAGCTGTACCAGTCAGGTATTATCCATGCTGAATGCTGTTTCCTGTTAAGTTCCAAACTAAATGTATTTTACAGAGAAGATTTTAATAGAAAATGTCTTAAACAGGATGGTGGAGCCTTACCGCATATAGCAGGTTATTGTTAAAACAGTATTAGCATTGGAAAGCAACCCAGACTGGTTAATTTTCATGCTATGGGGCAAGCTGACTTTCCTGCCTCTTCAGGAAAGCAGCGGTGGTGTGGGCTGTGCAGGCACAGCACGTATCCCTGTGTTGATTCTTAGGCATTAAATCAACCACTCGGACTGAAGGCATAACTGGAAGCACAGCTCTGTCCATGTGGCAGTCCGGCTGTCCTGGGTGCGTGGTGGCACCCACGAAGGGCTTCGTCATCCTCCTGTTGCCCAGACCGTGCCTTGGTCTAAGTGGACACCTGGAGCATCCCCACGGAGAAACAGCGTTTAGTCAAGTTTCCTCCCAGTAGGAGTCACGGCATGACACCTGGTGGGGAGAGATTATGTATTAGGCAAGACCCAGCAGGGCAGGGATTGGAGCGCAGCCGTGGTTTATGCTGGAGATTTGGAAACGCTCCCAAGTGCCCAGTTTTGGTGTCTGTCACCTTGTGAATTGGACACGGCAGTTACATGTGGATGGTGTGTGGGGGGGAAGTACAAACCCTCAAAATATTGTGTATGGCCAAGGGCTGGTGACAGCAAGCAAAGTCCCTCCGTTAGGGCACGGTGGGCACAAACCATCCCCTGCGTCACACCAGCCTGCTCCTGCTGCGGGGGGTGCTGCAGGTGGGGCTGGGACAGGAGGAGGCTGCTGCCCTGGCTTGTCTTTGGCGCTGCAAAGAAAACCAAAGCCTTTTCTGAGTGTATTTCCCTCCCTGGATATGGTTCAGAGAAGTTCAGTGTGGGGCCTGTCCTGAGAAACATCGCAGGTGCCACAGCTGACGGCATCCAGAGGCAGCGGAGGGGGAAAATGGAGCGGTACAGGGAAAACGGCTCCCCTCTTTCCTTTGAAGTGACGCAGTGCTAAAGCCAGCCCTCTTGGAAAGCGAAGTAACTCTCTGGGTTGTGAATTCACACATGCTGAGGCTCTTTCAGAAATCATTTCCAACTTCTGTTAGCGGAGAGTTGCAAGAGATCAAAGCCTTAGGTAAGTAGGGCACCTATTAAGTCGAGCCTTTTTCTTTTATTGAGAGGAGATGGGAGAGAGCAGGAAGCTTGATTTTGCAAAACTAAACCAAAGGTTTATTTTGGTAGCTAGGGGATATCACAGGAGTCGTCACATTGGTTTTGAATTTGCATCTTTCAACAGCGTCCCCGGCGTGCAAGGAACATACTCAGGAACACCAAAAACCTGTAGGGAAATGAGGAAACAATGCTAACAAAATATTCTTTTAAATTTTTTTAACTCACTCTACTGTGTATTTAAACTGTCCTTGGGTGTGTCATTGTTAAAATTATTCCTCCTTTTCTTATTTGTCAGATGCCTCTTTTCAAAAACCTAAATATTGTTGCTGAGGAGAACAGAGGCTTTCAGGTATGTCTGTGACATTGGCTTAACTCATAGTGTCCCCAGAGAAGAGGGGAAACTATTCAGCTGCTCAGAAAAACAAGGGAATGTGCGAAAAATCCCAAAAAAACATAATTCCTGCTTAATTTGCCCTCTCAAAACCTCTTTCAGAATCTCGGCAGCCTCAGTACAAAGGCCCCTGTGGTATCACTGGCAGTAACCAAGAGCCTAAACCTTTATGAAACAACCAGCAACCAGAAGGTTTCTGGAAGTCCTTTGCCAAGATTCCTCCTCTGCTAGCATGGATGTCACTGTGTGTGAGCCTGTTCTCATCAGCAAAACCCCTTCAAGGTGGAGCTGACCCCTTGAGAGCGAGGGAGTCAGATCTGTGCACCCCTTACCCTTCCTGAGCAGCCTCCATGCTCTCACATTCCTGCCATCCCCAGAATTACACCAGAGCTGTACATTTTGGGGGATAAGAATTTTCATCGCTTATGCACTACGTTGCTTTTAATTAACCCTATTGTAATTGATGTGACATTAGAGTATTTTTTAACATTTTAAAGCTCTAATTCAGGATGGACAATGCTAGACAGAAGTCAGCGATCACTTATAGTAATGTTTTAAATGTTTCTAGTTGTAGGAGTGCCTGTGTATTTAAGTTTAATGCACATTTTGTGATCTTTTACTTGCTTCCACAAAGCTAGGTGCTTGGGGTGAAAGTCCAATTTATTATCCTGTTGTAAGTTCAAAGTCCTGTAACGTTAGTGATTTTAAGTATCGATCGTGTTAATGATGGCAATTTCAGTCACAGGAAAAGTGAAGGTGAACCTGATCATAAAGCTTGCACAAGCCTTGGCACACCTCTAATGATATGACCTGAGCTTCACCCCTATTGAGAACAGGGCTTTTTTCTGTTACTATTCCTTAGCTGATATTTTATAAATATGTCTCTCTTGCCTTTTAATGTTCTTTTCTTGTAATGTTCTCTACTTTTTACTGCTAACAGGATAGTTCAGAGCACTGTAAGGTTTCTCTGTGGGTACTTAGCCATGATCGAAACTTCCCATTTCTCCAGAAGGCTCAGGAATTATCACTTTGAAGGTCTTGTCATTGGTATTCTAACAAATTGCTGGGAAACTGAGATTTTTCGCAACAGCCAAAGGGAAGTAGGCGCATAAATCTTCCTGAAATTCACTGGAAGGTGACAACCACACTATTGCAAAAGTGAAAATGGAAGCTATGGTCAGAAGCTCTCATGACAGCAGTGGGCTGTAACGATTACATGGACATGTGCTTCTTTTAGACTCAGATTGTGACACTTTCTTTAATTGCGTGTCTTATTCTTATTTTTGATCGTGGTGCAAGCACCAGGGAGTCTGTTTGTGCAACAAACATCTGACACATGCCTTAGAACAAATCAAGCCGGAATTAACAATGCCGGAGAGGCCTCCCTGAATCCTAATCAGGAACAATAGCTGCATTTCTACAGAGCTCTCCCTCCCTGGGGTCTTGTGCTACTCCTTCATATGTTTTGGAGTGAAGGGCTGTTTATAGCCTCATTAGAGAGTGTTTAGCATTAAATGTCAGGAAGCATCTGCTGGCACATTTCTTTGTAGGAGACTTTCAAATTCTGCGAGTGAGTTTGGGTAGCTGTCTTGAATATACATGGGAGTTCCCTCCAGAGACTTGGATCATGTCTTTGAAGACAAGTTAAAGCTGCCTTGTTGCAACTACACTTCACAAAATTGGGTTTCCAGTAAACAGTCAAGCTGAATATTCAACAGCAAAAGTTCCCATCTTCCCTCATTTCTGTAACTTCCACCCTCTGGCCCATATTTTAGGCACTCATGGGTGACTTTTTAGCTGATATTATTGCCATATGGCTTCAAACATGGCCTCTACATGCTTCCAAGAGACACAGGCTGCAGCCATAAAAGTGGCTAACTAAGAAGTTGACCTCACCTAGACCCTTGCATTCACTATCCCGTGGGTTGTGCCAACACAAGTCTTTGTGCGACCAAGTTTTGAACTCAGCTGCTGAAAAGCTCTGTTGTCACTGTTTGTATTGTGCTGACATTGTCTTAATGCCTGCGGCAGGGAGGCAGATAAGGCAAACAACCCGACTGAAAATGCAAACGTACTTTTTTTTCCTTTTTTTTTTTTTTTTTTCCTCTAAATCAGCTCCCAGTCTGAGGATGTGGACAAACGGGAGCTTCTGGAGGTGGTTTTCGTGTCAAAGGCAACGTCTCATGAAACTGCGCTAGTGGTTTGTGGCATAACCACATTGTTAGCAGGGAGATTTGTACCCAACAGCTCTGAACTAAGGCGTCCTTAACTCAAAGTGCCCATTTCTCTTCACACTCAACCGGTACATGTTCTTAGGCATTCAGTTATATATTACTGACAAACTGCACCGTCTTTGCGGCCTGCATGGCAGGCCCTAGAGAATGAAGGTCTGGCCCTTGTCCAAAATGTTGGGTGAAATCACACGGCTGATGGATGCATCTGTGTTTTAGGACAGTCATCAGTTAGAGTGGTTTTGTCCTTCTTGCTTGGATCTGCAGGAGCACCAAACCTCGTTTTCTTCTGCTTCATCTACCAGTGCTATGCTGAACTTTCTCATTCCGGGAAGGTTGGTGCCCCCACTGCTGGAACCGCCGTGAGAAATCACTAGAGGTCTGTCCTTTGCCACATCCCTTTCCCAGCACACTACAGCCATAGGAGGAAGCCACAACACAGCAGGAGGTTTCTAAAGCAGAACTTCAGCATGGAGAAATACTTTCAGTAGGTCTCTACAAACAGACTGTATTCACAAAGGACAAGGGAGATAGGTTAGCAATCTCACCTATGGTTTAGAACCTGGAAGGAGACAGGCAGAAGATGGGGAACGCTCCCCGCTATGTTGTATTTTGTGAAGGGAAAAAACAACTTTTGGAAGCATTTCTCTGCAAGAAAGCTTTGGGGAAGAGTGAGGGAGGTTAAGGGAGGAGCAAATTGTGTATGTGCTTCTTGCAAAATGATTTTCCATTAGGCAGCAGCACGTCTTTCTTTCCCCCTGAAATATTGCATCATTCTTAAACAGTAGCTCTTTAACTCCAAACAAAAGGAGTTCTCATGCAGTGAAAGCTTTAATCTCAAGCTGTACTTTTAGTTCTAAATTATTAGCCATTGTTAATTTGAAGTTATTTTTACTTTAGTGACCAAAACAGCACAGACAGGAAAGAATTGTAATTTTGCGTATCCTCCAAGACTGACTGTGAACGCTGTGTAAAAGTCTTCCTACCAGCATGCAGACTCAGAGGCACTCTGCTTGGTGGCAAAATGCTAGCAGGAGAGGATGGCATGTTAGTATTGATATTAACTGAATCCTGCTGTATTGTGGCATCTCTCTCTCTCTCTCTCTTTTTTTATTCCCTTTAGAAACCATTTTTCTGTTTTAAAAATAGTGTGATGTACCAGTGCTAGAACCTGAAAGTGAGCAGAGAAAAGCTTATTCACTTCTACCTCCCAGAGAGGGTGAAGAGTCCCTTTTTTAAAACTGTTCTTACCAGGACTTTGAGATAACTTATGCTCTTTTTACCTCTGAGAGGATTAACACTTCTCACGCACTGAGATGTCATCAATGTGTTTCTAAATGCCTCGTAGTCCTCGATGCCTCCTACTTGATCTCTTGAGGAAGTAAAGAATTATTATTCCCTTTTATGAATAAGAAAACAGAAGTTAAAGCAGTAACAAGTGACTTGCCCAGAATCTGTCACAGGTGCGAGGATGGATTTGAGCCTCATTTCACTGTTTGCTCAGTTTGCTGTCCTTCCTTCTTTCAATGCTTGCATGAACCTATTAGTCATAACCACGGCCCATTATCTGCTGGGAGAACGTTAAATAAAGCAGTAAGCTTTCACTGCCATGTTTGTAATCCTATCTGCTGCACTGAAAACCAAAGAATTTAATTTGAAAAAAGCTACAAAGAGTAGTGGTACGGACAAGTCTCTTCATTAGCTGGGAACAAACCACATACAAAAAAATCCCAACCAAACAGACAAGATGGTTAAGGAGATGTGAAGTACCTTTTAAAAAGCCTTCTATGTTAATAATTTAGCATGTTGCAAGGTACGTCAACATTAAATATATATGTATTTTTTAATGTATTTAAACCTGACACTAATTCTGAATTTTTCAGACAGAAGATGTCATCAGCCCTAAAAGTAGGTGGAAAAACAGCCCACAGGAGCAAATCAAAGCTTGTGAGTTAGCAATGGGGGTTTGTATTGCAGGAAATTGCAGGAAAATCTGCAATGCTGGTATGGTTTGATAAATGTCACTTAGATTTTTTTTTTTTAAATCTTAAGTGTTCATATTACATACTACCCCATTTGTGCTTAAGTGATTTTTTTAGACTAGCTCTGTCTCTTCTCTACTTCAGAATTATTTTTGTTGCTTTTTTTTTTTTTTTTAAAGAATAAATAGGGCACTGAAGTAAATAATTGTGTGTCAGAAGTTGAACCTCTGTGCTTTGTTAGCATAAGCATGGCAGCCAGAAGCCTGCATCAGGATCCTGTCATACTCAGGGCTATAAACCCCTCAAATACTTGATTATGCCACTGAAGTTGCATACATTTTGTAAGTCTGTATGGGAGGTAGTGAAATGTCTAGTCTTTGAGAAAAAACATGTTTTATGTTTGAAATACTCAACCTGTGAAAAGAAAATAGGTCTGCTGGCTGCACAAAGTTGAGCACAATGTCTTGTTTGCGTCTCTGGCTACTGCTTTGGCTGCAGCAATGAGCACAAGCAGGGTTTTAAGGTCGCATTACTCTCAGATGAAATATAGAGTCCTGCCTATGGTATAAACCTTTTTTAATACCTGATGTCATACCCAAGTCCAAGGATCAATTGCTTTTTATTTACTCAGTGCAACGCAGTGCCATGTTCCACCCACGGCTTCGGGAACTTTGCCTTTTCTCTTGCAGCCATTCCTGAGTACACGAAGCACACCGAGACATCCTGCAGCTCCTGGATCACATTCAGCCTGTCCCTGCGCGGGTTTACCTCCAGATCCTGGAAAGCGTGGTGCTCCCTAGCGAGCTTCGCAGCTCCGCTGGGGAGAAGCCTGGCATGCTCTGCTGAATAATCCTCTAGGGTTTTTAAAAGAAGCCGCAGCTTTTTGTGTGGTGCTGAAAACAATCCTTCTGCTTGTCTTGGCAAACAGCTTCAGATAGAAAAGACGACAGAGAACAGCCAGGTAGGCCAATTTCTTCTTCTGGAAGAGAAGTAAAGCCTTGAATAGGTGTCTGGATTTCAGGTATTTTTGCTGTGTGTTTGTTTTTTTCTTCTTTTGCATACTGGATTTTTCTGCACCTGTAAATGCTGGGTCTGGAGAAGAACAGGTCGTGTGTCTAAGTTTTCTTTATGCAGTGCCAGCTTTACTGTGTGAGTGACAAACAGAAGTAGAGGGAGTTTGGACCACAGAAGCGAGGCTTTAACAAAGTTTTCCAATGGCGGTGGGAAAGCACATGTTCATTTTGCTGGCTTTAGATCTAGGCCCCTCTTCTGCCTCCCTGAAGGGAGATCCAGACCTCTTCTCCTCTGTGTGCCTACACCTAAAATGTTCTCAGTGTTGTGGTTGCTGATGGCAACTGCATTCTAGTTTAACAGCGAAGACATGAAAAATGGGAACATCTTACCTCCATCAGGAGAGGTTTTGCATTGTAACTGGCTCCAGAGAAGACGTGCTCTAGCTCAGAGTGGGAGATGAGTCAATTAATGAGTGTTGTTTGCTGGCCTGTTGTACAGTAAGTGATAAATGGTCTCCTGACTTTAAAACTGGAGGGTGTAAACCTAGAAGGCCAACTGGTGGACACCCAAAGACTATGAATGTGAAGAACTGGTTAGATGAAACACATCCAAAGTTTCTTCTGCACTACAGAGAAAAATGGCCACTTCTCCCCCAGAATCCTGTCTTATCTGACATAGGATATCTTCTGCCTTTCCCTCGTATTTAATACTAGTTTGACTTTTAGCCCAGCAGTAAGACACTCTACACATGACAATTTGGGTATCCTGACACAAGCAAAAGTCCAACAGAAGCCTGCATGAGATTTGCTAAATGAGTTCACAAGGGAGAGGACTTTTTATATGCTAAAATTAACTTTCTGCACTAACCTTTATGTATATCTCTGCAAATTATAATTTATTTCAAAAATAGTATTAAAAGGAAAGGTTAAGGCCATACTATCAGAGATAGAGGTACTCTTTATATCTTTGTTACTCAGCTGCAAACCATCAGAGCAAAATATCCTGTGGTTCACGTTACAGGAGAAGCTGTTTACTTCCTTTTGAGTGAATGCCTTGTTTTTCTTAGTGATAAAAGCTCTCTGCGGCTCTCTCTTTAGTCAAATGTGTGACTTGCTGCACTTTAGCTTTGGTTCTAATTCTTAGGATATTCACAACCTACTATGTTTTAGCGTTACTGAAAGTCACTATTCCAGGCTTAAGCAAAAAAGTTACTGAAAGGAAAGGAGCACGCTAATTTGCTGATATCAAAGTAGAGCATTTTTGCTGAGAGAGTAACTCTCTTCAAGTCAGGCTGGAAATCTGCTTCCAGCATCATTGGAAGGTCCATCACTGCATTGGAGAGACTGCTGTGTGCTTGTTGGAGGCACACTTGCCATGCACTTGGTGTAACAGTGCTTAATCTGGAGATCTGTCTGATCCTTTACACTTGTGGGTCCAGCCTAGGACCCCTTAATGTTTGCATGTGCTCAGCGTTGGCTCCAGGAGGAGCAGGACTAGATTATTCTATGTGTGTAGGGTGATATGATGGTGATATTTTTAGATATGAAAATGATTTTTCCATCTCAAAAGTTGAATTGTGTAGTTTGCCAGTGCTTCCAAAGCTGTATCCCAAGCAGGACCATTGTTAGGAGGAAATGCAAGGAGATCACGGTCTTTGCTTTTCCTTGTATGGAGAACAGCAGTGTGAGAGTCTTCCACCAAGGCTGGGAAACACAACAGTGAATCCAAGGTCAAGACCGGGCACATGCCCTATGGACAAAGCCAATTACTGCAGCCTGTAGATGAACAAGGCTCCTTTTCACTTTCCCTGATACAACCCAGGGGCCTCTGTGCCCTGCCCCCATCCGTAGGTAATTCATGCTTTCATCCATTGCTTCCTACCTGCTCCATTGTTCATTATCCTGAGTTTACTGGGACTTGCAGCTACTACAGGTTGTGGTTTCAGTGACCACCTGGATTACCCACTAGTTAAACATCGAGACCGTCACTTTCTTTTCCCTGCCCTTTGATAAGAGTTGTTGTTTTGTGCAATTTATACTGCTGTTGTTGTAAGGAATGTTGCCAACACTTTCTCCACTGGCCATTTCACTTCTTGGACAAATAAGATTCAGTTTACTTTTCCATCTTAAATCTGTACTGGTGGCTTTATAACAGTACAAAAGATATGGATACAGCCATGAGGGGAGTGAGAACAATTATTTTGCTTAACTTATGGTTTGTTTCAACAGACTGCTGTGTTGTAGCCTGATTAGGATTGCTCTCCCTGCTATTATCTTCTAGACCCTTCTGTCAGTGGTGCAGTGCCCTTGTAGACGTGGAGGCACTCTCTGTCTCTGAGTGTTTCTTCCCAAAGGCTCCAGCTCCGCACCGGGGTGGGATGGCTGATGTGCTTCCTACTTCCCACATCTCCTGAAGGCTGCTCTCCCATAACCAAGTCATCCAGACAGGCGTGCATCTCCTCCTGAGTAGTTGTAACTTCTAGGAGCTGTCATCCAAACAGAAATTGATGATTCATGTTTATTTGCAAGTCTGTAAGCCATGGCTACCCTGATTAACACCCTCTTAAGTTGTATCCTCTTACTTTTGCTAGCTTGCCTTCACTGCTCCCTTTGGTTAGCCCTGAAGTGGTTGGGCAGTTGGACTTGGCCTTTTTAGGTCCCTTCCAATGGAACTATTCTGTTCTGTTCTGTTCTGTTCTGTTCTGTTCTGTTCTGTTCTCTTCTCTTCTCTTCTCTTCTCTTCTCTTCTCTTTTCTTCTACTCTACTCTACTCTACTCTACTCTACTCTACTCTACTCTACTCTACTCTACGCTACTCTACTCTACTCTACCCTACTCTCCCTAAGTGCCTTCCTTAATTTTATTTTTATTTTTATTTTTATTTGTATTTGTATTTGTATTTGTATTTTTCCTTCGGATGCTTGTAAGAGGCTCTAGGGAGGCCCCTTCTTGTTTCAGTAACAAACAGAAGACTAGAAACATGTACCAAAAATGGACAGACCTGATCATAGTTGTAGGACACTTATAAGATGAGCTGCAGACTGAAGCCAGCCTCCAAAAAACTGCTCATTCAAATCTTTCCACCACTAATGAATGGTAAATGCTGGAGGCAGCCTGTGGATTTTGAAATGCAGCAGCAGCAACCACAACTATAAAGGGGTCAGTAGACACCACATAGATCCAACGCAGAATATCTTTCTTCTGTGCCTGCTTTCTAGCCTTTGAACACTGGGGTCTGTTGTGGAGCTGTTCTGAGCAACAGATGCATTGTGTAAATATTTCAGACTTATAAAACTTTTGAAATAATATTTAAAATATAATTGGGATCAACGCTAGAGTGCCATTCCAGATGTTGATTAATGAAGCAATATACACCTTGGTGTATTTAAATTTCATGCCTCCCTGGCACGGTTGCCTCACATCACACACATTTTTGGCAGTCTCAACATATAGACAACCTACCCACTACTTTGCCACATAACAGAGAGGTTTCCCAGGTACAGCTGGCGGCCAGACACTACTTCTGACTCTGTCTGTTTGCCAGAGATCGTCATTCTCTGGAACCTTTCTGGTTAGCCCTAGCTGTAAAGCTGTGCTACAAGAGGGCTGGGCAGGCTAATATGTGCTGCTTTTTTTTTTTTTTTTTTTTGCTTTACAGAGTTTCTTTTTTTTTCCTGGAGTAGTGTAACTCTTTTCCCAGATATGATCCAAAAATTTGTTTGGGAAACTGCTTTTGTCTGGCCTCTTTGTGTTTTATGCTACATTTCCTCCCATGGCCAAAATAGCAGACTGACTGTAGGAGAAAATTAATGTCAGTGCCTTTCTGGGCAGACACTCCCTGATCAGCAGATGACATCCAAAGAAACACTCAGACCTTTGTCTGAGCTATTTGCATCTCTGTACCACTCTCTCCCCCAAAGCTAATCCAATCTTGCTATTTCTAAGAGAAATTACAACCCGCGCTTACCCACACAGGGCATTAATTCTGTTCTGATTACACCATTGTTACAAAGGTCTTTAGGGATTACATGTGTTTTCTAGCACTTTGCTTCATGCCAGGGAATGTGTCCAGATATTACCAGTCCTTAGAAGATGCTTCTTCACACAAGCCTTGCAATAGCAGATGTCGAACCAGCCTAAGCAGTATGCTGAGGGTACCAGTACCCTTATCCGGAGCTGGGCGATGGGCAGGGCACCGCAGTGCTCAGCTCTTGGGATCTGCCACGTCCCGCATGGATGAGGAGTGCTTTGTCGCTTGCCAGAAGTCAAGGTTGTGAGGAAGTTAAAAAACAAAACAAAAAAAAACCTGAATTGGAAATGTTGGAGCATGGCACAAAAAGAGGCTAAAATAACAAAACACACCCTGAAGATTGTGCATAGGAGTACTGCTTCTCATCAGCTGCACTGACCTAAACACAGCTTCCACCCCTATTATTTTAAGTTGGGATGTCCTGTCAGGGTAATCCGAAGATTATCCCCCTCCCTGGGGAGAGGAGGCACAGAGCAAAGGCTGAGCTTTTCTTTCTGTGTCACACCAAGCCAGAGGACTGTGTTTTTTTCTGTTCTTCTTGTTTTTTGTTGTTGTTGTTTTTGTTGTTTTGTTTTGTTTTGTTTTGGGTTTGTTTTTTGTTGTTGCTGTTTATTTCTGTGTTAAGAAAACTCCTTTTATTTCCCCTGACTAGACATTCATTTCTGCACCGTACTGCTGATACCTTATTTAATTCCCTTTCGTCTCTCCGAGTCTTTGATTAAGTTTTCTGCTGTATGCCTTCATTAGCACATTCCTAGCTTCAGGCTGCACATTGTTTGCCTTCTGGAGACATACTGGTACAGCCTTGATCACTATCAGAAGCAGCAAATGCCCCTCTTCTTATGGGGTCCACAACTAGTTTTATTCTGTGAGCAGCATGTGAAAAAAAAACATGGTGTGAAAAATCATAACCCTGGCAATAAGGGGGTTAATTTAAATACCTGCCTCTCTTAATAATAAATACCTCTCTTAAATACCTCCTTTTCCATATATCCCCTTTAATATAACGGTCTTCTGTGATGCTGCATCACACCCCAACAGGAGCAATGGACACAATTAACCTTAAGCAAGAGCTGTACCCCAGCACCCATGGGTGTGCACCCCAGTCCCTGAATTGTTTTGCTGTGTTGTCCCCATCCAGGGTTTTGTAAATTGCTGTAGAGTTTTTGGGAGAATAATTAACTCTGCAATCACGCCCTGAAGGCCCTGCGCACCCATCAGATTATTCCTCTCTTTCTTTCATATGGCTGCAGAGGGATTTACATGCATAACTTCCATTCAAGTTAGCGGGAATTCACTGCTTAAACACGGAGGTGAGAATAATGCAGGCCTTTGTTCTCAGCCGTCTGAGTGCCGAGGAACACGTGTTTCTATTAAACACCTGGAGAGCACAGGAGGGAACAATATAACATGAAAAAAGCTGCACTGAATAAAAGCAAAGGCTGCCTGTGCCAGGCCCTGGCATGCCTGTGCAGTGGCCATGCTGGCAGAGCCATGGTTGTGTGCTGCTTATTTACTGCAAAGGTGGTGTTGCATTTTATCAAGCTGTTGATAAAAATACCGTACAGTTTCCTTGGGGAAATCTCCAGGGAAATCAATGTGGTGGTTTATTTATTCATTTATTTAATTTATGCTAGCATAATATATGAGAGCAGCCATTTTAGATCTTTGGATAATTAGCTAAAATTTGATGTTTCAGAGGGGCGCCAATTCTTGTTTAATAAGATTTTTATTTTTTTTCTGACATGGTCCTGACCACAAGGCAGGGGTTTCCTTGTTCTTCTCAGAGCTCACAGAATTTGAGGTAGGATAGGACAAGAAGTCACCCAGTCTCAGTTTTCAGTGCTAGCATAACAAAGATGTAATGTTGAAAATGATAATATAAAATATATAAAAGATCGTTGATGCTAGGGAGAATTTCATGCAAGGCAGCAGGTTGCCTCGGTGTTTTTCTTGGCAAGATGTATGTGATTGTAACCTGGAAAAGAGAGAGTGCAGATGTACATACACATGGTACATTTAATTGGGAACTATTGATAGTGCTTATGAACATAATGAATGCAACATGATATTTAAAGGAATCCTCCCGCAGTGCCACCTGAGTTTTCCATGTGAAGGATGATTGATTGTCAGAGCAATACACAAAAATAACCATGAGGGGTTAAGCAAATAACTCCCAGGTCCCTGGGTGATGCTGTAGGGCATACAGAAGCTATCTGTCCCCTGAAGATCCAGGAACCTCCCATCCCCTTCACGCACACTTAGTACAGAAACCCAGCGAGGTGGCAGTGGGGGATGGAGCTGCCCTGCAGCACGGAACAGCCTGAGCAGAGCAGTGGATGTGTCCCCTGTGATTACTGGCTGGAAAACCGAAGTGCAGAGCCACTGCAGCCCTTGCCTCCCTCTTGCCGATCCCTCTTAGCACATTTTAGGCACCAGTGCTCACTGTCCCACTGCAGCAGAGGTTATAGACAGTACCTGGTATGAGTTCAACGAGGGCTAGAGCATCTCTGGGAGACCAGAGGAGATTAAATGTTTCACAGCCGTTATGTAGCCCTTGGGGTCATGTCACACCGTACCAAAAGTGCTGCTTCTCCCCAGAGTGCAACCCATTTTTCCCCTAAGCACAGCTCTTGGGAAGACTCCAAAATACCCAGGCTTTTTGCTCACCCTGCATGAGTTGGATTCCCTCTGTGTGATCAAGCACAGAGTCCCATCGGGGGGTATCCTAATTCCTCAGTGGTATGAGCTGTGTTTTTTTTTGATGTGTCTGAGGAGCGTGCATGTGACAGTCTTTGAAGTGCCACCAGATACAGGATGTGTGTTTGTGGCATCTACTGCCTTGCAAATAACAGCGGGAGGTCTCGTGTAATACCCATGTTACAAAGGGCACTTTAATCTGAGGCTCTAACAGGCTGGGCTGTTGCTTTGCCCTCAGCTATTGATTTTTCTATTCATGTAGGCATGATTAGCTTTTAACAAGACCTCCCAATCTCCCCCGTCCTCCCCCTTCCTCCGGGATTCCACTTAGTTCACTGAAGGTGATTAGGAAATATGTGCTAAAAGCAGCGTGGACACATCTGGGGCCGCTGCTAATTAATCCCCGTGCTCTCCCCATGCAATTGGGCATGTGCTGTGTCACCAGCAAATAAAGAGACGCAGATTTATAGCCCAAGAATACAATCCTGTGCCAGGTGTATCTCCGTCAGCTCCTACTGATTTCAGTGTGCTTCGAATCCCTTAACAGGATCACTGCAGGTGTTTCAGGTCCCTGCAAGACTTCCACTCTTGCAACAGCCCCTTCCCAACCAGGGCAATGAAACTGTTGGCCAGGAGGAGTTTGTAAGTGCAAGATACCAAATCTGGTAGGAACTGGACCTCAGGGACAGGTTGATCTTGGGCCTCATTCCCTGAATGCAAATTTTATCTCCTCTTCAATGCAATATGAACAGCTGAACCCATATAAACACTCTTTGGCTAGAAGTTTTTCACCTCTGCTCTGTCTCTTTTGGGCTGTGAAAGGGAAGAAAGACAGAAACTATTTTAATTTCAGTTTTAAAATATCAAGAAGGTATCATGTTAGCTGGTGTTAGTGCCAGGAAGATGAGATCAATAGTCATCAGAGCAAGCTGCTGCTTTCCCTTCATACGCAAGAGGCTCCACCTTTGTGGATTTCTCATGAATTTCCCCAGAGGATCGTTGTTTGTTAAAGGCGAAGAGTACTGGGACAGGGGTCTGATGGAGAAGGGGAATTTCTACCTGCTGCAGATAAGTGGCCCTCCACTGCATCCTGACCAGTACGAGTCATGTTATCCTGCACACACCCACTGAAACTATTTTTTGACCATTTCCATTGGGCATGTACCTTACAACACCCAAGTGCTGGAATAATCAGTGAGGTATGGGAATATTGCTGCGTGAACCTGCTGTACTGAGGCTGCGCCCCAGATTTCAGATCCCACCCAAGGACTGTGTGTGTGCATAGGAATCCAGAGGATCCCTTCAAACAGAGTTATGCTGAATTTCTGCCAGTTTATCAGAACTTTCATCAGTTCATTGGCAGAGCAGTTAAATGAATGTGGTTGGGTAGGTCCCAACAGGCAAGGAGAGTTGTGCAGTAACTGGTCACTTTGTGAGATTGCCTTCCTGAGCCCATTTCATTTTCCTCCCACAGTCTGGCCATGAAAGCAGGAACATTTAGGATTTTATGCTGTCCAATCTGGACAGTTTTAACCTGCTACTTCCTCTGTAGGGACCAAGGACATTGTCACTACACTACACCTTTCCTTACCTGTGACAACATATTTTGGGTGCTTTGGTCTTTCATTCTTCACTTTATCATTGCCTTGGTGTTTTCTGTCCTCTAGCAATTTGCAAATTGCATGTTACAGGTTCTTCCTACACTGTATTTTTAATTCAAGGGGTGGACATTAATGTCCCAAAATGTTCCTATCAGTACTATGTTTCTTATGTATCCTACACCCAACTTTCAATAGGAACAAGATGGTAAGTCTTTCAGTGAGGCTGTCTGGGACAAGATGCCCATCTTAACGCTTGCAGCCTTTGTAGGTGCTCATGACAACAACAAATAGGTCAGTGGGCCCCAAAGTGAGGTTTACTCCTTATTCCTCCACTACACAAGGACCTCCTTGTTGGCCAGGATTGGTCAGGAATGGGAAGGAAAGCACAAGCTGTGGGAGGACAGTCAGTCATCTAGGGCTGACCCTTGGGGGTTTGTGAGGAAACCCTTTGGCACCACGTAGAAAGGCTTTTCTGGAGTTGTGACTCCCACACTTAGTATGGGCAAAGCTTGTGTTGTTTTGGGAGCTGGAGATGATAGGGCTGGGTGGAAATGGTCCCTGGACATTTCCGTGGTTTGGGGTGTGGGGGGAGCCCAGCTTGGCTCTGCGGCAAGAGATACCAACCATGGTAGAGCAGGTCAAGCTTCACACCTTGCAGTTTGGGCAAGACTGGAGTTACAAGACAGTAACAGAAAAAAAAGCTCATCAGTGCCCCTTTTGAACTATATTGGATGGTCGGAAATGTAGATAGGTTGAAAGTAGTCTTAAATATTGCATTGCATAGGGAGGGCTTCTCCCAGGGCCTAGCATTTAGTTTGTCTGCTCTGTAAGGTGTTCCAGGGTGTGTTTCCCTCCTGGTTCTCTCTCCTCCAGTTATCCTCTCTGGTTGCTCAGGGGCATATATAGCCATTCAAAACCTTTCCAACTCAACAGGCATGTCTGAGTCCAGTGTTTTCCAGGTAAGGTCAACTGCTCTCTCAGCTTTGCTTTTTGGTGGAACATAGGATCTGGCCAAGAAGGAGGCATGCCTTAAATGCCAATGTCACTAAGTCCTGAGCTTTGCCCCTTGATTGTAGCTGAAATCCAGAACAGGATGAGTGACTGGAAATCTTTCTCCCTGCTGTGGTGCCGAAATAAGTTCTTCATGGCATGAATGTAAATCCATCCTGCTCTACGCCAGCCATCTGTGACTAGTGGCCAGCTTGGAAAGTGGAGGACTCAAAGATGAAGAACCATGGTTTGGAGCCACTTGCTCTCCTTTCCTGGAAAGGCAGCAGAGTGAGCTCCTCCTTCCCACGTCAGTGGCTCACAGCAAACTTGCTGCTGCCTTGCTGCAGCTGGCCAGCTGAACTTCTTCCCAAACCACACTGACTGCAATGGGAGCTCAAACACCTGGAGTACGTGTACATAGGCATTGAAATCCAGACAACTTACTTTGCAGGCTGCATCCCTCTGTGATGATTTCAGAAATTGGCAAAGGAGGAAGTGATGTGGTTGTTGGGAAGATGTTTCCCAGGGACCAAAGTGTAGGGCAAGGACAAGGTATCTCAGAGATGGGTCAGTACAGAGTGACTCCTGTTTTTCTGAGTGCTTCTGCATGTGCTGAACTTGCCTTACATGAGTAGGCCCATTGAAACGCATGGGGAGCATATAGCAGAGGGGAAAAAGTCATTGCCGATGTGAATGGAGTGGATTTCAGTGCCAAGAAAAATCATGAAGAACAAAACATCCTACCTAATTTTTTAGCTATTCTAAAGTCTAAACAACAAGCCTGAAGGCCAGCTGGTTTTATGGTTGAGTCCACCCTCATGTTAAAGGAAGGAGATGAACCTATCTCTAGAAAGGATGCAACGACTGTGTCCAAGGTCAATGTGGTAACAAGATCCTATAAAGAGAGCAGCAAAGAAATAAGTTCTGAATCTAGGCAGGAAGAAAACTACAGAATGAAGCAAGAACAAGGGGTTCTCCAAATATATAGGAAAGCCAAATTAATCTAGATCCTTGTTCTTTTCATTGCAGGAAAAAACGTGATACTTGTGTCTGTTGCTGTTGAAATGGGTTGTGGGTGGTGAGAACATGAGAAATGGCTAGTGTAAGGGAAATTCCTCTTTGAGTTAGATGATTTTCAATTCAAAATCATCTGAAAATGTCCTGAGTCTAGAGGAGATCAGTCCTGTACACCACATCCCACACTGGCTCTTTGTGTAGATCCTTTTTGTTGGAATTAGGAATTTCATTAAATGAACATTGTCTGAAATAGGTGTAACTTGGAAGAATAACCCTGGAGTCAATGCCGGAGGAGATGGGATAACCCCCCAGTGCAGAGGGGTACAGGCTCTTGCTTTTCCTTCAGAAATTGCTAATTCTGTTCATTGCCACTCTGCGCTTATCATTCTGTGACCACTGGAGTACTGCTGGTGCAGCATCCCGGGCCTTCCAATGCTTTTCTTCATGGCAGGACTTCAGAAAATTTCACCTTCCAGAAAATACTGTTTGTCAAACCTTTGACTATCATGTTATTATAATTAATTGGCTGATCAATGTATTCAAGTATTTGTGGGTAGGCTTGAAATTAATTCTAGCAGTATTTACATAAATCCAGTGGGAAAACACATTAGATGAAGGAAGAAATTGAGAGAGAGAGACATGTAGAAATCTTTTAAGTTAAACTTTCTCTTGCTGTCTGCAGTAAACTGGCATGTTTCTGGCAGACACTACTGTTGACATATCTTAGGGTGATCGCAGAATAATTACAGTCCACAGTTGTAGAGAAGCATGAAGACGGATTAACGTTGCTGTTGGCCTGGTTTTGGTCTTTGCAGTGAACCTGGTTGGTACTGGCATCTAGGGGGGCACTCTCTTGTGAGCGGCCCTATAACTGGGGGAAAAACACTGAGGTTTTTCATGGTGAGAGGGGAACAAGCAGGAAGGTCGGGAGGCTGCTGAGGGCAAGGAGGGTCCCCAGACAGTGATGAGGCCATGCACGTGTCCCAGCAGCCACGGGGAGGTCACACTGCCAGGGATGAGCAAACCCTGATGTTTCGGCGCCAAGGCGATCCTCCGACGGGCTGGAGGAAGCCCTGTGGTTGAGTTATGCAATCGTGCTTTATGAGGTTTTCTCCCTGCAGAGTTTTTGCTGCTCACAGCTGTTGGAAAGTGGACGAGGTGGAGCCTTGGGATCGGCTTGTAGGACGGTTTCTCTGGGTGTAAGGAACCCTGACTGGCTTCGGTGTTACAGAGAGGGGCTGCTGCTGGGAGATGGATCCCTTACCAACCTCATCCTTTTTTAAGGCAATTTGATACGCTGGACCCTTTTACCCCCGTGGTTTGAAGGTTTCTGCGCTGACAGGAGGTAGGTGAGGAGATCAGCGGTCATCTCTGGTGTCACACAGGGAGCCCCATCCCTCTGTGCTCCGCACTTCTGCTGTGGTCTTTCACAGCACGTTGTGCTGGGCATTTTATTTTAAAGGGAGCCGCTACACTCTGCCTATCTACAGGAAACAGAATTTAAAAAAAAAAAAAAAAAAAAAAAAAAGGAAGGATTTGGCAAGGCGCCAAGCCCAGTGACTGAAGTAAGAAGTAGGGAACTTGGAGTAAGTTTTAGTTACCGGGACTTTGCATGGCAGAGCGGGTCTGCTCCAGGTTGCGTGGGGCAGGAGGCGAGCCAGCAATGCCTGGCAGCGTCAGGACGCTTTTGCTTGCTTAGATGAACGTCCTCACCGCGACTATGAGCCGAGCTGCTGATCCCGGGAGGGGACAGAGCTGCGTGTGAATGAGACCAGAGGAGCGTGTGCGAGTGCTATGGAAGGCAGCAACTTTGTTGGTGTGACTTTTGCAAGCCTTCAAGGGTAAGGTCGAGCGCTTCCCTTCATCTCGCCCGTTCCCCCTGTCAGCTTTCAGGGCAGAAAGCTTGCGTTTTTGCCACCCGGGGAGCTTCGCAAAGCTTAATCGGAGTGCTTTGGGCTGAGGTTTTTCACCCAGATGATCAACTTCTGGGTGGAGCGAGCGGAGCCGTGCGGCAGCGGCTGTGCGGGGAAGCTGCTTTGTTCGGGCGGCTGCGGGGGGAGAAGGGCTGCCTCTGCCCCCAGCCCTCCGCTCGGCTGCCCACCGTAACCCGAGCGCAGCACCCGGAGGACCAGAAAGCAGGTTTTGGCTGCTCGGGTGTCAGTGTAAGGAGTGTTTTAATGAAGACAGATGGAGGATATTGGATCGTCGCTTTAAAACGTGGCAGATAACAGACCGAGCCTGCTTCCTGGCAATTACAGCTAATTGCGTTGGCGCATTTGAGCAGAGGGGGTAGCAGCACTCTGGTCTGTGCACCGTTTTGTGGGTTTCTGTATGTGTGGCTGGGAACAGAACCCAAATATAGCCAGCTCACCTCATCCCAGACTCCCCTTCAGGTGTTTAATGAGCCGATGAGTTTTCAGGGGTCCTTTCAAAGTCCTTGCAGTAAGTGAGTAGATTTAAACCCTAGCCACTGTTTCTGTTGTCAACCCTGAGGGCAAGAGTGACCATTTTTAGTTTCTTAAACTTATTCATGGTTGAATTCAGGCCAGTCCCATTTCAGCCCTGAAAGAGCGCTATTCTGGGATTAAAAACAAACATTTCAGTTGCCTGCTCTCCAACTCGCCCTCGGCATTTCCCACCGGCAGAGCCAGGAGCAGTATGAGACAGGGTGCTCCCTGTTTTGTTTTTGTGATGGTCAAACACGAGGGGATGTAAGGAGAGGTATAGAAATATAAATGCTAACGTGCATTGATGTTAAAGAGGATTAGTGCTGATGATTTCTAAAAGCTGAAATTTAATGTTCCCTTTAGAAACGGGAAAGCGAACGCTCTTTGGAACTCTTTGGAACCAAAATTTGAGCAATTTGGCTGAAAGGGTTAACACAGCAAGCCTTTAAAGGAGGCCCTTTACAAACATGGCTTTACGTGGCACATTACGAGGCCGGTCCATGCCAAGCGTGCCAGGCCTCTGCGTTGCTCTTGCCAGAGCATTAGCAAGCGTTGCACCAACCCTGTGTCCCTCTCTGTGATACCCGGCAGCGAAGGTGACCTCCTGGTTTACTGCCTGATGCTGTGCATCCCCTTAGCAGGTGCACAACTCGGGCATGGAAAAAAAAAATACAGGGGGTTTGGGGACCTAATGTATTTTAAACCTTTTGTATTTTCCCAGTTGTGCCTCCAAATCCGGTTTACAGTGATGTGTATTCAAAACCTGGCGACTTGGATTTGGTTCATCTTGTGGCATTTAACAGCACTGCTCCACCAAGAGCACTTCGCAGCATGGGTGGTCTTGAACCCTGCCTGTCACAAAGCCCTGTGCTTGGGATGTACCCTCTCATATACTGAGCTATTGGATTTTTTGTGTGATAGTCAATACTTTAGCATAAGGAAAAAAAAAAAACTAAGAACTGTGGATATTTGTGGTTGTTAGATCAGCTAAATACAGATAAAAACAACAAAAACAAAAACTTACAAACCATGCCCAAGTGCAAAACCTGACCTGACATGGAAAATTGGTGAGTGAAGGCATGGCATGCATTCTAAATTTTTACCTGGATGGGGCTATTTCAGTTATTTAGATTGTATACATACCACACAATGCATAGTGGCAAAACTGATTGGAAAAATCTTGCTCTCCTGCCTACCTTCCCTGGACTCTGGGTACATTCTAGTACTAGTGCACAATTTATTGCCCCCTCAGATCTGCTAAAGCCACTGCTTGGGCAGGAATTTCAGCCCGTACTCAACCACACCCCCTGATCTGGATTAAAATAACCCTTCCAAAAATGATTGTATTTAGCGTGGATCATTTCACAGACCCTGGAAGCAAGGTGCTGGGAACACAAGCACCATGTATTTCATAGTTCATATTTATCATTGAATCTGATGTATTGTGTAGCCACACCCGGAGAAATGGAGCCAATAAACCAGCCATATTTTCCATCTGGAACATCTGTTCTCCATTCATCACAGTTGTGCCATGTCTTTCCTTATTTTTCCACTCCTTGCTGTGGATGCAGGAGGTGCCTCCTTCCACTCCCAGACTGCATGCACTGCCTTTGCTCTGCTGTTAAATCCCCTTCAGAGATCCATGGTTTACGATAAGGTTGTGGTCCCTGCAAATCCCACATGTCCACCTGCCTCTTATGCAGGAGGAGCACCACAGCTGCATTTGTGAGCCAAGTCTGGATTCTGGCTCTCGTATCCCAGGCGTAAAATAGGCTGAGCTTGGTTTGCGAGAGAGCGTCCCCTCCCTGCTCAAGCCCCATCCAAGTAGCTTCTCTCACCGTGGATGTTAAAGTGTTCAGAGCCCTGCAGCTGAGCTGTCAGCAGCCAAAAAGCAGGTGGATTGTCTTTGCAGAAGTGTAAGCCATAGCTAGTTGGTTTGCAGAGCACTGCAGGTACAAAAGCCTTCTGTAGTGAGAAGGGGTAATTTACTTGTAGCTTATGAATCTCTATAAATCAGGAAGTGGGAATCGGAGTTTTAAATGTCCTTTTACTTATTTTTTTATTTTTTATTTTTTTTTGCTATAAGGTTAGAGGTTCTAGGCTTTCTATAATAAAGCCTATTTCTATTTCTGTTAGAAGTTCTAGGCTTTTTATAGTTTGCTATAAACACAGGGAAGTAACACGTGTCCTGCTAGGCAGAGGAGCTGGAACTGCATGATTAATAAAGATCTCTCTCAAATAATGTGGGCCGCAGTTCATCACTGAGCATGGGGTACCTGGAGTAAACAGAAGTGAAAGAAAATAATCAAATAGAAAATGGAGCAGCAAAAAAGCCAGCCAGAGCCGACACAGCCAGTGGAAGAAAACTTGAGGAGATTTAAGGACTATTTCACTTTGCATCTGAAAACAGCTGGTGCCAGGCAAAATGAAGGCAAGCAGAAAATTGTCTTTCTTCTGACTAAAGAAGGTTTTCATATGCTTTATGGGTTTTTGGTTAACTCAGGAATAGGAGGCTGTGAAAGTGCCTCACCAAAATTTGAGAAGTACTTCGCGCCACATAAAAATGAAACATAAGAGAGACATCATTTTTCCAGAAAGCAAGAAGAGAAATTAAAACAAAGCAATTCACATGAGCGGTAAGAGTCTGAAGAGCCATTGTTACAATTTTGAAAGGGAAACTGAATGTCAAATTTGGAAAAAAAAAAAAAGAAACATAAAGAAAAGTGAACAGGGATGTGAATTACGATTACAATTAGAACTTGGCAAAAATATATATATATATTTAAAATATATATATATATTTATAGCCTGGGGGAGATTGTTGATAGATACAGGTGGGAAGTTATTGGAGCTTGAAGGTTGGATTGGGAGCCCCAAGAAAAAGACCTGGGACTAAAAGATACGCAGAGCTAGGGTCAGGCGAGATAATCCATCTTGCTGCACAAGTAGTGCTAACTAACACCACCAGGAGCAGGACCTGGAGCACTACCACAAGGGATAACACCACGGGCATTTGCTTAGGTTTGTTTTCACGCTTGCAGCAGAAGTCCAGTGACCTCTGGGACTGCCAACAGGCACCTGCAAGTGTTGAGGAGTGCCGGCACAAAGCAGGCTGTTAGCAGACAGGCACGCTACAGCCAGTGTGTGGTTTGCTACCTGAAGGAGCATGGGGATTAGATGTGTGAGTCAGTAACAAAGAAGCAAAGTAAGATTATTTGTAATAGAATGAAAATAAAGGGTGCACCTTCGCACAATAGGGGTGTGTCGTGCCCTCAGTGGCATTGCGTGTGTGCCCATTGTATACTGACACATTCTCAAGTGGCATTGTGGTTAGGGCAAGCCAGGAACTGAGTTTTGCCCAGAGGATCAGGTCAGCTTGAGTTCATAACTCCTGGGCTTTAGCTAAACAAGCAGTTGTAATAAATCTGTGTGATGGAAACAACACAAGGGAAACGTAATTGGTACAGATGGATAGAGCAAAATTACCACTGTGTTGGCCCTAAAAGATGAAATTTCATGGGAATGGTGAGCCTGTAGGGATATTTGTGCTGTATCAATCTGTCCATGATGGTAACTTAAATTTCCTGCTGAGCAAAGATGTTCTATGAATGCAATCGTAATCAAATGCACCGAGAAACTGAAGGAATTAAAGATGCCCTCTGTGACAAATTAATGTATTGTTGCAGTCTTGTTGTCACACTGAGGTCATGCCTGAAACTGGTGACTTAAAAATCACAGTAATTAACAAAACCCATGTGTCAGAGCTGAAGGAAGCTTCAGGTGTTTGTTTATGAGATGCAGATCTGAACTCCATTAGTTGTTTCATGCTATTTCTGCTGCAAGAGGACTGATAGCCTCTTTCTCTTCTCTGCTCCCCATGTATATAAACATCCTTCTTTTTTTTTTTTTTTTTTTCCTCTGCTGAAATTATATCCCTTGTCAATTGAGCACACAGGTGGGGTACTTGCGGATAGTCCTTCTGTCATGCTTGGCATGACAGATACAGTGAAGTCAGAGTTCAGCAGTGTACCTGTAGAGGTGGGGGTTGGCCTATTCTCCCATGTGCCTGGTGACAGGACGAGGGGGAATGGGCTAAAGTTGCGCCAGGGGAGGTTTAGGTTGGATGTTAGGAAGAACTTCTTTACCGAAAGGGTTGTTAGGCATTGGAATGGGCTGCCCAGGGAAGTGGTTGAGTCACCGTCCCTGGAGGTCTTTAAAAGACGTTTAGATGTAGCCCTTGGTGATATGCTTTAGTGGAGGACTTGTTAGTGTTAGGTCAGAGGTTGGCCTAGGTGATCTTGGAGGTCTCTTCCAACCTAGATGATTCTGTGATTCTGTGAAATACTCACAGCCAGACAACCCTTTGCAGCCTCATGAGGAGGCCATTGACTATCAGCTCTGCAGCTCACGGTGCTCTAGGAAGCCCCGGTTTGTGGGGTAGCAAGGGAACTTCAAGATCACCCAGTTGCACCCCTCCCTGACCAGGGCAGGGACACCTCCCACTAGATCAGGTTGCCCAAAGCCCCCTCCACAGAATCATTGAATGGTTTTATCCACACAGAAATCAAAGGCTGGAATATCTGCTCAGAGCGGCAGGTGCAATGACTGTAGGGTTTTCCTTAACATCCTTTCTATCACAGTCCAATGATGTATCAGGAGTGCATTTAGGCAGTGGCATGGGCTGCGTTCACAACTGTGTGTTTCCAAAATATGGCATGTTATCTGTTATACTTGTCTCCTTGCTCTGGCACAGATAGGATAGGATTTTAAATAAGTGCTGGTTTAAAATTAGACAGGAGTAGTTAGCGTGTTTTGTCTCTGTTGGCGTGACGTGTTTGCAAGTCCTTGGGAACTCTTTTTTTTTTTCGGTGTTCTTTATCCAGAACTTTAATTTTTTCTTCATGAAACATGAGCAGTGTCAAAGTGGAAAAAAATCATTCTGTCACCTAGAAAACTTGCTTCAGATAAATCATGATTCCCTCAGATGTCTCACTGTGGCCCCACTGTGCTGTTGAGCAATGAAACAGCGTTCATGTTGATTCAGGCATGCTGAGCAGTGCTGGCTTTTCCCATGCTCATGGGTCTTTTATGTTGTTAACACCAACATAACCATTAAACTCCTTCAAACAGTCTGATACTTGGAACACCAACAGTTTCATTACCAACAGACTTTGATGTCACTTTTTGAAGGCTCAATTCCTCTGCATGTGCCTTAAAAGCATTCCTGGTGCCTGTTTTGGGGGCCAGGAAGCTTGCAGCGAGCAGGGGAGAAGTTTTGTTCAGAGCCATACAGCCCGGTCCACCCCAAACACGAGGGTGACCAGCCACGGACAGCAGCGTGAGCCAGCACACGTTGAGCACCAGCAGATGTACAGGAAACCAGTGCTTCCCACTGCTTCCTCCTCCTCAGGGAGGCTGGTCTTGCTGGGTAGCCACCCAGTTCCTCTGTACCGAAGGTGCAAGCCCAGTGTGGGTATTTCTCCTTTTCATATGGGGCCGAAGTAGCAGGAATGTTCCTTTTAGACTCTCCATCCCTGGCCCTTTCTCTGTGCCATGACAGGAGATGAACAGATCAAAATGCCCAAGGTAAGGTAGCACACTGATTCAGTGCAACTTGCAGACCTGAGATGGTTTATGATTCAAAACACACCAGAGTTACATGTATGAGTTGCATTGTGTTGTGCTGCAGGGCTAGAAATCCACATTGTGAACCGCCTTCTCTTTTGTCTTTCAGAAATTCCATGGAGTTGGACTAAAATAAAGCTTGGGGATGTCTCTATTTGGATTAAAATTTGGAAAGAAGAAATTGAAAGGTAAGTGAGGTCTGGTAATACCATTGGCACTGGTGGAAACATAAGGAATGTAAATTCAAAACATGCGCAAGCCCTTGTGAGCATGCTTGGGAGCGTGTCCTACACCTACAGAGCAGGCAGAGGAAGACACACTTTGTTTGCTTTTCCTGCATTTCATACTGCCTTGGGGAAGTGCTGCAGACCTTGTGCCAGTGAACAGGAGGACATCTGAAACAGAACAAGCTGAAAATTTTGTATGCTCTGATGGTCTGGCTTTTCGTGTCCTTTCTAGGTGGATCTCCAACAGGGAGTGCGGAGGAACAATGCATAGCAAGCAGTTTATAAAATGCATCCCAAGCAGTTTATAAAATAAGCTAGAAGAAAGTTATGTGGTGGTCTGATGCAGTCTTTTGGTGATGAAATGTGTTAATTGCAATGGCCCAGGTATTCCCTTTAATGAGGGGTAGGAAGAAGGGCAAAGCACAGAGATGCAGGCTGAGAGCAGCCCAGGAGCCACAGGGGGAACACCAACCCTGGAATAGAAACCAGAGCCTGTGCAACTCCCTCCCTCTGAGCTCCACTTGGCGACTCCAAGACAGACCCTGAACCAAAGGGGTGTGGAGACAGGGAGCAGCTGCCCTGCACAGCACAGTCCTCACCAAGCTTTCCAGCAGAAAACTGTCTAGAGATGTGTGCTAGGAAGAAGGCCCAAAGGAGGGCTACTCATGCATCCCTGCAGTGGGCCAGGTCCCTGCAGCCCCTAAATATGCATATCCATCAGCACCAGGGCTTTGCAGCAGGGGTAACTGAATCAAACCTTGTGATTTATCACTCCATCCCTGGGATGAGGATGTGATCTCTGGTCAGGGACCCATGTCAGCAGATGCTGTGAAGAGGGAAACTTTTTATCTTGCCTTTCCAGGGCATTCCTCCTTCTACCAGATGAATGCAGAGATTAGTGCCATACTCATATTTTGACATGAAAAATATTTTTTTCCCCAGCCTCTCTGAGCTCAGGAGACTCAATAGCATTTTCCCAGGGGTTTATTTTTGCAGCTGTGCTGCTGTTCCCCCTTCCTGGCATAGGGCTGTCTGTGAGCCCTGGGGTTAAGATAGGGCCAGCCACTTGCTGCTCTGATAGTCCTATAAGAGGAGGTGGTGACTACTCCCAGGGAGGGCTCTCTGCCTGGTCTCTGCCAGACTTGAGGTCTTTCTCCTTCTTGGCTTTGGAGATGAGGTAGCACAGGCTTGTCTGTTAGCCTCTGTCCACCCAGGGCATCTGCAGTTGTGGGGGGGTAATTCTGATTATCAAAAAGATTATGTTGCTGTATCAGGAAAAATCTGTGATTTTCTTGGCCTTGTGTCTGGGTTTTAGCAGAGCAGTGTTTGGTCCATCTTCAACCAAGTGTCTAAGAGACTTATTTCTTCCTAGATATAAAGGAACATACTTTATAGGGAAAGATCATTTACACTCACATTTTATGTGCTTTAGATCACCAGTTCAAAACCAATGAAGTCAGACTGGAAGAAGTTCAGAGGAGGATAAGGGAGACTGGGGAGATCAGGAAACGAGGAGCTTCCATAACAGGGAACTAAAACTCTTTCCTCCCTTGTATTTTTTAATTCTTTTGCCTTGCAGCCTCAAAAATGAAGGGGCTATGATTACTTTTTGAGAACATGTCATTGTAGTTAATGCCAGAGTTGAAGTGCTATTTTAATGCAACCGTTTAGTATTCGGAGACTTTGCATTTGGAGGAGTCCTTAGGACCATGCTGCCTGAAAGCAGGTGAGGCTCTCAGGACAGATTTGCTCACGGAGAGGCCTATTTTCCATCCCCAAACTAACGCCAGGTGACAACCAACCTTACACCCCTAGCGCAGGTCTCCGGTGACTCTCACAGGACGGAATGGATTACCTCAGGCGTCACCTGCTGAAATTCGGGGTTCCTCCCATGGGAAGCACTGATATCCTGCTGCTTCTCCTTGGCAAGACATGGCTGTTTCCATGTACAAACAAAATTAGGAGAGTGTTTTCAGGAGAAGTCCAGTTTAACTAGGCAAGTTACACGGTCTAAATTCCTTTCGTGGTGCACACCAAGCAGTGCTTCTCAATTTGAAGGCAAGAGCAGTCATTTCTGCAGCTTTGCCTCCATAAGCCCAGCCTAGGGGCACAGTGAGAGGAAGAGGAAGGGCATAAATCAAGACAGGGCTTTTGGAAAGCTGCACTGGGCTTTCCTTCTTGCTGCTGGGGACAGCCTGCTCTTCAGCACGGGTTCACCAGGTTTTGAGCACCAGGCTCTGGGCAGAGCTCAGCAGGGGCAAGAAGCTCCCTACAGAGAAGGCAGCCCAAGACTGGCTCCATGGACCTGAAGCTTGGCTGGCCTTTGGGACTCCCATTCAGCTCCAGTAGGAAACACCTCACCGCAGAAGGCGCTGAGTATGGAAAATATATTTATTTTGACTTAATTTCCCATTAGGAAAATAACTGTGAATTGTAAAACTTCCCAAAGTTCGTTTCAGATCTGTATTTATTTTTATGAATTTACATCACTTCCTATCAACTGTGTGTCGCTGTTATTAACAGCATGTGCAATTGTATCAAGCTGTGGTGTTACCAGCACGTCTAGGAGATACTGTTTTCTAGTAAAGGATATAATATGTGCCAGCCAGTCACTGGTAGACTACTTTTTCAAAATAAAAATAAATGACTAATTCATCTGCTTTATTTGGTATGCTGATATTGGTCAAATTATTTTGAACTAGTATTACAAAAAAAAATCTAAACCAAATTAAGAAATATATATATATACAAAATTAAAGCTTTTCAAAATGAAGAAGACAGAATTCCCACTGCAGAAATATTTTAAAATGGTTATTTATCCTTCTGAAGTAGGCTGAAAACAAATGTGAAATGATGCAGATGCTTCTTGAGAAATAACCTGTTGCAAGGTATTCCCGAGAGCTGGTGAGCCCCAGCCCTTGCCCAGAGCCAAGGCAAGTGGGTGAGACATTGCGGGGAGGAGGAAGGGAAGGATGAAACAGAGCTGGTATTCTCATGGGAGATGGAGGAAGGGAGAGGCGAGGCAGCCTCTGTCCCATCCCAGAAAAACCCAAGAAGGAGAACTTTCTGGTGTAAGGTTATCCAGCACCTCTTCCAGGCCTGTGTCCCACAAGTCCTGTTTGGCCACAAGTGTGGTACATGCTGGGCAAACCGAGGCATCTTTTTGGAGTCCTTTCTTCTTGTTTTCTCTCTCCTTATGGTGATAATATCAAATACTGTTTCTAAAAAAGGCCAGGATCTAATATTGAACTTTAGCATCATGTTAAACATTTACTGGACTTGAGGCGGAAATAATTCCAGTTCACCATCAAAATTTTTACTTTCAGACCTTGCATCTGCCATATGAAAATAGAGATATCTCAGCACAGCTCTTAAGTGGGCCCTATGTTAGCAAAGCCAGTAAAAATTTCATCTTGCATTAATACCTGGTCCAGGAGCATATGAAATATTTTACCTGTGCTGGCAAAACTGTATAGTGTTTGCTTAGTGCTGGCAGCAGGCTGAACTCAGTTCAGACCAGGCACAAAAACAGAGTCCATGAACACAAAAATGTGTTTCTTGCATTTAATTTCCTCAGGAGGAAGGAGGATTCTAGTTCTTCTGAGGCAAAAAAGATACGATAAAGAAGATCTTCATTTAATAATGGAGGAGCAGGCAGGAGGGAATAGGCTAAATCCGTTTATGGTGGTATATCTGAATGGTCTTGCCGCAGGATTTTTAAATTAAATCCCTCACATTCAGTACAAGCTAGTCCATTTCAGAGACGAAAATGCATGGGATTGCCAGCATATACCATCTCCAGCCACAGGGGCTCCGCAGGGGAAGGGACATCTGCACTTCAAAAACATGCATTTTTACAACACGGAGTCCTTGAGAGCCCCTCCTTTGAGTCAATAATAAAAAATACCTTTGTTTGCTGTGCAGCTGGGCTTGTGCCTGCTCTGGGCAGGGCTAGGCTGTAATCCTCACCTTTCCCACTTCCGTCCCACCTGGTTCTCACCTCTCCTCCAGCCACACGCATGCTGGCTGTGCCGTGGCTGACTCTGGCTGCATTTCCAGCCAGGGATGGGCTTTGGTTTTGTGCCACCAGGTAGCTCAGAGCATCAGGCTGACTTTCAGGTAATGAGGGTTCAGTTTTTCCCTGTGTCCCAGGCCAGCTGAATGAGTTAGACATTGTAGGCTGTGAGGCTCAGACCCATCACCTCGCTCTTCCCTTCACCCATGTCCTCTCTGATCACTATTAAAGCACTGGGCTTGCTGAGTAAAGATTGCTGGCTTTGTTCTCGTGTAGAGCTCACTCGGTGCAGCTCTGATCCCAGCGAGGCACGTCTGTGTTATGAATTTGAAATTTTATTATGCATACTGTGCAAAATAAGCCTGCTGTCTTTAACCCAGCTGTGGGGACTCTGCCCTGGTACAGCGCCTGCAAATTAGGAACCTTCCTGTGTGCATCCTTTCTCAAAAAGGAGCAATTATTGCTTCAAGGTGAAAGGAGTATTTGGCTAATAGCTTGCCTAGTAACCTCTCCAGAAGCAGCAATTTGAGTTGCTTAATACTAATGTAATGATTTGCCCTCTCCCATGGAGTTGTTTTTTAATGGCCACAGTACTTTTCTTTTTTTTTTTTTGAGGGGGAGGACAGAGGTGTCAACACAACATGGCAGGTTTCAGTTAATTGTGCACGTGGAGTAACAGTCCGGCAAAGACCAGAAATAAGGGCTAGGGATGCTCTGCCTGTAAGAGACAGGTCATCTCCTGGGTGCTGCATGCCAGGTGGCACTTGTGCCATCGCTGAGAGGTGACACTGAAAGCTGGATCACACCAGGAAAAAAGAGGTGCCGCACAATAGAGCCCACAACAGTGTAGGGGAGAGGAGATATGGTGGAAGAAAGGCCGTCATGAGACCTGAAATAAAAAATGTGCTGCAGCTGGTGGAGGTATTCCGAGACTGCTTACACCCTGTTGTGGGGAGGCCTGAATTACTGCTGCCTGAAGGACCATCTCAGGAAGGTCAGATGTGTGCCTTAGGGCACAGCATAACAGTGCTAAAGCTTTTATAGCTTGGCACTGGTAAGGTTAACTGCTTTGCTAAAAGCCCTCTGCAAGGCAAGCCGAGGGCAAGAGCCCAGCTCCAGGATGCCAGTCTATGCAGCTGATCCAGCACAGTATTCATGCTTTTGAAGCCACTTGTTTAAAGGGTGGAGCAGAGATTTTTTATTTATTTATTTTTTACAGAGTTTGTGTTGTTTCAGCTCTGTTGTCAGGCTCAGTTACCCTGGCACTCCCCTAGCTGGGCTGTGTTTTTTTCATGCATGAGATATCAGGCCCTAGTTTGTATATGACTTGGCAAAACCAGGCAGATCTTAACCTCCTGCTCCTCGGAGCCACAAGACCTGATCTCTACAAACCTTTTCCAATGGCCTGTTTAAAGCATTGCTTTTGGCACATGCTCCTTAGCATAAACCAGCAGAAAATTTCCAGGCTCTCTGACCAGATCTTGAATCTAACCTTTTGCAGGACTTTTCCGTGCAACAGGCTGAAATGGAGGAGGCTGGTGGGCTGGCCAGTTACATTTATAGATGATTTTTGGCATGGGTTTAATGTTATTAAATCCAGATGTTATTCTGTGGTTTAGATCCTAAATCTGTCTGCCTGAGAAAACAGCCACTTTCCCAGTGACTTGGGCTCAGTGGTTAGACCAAGAACTGGGCACGAAGCCATACTTATGTATACTGAGTTTCCACTGATGAATAATTTAAAATAGTTTTCAGTGGCAGTGAAATGATAACTTGGAGCACAAATCCCATTCCTTCTTTCCAGTGATTTGTGACTGCATTTTGCAGAAGCAGAAAGTTTAATACAAGTTGGTTAGAGATAAGATTTAAAAAAAAAAAGTTTCAAGAAATGAAAAACTTTTCTTCCGATAGCTTTTCAGTTTTCCCCTCCCTTTTTCCTCAATGCTTCTTGAATTAACAGCACATGATAAGACATGCATGCTTGCATCTAAAGCCAAAATACTCTGAGCTGCAGTTTCCAGGAATAGCTGGGGCAATTATAGAGTTTCTCTACCTTTTTATTTACAATGATCATCCAAGAGACTTCATTTCTGCCCAGACAGTTTCAGAAAAATAAGATAAATGGGTGGTTTAGGAGATAGCAGCAGGGCCCCTCTGTTGGCACAAAATAAAACCACAGAGGCAGCGTTGTCCTGTGCCTGTGGTCAGTGGTGGCTCTCCTTCAGGGCAGATACAGGGGAGAAAGTTCTGCTTCTGGTGTTGTTGGACGAGGCACCCTTTGCAACTTCTTGCTTTAGCAAAAGTGTTGGCTGTTATCCAGAAACGAAGATAAACATCTTGCTGCTAGAAGCTGGCCTTCTATCTTAGCCTTTGGGGACACTGCCTCTGAGAGGGCTGGTGGCTGCTGAGAGCCATGGTCTCCAGAAAGTGAGGGGTCCTGGTATTCAAGGTGGATGTGCTATAGCCAGCCAGAGGCTTTCCAGTCACTTGAACTAGGCTTATGGCTATCTGAGGCCTTCGGAAATGGGTTGGTCCCAGAAAACCTGCCCTGAGGCAGTGTCCTACCAGGAGAGCAGTGCCCTGAGCAAGTTTCATGTGCTGCTATGTTTCCCAGTCCCACTGCTGTGCATTTCTGTGCCATCCCTAAGCTGTTGGCAGCTGTCTGTCTGGCATAGAAGCCATTCCTCTTGGGGAGGGCATCAATCACCTTGGTGAGAAGCCAGGCTTCTTTCTGGGAGTGCCCCAAATCCATCAAGTGCCTCTTCCCTGGCTGTACGGAGGGGACTGCCCTGCCTACGAAAAAGAGATGGTCATTGGGAACAGAAGAGCCCCTCAGAACCTTCTGGGGGACCCCAAGGCTCTGCCACATGCCATCACTTTTGTTCTGGGATGGGAGTAAATACCCACAGGGCTCCAGCACAGAGGAGCAGTTCTGGATGTCTTTGTGCCTCTGTCCATCATGGGTTTCTGCAGATCTGTCTGGGGCAGCAGCTGGGCAGACCTGGTTTTAACAAGGACCTTTATCTGTCATCTATGTTGATAACAGCAGTTACTCTGAAGAAAATTCCTGAAAGGGGACGTAATAAGTGAAGCCATGCCAGCATGGACCACTGGAGTACTACTTCTGCTTTCCTCTGGAACTCTGGACAAGTTACTCTGATCTCTCTGCACATTGTTTTTCCTGTTGTAAAAGCAGAGGAATGGGTCCGAGGAAAGCAGTTGAAGATTAAGCATTTTCAGGATCTCAAATGAAGCCTCTGTGTTGATCTGAATCACACAGTCAGGGCAAATGGGAAATGTTTTGAAAATGTTTTACATAGCTAGATGCTCCTGAAGAAAATGCAAAGCACATTTACCTGCTAAAGTAGTAAAGAGGCCTTAAATTAGTAATCAGAGGGCTTGATGAAAACAGCCCACAGGCAGAGACAAACACTGGTGATCTGTAAAAGGGCTTAAAAATTAGGGAAACAGTGTTATTTATAGGGTTACTGGAGGGAAAGGAGGAAGGATAGCAGCAGTTCAATGCCCTGAATAGCTTAGGCACTTGTTAATGCAAGACTGAATAAACAGGAAGAACTAGATGTCTTAATACATCATTTAATAGGTATAATAGACACGTGCTGGAACTCATGAGGCTGGAATATTAATAGAAAAGAATAAAGCTTATTCTGGAAGGGTAACAGAGGTGGCAGGGGAAGAGATGTTTTCCATGTATGTTCATGTGCTCTGAGATACAGTGTGGAGAAAGAGATGAGCAAATCGCAGATATCTGAGTAATGATATGCACGGGTAAGGAACACAGACGTAGCACACCAAGAAGGGCAGTCCTTGTGAGAAGTTAATCTAACTTCCTGAAAGATAGGGCAATGTGGTAAATGAGGAATTACAATTATGCAGACTCAGAGCTGGGAAGGAGCAGAGGAAGGAGCAAGCCAAACACAACATATTTGGCTTGCTCTGGGAGTGAGCTGGCATGATATTTTGGTGCAGAGGTGGAAAACTTTTTGGAGGTAGAGAGAAGGTTGTTCCAGAACTGATTCTTTTCAACAGTGAGGAGCTGGCTGGGCATGTAAGAGCAGAAGACAGCGTAAAAGGGAATGATGCTAAAATGATAGCGTGATGCTTGGGAAAAAGTGACAAGAGCAACTTATTTAAATGATCTTCAGGAATGGAGTCGTTGGTAAATATGAAGAACTAGTAACTCATATCTCATGGGAAGGAAATCTGGGATGGGGGAAAATTAAACAGAACTGTCATTTCCTTAAATATTTGATATTAAGGTCAGGAGTGTAAGCTATCATGTTTCAGAGAGGCTCGGAAGGGTGAATGAAGTGGAATCACAAGCTCTTCAATCACCTCGGACAGAAGCAGGATGCCTCTAGAAGGAGCACAACAGGTTGTTTTATCCAGCACAAACTCTGTGGCAAAGGCTCAAAGTGAGAAAGAGCTAGCAAGGATGTAAAGGACAATACAATTTGTTCTGTAAAGATTGGTTTCTCTGTGTTTCAGTAACCCTTCTAGTAGGTGGAAGATTAAAGAAGGTTTATGTCTGCTATACAGTAAAAAAGTTCAGCAAATCACACTAAGAAATCTGATATATATGTATATATATATTCTTTTATCAGGCATCTCACACATTAGTTGCCATCAACAGAGGAGAAAGGGAGAGGTTTGGGGCTGGAATAGAGAAGGAATGGGTCAGTGGAGTAAGGTAGAAACTGGTCTGGAGCAATGCTGACTTTGGGAGTTTCTGGAGCACAGACGGGCAAAGTTCATAAGACTGGGAAAAGAGCAAGCATAGCACCTACCTTGAAACAAGGGAAGAAGAAAAGCTGTGTGATTTATAGATATATAGGCTTCACTTGTTGGGTAAAGGTTGAAAGAGTCAAACAAACCACTTCAAAGTAACTAGAAGTGTGTGGGGGAAGAGATAATTAACAGCCAGCAGTCCAGAAAAACTACATCAAGCCCAAATTAATTCTGTGTTAGTGGTAGCCCGAGGGCTAGTGAAAAAGCCTTAGATAGCTGTTATGTGTCCTGGCTGTCACTTTAGTGCTTTTACAAGTAAACTGGAGAGAAATGCTCAAGATAAAATCACTGTAGGGTGAGTGCCAAACTTTTTTTTTTTTTCAGAACGAAATACACTGAGAGTAGTTATCAATGACTGGTAATCAAACTCGAGAGAGTCATCATGGATGTATCCTGGATCTCGTATTCAGTGTTGTATTTTCCATCTTGTCTGGCAGAATAAAGCACACACTTAGTAAATCTGCATATGGCACCACCCTGGCAGGAGCTACAAGCACACCAAAAGATAGGATTAGAATTGACTAGCTGGAGACATAGTCTGAAAAAAATTGGATGCAGTTCAATAAGGACAAATGAAAGATTTGTATTGCCTGATGATGCATCAGCTCTGCCAGAAAGGATCTGCCAAAATGGATTTTATTCTGGCACACTGTCATCCAAGTGCTGGTGGTGCAAAAGGATATTATTTTAAATTACTTCTAGGAGATTTTCCATTTAAATATTTGTTGTCACTAAGATAGCTGGATTGTTCCTTGTACTCCTGTCAGCTTTGGTAAGCCCCAGCTGCAAACTAAGGCTCTTTTTGGGTGCTGTGCTTCCACAATGAGGTGAACGAGCTGGGAAGCCCATCGGACAGCATCAAGAATGAAGCCACTTCTGAGAGATCAACATGTTAAGAAGTGACTAAAGAAATGAGTTGCCTTTTCTTCCCAAAAGTAAACTACAGCAAGGCTTAGCAGCCTGCACTACGTAATGAAGTCATCTGGGCTCTGTGTCCTTGGCAAGTAGCACAAGGAAATGACGGGAAGCAGAAAGAGCACCTTTGATCATCCCAGGACAAGATACAATTTGTTTAAATTGAAATAATGAGTTTTACGTTAGTGGGAAAAAACTTTCCCCCCTGGGAAGGACACTGCAGTCCTGGAAGAGGCAGTCAAAACAACAGCCATCACTTCAGCGTTTCAGTGCACCTATTAAAAGTGACAGCCATGACCATCTCTTGAGGTAGAGGGTAGAATTGGTGACCTCTTGAAACCCCTTCCAGTATTTTTTTATTTCAGGATAGCTGTGGTGGGATGATGCTAGGATGTACATTTGTACTGGGGGAAGGGTGCTAATGGTAGGTTCATGGCAACAGCTCCAGAGGCTTCAAGGGGAGGAGATGAAGCAGGGCAGGGATATTGATCAGCACTAGTTGAATGGTGATTCCTGCCCAAGAGAAGGTGAACAACCTGTTAAACCACTGCTTTATCAGTGCCACCAGCATCTTCAATTCCCTGACATGGGACATTCATCACAGAGAACAGATTCCCAGTGACATTACCTTTCAGCAGCTCTGCTTGCTTTTTCTGTTGCTTCCTTCATGCCTGTATTGATTCTGCCTACCTTCAGACATGTCTGATGTGTTTCTTCTTCTTTGCAGAGGAAGAGAGACACCTTCAAGCAAACAAACGGGATTTTAACCTGCAGTTTGAATATGCTGTAAGTAACCAGCATATGTTGCTCCGTGCAGATGCAGCGACAGATGCTGCTGCATTTGTTTCATGTCTTCACACTACAAGGCGCTCTCCCTTTGTGTTCATTTTGATGTTTCAAGGGCATGACATGAGCGAATTCTGGCTGTGACTCTGCAAGCAATGGGTTTGAGCCTACACTTAGGGAAGAGGATTAACTCCCTCGGCTTTCCAGAAAGACTTGGGCAATGATTTTTGCTGTGCCTTGTGGTTAGATGGGGGGACAGATGTGCCAGGGAGCACGTCAGAAAGATGGTTCGTTGCTGAGTCACCCACAGGCAGATCTGTCTTTGGAGTCAGCCCTGAGAATGGGCAATCAAAGGAGGTCTAATACTGGAGGAGCACAATGCAGTGGCTTTTTACACTTCCAGAAAGTTATTTGTGAGCCAAGTGTTTGCAGGATCAGGCTCCAAGGTCTATCAATAACGGAACCTGGGGGGAGATTTCTGTTGGAAATGTGGCTTCATTTAAAGTAAAACATGAAAGGAAATGTGTCAGTTCCTCAGCTCTCACAGCGAAATCCTCTCTGTCAGGAAGGTTTTGAGTCTGGCCTTCGTGGCTTCCTGCCAGCTTTTATTTCCAGCTCCTTAGCAGTTTTGTTGGGCTAACATTGTGCCATGAAATCTGTGCCTCCAAGGAGCACCATGGCATGGGCTGGCTGTCACCCAGGTCTGACAGGCTCTGGTTTTCTCAGCTTGATTTCCAGAGATGGGGGCCATTTGCTGTCCCTTTGTGCAGAGGAGGGCTGGCCCAGCCAGTAGATCTGTACTGCCTGGCTGCAGGGTCACCTCGTTCTTTGGGCAATCAACACATTTGCAGCTGCCAACTGATACTGAAATGAGTTTTGTGAATTTTTGTCCTCTGCGTATCTGAATTCCAGAGGTGAAATTCATCCTTCAGTTTTACTCAGGAGCTCCTTTGAATCGTGTTTTATTTTAGGAACATTTTGGATATTTGCTTGGTAATTTCGTAACTGGAAAAACTCAGCATTTCAGAATAGTGTGATTCCTTGTGAGATAGAAATTTTGACTTGCCACAGGTTTGACTTAAGATCTCTAATGTAGCTGATCTGTTGCAACAAGAACTGGATGGTCTTCATCACCTCTCATCCATGAACTACACAGGTTAGAGACTTCCAGGGCACAGAGCTGCTGCATGTGTCCTGAATATGAAATGTGTTGTAGTTAGTTTATGTAAAGCAGAAATGCTTTAAGAAGCCTGGTGATTTAGGACTGGGAAGGTGCATTTGATTTGCACAGAACCTGCTGTTACAGTGCTGGGGTGGTGGGCATTGCCTCAATGTGTGGATTTCGGATCTTTCATGGGATGATTGCAACGTGGATTATGGGCAGCAGTGGGGCAGGGAGGTGAGAGGGAGATGAACAATGGTGTCAGGGCAGAGAGAGCAAGCAACTCTTCTGGTGCTGAGTCAATTTTTGTGAAAGGCCATTCATAATGCTAACTGCATGTCACTGCTTCCCAGCTGATTGCTTACATGCCCAAGGATTTGCAAATAACCAAAATCAAGGTGAGGACTGTGAAAGCTCTGGAGAGTTTCCATAAGAGTCTATTAATTAGGTGTGAAAGCACAGGCAGCCAAAAAGCCAGCTCAATATAATCTGTTAAACCTTGGCTGTAAATTTCAGTAATCCTACCCCTCATTTTAGTCAGCTATGGCTCATGATTTCTGGAGTCCAGTGTAGACTGAAGCTTAGAAATTTTAGAAAACTGTCCAGAAAGAGCCAAATCCTGAGTAGGTAGGTGGGTGGGTGGTGAGGTGATGAAGCTTTGTGATGATGCAAGCGCTGCCGATACTGCACAAGGCTGAACATCATGTCCTGGGCTGCTTATTTCCAATAAGTCTTGACAAAAGTTCCATTTATTAAAGTCACATTGCCACGGTGCATGACAGTTACTAACCATGCTCAGAAGTTCCTTTAGGTCCCATGCTGAAAATTGCTGGTTACATCTGGAAATGCCAAAAAGAGAGAGAAGCTCCCCTTGCTTTGGCATATGCATGGTGCTCTACCAGTGCTGTAGTCCATCGGAAGGGTCAAATCCGGGCTCCTTCCAGATTCAGACTGCAGTGGGGTCGCACTGCTGAGCACTAGGTTGTGGTCCAGCAGGAAGGACCAAGATCATCTGGACTCCAGACCCTGCACTGGGGTGCTCAGGTCCAGCAGATGTTAGTCTCAATTGGCTCTCAGCGTTCTGGCATTTTGTGGATGGAGTAACTTCCATCTCCTGCAGCTCAGGTCCTCCCTCCTCAAGATGTGTTCGCACTTGTATGTGTTTAGTCTGACCTGTGTACACACGAACCACGGAAGTGTTTGCGCTCTCCTTGTTTCGTGGTGGTGCTCAGCTCTTTAGGCCAGGAGAATCCGCACACATGGGCAGGATGATCAGAGAGGCCAGGAGGGGAAGAGCAGCCTGCCCGCTCTCAGTCCCACAGTGAGGACCCTTGTCCTTGTGCCCAGGAGCCTTGTCTTCTCTCAAGACAGAAGGAAGGCTGTGCTGAGTTATTGCACTTGAATATAAGGGATATTGGGCAGAAACTAGAAGGAAACAGAAATACAACAAGGTTTAGAAAGTGTTTTATACAGCGAAAGCCACAGGGATGGGGTTTATTTTACTTGGTAACATAAAGCCATGTAAGCCATAAAAGCTATAGAACAGGTTCTTGTAACAAAGCTAGGTGAGGCAGTAAATGTTTCTTCAGGGTGAGGCAGCTGCTGAGAAAGGTCAGTGAGGAGAAGAAAGGGAAATGCAAACAGAGGTGTAGTGTATTGCCGTGCTGCTGCAGCCAGGCTGTATGTCACAGCTGGCACACAGGTTTGGGCCTTTCACTAAAAAGAGAGTTTCTTTTGTGTAGGCATGGATCAAAGCTACAGAGCTGCTTTGTCTCCTTGGTGAGAACAGGGAAGTGGTCATGTGCAGCTGGAGGTGGTGTGCTGGCCCCGAGTCGGTTGCGGTTATCTTACCTGCACGGTGCAAAGTCTATGGGATATCTGTGAAGGAAGAAATGGGTAGAAAAAAAAATAGGAAAAAAAATAATCTACTGTGTATGGAGGGTGACATCAGCTCTGGAGGCTGGGCCTCCTGATGTGAAGCAAGACTCCTGAATGCTCTCAAACCAGCTCTGCAGGAATGCGATGCTGCACTGCAGAAAGCAGCGCTTGCCAATTCATGCAAGGGCATGTCCAGATCACACATGGACCTGCAGGAGGATCCAGAGGGCAAGCTTCGCTCCCTCAGCTCATCAGAAAACAACATGAGGGGTTGGGCAGTGCGGGAAGCTGATGGTTAAAGAAGAGGATAGGAGCTACATGTGGTAGAGATCCCATTAACACAGAGGCAGAGGGACAGTTTCAGAGGAGGACATGAAGGCCTGTCCCTGCAGAGTGCTATGAAGCATGTTCTACAGTGGGATGGAAGACTGGTGGAGTCTCATTGATCTGTGTGAATGGAGACTGAGAGAGGGGTGAGGGAAGTGTCTCTTATCTGGTGATGCCTCTTATGTGCCTTCTGATGAGTTTTGCTGTGATTAAGGGCAGCAGCTTCTAGCAGTGGCTCTGGTAGTACTTGGGTAGTTCAGGATTTATTTGCACTTAGTGTGAAGACCTGAAGCTGAAACTCGAGCTCTCAGACTGACGCAGCCCCATCCTTGGCCTTATCCTGCACAGCAAGAACACAGTCGCTTAAAAAAATAAACCAAACTTTAGAACAAAGTGCGGTGCAGTTAACTGGAAGGGCTGAGTGTGAAGGTACGTACTGCCCACCAGTTCACAAAATTAGTTTGGAATGAGTCAGAAACGAAGCGTGAACAAGTGACATGCAAAGGCACTTAGTGCGGCACAGAAATGGACTCAATATGGGTCTGCAAAATCGAAAAGTCAAGTCTTAATCCTGTGTTTATTCACACCTTAGACAGACAGATCCTTCCTGGCTTCTGTAGGAGATTTGCCTGTGTAATGACCAAAATGAAGTGAAAAGCAGGGTGCCAGGTGTGTTCCAGTGAGGTTTAAGTGGATTTATCACGATTCCTGTCTGAGGTGATTCAGCCTGGCTGCACTGTCCCCAGCATCACCACTGTGGGGAACGCATCAGCGTAGACCCACCACAGTGGGCCAGCCCTGCACCTCTCTGTCCATGGAAACTCTGGAGAGCAAAATCTCTTCTGAAGGATTTTAATGTTTGCTTTGATTCCAACTCCCTTTTATTTCTTCGCTTTCACATTGGAATTCAGCACAGCTGCACTGGGACGTCATGAAGGGCTGCGAAAACAACTTTGAAATTGGCTTGCAGACAATAGGAGAGGAAATGCGAGGCCCATGAGTCAATGACAAGTTTCATCTTGGTTCACGATCTAGGGTCAAACCAGCATCCTTTCTGCAGGGCCAGCAGCGAGGGGGAGCCTTGCACTCTTTTTGTTTTCCCTGGTCACCTAATGAATTCTCCAGTGAAATAGGGGGGATGTATATAACTTCCTATGGCCAATACACATTACCCTGGGCTGGAGTGGCAGCTGGGTTATTTCTTTGAAATTTCATGGGAGAGGAAGGAGCTGGGGCAGTGGGCTCAGACTGCTCCAACTCCTGCACTTGCATGCTTCAGTCTGAGAAGGATGCCCAGAAGGTTATCTGCAGGGACCTGGTATGTGGTCAGGAAGGCAGCAACGTCTGCCTCTGATCCCATCCCGAACCTGCGAATGTTTCCCACCTTCGTCATGCCTGAGGTCGAAGGGAGTGTTTTCTGATCATGTGCAAAGCGGTCTCAGCAGCTCCTGAAGGAGCAGCAGTAACCAGCTCTTTTTGCATTTAGGAAGGCATTGGCTGGATCCATCCAAAGAGCCTCTGAGGCACTGTCCTAGAGCAGCCCCATAAGAGGGGACGAGCTGGGAGCTGGGGTGACCCCAGTGCAGGCAGTGTCCTCCCTGACCAGGGCACAGACCTGCAGCACCTGCTAGTGAGGTCCATAATGCAGTCCCAATCAAGGTGAAGTAATGATCCAGGTCCGTTTTAGGAAGCCCAGTCATGAGCAGTGGGAGACGATACAGAGACAGGGTTGACAACAAGACCCCACCATAAGTCCAAGGTCCATCCGGGAGGCAGGGATCAATAGGTTTGGCAAGCCATGCCACCTCCATCTGCCCCCATGCATACTCACCGCAGCCATGCGACTGACTAACAGCTCTGTAATGGGGTGGCTGCAGGCAGAAGGAAGGAAAACACAGCCCAGTGAGTGCATTTTCCTAGAGATTTTCCTGGAATACTGAATGCGTGATTGGATACTGGAACTCTATTATTAGCTGCAAGGGGCAAAGGGGGTCAAGGGGTTGCATATGTAAGAAATTTCCAAAGCTGTTAAAAAGAATAATAATTAAAAAAAAAAAAAAAAGGAGGAGTAGAAGGGGTGTGGGTTGGATATGGATCTTTCCATTTCTGATGTTAGGCCAATGTTTTTCTTCTGAGAGTCAAGATGAGATCTTTTCAGGCACCACGTAAACCCCATCACCTTCCAGTGGGCCTTTCTCAGTCATGTTGAGCTGTGGCTGCTGCCCACTTTTGGGAATGAGGCAGTGAACTTTCTAGGCTTAAAACAGATCTCATATGGCTATCCTGTACTGCCTGTGAAAACAAAGCCTCAGTGGCACCACGTGCCCTCTTCCACGGGTTTATTAAACAAGTCCTTGAGCACATTCGCAGTACTATGGGCATGTCTCTGCATATGACAGTTGCATGCTTCCAAACTGCAGGTTTGGAAGCTTCCAAACTGCAGGTTTCTGCAGGTATTACTGCAGGTGGACAAAATGCCGCTGAATTGCCCCCCTGCCACCTCCTTGCAAGGCTTTATCAGAGCACCTGGGAAGGCTGTTTGTGTTTCTCAGCTGCTTTGCCAGTCTGTACCCTGTGCTACACGGGTGCCAGCGAATTACCAGGTGTTGTGGCACACATTCCTGATGGACAGCCAAGTTTTCTGTAAGATTTGCCTTGGGCCATGTTGTCCAGCTGCTAGAAACTCATGTAGGACTGAGTTAGGGGTACAAATTCAGATGGACAATGCCCTGTCATACCCTGTGTTTTCTGGGCATCCCCCTTTAGCGGCTGCAATACGACCACAAATCCGCAGTGTCTCATATTTCAGGGAGACGACTTTGTGTTTGCTCTGCGAACACAGGTAGGAGCCATCTGCCAAGCGTTTGCCCGTGGCCTGACGTCAGAGGCAGGCTTCTGAAAACACCCCCGAAGTAACAGCTCATCCGCCAGATCTGGACTCATGTAACCGTGATGCTGTGAGCGCTATTCTTAGGGAAAACGTTGCTGTGGAGTTGCACCTCCAGGAGGTGCAAATGTAGCCCCTGAAAAGAGCAGATGAGACTAATCCCTCACCCACAGGTCAATGCTGCTGTCATGTCAAGCTTCACATCCTGAGAGCCTGGGGCTGGGTAACCAGGGGCGTGCTGGTCCTTGGGGACAGAGGTCCATGGCTGTCGGAGGTAAACCACGAAGTCTAGGGCAGAATGGGGGACTTTGTGCTGGGCCCATGGAGCTGCTTGTCTTGGATGTTCAAATTTTGTGATTCTGCTGTGGAACGAGGAGTTCCTGAAAGGCCTCTTCACACTTAATTGTCGCTTCAGAGGTTTTCCCTCTCCATCGCTTGTCCCACATGGGAGTCTCCCCCACTGAGGGCAAAGCATGGGGGGGGTACGGAGGATGATGTGCTAGTGGCATTTCTCTTAAAATGATGGCAGTGTATGGACTGTTTAACTCAGTGTGGTGTCCCTGGTGCCTGTAGCTCCCATCCCAGAGTCAGGAAGAGCTGTGAGTGAGTGGTATTATGCATCATGGAACAGGATAAGATGTGGAGTCGAGCCCAGCCAAGGCTTCCCTGTAACAGAGACCCCAAGCTGTCAAAGCACACAGCCCTGGAGTACTGTATGAAAACGTGAACGATCTCTCACACGGAACTTCAGCTCTATCCTTGGATGGGAATGCAGAGCCTTCAGCTGGAAAGGCTGACGTTTCTCCTAGTTTGTTTCTACCATTTAATAGTTACATTCCCTTAGCCCCCGAAGGCCATGAACAAGTTAATTGTTAAATTAGAAATCTTTATAATGATTATGGAGAATTCTTCCAGCCTTGGGTTTTATTTATAGATTTTGAAGTAGTGAGCAACTCCACTGCGATATTACCTGTCCTCATCCTGAGGTCTGCAGTGTCCCAAAGTCCCCAAAACAGCACACAACAAACATTATCCCTATCTTCAACTGCTGTGAAGAAAACACTGGATGTTCAGATCCGTGTAGTTAAGCATGTGGAAGCTGTTATGTTCGGGGATTTTAACATGCCTAATGGCAATAGGAAACAAACTGAATGTCTCTGGTTCATTTGGTGGTTTTCTTGACGTAATTAATGGACAGAAATAGAAGGCAGGAATTGAAATAAACCACTCCCATTCTTTTCCTACCCACCTCTGCGATTTTTGCAGGCAAAGTCCTTTAAACTTTGTGTTTACAGATTAGTTTTTCCCATGTATACGACCCTCTGAAATCTGGTGACGCATGAAGGTCAAGTCCTCTGTCCGTACTTTTTCCTGTAGCTACTGTCTTCTCTTTTTTAAGTAAGTAGCAGTGATTTTTATATTTTTTATAGGGTTGTTGGACATCTTTAGATCCAGATTTTGGTAAATATAATCTGCCAGACTCTGTTGGACGCAGACTTGTCAACAGAGTCATTTAATTCTCTGAATTTTGTGTTTGCAGAGGATGCTGCTATTCTGTTGCTTCTGTTTTAGCAGCGTCCATAGAGCCTGCATGCTCAGTACATATCCTATGCTGAGGAATTCTGAAATTAAATGAATTTAACAAGGTGTCATGATATTTAGATCACAGGCAAAGTTAGCCACACCCAGCGATGGCTACACGGTGCCAGGAGACAGGCAATATTTTTTCATATGATGATCACTGATAATCATCTCTTCTTGCCACCAACTGGAGGATTTGGCTAGCTCTTCCATGAAGGGCGTTTCCACCTCTGGTCTTTTAGAGAATTATTCATTGGCTTGTACAAAAGGATTAAAACATGAAGTTGGCACCAAAGAGTGTTGCTGTACTTTGTGTCTTGATGTAGCCAGAAATCTAATAACTGCGTAAAATCGAATTGCTTCCCCCTTACACACTTGATGCTGCTGATGATAAATAGCTGGTTTAGCAGTGGAAACATGCTGATGTGAGTCAGTTTAGAAGTAGAGGTCCTAGATTAATGTACGTATTAATGTCACCATTATAGCTGCCAGTATGGTTGCCATTTGCTCTTCAACTGAACCAGCAAATCTACTCTTGGATGAACATGCACTGTGCAATATAAACCTCCTTGTGTGCTGTCACACTAGGTTTCCTTGGAGGGGTTAATAGGCTTTTTTCTAGAGAGCTTCTCTGAGAGAAATTTTAGATATGCTGGCAACAGATGGCATACATGCTTCCAGGACTAACCTTGGATGAATGAGTAATAAATTTCATATAAAAGGAAAGCACAGCACACCTCAATACCAAGGGGAGGAAAGTGTCTGCCATTTCCCTACAGTGCTGGGAAAAATAGTTGTCAAAATTCTTGTCAAGCCAAAGAACAAACCTGTGGGTCACACTTACCTGCCCAGATGTGCATAGCTCTTTCTGTCCTTGGTGTTGAGACCCTGGGCTCATGCTGTGCCTCCTTCTATGCTCAGTGTGACCCTTTGTACTCTGTTGTGCCCTCGGGAGCTTGCATTTGGCCTGTTGATACTCCAACAGAGCGTTAGGCTTGAAAAGAGTAAACCTCTGGGTTGATGCTGGGCACTCAGCCCAGGATCTCACATTGCTACCACAGCCCTGAGCACCGCATACTGTGCACTCCATCAGGATAGGGTTGTGTAAATAGCTGAGAGGCATGGAAAGGTGTTGCTCTGGAAGCTGGTGTGTTGGGCAGCTCCAAAGAGCACTATAAAGCACAGGCAGACCTGAGCTAAAAGCTCTAGGAATTTGGGACAGCCCTAGCTGGTGAGCTCAATACGATGGATTGAGCCATGGTGGCAAGAAAGAGACCAGAGAGGAGAGCTCTGATCTTCAGGGAAGAAAATACCCCATGCTGTAATACTGGGCTGGTGTCTTTCTCTGTTTTGAAGAAGACAGATGGGGGACCAGCCATTGCTTGTGGCTGGAGGGGCTGTCTGTAATTAGAAAAAGAAACTGGAAATAGGGAACAAAGCTGCAGCTTGCTTAGTGAAATGGTGATTTCCTGCATTAGTGGCTGTTTGCACAAAGCCACATTCAAGTGATCCCTATGGAATAGAAACCAGTCACCTCTCCAGGCTGCTGAATCAGCTACAGGCCATAATGCCAGGCTCTCCCCCTGGGCAGACCTATAGCTCCAGCAACTGCTGCTGTGAAGTCTCAGGTCAAGTTATAGATAAGTGGCGTTGCATGTGTTTACTAACTATTTTGTAGATTCTACCAACAAAATGTCTGGCTTGTGCTCCAGTTTTTTTTTTTTTTTCAATTCTGTTTGTGCATCTTGTAAGTGGAAAGAATAATAAAAGGACAATGTGTCTCTGAGTGACTACACCTACCTGCATCCACCTGCGACTGCACTGGCATAAGCTGAGCATCATGTTTTCATCAATTCCGTGAGGAATTCTCTGTTTACCCAGACTCGACATGACTGTATGGGGAAAAGGAAATGATTTTTGAGCTGCTGCTGAAAACAATGCTATTGCTAAATATAAGCAAGTAAAAACACAGTTGAAATGGGTTGTGCTGTAATTTCGTTTCCTGTTTTACCAATCCTATTTATTTGCCTTTTTTTTTTCCCTACAGAACAATTCAATTAAAACATCGAAATACAACTTCTTCACTTTCCTGCCTCTCAACCTGTTTGAACAGTTCCAGCGAATAGCCAACGCTTACTTTCTTTTCTTGCTGATTTTGCAGGTATGAACTCACTGTGCTGTGCTCTTTCTAACAGATTGCGTTGTCTGTTATCAAAGCCTGGCTATGTGTTGATAGTTGTAATAAAGTGCAAGCTATTTCCCTGTTACGAATTATCGTCTTAGTAAAACCTTAAAGTAGATAGAAAGTAGAGGAGAAAAAAAGCAATTTCCTCTCTTACCTTTGGGTGAGGGTTTGAAATAAATGAAGAAAAATATTAATTGAACTTTTCAGCAAATTGTATAAATTTTTCATGCCCTGCCCTCTTACTCCTTTGTGTCTAAATCTGAGTGCTCCTGCCTGTCCTTGGATTTACATTGCTTATTCCTTTGGTAGTATAAAAGGTTTAAAGGCAAATTTTTATACTGCGTTGACTGCCTCAAAGGAAACAGCATGAAAAAGGACAAATTTGTAAACAGTACAGTTTCCCTGGGAAAGAAGGAGTTAACATCAGGAAGGCTGAGGGTTGTAGCTCGTTTGCATAAA